>NC_037312.1:1290644-1935966 GCF_000143535.2 Botrytis cinerea B05.10 | reverse complement strand
CGAAGATGGAATCTTGGATCGGATTGCTTTGCGTTCGAATATGGACGATAGTGAGGTAAATGAGGTGATGTTGAGGTGTAGCGCAAGATTGTAGATTTTGCATGGGAAATAGATGTTACGGCGCGCGATGGTATACTGGAATCGCACAAATGCTCATATCATCTTTTGCCCCATTATTACCTGTGGTCCTGTCGAGTTGAAAAATTCCGAGTTAGGTATGTATCTATAACCCTGATTCAATCAAGAGGGAGGGTGTACGTGCACGTAATAGTGAATCGAGGAGGAGGGGTAAAAATTAAATACTAGTGAATAAGGAAAGAGGGGTATGTAGAATAGTGAATTTAGGAGGGGTAAATAAACAACCTAGTGAACAAATAAGAAGGTGTATAAGCTAATAAGAATTGGTGTATAAAAAAGAAGGTTATATGTATACCAAGCAGTTAATTTGAAGGATACATACCGACGAAGAAAGTGACGAATTAAAAATGAGGAGTAATACAAGATTCAGAACGAGATAGTAAACCAAGAAGGACTGATAGAAAGGTATCTATGTATCTTATATAACTCCCTCCCTTCCACCAATCTATATATAGATTATCTGCAGACCTCACACTGCGCCACATTTCGCAATTTTCTCGGTCTGGTCACTTGGTTGGCCTCTGGACCTTTCTCGCAGGACTCGCTTGGAAATCTTCAATCCTACACCTAAACATCTATACTGTGCCACGGTCCAGATTTTGGTCCGTTTAGTCTGGCTGACCGGCAGGCCTCTGGAAAAGTCGCCTGGGTCGGTACACATCCATACAAGGATCTGGTTAATTGGTTGGGTGGGGATATACCTTGATAATTATGGAAATGGAATTTAGGATAATTTTTATGCTTCGAATGGTGAACGAAGTATAGTTTGCTGTGTAGTTGGATGGAGGTTCTTTTTTTTCTTCTGATTCGGGCTGAGAGCATTATGGTTAATTAGGTGCGGTGTAAGTTACAGTGTTTTAAACGATTGAAGAAGCGAGAGTTGGGAATTAAGTAGTAGATGGAAAATGGAAGATGGAAGGGGGCAAGGGGTTGGGAAAACCATGACAAGAGGTTTCGATTCTTAGCTTATGTGTGTACACTGAACATATCATCTTTCTTGTTCGTGTTTGGTATTTGAATTCACTCTACATACTCATATTCGCTTGGGTACTTATCTAGAAATCCACCCAGACTCCAAATAGCTAATAGACTCTAGAAAGGAGAACTGTCACTTTATTCTCATCATAATCCACAGTACATAACTTGTCATACCATCAAATATCCCTATTCATATCGAACATAAAGTAGCAAAGCAGTCAAACCCTCTCAAAGCACAAGACTGACTGCACTAAAGGATAAAGGCATTATGAATACTGAATGCAAGTCAGTCCTCAAAGCTCGCCATTTGCACCCAGGCAACAACCAATAGATGCTGAGCTGGAAGTTGAGATATACTATATATAGCAGATAGGGATGATAAAAAGGCGCAGAAACGACCGCCAGCTAAACTAATAGAGCAATCTAACACCAATGCTCTCGATTACGGGCCGACCACAAGGTAGGTCTCTGTAGTCTATGAGATTTCTGTCCTCCTCGTGGATGGTAGCGAGACCGACCACATAGTCCAGATCAACCGAAATAAATAAAAGACTACGTAAAAATAACGTTCGATATTTCTACCTGGAATTAATTGCATCGCGAACGAGGGCCAGTCCGGATGGATAACGTCGGCGAAGTGGATGTGTTGGTACTCAAGAAGTGTATATAACATACAGATTCTCGAGCCATAATACATATCTCATCATCAACAACAACAGCAACAACAACAGCAACACCTTCACAGATCTCTATCATCAACACAGTTCAATACCTTCATCATATCCTATCCCATCCAATCTTAACCCCACACAATCCAATCCCCAACAATGCCCAGAAGTAATCCCAGCATCTCTAGCAGCTCTTCTAGAGAAAAAACAAAGCCAACCTCCAGTTTCAAAGTCACAGTTACAGCTCCCACAGATAAGAACACTGGCACAAAGAAAACTGATAAACATATCTCCGAATCGAGAACAAGTCTTCCCGGATCAAAGGGACCCTCTTCGACTTCCTCAAAGAAATCTAGCACAAAGCCTTAGTAGGGCTCACACAACCCGTACCGAGTCCGCTCCGGCACACATCCTGAGATTCACGTGCTGAGAAGAAGTATTCCAACTGAAAACAAGTCAAAGATCAAGCTTAAAAAAGTAGCTCATCACCCAGGTGGTGATTCATAGCTCAAGATCCCGAGTTCCAGAAGTACGTAGCGAGTTTTGGTAGTGGAGGGTGTTTGGCGTTTTGCGAAATTAGAAAGGACCCTGGAGGTTCAGAGAATAGTGTTGGAAAATGGTGTTAGTTAGCAAGTGGATACATATCAACAAGCCTGTCTAAAGGAGAAGATAGATAGAATGTTCATAGATATCCAATTGATTCCACACACACACTGATAACTCGTTCCTTGTATTTCGCTTTGCCTTCTGGTCGTGCCAACTTAGCTCGATATTTTGCATCATCCGTATCACATCTTGGACCCAGCTCCCAGCCTTCAATTCCCACATCCCCCAATAATCATCAACAATCAGTTTTCCGGAAAATTTTCTGACAACAATTGTAACCATAACCCCTACTGGACCTGGCACAATATATCCACATTGCAAGCGCCGGTTCCTACCTTGGCCTGCGCGATGTGATTGAGGATTAGTACGCGCGGCTAATAGCCGATTTGAGTTCAACACTTGGTGCTACGCAAGCTTTACCCGCTTTTCACAATCAACATAATAAGACGAGCGGCTAAATTTGAAATCAAAGAAGGGTACAATGAAAAGTACAATGGATTATTAGGTTACTCTTATTATTAATGAAAGATAATAGGTCATGTAGAAAATATTACCGATATATCTGTCCATACGATTCAACACTTATTGCAAGCCCAATTGAACGTCGGGTCAATATTTCAACAATGTTAATTTAAGTCTGCATTATTTATACCCCACCTAGAGCCTCTGTCCGATATGTAGAACCAAACCCCCTATCGTCCGAAGTCTGAAAATCGCACTTTTCACATCTACCCATCTAGTAATTAATTAAAGAACATAACCGCCACTGCTAGCCACATCCCAGCCTCTCAATCCTCTGCCTTCCTCCAACTCTACACACCACCAAAGTACCTCTCTCGCTTTATCCTTCTGTCCTCCCAATTCATATGCTCTGGCTAATGAATACCAAGCTTCTGAATAGTTCCAACCTGAACCTAATCTAGTTAGACCGGATAAAAGCCCATATGCACGATCCCGAGCTGCAAGTCTATCGAGCTTATCGGTTTGGTTCGATCTTGAAACAGAGGGAATTTCTCGGTGCGGAGGAGTAGGAAGGGAAAGACCAAGGGGTCCACTCGTGGGAAAGGGAAGGTTTGGTTGATATGGTTGCGATTGCGCTGAGGTATTGAGGGTAGAGGCTGAGGGAGTACTGGTAGATACCGTGGGAAGAACTAAAGCTGGCATGGTGGGAAGAGGTAGAAGTTCTTCTGTGTATACGTCTAGTAGAATATCGGAAAGCCCAACGATTGCGGCAGGGTGGTCAGCAAAGTGAGTTAAAGCACTCTCGAAGTTTTCAAGGGCCGTATATGGAGAAGATTGTTCTGCAGAGAGATAGCCACGCTTTAAAAAATATTAGCAAAATTCTATGAATTCCTCGAGCATACGTACCTCTGAGAAAACATCGCCCCATAATTCAGCCACACTCTTTCCACCTCCCCAACCAGAATGATCGAATGACGCGAGGCCTGTTGGGTCATTGAGAATATCTATTTCTAAGCCGTGCACCAACTTATGCGCCTCTTCGATTGCACCTTTAGCGTCTTCATGCATGGTTGCTCGCCGATAAAAGCCAGCAATTAACAACCACACTTTCACTAGTGTTGTTATTCTTCGCCGTCTCTCGGAATCTTTCGAGAATCGTGTTGTGGGGCTGGGTGATGATGAGTGTGGTGTAATTGGAAGGCGACCATCTTGAACAATGTGATTGGAACCCACTGGTTTGAGGACCGGCTCCTTGTGTTCCATTTGCTGTGAGTTTGGGGGTAGTGGTTTTGAGCCTTGTTCCGAATGATCCTCTCCATTCTGTACATCCATCTCCCTCGCAGTGCCATCGGTCCTTCCTATACTCGCGCTCCTGTTTGGCCCTTGTGAAGGATTTCTGACACTTGACTTTTTGTGTAGCTTTTCATGATCTCCGGAGCGTCTGCGGTTATGTCTTCCAGCTGTGCCGTTTTCATGAGTGACTTGAATAGTTGGTGCTCTATTGATCGTGGCATGTGTGGTGTCTGATCGTTGAGAGATTGTGCTCTGTTCCATCGAAGCTACCATATCCTTTCGCATTGACCTATTCAGAGTTCGTCCAAATATACTTCCTTTCATACTTCTAATGGTTCCTGCTGAACTTTTGGGGGGTACCAATGTAGCATTTTGAACTACTGCAGTGGCAGTTTCTTTAGAAGGATCACCGAACAGTCTCGTATATAGAGTTAAAAGCTCATCACTACAATTGACTGCAACCTCGGAGCCCTCAAGGACTTCTATAAGAGACAACTGAGTCATCTTTACCTCCAAAAGATTTGCCTTTTCAAAATCATCCATTTCATCTACTAAGCCTCGATTCTGCTGCATAATGTTTTCGTTGGAATTCAGATGCTCGCTCCTAAAGGAACCATCAAGTTCAGATTCTCCATATAGATTTTTCGAATCCCCGAATTGGTCAAAGACGCCTTCACAAGATCTTACTGCTGTCATAAAATCCTGCCTCGCACTCAGTAGTAAAGCCATAAGATGCCATAACGGTACCAGAGATCTTTCTCTTGAGAATCTGGCTGCGACGTAGGAGCCATGACCATTTTGCAAATTGGAGCGCGGAGGAGCAAGCCCAACTTTCACAACCTCAATCGCTGTCGATATCTCTCTGCGTTCTGCAAGGATTGTGCCCAATGCAAAAAGGGTTTCTACATCTGCAGTGCTCTTATACTCTGGGAGAAGAGCCCGACGAAAGCATTTTATAGCCTTCATCTGAATGGCCCCCCTCGAAGATGAATCGAAAGTCAAGCGTGCCCATTGTGCATAGCCGATTCCGATTGACCGCCAAGCAATGGCAAATGTATTTGGTGATATAGGATTGTTTGAAACAAGCGAGGTGCCATTATCAAGTGATTTCTCGGTTCCATGTGGCTGTTCGGCGGGATGGTGTTTAGCTAACCACTCCTCGAAAAAGTGGCCAAGGTCTTTAGCCTTCTCTGCCCCTTCTCTTGAGCCATATCGACATAAAGCTCTGATGCATTCAGCAGCCGTTTTCAAGACTGTTTCGTCGTCATCTAGACCGTGTTCCAACTCCCCAGTTTTCTCCACTCGAGCTTTCCCTCTCTTCACAATCTCCAAATAGGTATCGAATGCTTTAAACGCTAAATCAAACTCCGCGACCGCTACATGAACGGTAAATAAATGTCGCAAAATTGGCGTTGAATGGAACGTTTTAGTTGCGGCATTGTACAGAATGTTCAAAACACTTCTACTAATTGCCTCAGCCCCTCCTTCGCCAAGTTCATGTTCTTGCCATGTATTCCCACATAAAACTCTCCAGTTTTGCATCACTAGTTCAACAAATGCTTCGACTTCCTCACTTGGTTCTTCCGCCTTCGGAAACTGTACTTCACTCAGAAGCAATTCCTCGTAGCGAGCTTCCACTTGTTTTAATTCCGCTCGTTGCTGTGGTTTCGATGATGACTCAGGATATGCGGTAGTAAGATCTGTTGTGGGAAATGGTAGGTGTTGCTGGAGAATGTCCGATAATGTGATGTAGTATTCCTCCCACACCTGTCGCCTTGAGGCTTCAGCATGCAGTGCGCGATCTAATGGCTTCGTTGGGGCCCATTCCCAAAATCTCGCCCATGCACGAAATGCTGATAATGTTTCGGTCTCCAGTGTTGGTGAGGATTTTGTTTTGATGGCATGGCTTGAGAGCATGCAAGATCCTGCCAACAATTCTTCGATCCAAGTGTTCAATTCCTTTCGGCCGGTAGGTGGTGGTGTAGATGATACGCTTGCCAGTATTGGCAAAGCGGAATCAAAGGTTTCCAATGCTTCTGCCAAATGCCCAGTCCTCCGTTGCGAGTCCCCCTTAATAAACGAGGCCTTGAGTGCACACACTTTCGTCCATTCGTTCGATTCTTTGTTGGTTCCATCAAGTTGAGAAAATTCCGCTTCTATACTTTCAGGTAAACTCGAAGCTGCCAGGGCATGTTCTCCAATATGCCAATGTATCCAACTAACACAAACTTGCGCCTGGAAGCCATCTTCAACATGTTGTCGTTCGTTCGATATAGCTTCTAAGAGTGGCGGTATATATCTTGACAGATCTGAGGAGGTAGAGCCAGCTGTCGATGGTGGCGTGGCAGAGGTCAATGTTTTAAGACAATGTTGTGTAACTGCATGTTCAGTCTCTGCGGTCAACGTGAGGCCTATTGAAACCGGTTAATGTCGAAGATCAGTGCAAACAGTCTAAGATTAGACTGTCAATTCTAGTGGTAGCATGTAAACATACATATCCGCGAAGGCGCATGTTTCCTAATCTTCCTAACAAGTTCTGGCACGGCATCCCAATTACCTTCGCAACGAGCCGTGTCCAGGAGCTGAATATAATGGGCCGCTTTGGTTTGTTCACGCTAAAGTATGTAAGCAGATGTATCAAGTGCTGTGTCCTATCAACATATTTCAACTTACACTCATGGTCGCATGTAATTTTGGTTCCTGGGTATGCAGTAGGTATATGTATATGTATATGTGAAAAGGAATGGAGATGGCTAACACGTTGAAGCGAATGACAGCATGCTCAAGGAGGTCACAAGAAGAGCAGCCAAGCACAAATGGAATTGTGGGATGGGGAGAAATTAAGATTTATTGTGAAATTAAGTGATCTAGGAGAACGGTAAACTGATTGAATGGCTCAATATTTCGTCAGCTTAATTACCAATAGATTGGGTCTTCAATTTACTGAATATTTGGGGTCTTGAATGAAATCCATGGATACGAACCATTTTCTAAGCTTCGGTCTTCACACCCACCCGTCTTGGTCGTCCCAGGGGGGTTTCCAGAAATCCAGTTCTCAGATTTCTTGGCAGTCGGGGCCGGAATAATGTCATTCCGAGCACAAGGCTGCGTGCTGGCACATGCACTATAAATATATCTCCCAATAGTAGACAGCGACTGACTACATCACGTGACTAATAACTGATCGTATCACAACAAGGCTGAGCATGCTACCTGCGTGTCAGCCACTGTGGCTTTGCTATGGCTCAACCACTTGACGATGCTGTTCGTGTCTAGCTCCACCGCTAGCCAATCAAAGCGAAGTTCTCCCGAGTTTCCTTTTGAACTGAACATTTTTATATACGCAACACTTTGTCCAATCTCGATCGTGATATGTTACATGGAATTGAGTTTCTTTTAAATTTCATATTCTCTATCCCTCACAACCATTTATCTACTCTAAAGAGATCTTGAATTATTCCAATCAAGACTGAGGGTTTCCGGTGAAACATAAAACTCTTTCTTCAGGGTTTTCACAATATCCAAACAGAGAAAATTGGGATTCAAAAGTTCAAAAGATGTCTGTCCCATCTGAGCTGCGCATTCTTTGCTTGCGTCTAGCATCTACTCCTCCAAATGACCTTCCGAGTCTCGTACCTTCTCTTGTTCAATATGTCCTTCAATGCCAAATTCCTCTTTCAACCCCCAGTGTAAATGCTGGAAAGGCGGATGCATCGCAGTCGGCAGTCCTGGTCCACAAATTAAAGACTCAATTGACAACCTTATTGAATGGCAAGAGCGCCCCGGGAAGATTTGCTGCTATCGTCTTGATCAAGGTCGTGGTCGAAGTTGGAGGTTGGGAGATTTTGCGCGACGCGGGATCTTGGGTGCGAGGATTGCTCTCGATTCTTGGTGTATGTGTGAAAACCATTCCTACCATCCACGGGTGCCATATCATATGTAAATACTAATCATCATATTAGAAACCAGACTCAAGTGCTGCCAAAGAGCTGAGTATTGTAGCCCTTGCCAAGATTTACTCCATGACCCATCAATACCAAACCCTGGTCAGAGAAATCACCACGCCAACGTTACCCACCTTTGTAACGTCTTGCTTGAATTTGATCTCATCTAAGCCATCGATGAATGCCTTGGATGTAACCCCATCATCAGTAGAGACAGTGTTCTGCTCATTTGCCATGTTACTGCCTCGTCACACTACAATTTTCCGCCCTTTCGCATCCCAGATACGTGCTGCCACCAGACCATATCTAGCATGCACCCTTTGTGATCGGAGTTACGTTCCGTTGTCAGTAAAGGAGAGTGCTCGTAAACTGACAGTCGTTCTGCATCAGACAGTCGCGAAGAATGGCGGAGGAGAGGAATGGGGAAAGGCAGTTCGGGATCTTGTGCAAAATATTCACATGACTGCCGACCAAGTTTTCCGAGCCGTTGTGGAAGACTGGGAGTCGACTGCTGGATATACCGCTGAAACTGTGAATGTTAATGAAGAGCTCTCTGGCGGCGCGCGAACCCCTGATGATTTGCCCCGCTGGACTGGTATTGATGCTGGCATTGAGAGATTAGTAGGCTTACTGGAATTTCTGGATGAATACCTCAGAGAAGCCACTCCTTCGGCTGTCACAATCCCGGTTGGACCAATTTTCGATTTGATCACCAGGATTTTGTCGATTTCCTTGCCATCGCCTACAGACTCGAATTCCGGAAGTGTGAGGTTGCACCCTGCCATTGACCGTGATGAGAAGGATGGATTATGGGCTGGCCTGCCAAATGTTTTTGTTTCCGTATTGCATCTTATCAGCACTATGTCGGCCACTCTAGGACAAAGTTTCGTCTCTCTGGCCCAGGGAAGTCTCGACTTGCTGATGTGGTCCTTTTCGTCTGGAAAGAACCATCAAGACTTTCGTGCATCGACATATTCTTTAGCCTGTAAAATTCTGCCGTTGCTCAGTCAAAGCTTAGATAAACCACGTGTCTCAAAATTTGTACCAATAATGCGAGCATGCTGTAAAGATCTGGAGACAAGTTACTCGGGCATCAGCAACCCTGAAGCCAGTAAGTCTCAACCTAAAGGTTCGTCAAGTCAGAATGCAGATACTTTACTTAGTGGCTCCATATCGACAATTGTCGTTGTTGACCCAGAAGTTGTTGCGGCGGCCAGTTCTCTTTTGCCTATATTATTGTCCAAACTTCCCCAGGCATATCTTGATATATCGATGCGTTCTCAACTCGAGCGAACCGCTATCCTCGGACGGAATAAAGAAGCAATGCTAGCAAGTATACTAAACCCATTTGTTGGAAAGAATGGAAAAGCATTGTCGAGTGTACTCCCACATATTACAAGGGAATTTCCTGATGATGATTCGGTAGAAATTCTTTTACGCCCCCGCATGCCGATCATACCTGCTGGACATACCACCGCAGTACTCGATGATCTTCCAGAAAGTTTCGATGCCGAAGACGACGTTATGGATAGTACTGATGAGGTCGTTGCCAGCCAAAAAGATATTGTTGATGCACAAAATCTTCAGTCGATTTCAGAAAACGAATTTCCGACTCCACTAAGAGGAAATTTTGGTTCTGGATTGAATTCCGGTATCCGAGAAGATCTGCCAAGCCAATCCGGGTTCGAAAAACCTGCCATGTCTTCGAATGTTCCAGGCGCTAGGTTTACGAACCCTCAACCTTTGGATCAGCGTACAATGAATACAGATACTGCTATGAGCTACGATAATGCTGAAGAGTCGGATTCGGATTCGGATGGCAGTGTGCATCTTACAATGCAGTTGGATTCGGATAGCGAATAAATACAATCAAGCTCCTCAATCATGAAATCGAACACTGTGTAGTGTTGCCAGGGCTTATAAGAGCGAAAGCTCGACCACAAAATCCACGAATTTTAATCAATTTCTCCGTTTGAAGAAGCAGAAAAATGGTACCCCAGGCTGTAATTCCGTAAATAGTTTGATAAAATAATGGCAGTCTTAGGTAGAAAATTACGAACAACCAGTTTTTGAACCATTGCTCATGTTCGTCCAAACCAAATTGTCGCTTAATTGAACGCCATCTTTTATTCAATATTGATAATGTTCATGTTCTGAATATGTTCCTTTTACAAATGGATTACAGGCTTTTCTCTTCGTAGTTGTATATTTCTGTACATACCGTGCTTAGTACAAGTCGGATATAAATCCATGCCCCCTCCCCCCATGATTTGAGTTGTAGCAGACTTATTCGGGCTCTGAAGTATATGGCTGTTGCTTGTAAAGGATGTGGTCAGTGAGTATAGTGGCTAGGAGTTGTATCAAATCGAGATTCGAATACCAAAAATATCAACAAATAAATCCTTTCGAATCGGTCAATCGAGTCTGCGTTATTGGCGAATTTGATTCTATGTGTATTGTCAATTCGACTGAGTATTCATCACATTCATGATTAGGATCTTGCCTGTTGTGTTTCTACTTATCATTAGAAATCTAGTCTTTACCTCTGCTCTCCACTCCTCATGTATACTCTCTACTCTCCATGTCTACTCTCCATGTCTACTCTTCATCTCTACTCTTCATCTCTACTCTTCATCTCTACTCTTCATCTCTACTCTTCATCTCTACTCTTCATCTCTACTCTTCATCTCTACTCTTCATCTCTACTCTTCATCTCTACTCTTCATCTCTACTCTTCATCTCTACTCTTCATCTCTACTCTTCATCTCTACTCTTCATCTCTACTCTCTGCTCCCACCATCTCTCTGTATCTATTCTTCAATCTCTACCACCCTCCGGTATTCTCCGCTTTCTACCGCCACACTGAGGAATCACACAACCTGCACCGCATATCTCAAGCCTCCAGTAGAAGATTAACTTTTTCACGTGATCCCATGATGACGTTTCGATTTCGACAAGTCTCACGATCTTCATTTGCTTTCTTCCAATCAGTAGAAGACCAGAATCATCTACTGGAGGAACTAGTAATGTAAGAATCTGGTAAGAATCAGCGCTTCGGATCAAGATAAAGT
Organism: Botrytis cinerea B05.10; assembly: GCF_000143535.2. NCBI lineage: Eukaryota > Fungi > Ascomycota > Leotiomycetes > Helotiales > Sclerotiniaceae > Botrytis > Botrytis cinerea. The sequence continues at coordinate 1,924,806 of NC_037312.1, read as the reverse complement.
TTTAAAGCGTGAGTCAGAGGCAGATGAGTGTGTGTTTGATGGGCTTTAGAGTGTCTTCGGTGATTTATAGACATGTGGGCTTCTGAAAAGTTGCAATTGGTGCCTATTGAGATTCTTAAGCCTAAAGATGAATTCCTAACAGTGTAAAAAGCCTGGAGATGCTCACGCATGAAATTGTTGTATTTCACATAGATGAGTTCATATGATCTGTTAATTTAATTCTAAGAGCAGAAGTTTCCAGAATTAGATGTAGGGTTAGGTAGATAATATTCATTGATCATCAGTAGATTTGAGAGTTTTGGGTGCGGAAGCTAGAGCATCCATCTCGTTCCAATGCATGTTCATGTTTGATGGTTTGAAAATAGGTATTCACTTCATTTGTGAGGTTATTAGCCCCCTGAGAAATCCAAATTTTGCGAAACTTGTAATTCAAAAAGTGATGTATGTTGCCCTCTTGTGAGCTACACGATTATGAGATTGTTCCCGAGTACAACCATCGCATACTAGATTCGCAGAGAAGAAGATGCGGCTGCGTGTGGGTATCACCAGCACAGAGAAGCCCTTGTGAGACACATGCACATGGGCGCCGCGTTCTATCATACCCAAATCTATATAAACCATTATGTATTGATGAAGCTTTTTCGTGTCTCTCGTCTAATCGTTGCGAATATTCGTCTATTTCGACTCCTGTCTGTGCGATTGTGGCTCGAGGGTGCCTTTCAAGTCTCACTGTTCGACTGATCATTATAATGCTGGGTACCATTGTTCTCTTGTGTAATTGTGGTTCGAAGATATCTTGTAGCTAATCGAACAATTGATGGTTTCGACCTGTTGTCTTATGGGTCCTTGCTATCGCTGTGGTCGTGTTTCTGGAGTAGCTCCTGTATATTTGCATCCAATTAGCCATTGTCACATGTTGCATACTGTTTCCAACTATTCAGCTGTTTGCTGATAGCTCGCAGATATACAAGGAGACGAGTTCTTCGGCTAATCCTTACAAGATGTTGTGTAGTGTATATCTTCCAGTTGTAGTTGTAGACAGCAGGTATGCGCTGAGCGTCACCATTTGCGAATGCGAGCCGTCGTAGTGTGTTGCGTGTATATCATCTCACTACATAAAGACAGTTAATGAATTCGCAGACCTTGCTCAAACCTAATTGTCTGGTTAAACGTCGCAAAATGTTGTGTTGTATGCTCCTTCCACTTGTGTTTCTGGTGTACAGGTATCGTAGGTAAAGAGGTGTGTGGTTGTTCGGAGGCATCCTAGAACTTTCTACACTCTGTACGGAGAGCTTTTAGGCGTTATCTATAGTAAATGGTAATCCAATCTCAGTTTTGAAAATCTCAAAGGAGATGAAGGCTGTTCATGAACACTGCACTACCCTCTCTGCTTACCCTCTCTGCCATTGCCCTCTCTGCCATTGCCCTTCTCATACACTGACATGTACCTTCTATGGCTTGTAGGCCTGTATATGGTTGCTAGCCTAAGGCTATCGTAGCATTGCTGGGAGTCTGCCATTGGATGGTCCAATTGATGTATATTACGTCGTTCCTACCATGACTAGGTTAGACTAACTCCAGATCTTCACGATCGGCAACCGCGAGAGAAATACCAAGCGCTCCAAGGGGCACATAGTTGTTTAAGCTGGAAGAGTATAATCAAGTTTTCCAGGCTAATCTAGCACTCCCACACAGTGTGAACGTTACTTTAAAAGAACGAACGAATCCTCACAATTTTCATTCCTTTTCTTTTCCTTTTTCTCCTTCGTACGCAACATCTTCAATAAAGTCAACCAGAATATTCTTCGATTACTAGAACAATATTTCCGTTCACTTTACAAGATCTTAAGTACAATACACACAATCTGCCCACTTTAGGCAATCTCCTGTCTCCTACTATCATAACAGCTACTTGAGCGAGCTGCCCAAGGTAAGAACTCTTTCCCGCAAAGTATTAACCACATCGCTCCTTCCTTGTCAATTCCACTCATTTTCGAAGCAATTGCTTATGATTCACTTCCAGGTTAACACGAATATCGAATACGCCCTTTCATCGCCAAATCTTCGAACCGGTTAAGAGTGTAATATAACTGGTGGATAACTTCAGACGAGGTAAGACACATTTTTCACTTTATTCCTTTCAATTTAATGCACTTCACTTTTACTGCGTACTTTGGCGAAACAACAGAATCGCAGCCTGGTTCTCTAATGACCTGCTGTCTTTAAGATTGAATTTATGGACAAATTTTGCATCGCTTTGGGTCATTTAGACACCTTCAACTCGATTTGAGCTGCTCAGCACTACATAGCTTGCTTTCGACTATTCCACAATTGTTGGCTTTTTGGAGGTTCTCAATGCACCCACGGGTATCTCCAGCCTTTCATATCAGGCTGAGTAGCCTTCAAGCAAATCTTGATCATATAGAATCCTTTTTAGAAATTGTTAGTGGGAATTCGTCCAACTACTCACGTGATCACAAAGATCGCGCTAGTGTACTAGCCTACCTAGTAGTGACAAACTCGAGAAGCTTATGTAAGCACTTGATCATTGTTGGCATGATCTTGCTACATGCTTCACACTTGGTATTATTGTTCAATTGTTGTGTTGTGTTGTGTTGTCTTGTCTTGTATAATGTATTCCCGTCAAGAACATGCTTCGTCTTGCACATTAGGGGATGGGTGTATATTACGCGAGTTGGACCTTGGGCTTTCACGCCTTATGGTTCAGGCCTGATACATTAGGCGAGAGCTCTTGAGGAGGAGCGCAATTGAAATTGTTCGATGGTCTATTTATTGCACGATGAGAAGGATTAATGTAATGGGGATGAAACAAATGTATCTGTGCTTGAAAGTCTTTGGTATTGTATAGCGAAATTTTTTTGTTATTTGCTGCTATTCGCTCCGTTCAATTCATTCTTCTGCTGCCATGGGTGCATATTCCCTGCTGCAGTTGAATGCTTAGGACCAAACGACATGATGTCAAGGCTCTCAACGATATATTGTAGCTCTCGTTTTCTGAAGTTGATTGAATGATTGGAATTGTTTGAAACAATCAATTCATGTTGAACATTGCAATATTGTTAATCATTTAAGGCCTTCAATTGTTCAGATCATATCCCAACAATTGGAGGCTTTCATTCTCCAGATTCAATTAGATGATTGAAATGGTTTGAAACAATGAACTGAATTTGAATATTGTATTGTTGTCAAATACTCAGGAGTTTCAATTGTTCGGATTGAAATTCGACAATTTGAAGCTTTCATTTTCTTAAACTTTTTAGATAGTTGAAATTATTTGAAACAATGAACTCGTTTTGATTATTATCTTGCTCTTGAACATTAGGAGCTTTCGATTGTCTGTACCACACATCGTCAATCAAAAGCTTCCATTGTCTGAATTCTATTCGATGATTCAAGTATCTGAGTTTTTGACTGTACTAATTTGATTGGGATAATGGCTAATAGCAAACAGATGGCTTCAAATATTTCCTTAGAAGAACGACGAAACCTTTTTGCTAAGCATATTGATGCTATATACTTTATCGAACCCAAACCCTTCCTAGATCTCAGTAAATTGTCCTTCCCAGCATGGAGGAGTAAATTGATCCAATCTTTCGCCGAAGACAAAAAGTCGAAGGATCCCAATTCACTCCTGCCATCGCGGTCGCGGCTGGACAAGATGATCCAGGACAAGAAAGCAATCGATGCTAGTCCCGGCATCATCCTAGAGGTGCCAGAGGGCTACAAGGGAACTCCGGCATCGTATAAGAATGCTTTGAAGCATGAATACGAGGTGAAGGATGGCACACTCTGGGAAAATTATGTGCCTAAAGGGGGAGATAAAGGCAAGGCGGAGTCGAAGCTAGTAGTACCAGGCGAGAATTTTTGGGCACTCTTCGTAGAGAACCATTTGCCTGACCATCTTGGCAGGGACAAATGTTTTTCAAGAGTGGGCTCGATTAAGTATCTTCCCAAGAAAATTATTGGAGACATGATACTTAGCTGCTGTAGTGATTGCGAAGGAAGAAAGAAGGGAAAGAGGGCTCTGCCAGTCGAAAGAGATGCTGTCGAAGAACCAGCCGCCAAGAGACGCGCGGAGGTTAATCAAATGGGTCAAGCCCTCCCTCTTCACGATTTTTCGGTTGAGAATAGGCCTAGTCCCGTCGCCTCCCCACACGGTCAGTTGGCCAGCCCTTCGTCGGCTCTCTTTGCTTCTGGGTCCCCCAACCCTAATGTCGGTGGATCGGCTTCCAATGGTGAGGAGTTGCAATCATTTTTGGGCCGCCAATCCCCTAAGGGTTCGATCCCCTTAAGCGGTCCAGTTAACCATCCTGATGTTGCCACTTCTTCTGCCACTCCGACTCCGCCTCTACCTTCTTCTTTGCTTCCTCCTTTTGCTGCTGTTTTGTTTGGTGATACTGGTTTTTTTGATGAACATTTTGCGGCAATTACCTGTGATGGGCATGGAAACACGGGTGACAAATGTTCTGATAGATCTTCTTAAGCGGTTGTCTTGTCTCTCTGGGTCTCTAACCCGGGCCACGGTCAAAGCCGTGATATCTCGGTATGCGAAGGAGACGAGGAGAGTTCAAGATGCCACTTAGCGTAGCGAATGGTCTGTACTGTACTATATTGTTAAGTTTGTAGCCAATTTTGGCACTGTGTATTTTTCTTTTGTATATTCTTGTATGTTACGTTTCGATGGCTTTGCGATACCTTGCGTTGACGCACATGTTTTTACTAGTTTGTAACTTGTAACTTGTAATTTTTTAATTTTTAATTTTTAATGTTTAATGTTTAATTTTTAATGTTTAGTGTTTAGTGTTTATTGTTTAGTGTTTAGTGTTTAGTTTTCAATGTTTGATTTTAACTTCTAAATGTATCGTTCTTATTTTGGTGTTTTTGTAGACTCGTACAGTACAGACATTCGGCATAAACATACAGCTTTTTTTTTTCGTATTTTATACACCTAGTTAGCTATACATCAATACAAGCTGGGTATTTTTCTCGAATCGCCGTAGAACTTCATGTGAATGATGCAGCCAAGCCGTGTATGGGTATGGACTTCATAGATTGAGATCACTTCTTCGAATCTTTCGATGTAAACACTATTCCTTTGTGCCTAACACATGTGAAAATCTGAAACCGACCTAGACACCTTGTGCGCGAAAAATGGCCCCTGGGTCCTGTAGGAAAATGTGCCAGCGACCAAATTTACAACACCCACGAACTCTGGCCAAGTATCTAAACGCAACAACCTACAAAAGAACAATGCAAAGAGCTTGAAGATGACAAAAGAATACATATAGATATCATGCTTATCATGCTTATCAAGTTATTTTAGTTACTGAGTTTGTGAAGTTCCGGCTTGATGACACAGCCAATTCACTACATTTTCGTGAGAGCCTGAGTGCTATTTGATGACGGGGATGAATTGTTATTTATGATCAACTTGAGATGGAATTGCTACATATTCAGGTGGCTAGCTTTGATAGGTTTCCATACAATGTAAATTTATACGGAAAGATGCAAGCTGTTCAATAACTCGAGGCGTTCAAATCATGAGCTTTGTACTATTGGCATTCATTTTATCTTCAATATTGAAAGTGGCAAAACACGACAACCCTAAATAACTACAGCTGCAGAACTAGAGTATTTAGCAGGTTCCCAACCGTATCTTCATCTTTCAAGCATAGTCGGCCCGAGCCGCTCCTTTCCGTGCTGCTTGACTGCCATGGTAGCACCATCAAAAATCCCCTGCTTATTATCTCGATATTTTCCCAGTGTAATGGTTCTGCCGTGCCGTCTGATGCTACCACGGGTAGCATACTAACAGTGGGGTGAAATTGGTTTCTGCCGGCAATGGTGTCGCAGACAGATCTAAAGATATGATTTGGTGTAAGCACCAAATCTCAACCTGTCAAGTTGAGAGCAGCGCTAAGGCTTCTTGGATGTTACATCGTGGGTAACGATTTTAACGGTTTGTAGATATAGTTAAACGTCTTTCCTAGAATATCGCATACTATGATTGAAAATTGTTATCTCTCAAAGCTGAATGCAAGCTTCACCATTGTCTTTCAGTTACTGGAGATGTCTGCTCTGGTGGAGGAAGAGTTGAAGTCAAAACGATGTGTTACTGGTAAGGAACGGAACTCACCGTAGTAAGTTCAGATGCGATACCATCAGAAAACAAGTATTGAACTGACTGGTGGATGAAGTTCCCTACTTCGAACATATGGAACGAATGAAACATTGATCATTCGATTTTTACACACAAAGGAAAGACGGCACCCCCAAAACTGCCCCGTGAAAACGATACGATATCGTATCATTGTATCGGTGGCAAGACAAGACCATAATGTCCACATGGAGGAAAAGATGGATATTAATTTGGAATATGCAATACTTCACAAAAAGATTTAGTTACAATGGAAAATTCTTCGGAAACGGTACCCACTTGTATAACACGAGGCCGAGGAAGTGGCATTTTTCTGGGCATGCCCACATTAGGATCATACATACGAGTTAACGTGTCCAGAATGTGACTTGAATATATGAAACGAGTTTATGGATTGAGATCCAGACTGAGCTCCGATGTCATCCAAAGAGACGTGCTACACACGGTGAGGGATTTGTACAGATTCGATCGTGTCCGACAAGGCCCGACGTGGAATTGCGGCGCCTGGCAACGTGCATTTCAGCTGCTATTGATTTGCTCTTCAATGTCGGGAGATAAGTCATCCATACCTGCCTTTTTAGACAGCGAGTCTATAGTTTATTTTCACATGCTTGTAAAGACACGAGCTGTTTGTCGGTTCTCAGCTAAGTATAATATCGATATCTCGCAGATGGTAGGGTTCAATACGGTCGACTCACGATCCTTGATCACAATTGTGGGGGTTTTCGGAACCTTGCCGGTGCTTTTGAGTCCGCAAGAACAAATTTTCGTCCACCGGGCTAACGGTATTGAAGATCACAGATCAAAGTTTGTAATAAGCATCGAAAATCATCTCATCGATGACAGGGAGCTTTGACCGCCTCGATAAAAATTGGTTCGGAAGTGTGGGCTTGGCCTGCGTTGACAGAGATTTTCGCACTTTAATCAAGACCCTTGTCTGTTTTGACAGCCAACAGGTCAGTTTCGGAGATCTTTCTTCAAATGCTCATACGAATGCGGCTTGCATCGCCGTTAAGATCGAGTTGCAGATCCGGAAGCATTTGCAGATGCTTGTCTAGTGGGGGCATCGCTTAGACCGATATGGGTACGTTCCGACCCTGCATACACATCGATGACCTGCAGATACAGGGCATCAATGGCTGAAGATATTTAGAACTGGCTTTTTGTTTGGTGGAATAATACGGAAGAACTGGGATGTCAAGGCAGTCTAGCCCGTTTGGAAAACGTCGACATGATGTAGAAAAATATTGAGAATGATTATCGGGACCACTGTTGCCCAGTCATCAACTGAACTGTGCCTCTTTCTGTACATGGGACAACCTTAATTAGATCGTGGTCCAGAGTTATCGGTTCTGAGCTGTTGGAAAACCGTTATCAGTTGAATCTTTATGGCTGATCCGGTGGGTATCCGAGACGAGAAAGCGTATCGGCGCCAGAGATGATATCGAGGCCCAGTAAATACTGATTGATGCAAGTGTCTCAAATCGTGTCTTATGTTGTGTAGTGGCTTACCTGAAGAAAGCTATTCACGGCGATAGTGTATCATCGTACCCACGATCGTGATACAAGGGTCGTTTGCGGACAGCGATGCGTAGGGAAAGCTTGGTCGAGAAGAGATTTTCGGAGATCCATCGATCTTCCTACGAAAATAAAGTATATAAGAAGGCTTCATCAGCAAAGTATTTCCTATCATCACAACACTTCAATCATCTCAACGATCTTCTACAACAACTTACAAACCCTTCTCAAACTCTTCACACTTCGAGTCTCTCAAGCCAACCATCAAAATGCGTTTCTCCACCATCGCTTCTGTCCCCCTCCTATTTCTCTCTGCCCTTACCTCGGCCGCTCCAACTGCAATCCCAGAAGCAGCCATTGATGCCCGCGCTGCCTCTACCCAGATCTACTACCTCGTTAACTGCTTCAACAACAACACCTTCGCAGCCTACGCTGAGATCGACTACTACCCAACCAAGTCTTTGTCTCTCGCTGGCCAGACCCCAAGCAAGACAGCTGTTCTCAGCACTTCTGACTCCATTGACTACGAAGATGGAACTTGGAAAGCCACTACTCCTTTCAAGGCGACTGTTGTCATTGGCGAGGATGCTTACACCGCCAAGGCAGGTGCTACTGTTGGTAGCGCAACTGTCAGCACCTCTACCACTGCCTTGAAGTGTATCCGTCTTGCAAGATTTGTCTTGTACGAGCCAGAGGCTATTGAGCAATGTTACACCGACTATGCTTGCGAGGTAAGCTTATTAACCTCCGCCAGTAATAATCAATCATGAATTAAGCTAACACAAATAAATTAGGCATAGAGAGTCTCTCGACATCTTGAGTTCTTCAATCAGCCCCTGCACTGAAAGGAAGATGATAAATGATGAAAGAGCTCAAACTTGATTTAGACAATAGACGACTTGGAAACGATAACTGATAATGGACGAACGATGAATGGCGAATAAAAGATAGACGAATGATGATTAGAGAGATTGACGAGTTAATGATTACGATTGGGCACATTCTTTTGGACTTGGGCGAAGGAATATAGTTTAGATAAAAAAAATTGAATGAACGGTGTTTTTCATTATGCTTTGACCTCTTTGAGTTCAGATGAATTTTTTTGAAGACTGTGCAGAAACTTATCCAGGACCGAGAGCGACAACTTCTCTCAAGCAAGTATTTTGAAAACAGAAAACCTGTCGCTTGCCAGGTCATATGTAAGCAAGTATAAGAATCTAGACCTCAGAAAATGGTCGACACTAATTCTCTTCTCTCTTTTGTTAAAGTTGGGATGAATGTCATAAGAGAAATAGTGACTGTGCATAAACACTCTAAATAAGTTTTACTGGAAATAGATAGGCTTCCCCACCAATTTATAGCTTCCATCATTACCCCTTAAATCTTAATCCATTTTCCTTCATAGGACCATGTTTCAGAAACATTCGACGAATGAAATCCATGAAACGTTCCGATCGGAATCTTTGATTTAGTTCCACGGACTCTTTCCAAGGAGACGGGACGACGCCTAGCAACGCCATGTCCTCCTTGGCCACACAACTTGGCGATAATTCTGGGAATCAATTGATAGATGCATGTAAATATCCCACCATGAAAGTAGTCAAAGAACAGACGGCGTCCGATGTGGCATTTTCTTGTAGCTTGGTAATGATGTGTCGAGTCATTTCCTGATATGTCGACCCGAGGAATGATGATGTTATATATATCTTGCTTTTCGTCAATGTCTTTCATTTTTCCTTCCTCCTCACCCCTACTCCGGCATATCAGACCATTGACATTCTTTTTTCAACTGACATTCTTTTTCTTCGTTCTTTTCCATAGTATATCCAATCATTCATTACCTCCTTCAATTCTTTTAGTGTACATTTTCCAACGGACTATTTTGTAATTTATTAATGACCAAGATGAAATCATTCTTTTTAACTCTGGCCACGGGCTTTATGCTCAGTGGTATGGGCCTTGCGTTTCCAGTGGAGGGAACTGATTCTCAAGACCCTGGCTTTCTGGCCTTCCTTTCCAAGCGAGCTACAATAAGTACAGACAACACTTGCGGAAATTCATTCGCAGGAGCAAACAATAGCTATTCTTGTGACGCTACTGTAAACACGGGAGGATGCTGTTCCGCCTATGGATATTGTGGAAACACAACTGGTATGTTTGCGAATCTCCAAATAACATGCACATGCACATATTGTTCACAAGCTAATTTGTGTTTACCTAGACTACTGCGGAACTGGCTGCCAAACTGCCTTTGGAACTTGTACTGGGGCAACAGTCCAGCCGTCAGAGAACACTTTCACATGTGGAGCAAGCAATGGGGGACTTTCTTGCACTGGAGGACTTTGCTGTTCTACGTCGGGATATTGTGGAAACACAACCGATTATTGCGACGTAGGATGCCAGTCTACATTTGGAGCTTGTAACACTGCTGCTGCCGAGCCAACCACAGGAGGAACTTGTGGTCCAAACTTTGGTGGTGCAACTTGTGGAGGAAACCAATGCTGTAGTGGTGAGTGGACGAGTCCTGATGATGCCAATTAACTTACTAATCCGTCATAAGTTTCCGGATACTGCGGAACTACCCAAGACTATTGTGCCGACCCAGGAAGTTGCTTACTTGGATATGGAAGATGCGACTCAGATGCAACGCCTGCCGGAGCATCAACTCTTAATGTTGCAAGACCATTGATGGGACCTATCACCTATACGGATGATATCTATGACTGCGTGCAAACTAATGTCGTAGCCCTTACCTACGATGATGGCCCATACAACTATACATCCGATCTCCTCGATATCTTGAAGTCATATGGTTATCAAGCGACATTTTTTATCACCGGCAACAACAATGGAAAAGGAGAGATCGACACCACCGCTCCCTATCCATCTTTGATTCAACGTATGATTGCCGAAGGACATCAAGTTGCATCCCACACCTGGAGTCATTACTCTCTTTCAAATATTTCACACGACCTTCGAATGCAACAGATGGTAAAGAACGAGATGGCCTTCAATAACATCATCGGAAAATGGCCAACTTACATGAGACCTCCTTATTCTGATTGTACTGAGGCATCAGGATGTTGGGCAGATATGCAAACCCTAGGATACCACAGAGTCTATTTCGATTTGGACACTCAGGATTATCTAAACCCCCTGCCATCGCAAATTCAGAATTCCAAGAACATTGTGCAGAAAGCGCTTGCTTCAACAGCCGTTCAAGACTACCTTTCTATTCAGCACGATATTGTACAGCAATCCGTTGGCAACCTTTCCACCTATTATTTCGATCAAATCAAGGCCAGAGGATGGAAGGGCGTTACCGTAGGTGACTGTTTGGGTGACACCGATAGAACAAATTGGTATCGCTCTCTCACCTCCGGTTCCACAACGTCATCTTCTGTCGCAGTCTCATCTCAAAGTACTTCTGCAACCGCAAAGACCAGCGGCACATCAGCAACAGTCGCTACAACTGCCCAAAGTTCTGCTGTATCTGCGACCGTCACAACTTTGAGATCCACAAGCACTGCTCTTAGTTCCGTGAAGTCGTCCACGAGCTCTGTAAAGAGTTCATCGACGGTCAAGCAATCGACTTCGGCGACTGTAGCGACGCCAACGAAAGCCCCAACCCCAGCGGCAACATGCGCTGTAACAGTGGGAAAATGGTGTGGCAAGGTTACTCCTTTCAACACCATGTTGACATGCCAAAAATCAGCCGCTGCCTGTTATGCAGATACCTTGAAATGCGCTACGACTGCTGGCTGGAAGAATCTCTCCAAATGCGCTGCTTTCACTAAAATTTGCGAAAAGCTGCCACTTTATTGTCTGAAATGCGTCAAAGCTGGTTGTTCGAATACCGCTTTTGGTTATTAATAGAGTGCAAGTTGTGAGACTCAATGGGGTGACGGGCGTATAAAATAGTGGGGCAGGATGAGTGTTCGCGAATTTGGACATATCTGTCATGGTTTATTGAGGCGTTTGAGTATCAGAATATCTGAAATGTCGTAGCGTTGGGATGGCAGCTAATAAATTGTTTCCAATATATTCTTCATTCATGCAATCTGTTTTGAACACGATTGTTACAAGATAATTGCGGCTTCCCGTGTCTGTACGTACGCTCTACAGAACCGTAACAATTGATACATTCAATCAGTCAAAACCAGACAATGGAAACATTGAAAGTCGATTCTGAGAATTGATATCAATATCCATTTTTGTTTTTATTTGCAGTGCCAAATGAATCGAGAAGTTAAAGTATTCCGAATATTCTAGTTGCTTTTGGGGGCATGCACAGTGTTTCCCATAGCCCAAACGACGAATTATTTTAAAATTCTAGTTTTGAATTTCTCAAAATACAATTATTGACCGTTTTATAAATTTATTGATTCAAATCAACTCATTAACGATCAACATTATTTCGATTCCTAAAATAAATTCAATATTCAAAAGGAATTGATGTTCCAAAGCTTTTGATAATTGGGCTGCAGTTCGGACTATTGAACAGGTACTTTAGGGCGTGCATTGCACTCGTCGTTTTAGAGCCCTTGTATTTGGGAGCGCAGACATAAAGGGGAAACCCCTTGCGCCCCCCGCTTCCCCCCCAAGATCTGTAATTGTATAATATCAATGCAGCATATATAACTACCTAGGTATATATTGCTATGTTACCATATGAATTAGTCTAGCATAAAAACATATAAGCCTCACATCATACAAAAATCCGCAAAAATCTCGGCACGATGATTTCTTCACAGGTTTCAAAATATTCAAGTCCAAATAACGATTTGGTTGTTTGATCTCGAATATTGGAAACAGTGTATATCTGTGGTGTCCCGGTAGAACCGTCCTGCTGAAAGTACGCTTTGCATGTAAATCGAGAAATGGAAAATGATTATAGTTCATCATTCTCGGTTGATAATATGGGCAACAAGGACTGATCGGCAATGCTATGAAATTGCTGAATAGGTCTTTGTGATAAATTTGTGAGGTTCGAGATTGATCATTTGCATGATAAACTCATTGTATGGTAGGCAATATGATACACTGGTAAGGAACCCTAAATTTCTTCAACCAGTGATGTTCCGCTTTGATGCAAAGATTGTGGGCTGCTGATCAGAAACACGAATGAATTGATGTTTCATCATGCAAAAATGACCCTAACCTTGAGTAGTTTGGCTGTGTATTTAATTGTAGCTGTGAGCCTTTACTTAAAGGTTCTCGATTCATTCCATTGTGAAGCCCTTTGTTGCTTTTGTGTTCAGTTTTGTTTTCAATATGTTTTCCGCCTTAAAGAAATCATTGAGGATAGAGCCAAAGATCGAACCGCCAAAAAATGATACCCCAAGCAAAGAAGCGAAAGAAGAAGATGTATTGAGTGAAAGAATAGAGGATATCATCGTGATCAAAGATCTAGATGCGACGAGAAAAGAAGGAGAGACTGGAAAAATCGAAGAAGCTGGAGATGAAGATTTGTTTGTGGTGAAAGATCTAGATGCAAGATTGGAAGAGGAAGATATAAAGAGGGAACAGAATCCGAGGGGGGAAGAGAGACTAGAGGATGATAAAGAGGAAGCCGAAAGCATGGAGGAGAAATACATAGAGGAGGAAGATACTTTGGTAGTGAAAGATTTAGATGTGAAGGACGAAATCGAGAGTTTGGAAGAGAAAGATGTTAGAGTGGATGAAACCAACGTGGAACCGGACGTTACCAGGGAAAAAGTTGAAGAAAATTCAGCGTCAGAATTAACGCTACCATCGATATCATCAAAAACCATTGAAGTCCCTTTACAACCGTCACCACCGTCGCCACCATCATCGGAAATTGGTGATCATGTTGAAGAGATCAAGGGGAAACAAACGCCAACGCCGCTTGCCGCTTCGGCAATTTTTGACACCCCTGGCAACGATCGTTGCTTGGTGGGGTCACCGCCGGCAACTACCGCCAATCCTAATTTAGAAGTAAACAAAATTGAGGAAACCAGCACATCCACATCACCACGTCACTCGCGCACAATTTCACCAACTCCTATTGAAAATCATAGTCACACGCAAAACCAAGAAAAGAGGCTTTCTTCTTCCACAACAGATTTTGAGATAAACGCTCCGAATACCCCACCTGCGACACCACCTAGGGTTGTGAGGCGGGAAAGATCTGCGAGCCAAAGAGAACGCGAGACACTACGTTCGAGACAATTTTCCGAGGCAGCACGATTGCAGAGATCTGCAGAGAAACCTGAGAAAGGCGAGGAAGAGCTCGGGCTAGGAAGAAGAAGAAAGAGGTACCAGCATAGAAATAAATCCAAGGGATCAAATTCAGGCTCAGGGGAAGCGTTGAAAGCAGTTGAACCGCTGCATGAGCATCAGCTTGGAAAGATGGCTTTTGCTGAACAGCAACAGTGGATTACGGTGCAACAGAAAACTTTCACAAAATGGTAAGCTGGTCGATTGTGTTTACGAAGCATGAATGGGATATTTACTAGAAATTAGGTTGAACACGAAGATAGCGCACAGGAAACTGGAAGTAATAGATTTGGTTAAAGATTTGAGCGATGGGGTAAGTTCACTCTGCGAGGTTTTTCTTCTTGAATGCTAACATGGTAGGTCATTCTCATCCATCTTCTCGAATGCCTTTCCAACGAATCACTCGGTCGATATGCCGCGAAGCCTAAACTACGAGTGCAGCGATTCGAGAACGCAAATTTGTCGCTAGACTTCATCAAATCTAGAGGAATTCAAATGACAAACATCGGAGCCGAAGATGTTGTGGATGGGAATCGCAAAATCATACTCGGCTTGATCTGGACGCTTATTCTTCGATTTACCATCTCCGATATCAACTTGGAAGGTATGACTGCCAAGGAAGGTTTATTGCTGTGGTGTCAAAGAAAAACGGCTTGTTACGAAGAAGTCGACGTTCGAAATTTTACAGACAGTTGGAATGATGGCTTAGCATTCTGCGCATTGCTTGATATACATCGCCCAGATCTGATCGATTATGATACTTTGGACAAGGATGACCACAGAGGAAATATGCAATTAGCTTTTGACATTGCTACTAAGGAAATTGGTATTCCGGCACTTTTGGATGTTGAGGATGTCTGCGACGTGGCTAAACCGGATGAGAGGAGTTTGATGACCTACATTGCCTATTGGTTCCATGCCTTTTCGCAGATGGAGAAGGTCGAAAACGCTGGCCGAAGAGTAGAGAAGTTCGTTAACAACATGCAAGGAGCTTGGGAGATGCAGAGTGCTTACGAGAAGAGAATGAGAGCACTTTTGAAGAGTATTAAGGAGCAGGTTATTACTTGGCAAGATGCGACTTTCGAGGGCACATATGCGGATGCAAAGAAACAAGCGACACACTTTAGCTCATACAAAAGAGGCCAGAAAAGAGAATGGGTTGCGGAGAAGAGTGATCTTGCAGCGCTGTTAGGAAACATAAAGACGAAGCTCAGCACATACCGTCTTCGAGCTTATGATCCACCTCCAGAGTTAAGGTTGAGTGTTCTAGATGAAGAATGGGCGAAATTAATGAAGGGGGAAATGGCAAGAGGTCAACTGATAAACGAGACGATCAGGGAGTAAGTTTTATCCATGTGTAAGCTGAATCATCCTAATAATTTTTAGTATCAAAAATGCCTTACGAAGATCTTTCGCCGACAAAGCTAACGACTTCGCCACTACTTTGAATACTATGCAATTGGCAATATCAGGACTGGAGGGTGATGTGGAGGATCAACTGGTTCATGTACGTCGACTACATGATAATCTTCCACCTCTCAATCAATTCTTGGACCAAATCGAGGCCATAGACAAGAAATGCGAGGAAGCAAATATTGAGGAGAATGATTTTACGACTTACACATACGATGAGCTTTGTTACGAGATGAGTCTCGTCAAAAACTCGGTTGCAAAGAAGTTGGCGTTCTTGGACAACCAAGTAGTGGCTCGCAACATGACAAATCTGACGCCAATACAACTTGAAGAATTCGAAAGTGTTTTCCGACATTTTGATCGCGACGCCACCAACAGTTTACAAGAGTTGGAATTCAGTGCAGCCTTGGCATCACTAGGTCTCGTTTTCTCCGAAGACGAAATGCACGACTATTTCCTCGACACATCAAATGGAAAAGACTACGTAACATTCGAAGAATTCATCCGATTTATGGTGGATGTCACAGAAGATCAAAATACAGCGGAGCAAGTTTTCCAGTCCTTCCGCGAAGTTGCGGACGGCAAACCATATGTTACAGAAATGGATTTGAGACATAGTTTGGTACCTGATGAAGTCATCGAAAAATTGACTCAATTCATACCGATACACAAAGGCCCTGATCTACAAGAGGACAGAGGTATGCCACAATATGATTACATCAGTTTTATGGACAAATTACTTGGAGGAAATGATGAAGATGGAAATGAGGGCGCTTTGAGCGAATTAACCAACGGAAGAAGTCCAAAGAGAGCGAGTGGGAGTGGTGGAAAGGCAAATGGGGCTCATTGAGACGAGAAACTACTTCTTTGAGGGGGAAAGAAGCTTATAGGTACTCGATTAAATATACTTTGTCATAGCCAATGCATTAGTGTGGTATATCCTTTTTGTATTCGGTAGTTGGTCGGCCTTGGATTTAGGATTGGGAGGATGGAATCGAATTCTCATGGGAATGGCGAATCGAGAAATAAGCGATGGAGTTGAGAATTTAGTTAACCTGGTTTGCTCTGTTTGCAAACATAATTAGATAACTTTGAAGCATTTGATTGAAATTATGGCTGAACATTTTCTCATTATCTAATTTCGTTTGATCTCAGCCCCATTGAGTTTCTGGCTGGTCAACCTAGTGAAGAGTCAATCTAATCTTTTCATGTGCCTAGAACTTTTCAAATAATTCTCTAGTAGCTGGGAGTGCATCCAATTGCTAACAATCACTTCATGTTTTGTTTCTCTCTGATTTTATTCACTATTTGATTGCAGTTGCCGTTAATAAGCATTACTTATTATTTGTTCGTCGACCTTGCTCACCCTTTTGGTTGGCTCATTCGCTATGGCCTTAATCGGCCTTGTACGCGATTCTCGTTCATTGTTCAAACACGTGATGTCAATTATGAGTATTCTCCCCTGGGGGCCGTTGCACATGGAGTTAGCGAACACCAAACCCCGACATGCCCAACAGTTTGTGGCGCTATCTACTACTTATTAGTAGGTTGCTTTCGTTTCTCACCCTAAACTCGTAATTTTAGTCTCGATCATTCGAATTTCTTCCCAAATATCTTGCAACCATGAAACTCATCGTCGCCGGATCAACTGGTTTTGTCGCCACAGAACTCATCAAACAAGCCCTCTCTAGTCCAGACGTCACATCTGTAATAGCACTTGCTCGCCGTGAAACACCTGTGCCACAAACCCTGGATGATAATGCTGACATCACCAAATTCAAAGCTGTCATTTGTGATGATTTCTTAAATTATTTAGATAATGTGAAGAAGGAACTTGAGGGTGCTGATGCTTGTGTTTGGTATTGCTATCTCTCCTTTCTCTACCATTTAATTCTTGGCCCCTTCATTTGTCCGCTTGCGGATGGATTGCCGAAATATTAATCAATGACATAGGTTACTTGCAATAACCCCCTCTAAAATGAAAGATTCAACACTAGATGAAGCGAGAAAAATCTGTGTAGAGTACACCGTGAGCGGTCTCGAAACAATGACCCAGCTTTCGCGTGAAAAGGGGGCTAGTCCCTTTCGATTTCTTTATGTTAGTGGTCATAAGAGTGAGAGAGATCAGAGCAAAAAGCCTTGGGTTATGGGCGATTATCTTTTGATGCGAGTACGTGTTTTTCCCCCCCTGTTTAGGAATGACTGAATATTGAATATTCCTGTAGGGCGAAGCTGAAACTCGTGTCATCGATTACGCAAAAGCGTCAAATGGGACTGTGGAAGCATGTATAGCGAAACCGGGACTGATAGATGGACCGGATCGTCGGCAAGGATTGGTGGTTAGTGTGTTATCGACAATTGGGAGAAGACTTATTGGGCTTCCGATTGTGGATGTTAGTCAGATTGCGGCGACTTTGCTGGAGCACGCAGTAAATGGAATTGAGAAAGAGACGTTGTTGAATGAGGATCTGGTCAAGATTGGGAATAAGGTGTTGAGTGGCTAGGTGGAGTGGCAAAGTCTAGTCATTGGATGATGATTTTTTTACTTGTGAAGTTTACCAGGTGTTTTCAGTGTTGTTTAACGACTGAGTATCTCAGTATTGAAATGGAATATTAGCACTATAAACATATATTGACTTGGTATCTACTTAATCAAATCAAACTCCGACTCGGGCATAACATCATGATATCCCCATGTCTATTCTATACCGGGTCCCTGTGGATTACCCCCCTCTCCCTCAAATTTTAATTTTCCAAGACCTTGATCTACCAAACGCCGTCGACTCTATTCCTCGATCATAATTTAATCATTCCCTGTCTGTTCTCGAGCCAACGAGCAAAAAGCGACACAACTACTCCTGAGAGAGCCAATCCCAAAAAAGAACCCCCCAAAAGCCATAATTCCAATTTCTTAGAATGCCGCGTTGCTATAACCGCAGCACAAGTAGCCATATTTTGTCCCGGCGTCAGAATCGTCTCCATTCGCTCTATCTCACTTCTCTCATTGCGGGTCCAGGGACTTATTTCCCCATGAAGGCCTTTCTCCCTAAAGCCAGGACTGTGGATATTGAAGAAGAGACCGGGTAGTTTCAGTCCATCACTGAGAAGACAATGTACTTCCTGTTTCATCTGAGAGTAATCGCTTTTGGGGTCAAGCATAGGAGACTCTGCTTTTTCAAGCAGTATATCAAAACCACCATTCGCGAAACCATTGGTAGAAAAGTGATAGCCTGTCGCAGTTCCGAAACTAAATTTGAGAGAATTTGTGTGGGTACCGAGGATAGAATGGGAGAACGTGAAGAGCATGGGAATGTCTTCATGGGTTGAGATGCTGAATAATGGGTTGGTGCATGGGGATGAGAGGGGACAATAGTATCCTACGTGTTGAACAGAAGAACCGATAGTATGGGTAATATGATATGGTACAGTTCTCGGAAATTCTGGAGGGTTAGGGTACATCATGTCCAGTAGAGCTGGTGGATCAAAGTTGGGATCCAGCGGTCGTCCATTGAAAAGATGCGGAGTGGTAAAATTGATAAGTTCTGATCGGAGAGAAACTATAGAGTTGCTGAGAAGTAGTATAGACGCAATAGTGTTTGTTGTACAATGTAATGAGGAGTAGTCTCCAGAGTAATTGGCGCAGATATCGGTGACATCGCTGAATGACACAGATGTCTTTGTAGTGTAAGCGCCTGCTGCTTCAAGCAACCATGCTGACGGGCGATCTTTTTCATGGCTCCTGTCTCCAGACTTTAACTCTGATGAGAACTTGCCTATATCATTCTTATATTCCGAGGAACCTAAAGGACCGTTCTCATGAGAGCAACCACCGAATTTCGTAGTCTCCACCGAAGAGTATCGAACCGTATTGTAAAGAAATATGTTCAGTAATATTACTACTGCTAGGTATTGGATTGCGATCTTCAAAGACCTGCTTTCATGTCCCCTGGCTGCTACCCTATTCTTCTCTTGAGCTGTTGAATCGAATGTGGTGATCGGTAGCTTTTCATTAGGTGATGCAACACCTGATCGTGAAGACTCCATGTTGGGCTGAGATATTGTCGTTCAATGTTGACCAAAGCGGCTGGATAGTGAAAGTACTACTCAATCTGAACGAAGGACAACCAAGACTTTTGTATAACGCATACCCCGCCAAGACGATGGATCGACTGATAGCCGCGCAGTATACCACTTCAAAATGTTGGAGTGGCGTTTACACTAAGGCACCTGACTTATACTTTTGCGTTCTCCAGGTAACCCTGAGTTTTAATTTCAGATTTTAGGAGAGCTTATCACATCAATGGTGGGGGGAGGTGTTTCGCTCACAACCTATCTCACAAATGATCCACTAAACTCGGGAGAAGCACATTTCGAGGAGGACAAAACGAGCGAAAGCGAGTACTTGGCTTAGAACTCCATATTTAGCTTCCACCAAAATTCCACCTTCCCTTAAATTCATGCATCTGAGTTAGTTACCTGCAGAATCGGCTCTCCGCTCCAATCTTCACTTACTCGAAATAGACGATGATTTTCACAGGGGATTAAACGCGGATACCCACCGAGGCGCCTGCAATCTAACAAAGGGAACAGAAACATAGATCATTGCAAGGCTTCTGTTGAAAAGCCTTTAAATCTTAAGGGCATTGAACAAAGCCAGAATAGGGCCCTCTTATCACGGAGGCAAAGCGTACTTGTACTTTTTTGGTGATGTTTCGACACCCTTTGCCAAATAGTATCAACACGAAGAACACCATGCGTTCGTAAGTTCTAAGATTATTAAGCGGCTGTTACTCAGTCAGGTATGTAGTTGAAAAGATTTCATATACGACTTCTCGCGAAAAACAAGTGGAATATCCAAGAACGGTTGTGTGGTTGTTGGAAATATTGTTGGCGGTTTTGACAATTCTAGCAACACGAGAGAATTTGCAGTGTCCCCAAGTCCCAAACAGGCCTACCGATACAAAGAGACGATAACAGGCGGTGGACATCGTCTTTCCCTTCTTCTATTCGATTAGTCTTGCATAGTGTAAATGGATATCTGCAGACATGACTTTATAGCGCCTTTGGGGGAAACTTGCGACAAAATTCCTAAATTCTAACGTATATCGTAAAGTCTCAACCCAAATCGTAATATCCTATCCCATTCATGCGCATCAGAAGACTTCAGTAATGACTGCTTCGCTGGAAGATAGTAAGTGGAAAATTATCAGAGAAGACCGGAATCACGGCTTTTCAGGAAGCAAACAGTTATATGGCAGTGTACTCGATACCAGATCACAGGATTCATTCATCTCTGATGAGCCCTCGAGTCTTGCTTCTAAGAAGCTTTAGGCTAGTAGAACACGATTGTATAACTGCATGATAAAGACTTAACATCGTATATTAAACTGCAAAGTTGGGTATAGCAGAAACATGATAGATGTGTTATGTGGAAATTTCTAGCGAGAGATAACCAAGAAATGATTGCAGCATATCATCAATATATGTGGTGATGGGAATACCTTGCTTATTCATCAGTCACGTGATCCAGAACAGGCTCGAAGATTGGATTTCATATTTATTAAACGCTCTTAACACAACACACATCAACAACTATCCAAGACTTTTGAGGTTCTTGTATCATCGATGTAACTCCTCACACATAAAATCGTATGCACAGCATCTTTGTATTATGGAAGTGACTCCTCTAGCTAGGAGGTGTTGTCTCTTGGTGTAGCCTTCCTTCATTCGTCTTTTCCGACTGAAAAGGTAAAAACGATCGCGTTCGCCCCTCGCCCCTCGCCTGACGGAGTCGATGACCCCTAAAATATGATTCACTACCTCACATGCGTTCCCTATCGAATGTCGTTCAAGAGTACCATGGCTGCAAACGCAGATATCGATATACCCGAGGGCTTTTGGTGTAGCTACTCTACACTATATACAACACGACCAGAATACGCGGTCTAGACAATTTCGAGACCATTAATAAGCATGGAAATCAAAAATGGGGAACGCCTTCTGTTCTTTTCACGAATTCGATACATTACCTATCGCAACTGCATTTTTGCGGAGGAGTTTTTGGCTTGGGAAGATCTCGAGCATCGCGAGTACGCGGAATAGGACCCTTTTTAATTCAAATACAGGAACTTTCGGTATCGTACGGGGGTACAATACCTGCTGTGCAATCGATGATCCGATATCTAGTATGAACAGGTATTATTTGTGGACCAATGCAAGAGAAAATGGGGGAGGGTCATTGGCCTTGACTTTTTTGCAAGCATAAGTTATCATATAAATTGGCCAATAGAATCCGGTTAGATTCTCTGAGGCTGGAAGCATATCGATTGATATCCCCTGCTGTGTTGAAATATATGTACCTTATTTCAATCGGAGTGCCCGTTTTCCCACTCTAATGCTGTATCTTCTCATCTCGTCTTCATTTTGGAAATTGCAGGACCCAAGTACATTCCTATTTTCAAAATGCCTGAAGCTCCAAAATTTCGAATCAGTGTGATAGGCAGTGGCCCAATTGGCAAGCTGCTTTTGAGTAGTGTAGCTGCTCATCCAAGAATTGAGTATACACAATATGAAGCCGAAACATTGCCTCTCCGTCCCGCCTTTGGCTATGGTATTGGGCCACAAACGCTTGCAACGACGAAGCGGTAAGCTTTATCAGACCACCAAATCTGGTTTCCAATTTCCAATTCCACTGTCATGTCTTCAAATATACTCCGTTTGTTTCCATACACTCTATTTAAATTTCTTTT
This sequence comes from Botrytis cinerea B05.10, assembly GCF_000143535.2. Classification (NCBI taxonomy): domain Eukaryota; kingdom Fungi; phylum Ascomycota; class Leotiomycetes; order Helotiales; family Sclerotiniaceae; genus Botrytis; species Botrytis cinerea. The sequence continues at coordinate 1,902,708 of NC_037312.1, read as the reverse complement.
TTCTCATTTTCTTACAAAATTTCGTCCCTGTTAGGCATTACTAACTCCCCGGTCTTGCAGTCTTAATCCCGCTATCTACCAAGAACTGCACGACCAATGTTTAGCTGACCCTGTGTGGATGGAATTTTACCACGGCGGGGAGGAAGACAACCATTTGCATACCATTCATGTCCCAGAGGGAGAAGTCTTCGGGAGGATTGGGCGTGATGAGCTTATGGTGATGCTTGATGCTTTCGGTCCCAGGGATACTCCAATCCAATACGGCAGAAAGCTCAAATCGGTAAAGAAAAGCACTGATGGAGGATTAGCATTAATGTTTGAAGATGGTGGTGAAGATCACTCAAATGCCCTGTGGGCGTGTGATGGTATGAATTCTCTGTGTAGAAAGTTCGTACAGGGTGAGGATTACATACCTGCATCTTACTCAGGCCATGTGACATTCAGGGGAAAAGTCGAGAGCAGCAAGGTTGAGGCAGCGATTGGAAAGCGATTCACTACAGACACATCTATGTTCCTTGGTATTAAAGGCTGGCACGTATTAACTTTCCCCATCGCTGGTGGCAAATACGTTAATATTGCGGCGTTCTCAATGGAAGAGGTTCAGAAAAAGCGTGGAAGAAACTACGTAACAACTACAGATGAGCTGCTTACTTATTTTCCCGGGGCAAATTCCAAAGTTCGGAAATTCCTGACGGTAAGCATTCAGAATATTGGTGGTAATGCTGTTGTTCCTTGAGCTAACAATTTAATAGCTGCTTAATGATCAACCAGGTGGTTGTGTGTGCCTTGAACTGACTCACATGCAGACTTTGGGTACTTTTACCAATCAGAGTCACTGTATGACGAGCTTCGGTGATGCTGCCAACGGAATGCTACCTCATATCGGAGGCTCGATGGCAACGGGATTCATTGGCGTTACTACTTTTCTGCATGAAGAACTGAATCCACGTATTCATGCCCTCAACCCGAATGCGAGTAATGCCGAGATTGCCGAAGTACTCATGGAGGCTTCTATTGCGTATGAACGTAAGCATAAGCCTTTGGCACAAAAGCTTGTGGACTATTCACGGGAACAGGGATTTGTTTTCTCGGGTGGAGTAACTGACGCCGAAGAATTGGCTCGAAGGGCAAGGTTTTTGTGGAAGGCTGATTCTTACAATGCTGTCATTTAACATGAAACAATTATCATTTATGTTGGTAAAATCCGTCCACCTCCAGTTTCAGTAAGAAGATGCGCTCCAATGAATTTTGCGTCCGAAATATGATTGACTGATAGCTCAAAATCTGTTAATTGGGTACTTGACCCATGTTTTATTGTCCACTAAGGTTATTTGATAGGCTTTACATGGAAAAGGTGTGGAGATGTTAAAGTGAGCCCTGTGTGTGGATATCGCTTGTTAGTTGCTTAATTCAGTAAAAACACAGGAATCATCAAAGTTTCATTGGCTGACGGCCTCTAAGCTTTTAGAAGCTTCGTGGAGGGATTTGATCCGAGGTGTTTCCTTCCGCGGCCTTAGGGAATAGATATCCGAGTAAAGGATTCTCATTAGCAATTGGCCCACTTACCAATATAGTTTACTCCGTAATTCAGTTATTCGGCAGCGAACCCCTAATACCTTCATCAGCCAAAAAGCGGAAAGCAGGCCATCAAGCGGCCCTTGCTATTATCCTAGATGAGCCTTCGAATCCTAGAAAAGTACGGAGATTGTGTATCGAATGCGAGCACAACTGAATGGTCTTATGAGAATTGTAGTCTTTACATCGTTATCGGGATCCTTTGTTGTGTTGATGATGTTTTTTTCTCTCGATTATTTTGCAACCAGCTGCACTGTGCCATCTTGGAAAAGCCACTGCAGAATAGTGGTGCGGTACCGACACAACGGACAGCTAATTTCTACCCCTGGACCATGGCTAAAGCTACCGATACTACTTTCAACGGCAGCCCCCGTGCCACCCTTGTTCTAGTGGCCGGGGAACGTTGGAGACAGAAATAATGTCTCAGTATTGTGCATTATTATAGCACAGACCAGAGATCATTTTTGCTCGAAGCGAGCCATCTTGAGAACAATGAGAGTCCCCCCCCCCCCCGAGCCCCCCCACTGTTCTCAATCTGCTCCCTGCATCAGAGTTTTTGAGTTGAACCGGCTCCTTCCTAAATTGTATGGGGACGGGTATTCTGTGGTGCCAAAGTTGATACCGCTGCGGCCCAAAGAAAAGTTCCCGACAAAATTGCCTCAATCCGAAGAAAATCCTTCCATTTGATATTGTTAGGGTTTTTGACACATATTTGCTTCAAAAAAATATTTTCAGCAGCCTGTCTCCACAAGGACGAAATAAAATATACACAAAAGTTCAAATACAAGCATCCGATAAGGCTACAACATCCATCATCAAATTCAAAATGGACTATTGAAGTATCTGGTTCAGATCCGAATCAAAACCTGTTGGGATTGGATTAAACATTGGTGAATGTTATGTGCCTGGGTAGGATATCCTCGATTGGTGTATAAATTATTTTGTTCATGGTGTGCCTGTTCACTCGATGCAAGATATAAATCCCAGGAAATAAGTGATTTTGGCACGAATAAAAGGACACGATCTTCGTAATAGTTGAGAATGCAACTCAATTTCTCATTTTCCTCTAATGTTTTAACAACTTATTCCACGTGTACTCTACACAGTGATGTGAGCGGCACCTTAGTTTCCAAGTTCATTCTCCACTAACCGTATGATATTGGCTTTTTTACCCTGTAAATATACCGTACGTACGGTCGTTAACTCTGATTTTCGATTGTCAAACTAGAATTCTGGGTATATGCAATAATCATACCTGCTTTTTTGGCCCCACAGCAATCAATAATGCAGGAGTAGATAATTTCCATTTCGAACATCATTATATATAATCACAAGGGACTTATACACATATTATGTCTCGGGTGGGCTGAATTTAAGTTCACGAGATGTACCTTGACTGCGCAATTTTCCACAACTTTTAGTCAAAGTTTGTGGAACCAGATTCATGAAGTCATACGATCTAATAAAAATCAGCTTAAAGAGGTAGCCTTTTTATCTCAAATTCCACCCAAGTGCGAAAGAATTTGTGGCCATATGGGAACCACGATGGTTTGGCTGATACGCCCCCCCCCCATACAGCTGCAGGCCCTCTATTCCTACACCAGGAACCGAGTTACAACCCTGCTGTAGAACATGCATCAAGAGATACTAGCTGATAGAATCAGCCTTCAAGATTTTTATAACAAACTATGGATCAGTCTTGAAATATTCCGTACCCGCGGCGCCAAGGGAATGGCAGAGATACTACCGGTTGACGCTTAGTAGCTTACGAGGCTTGGAATTAAGTGCCATGGGGCCCTCGCGCATTTTGACATCTCGTTACTACATAGACGGTAGACCTTGTCACTACCAGTGGTTGAGTCCTGGGAGCCGTCATTTTGACCTTGCATATTTTCACAGTAAATGTTCTACATTTTGTTGGTACGAACATGTGAGCCCAGAAACAAAGTATATCATTCATTCACGTCCCCGCAGTCTTCTTGTCTCCACTGGAGTCACTGGGCAATTATCTATGCTGATCGTCTTCTGTCGATTATATTCTCTTTCGCGCAAGTGTCTTCACGATGAGCACAGTCAATGTATCGACCAGTCCTCCGGTTTTGAGTAACCCTCGCGGGGCGGTCGTCATTGAAGGAGCTACCATTTCAATGGGTTTCGTTGTGATTTTTGTTTGTCTGCGGATATGGGGTCGATATCGCTATAACAATTCGCCTGGAAGTTCGACGCCAAGTTTCGGGGAGCCTAGATACTGGATGATGGTCTCTGACTTAGCAATCGTCGCTTCATCTGTAAGTATCTTAAACAGAACATTACACCATGATTCTAACATTCCTTCAAGGTACTTGCCATCATTTTGACCGTGATTGCTTGTGTTGGTACGTATCTCTTTGGTATATTTTATGGAAAACGCTGAGAAATTAATCAGGCGCGGAGTGGGGACTTGGCCTTCACTCGAAATTTTTGAGTAAGACGCAAATTGAGAATACACTTCAGGTTGGCACCCATTCAACAAATTTGTAACTATACACTAAGTTCTAACCATACATAGATGTTTTATCTTTATCAGATATTCTATAAAGCAGGATGTGGTCTATCAAAGATCGCTACTTGTCTACTCCTCTTGGCCATTTCGACCCCACACATGAAGAATTTCAACATCTGTTGCAAGATAATGATTATATATATCGCGGGGTATTCTCTCAGCTGTTCCATCGTTACAGCCTTTCAATGCGGTCTCGACTTCAAGAGTAATTGGATTCACTCGTTAAGACAAACCCACTGCTTTTATAAACCCCCATTCTGGTTTACTCATGCTGGCTTGAACATTTTCGCAAGTATAGTGGTCGCAGTTCTTCCATGGTGGCTATTCTCTCATGTTCAATATAAGAGAAAATATACTATAGCACTGATCATGACCATATTAGCTATTGCGTAAGTAATCGCTTACCTCAGAAACAGGGTGACCATATCTAACCTTTTGATAGCGAGATTATTCTCGGGTGTGTGCGTTTGAAGGGTCTTTATACATCTTCTCAAAGTCTCAACGATATACCTTGTGAGTTGATTTCAGTTCTGTGGCAATAAAAAGACAGTGCTTACTCATACTCTTATAAAGATGGTGCTATTACCGGTATACTCGTCTCTCAGCTCGAAGTCAACTTCGGAATAATTTCAGCCTGTATTCCTACAGTTTTGAAGATTATGGAAGACTTTTTTAAGCGATTGTTTGGCGTTAGCTTTGGTGATACAACGATTGAATCGGGGGCTCAATCCCAACCTCGATCTCGAAATCTTGGAGCTATGGGTAGTCACTTGCAGACTACAGACAAGTCGAAGCCTCGCTCACAATACCAGCGTTTTGGCGACGACGATCTTGAGATGGATTCTATGCATTCGGGAAATAGCCGGGAAAATATCATTCGCGACGACAAAGTCCCTGATCAAAAGATCAAGGTCGAAACATCTTACATTGTAGAGAGAGAGATTGATAAATCCGAAGGAATGTAGACGACTAAATTTCAGCAGGGCTGGCTCTAGATATTAGGGAGAATGATTTTATCTCCAGTTTAGCATACTTGTCTACCATATACCACAGAAGCTAAAAGGGCCTAGAGTAAACAAGACCTCAGAATGCGCTCGAAATTCAGAGCTGGACTCGGTTGTAACAAAATTGTAACTAATATCCCATATAGATGCCCCACTAGCTCTATGATACCACGGGTGGTATACGGAATAATAGCAAGATCATACGAGTTAAAACTAGGGGGGGCGCGGGGGCAACGCAATTCACGTAACCCAATAATACCCCATGTCGATCACCCCCGTCACGACGGGGGGCACGTTGCACACTTAAGCGAGTAACAAGGAATACGAAATACTGTGTATGCATCCTTCATATGGATAATCTGGATCGGGAAAGGGTCCCGTAATCGATTGGGTAACGTCCATGTGCCGATATCCTTTTATCTACAGGATTCGTTTGATTTTATACCGAAAAATCATGTCGAAACACATGTTGATTTCCATGCTTGCTAAAAGTTTGTTACAGGTTGTTCTAGGCAAACTCTGCATCGGAATCCCCACAAATATCAATACTTAATCCTAGGTGATTGCGGTAAAGGCGTTCTTGCTTCTTGAGTCGTAGGGCGAATCTTGCGATAAATACTACATTCCAAATTGCTACATCCCACCGAGATTGTTCCTATCAGATTTGTACTTCAACCCTTCATATCCCTATTCTTTGTTTGTCTGGCAAAAAGGGATCCTCATCAACTGTTTGAAGCACCACTGCTTAACGAAGAAAAATGGCACCAGAACCAGTCACCGAAGTGTCTCAAATGGACGAAAAACATTCCGCTACAGAGACTAGCCATGATTTGGCACATTCTGGTCCTTCTCGATTCGATCAGAAGCTCGCTTTGAAACTTGATCTTTACCTTCTCACACCCATGCTCTTTTTGAACTTCCTGTCTCTCATGGGCCGAACGAATATTGGTGCCGCCATGGTACAAGGCTTGCCAAAAGACTTGAAGATGGATGCCATGAAAGTCTTCATCTCAGTTACCATTCCCTTGGTACCACTGATCCTATTCGAGGTCCCCAGTAATCTCCTCATGCGCTTTTTGGAAAGGAAATACAACTTCTCGTACATGAGATATCTATCTCTTATGACTGCTCTTCTAGGTACGTCTAGTCCTATAGTCCTTAACATCCTATGCGTCGATATCTAATCTGAACCAACAGGTCTCGTCACTCTGGGCCAAGGTTTTGACCAAAGCTATTCGGCCTTGCTAGCTACTCGCTTCTTCGTAGGAGTATTCGACTCGGGGCTCATTCCTGGATGTATCTTCGTCTGTGCTTTATATTACCCATCAGTGCATCTGCAATGGAGAGTAAGCATGCTTATGGTTGCAAACATCGGTTCAAATGTTGTGGGAAACATTCTGGCTTTTGGTATTGCTAATATCAACAGCTCAAATGGGTATCATGGATGGCGATGGTAAGTCAAATCATTTCTTAATAGTCCGGACCGGCAATTTTTGATGGCAATACAATGTTTAAAGATAGTACGATATCTGAAACAATGTCTGAAGGCAGCACAATCTTCAAAGTGGGTCAAGACATTGAAGGCCGTTTGTTGTCAGACTGTAGTCCAAACTACTGGAATTTCCGCATCTGTGTTGACAGTAAATAAAGACTGGAGAACTAAAACTAACCTCTGATCCTAGGGTCTTCATTGTCGAGGGATGTCTCACCCTAGCCATCAGTTTTGCATGCCTCTTTTGCAACATCAGTCGGCCCGAAACAGCATCATTCCTCAGCGAAGAACAGAAGGATATCATCGCCACTGAGGTTGAAGCCCGCACAACAACAGTCGGAATCGTCGCCGAATGGAAGATTTTCTTGAGCAATGGTTTGAACTATATCTGGGCCGCATGTTACGTGCTTACCTGTTCCACAACCTACTCTGTCGCCATCTTTGCTGCTTCTTTTGTGAAAGCTTTCCATCCTCACTACACCACACCACAAGTTCAGGGTCAAGTCGTTCCTATATTTATCGTATCTGGTGTAGCCTGTCTTTTGGCTGCATATGCAGCTGATCGTTTCAACCACCGGGCTGGCTTTGCCATTGCAGGTTACCTTATCACAGCTATTGGTTTCATCATTCTCAGACAACCCAAGACCCCCGCACCACATATCTCCATGCTGGGTCTATACTTCGTTAGCATAGGTACATTCGTATCATTGCCTCTCCTATACAGCTTGCCAATGATCAACTCGGCTACTCCATACCAGAGGGCTATTGCAGCAGGCTTCGTAATTGGTATTGGAAATGTCGGTGGATTTGCCAGTTCATGGTTGTTCAGGACCAGTCAAGCACCGCATTATAATGAAGGAATGACTGATTCCCTTATTATGACTCTGGTGGCTCTGGCTTTAATGGCATTTGCTTGGTTGTACATCACAATCGCCAACAAAAGGTTGGACAAGAACAGTACCACAGATGTGGGATCTGTTAATGTCAAAGATGGCTTGGTCGTAAGAAGATACAGAGCATGATTTGATTTTTGTGTGTACTAGTTTAGCAATTTCTAAGAGAAGTTTTAATCATGTGATGCAGCTGTTCCTTACCTATGTTTAGTTCGCGCTAAGCCCAGAAGCGAACCCCCCTGGTTTCGTGGAGAATGACAATCTCAAGCACGAACTCTGTGCAATTCAAGCCTAAACGAAAAAAAATATGACTCAGTCCAAGTGTTCTCTTTATCTGGAAGAGCGACGGATTGATTTGCCAACTTTCTTGTAGATACCAGCCTCACTAATTCCCACGCGCCATCAATTTCTGAGGCTTCTAGCCCTTGAGGACCCACTATAAGCCCCATAAAATGATTTGTTGTCAATTCGGGCCAGCCCGATGTGGAGATCACATGTTCTTCCTTGTTGGTTCCGCCATGTCAGTTCTCACCGATTCGTCGGTATCAACCAATCACGTCTTCAGAGTGTTGCATTGCTGTCTCCTCTAGATCATGTACAACAGGTTTCCACACTCGCGTCGCTGCACCTACAAAATAGCCTCTCCACTTTCCAGACCGGTTTTTATAATTTCGATCGCATTTGTGAAAATGTGCTTTATCCATAAATCCTAATTTCTCCACTCCACACCCACAGTCGTTCTTCATTGCGTTCTCAATTCTTATCTTATCACATTTCACCAAAAACATTCGTTACTCGAGGCTGGATTTCCTCGTCAAGACACAGACAAAAGACATCGAAATTGTTCAGAATTTCGAAAAGACAACGAAGAAAAGAAGTAAGAATTGGTGTGGTAGAGCTTCTGTTAGGCTAGAAGGAGAGAATAATCACCACCTCTCAACAAGCGGGTGAGTCGTGGTGAAGAAGTCGATCTAGGAACTGCCGGTCAGGACCTATTCGGAGAAAGAGAACTTGCAGCTGGCCTGCATTTGAACACCGGCGATAACAGAACATCGGTACAGAAGCACGAGTTCGGAAACAAGGAGTTGTAAAATCAGCAATTAGATCGGAAAATGGATATTTCCTGACACGGTAGTACCATCTAACGATTACTCGTCGCCTACTTCTCATGGATCTGGAGATTCACACCCTTAAACAGAATCAAAGAACTCAACGTCGTGAATACAAATTTGTTCTACGATACCGAAAGATCTTGACTACTTCAACCCAATCACCGAGCAAGTTTCCGAGAATATGAAAAGCTATTTTAAGCATCTTTTACCACCTTCGATTCCACAAGCGGGGTCAAAATCCCGATCCCAGTCCCCATCCAGGTCTCGATCTCACACTTCATCCGAGAAAAAGCCTGAGATCAAGTCCAAGCCAAAATCTCGAATGGAGCCTCAATCTTCAGTCCATAAGGGCAGAGCGGCTTCATCTCGCCCGCGTACCTCGCGATCAAAAGCTACCTCAAGCAGTTCTTCCAGTTCTAACTCGACTTTAACGTCTGACGAGCTCACGGCTCAGAGACTTCAAGCTGAATGGGACCGCGAGGATGATCTTATTCAGTTACAACTGCGATTTGCACGCAATCTGGAGACTCGAAGCCCTTCGCCGTCTCAATTTGAACTCGATAGAATAGAGGCGCAAAGATTGCAAGCTCAAATTGAAGAAGAGCAAGCTGCTTCTGACGCAAGACGGGCCGCACGTCTTGAGAGGGAAACGGAAGAAGCTATCAGAATTGCTACCGAGTGGGAGAATGAGGATAGTCATGCTGCCGCTTTGCAACGAGAGTGGGAAGAGCAAGAAAGGAGACTTGGTGAGCAGGAGGATCTTGCGAGGATCTTGCTTCGAAGGGACGAGGAAAGGGCCGCTTCGCTTGAAAGAGACTTAGCTGCAGCGCAGGCCGCTCAAGCTCAATGGGAACAAGAAGTCCACCAACAGGAGGAGGAGACCAGAAGAGTGTCAGAGGATGAGGAGAAAAGGGAAAGACAGGCAAGGAGAAGACGAGAGACAAGAGAAGCTGCCGAAGCAGAGCGGAAGGCTGAATTAGAGAAAGAGAGGGCAGCTCGCAAGGAGGCTGAGAAGAAAGTGAGACTTGAGACAGAGCGATTGCAACGACAACAAGTTGAGAAGAAAGCTAAATTGGACCGAGAGCACCGAATAAATGAGGATGCTGCGAAAAAAATCCAAGTAGAAGCCCAGAAGAAAGAAAAGTTGCGCGTTGCCGATTCTAAGAAAGCGCGTGAGTTAGCTGAAAAGGAAAAACAGCGGGTCGCAGATGCAAAAAAGGCACGCGAGTTAGCTGAAAAGGAGAAGAAGGCAAGACAGGCAGACTGTGTGTCATGTATGGAGGTGGGAGAAAAGGTCAAGATGTGCGTACTGTCCTGCAAGCACGCCTATTGTGGAGAATGTATCGCGGGTAAGCAGTCTCAGTTTCAATTCTTTGTTCATGAATGCTAACTCAATCAGGTGCCTTCCAATCTGCTCTTTCATCTAAGACACGATTCAAGTGCTGCAAGGTGAATGTCGTGACCAACCTCGCTTCTCGCTGGCTCGATGCAACTTTCATCAGTTCCTACAAGATGATGATTCTCGAGCAAACTACCAAGGATCCTCGTTACTGCTCCAGCAAAGAATGTGCTAAATTCATCCCACCAGCGAACATACATGGGACCATTGCAATTTGCCAAGCATGCAAGCACCGCACATGTGCACCTTGCGGTAATGAAGAGCATCCCGGAGTTTGTAAAGAGGATAAGGAGGGTCTAGCAGTACAGGCTTTGGCGGAGAAGGAGGGCTGGAGAAATTGTCCTAGGTGTAAATTCGTCATTGAAAAGAACGAAGGTTGCCTACACATGACTTGCAAATGTCTGTTTGAGTGGTGTTGGGAATGTAAGAGAGAGTGGAACGAGTGCAAGAGCACTTGCAAGAGAGAATGACGTTGTGGTGAATATTTGAGAAGATAAAAGAAGCATCAGATTGATCCACATAGTTAGAGTACTCCTTAAGCAATACATTGTCCCAAGTTCTCAAAGTTCTTTCCGTAAGCTCGAAAGTATATGACACTCGCGTGCATTTTCGGCGGGTGGGTGAGAGTGAGATGCGTGCAGAACTCCCGCCTGGAAAGCTCGGATATTCATTAGTCATCTAAAAACTTACGGAAAATCTATTGTTCCGGCCAAGGAACTTTGCACAGCTGCTAGATTATGGTTGACATGTACTGACTGCCTTCCCGTAAGTCTCTCATTGTTATCAGACTGGAAAGAACGAAGAAGTCATTGTTGAACATCTGTTTCTGAGTCAAAGATAGTTGTCAATATCTGAGTAAAAAGAAGCATCGTATAAATAGTCCATTGAATTAAGTATTTCATCCTGTTCGAGCATTCTTCTCCATGTTTTATTAGTGTCGTCATTTGCTTTCTTTCCACATCACACTCATTTGCGTCCCGCCATAGAGTTTGTTCTCCGCAACCAATAAATATACACACACAGGACACACCTGGGTGTTTTCGAATGTGAAGAAAAGATGAGCGGGCTTAGAACGAGTATCTGGGCCCCCGGCAGCTATCGCTCCCCGAGCTATAATGGCTCCGGCTACAACAATTCCGCGCGAGAGAATGCGTCCGTCTCTACTACCCGCCCGCGCACTCCGAGAGAAATGAGTAAGAATCGGGCAATCGAAACGACCCGCGAAATAATCCTGGATGGCGAGCTGGCAAATAATGAACTGCGGAAGAGTTCTGGTGGGCTGGGCGCCAGCCAATGGGCACCGCGCGATTACCCTGGAAGATCAAAAACAGCAAATCGTCAAGAGGTTTGGACAATGGTATGTTTCCACACTTGCTTGGAGAAATATGCTCTGCTCATCCTATAACCCTTTCTAGGTCACGCCAACCTCGCAACATAAGCCGATGGCTCATGCGAACAATAGCTCGAGTCCTGCATACACCTCTCCAGACCTCGGTCTTCCTTACGAAGTACAACATTACATTCTTGGTATGATGCAGCGGATCATGGAGGAGGGATGTTATACCTTTGCGTCGCGATGGATTCCCGATGTACTACAAAGGAACAACTGGACGTGCTCGGAAGCGGTTGAACTGTCTACATGGAGAACGATCCTTCCAGAGAATGTCCCATCTGAAGCCATTACCTCGCACAGTAAATCTCTTCATCACTGCCTGGCCAATGCTGTCCGAATACGAAACTCTGCCACCCATCGGCATATCTTTTCGAGTCAAGAACTACGTGGTTTGGCGCAACAAGCCGAAGACCTCATGAGCTTGCTTTCTGACCACTCAAGGCAATTAAAGTTCCATAAGTTGTGGACTGAACTTTACGATTGGGAAAAGCTGAGTGTAACAGACATGCAAGCCGCCAGATACAAGATGGAGACGGCGCTTCAACAGATTGGGGAACGACCCATGGAGGATGACATGGATTGGACACCAAACGCAATTTCATTGGAAAAAGTTCCTGTCGTAGAGATAGAATCAGAAGAGGTCGAGAATCACGATGTTCAAGATGCAATGGAGATCGACTAAAGGATACTCTCCAAAGGAATTACGGGATGGCGAATTGGCGTTGGATTAATCGTAGACTGTATAACCCGTGAGATCATAGCTTCAGGACTACTTACGGGAGGTGCAATGGGTCGGTAGGATTTCAAATACCCTTGCTGTCGCTTTTTGGCACATCCCAAGCGCATTGCTTGAGGAACTTATGGACATTGACTCGTTCTAAATAGTTTTCTAGACAGAAACATACAAATGAGATCGAATTATTCCACACTTCAACTTTGAGGCATCTTTGGCTCCATGATATATATGTTAAACCCTTTCGGAACTTAGAATCACTGCCAGTCTTAGCTAAAGAGAAGATGATCAGGGGAAGACTCAATACCGGTGTGTTATACCACTTTACTAAGAGTATTGAATTACAAACTACAAGTTACACTCGAACAATAAAGTAACGCCAATTCCATTCCATCACCGTCTCGCCGGAGCGTACAAGAACTCAGGCCTCTCTCCACTATAAAATCCAGCTTCTCTCACCCAGGCTCCGAACTCGCGTAAAGCCCCAAGCTCGTCCCTGCAAATCTCGCAAACCACCATCTCGCAATTCTCGCACCGACTTGCCACTGTCTCGTGCTCGCAACAGTAAGTTTGCAAACAACAACGTCCGCAAATATCTCCCCTGTCCTCAGCTCCAAGCGGCTTGCTTAGACGATCGCCTAACGCACAATGCCATGGTCCCTCTCTCATTTTTCGTTCCCAAATATCTCGTATAGTGTCCGCATCTTGCGGTTCTGTGCCAAGATTCGATGCCACCCCAAGCCCAATTTCCTGGGCAACAAATCCATATAATGCTTGGTTCCAAAGCTTGCTCGTGGACATGGGAATTTGGTCAACATCATCTGCCAGTGGACGAGAGATTTCGGCGAAAGACTTCCAGAAACAACGGGCAGGCTCGAAACAATCCGGGCTGTAGTCTTCAAGTAACTGGTTGAGAGGACCAATTATTAGTAGGGCTTCTGCGGAGATCGATTGTCTCCATTTGTACTGTCGGTTTTCGTAATCGAAGCTTTCTTGTTGGAGCGCCTTGAAACGAGTACAAAGTTTCTGATTCTGCTTCAACTCCTCATGATCGGAGAGCAGTGGTGCTTTTTTGCCGCGGGTATGATGTATCGACTGTTGTTGCTGGATGATGGTTTTGATGATATTATTTCGTGCTTCACAGTGCATACTCTCTCTAGCTTGGTAACTGGCGCTTATCCTGTTTTTGAACTCGGAAAATACTGGTGATTGGTAGTCCCAGTGCTTTTTTGCTCTATAGAGCGCTCGTTGAATGATCTTCAGTCCTCCGTAGTGAAGGATTTGGAATATATCGGCTACTGTACAATCTTCTTCTTCAGATATGTGTCTCTCGGCTTTCTCTCTCTTATCTCCCTTCTCCTTCTGGACGCGACAGATATCCTTCTCCCTTAACAGCATTTCTTGCTGCTTCTTTTGCTTCTGGTCGCTCTCCCATCTTGCATTTTCACTCTCAGCTTCTCTTGCTGCTAATAATGCGGCTTCCGTAGCGATACTCGCTGCTTCTTGAGCTGCTAAATACTGGTCTCGAAGCGCATCATGGTGTTTCCGTGCTCTTGCCGTCTTGATCGCATCGTATGCGTCTTGCAGTTGCTGGAAGCGCTCTTTCGTGTCTCGGCTTAAGTTTTTATCTGGGTGAAGTAAAAGAGCTAATTGTTTCCAGGCCTTAGAGACCTCTGATCCGGGGGCACTGGGAGAAATTGAGAGGATCGTGTAGGAGTCAATAAATTGGGGAACGGCAGCGGGAGTCATGGTGGTGCTGATGTGCCTGTCCAGGTTAATTTATGAAGAAATTTTGGCTAATCTAAGTAGTGAGTATAGTTAGGCGTGCAAAAGGGACAGAATGGGGTAATGACGAGAAGAACAGACGAAGGAAGAAGAGATAAATTAAATTACAAGGAAAAATAAATCCGGTTGAATACCACATTTCGAGAATAGACTATACCATAATTACAACAGATTCCATTGTTCAGAGTTGATTTGAAAATTCTATCCCAGTCTAAAATTGTTTCGATTGCTCTGGAATTGTCGTTTAGTCTTCTCGTTAAACTTCGAAACTGAGAGTCCATTGCCGTATTCACATTGGATTTCTCGAGCCTTCTTGTTTCATAGCAGACGTTTCTTTTTGGGTTTTGAATGGAATTTTTTAACAAAGCTTTTATCTTCTAGTTGTTACTAGCTGACAATGGTCATTGTTAACACAAACAAAAGTATTTATCAATGTCGTGTGAAAAATTGTCGGATGCAAAACTTGATCCTTCTTTTCGGTTCCTACTTGTACATTCCAGAACTTTAAGCGAGGGTGCACAGCTCCGTTCTCTTGGACTATCACGGCCAGTCTTGTTTCTTGCCCAAATTTATCGACATAGACTACCAATCTTGGATGCTATGAGTGATAGCTGCTATCGCAGATTCTCAAGCCATGTAGAGTATCCACTTTGTTAGAAAACAAGGATTGTTTGTCACAAAATTAGATATCTCGACACCAGACAGAGGACGGAGAAGGTAAATTTGCGCGCCTGAGTGTGAAAAGGGCATATGCTTATGACGTTCGTGTCATTGAGCTGAAGTAGACTTCTGAATTGAAAAATACAGTAGCGAATTTCAGCAGAATGAGCTGGCCGCATAATTAGGTATTCCAAAACAAAAACTATATGAACATTTGATATATTAAGTGGGCATCCATGAATTTCTGGTTGAAAGTAATACAAAATAAACAAATTGGTTCCAAGAACATAGATGCTACTAGAGACCACTAGATCATCAAGTCTCTGCTGCAGCAGAAGGGGATGGAACGAAATCCAATCTTAAAGTCCCTAGAGGACTCTCCGAGGAAATGAATTAATAATGTGAAAAACGACTTTCAAGGGCGTGTTCGATGAAAATTATTCGTCCAAAGTCGGTGCTATCTTTTTTCTAGAAGAGCCAGCTCTAGCTCCTACGACTGCTGTAGTTTCAAAAGCAATAAAGAGCATAGAACGTATTGGTAAATGAATATTATTATCTCTCTCATGAAATCGATGTTGTTGTATTCCAAAGTCACAAGGAAAGCCGGAGTTTGTATGTCTCCACATTCGATTCCAATACTTCAGTACCCTCACCATCAAAGCTTTCAAACACAGATACTAGTGATGGCCTCTCGACAATATAATTTTCAAATCAGCTTTTTGAGCCCCTCCGATATCTATATGCCCCAATGATTCTCTTCGGACTTGCCTGAGAGTATCAATACGTCCATGGTCAAGTACTGAGAATTCCCATGAAGAATTGTTCACCTAGCTAAAGGAAACATGATATAAGTCCAATCTTATCAGACTTCTTCCTCTCTCCATTGTGCAAAGTATTCCAAGTGGATATTTTGAACTGGTTACGTACCGATAGAAACCTGTGCAAATCGATATTATACATTTCCCATCGGTATGCTACCCAGAAAGCGTGGTCAAAATCAAGACAAGCATAGCTATAACAATACTATTGGTTCCTATAGACCATCGAGACAATCAATCCCATCAAGGTATCCCAGGACGTGATTCAGTTATAATCAAAGAAACTTTTAACTTTGTGCCTGCCAAGATCCAAGCCAGCTCTTTAAAAGCGTTGAGAGAGGTATATAGGACACTATATAATGGTTCCGGCAACGAAAATAAATAGGGTTTTGTTATCGGGAAATCAGTACCCAGGGAAATAAAAAACCTAGGAGATTCTTACCAACACTATAGTACATATATACTAGCATAGATAAATGAATTGAGCTGCGGCATTTGAGATCCCTCCACATTTATATTTCCTACCCCAAGATCCTTGTCTCCAAAAATCGTAGATGGGAACTATAAACAGGCTAAACAGATACTCTTACCAATCCCCAACAATTCTGTTCCTATAATTTTCCTAATGTCACTTCTAGCTCTAGCTCTAGTGCCGACTCGGGTAGATATGCTAAATATTTAGTGCCAGGCCGAACGCCCAAGGCAGAACTCTTGGCAGCGGGGTGCATATTGGCGGGGAGGCTAGCGCGTGGGTTGTTGGTTGGTTGACTGGATGCAATTAATCAAGACATTGATGACGCGTGTTAAACGGGCTGACTAGTTGGATAGGCTAATTGATGGTTGCGGGCCTTGACGGTGCATCACGAACGAGTGTTATACATATTCTGGTGCTTCATAAATCTATTGCTAGTCAATGATAAAATTACGTAAGGATAAAGCAGCACATGAGTAGATCAAGAAGTACATGAGATAATTCAACAAGGACCCAGAGAATAGGGTAAGAATAAGTCATTTTTGAAATTTGTTGAGTGCATTGTTAAGCCGTTTGCGTGATTCATTATTCATTCCTTTGGATCATTTCATAATTAAATATCTGCAATGTCGAGTTTTTCTCAATTATTAACATGTACCCATTATTCAATTTTGTAAATTGATACCTTGTGATGTGATAATTACGCCCCTATTGCCTCATCCTGTGCCCGTTCATATTTATCATGATGTGATCTGTCGACCCAAAAAATGCGGTAAGGGGTGTTTTGTTTGCCATTCCGATATCCCGTGTAAGAACCCCTTATTAAATCCATCGTAACCATAAAAAGTATTATCAAGAATAAAAATTATCTCGTTATTTGATGTGCCAGAGGAACTCTACAAAATAGCAGCAAAGAGACCAATGGCAGCCGCAGCCAAAGAGCCACTGATTTGGTAAGAGTTGGCAGCGCCAGTGAAATCAACGGGGGCGGATGTTATGCTAGAATAGGTACCATTCGTTGGGGTGGCAGTAGGTGCCTGAACCTGGCCATCGCTAATTTGAGAGATGACTGCACCTGCAAGAGAAGTGCTAGTTTCGAGTGTGGCTGCACTGGTGGGGGCCTGGATTTGACCGTCTGGAATCTGAGAGACCACCGCCGAAGGAGCAGCAGCACTAGTAGGAGCTTGGATTTGACCGTCTGGAATCTGAGAGACCACCGCCGAAGGAGCGGCAGCACTAGTGGGAGCTTGGATTTGACCGTCTGGAATCTGAGAGACCACCGCCGAAGGAGCGGCAGCACTAGTAGGAGCTTGGATTTGACCGTCTGGAATCTGAGAGACCACCGCCGAAGAGATGGCAGCCGCGGACGTTGCGCCTTGAATTTGTCCATCTGTAATCTGACTGATAGGAGCACCTGTTGGGGATGGTGCAACAGAGGTGGCACCTTGGACTTGGCCATCACTAATCTGAGTGATTGGCGCACCAGCAGCAGATGTAGGGGCTTGAACTTGTCCGTCACTAATTTGAGAGATAGTAGCGGCCGAGGTTGCACCTTGTGGCTGTCCATCTGAGATTTGAGAAATTGCTGCAGAGGATAGAGAAGTGATGGCAGTGGCAGTTGCTTGACCATCAGTTGATTGTCCAATGACGCCAGACCCAGCAGCTGAGCTGCATGCAGATGTTTGAATCAAAATTTGGGAGCATTGCTCACCCTGCGATTCCGTGTACAAATTATTGAATGTACCTGATAGGCACCTGTTGAGAATCGGAAAGTCAGTATTGTCTATCAGAGGAATATTTGGGAGGAAAAGGAAGAAGGGTTTTTTTGAGGAAGAGGGAAAATGGGACTTGACATCCGGACATAAATTAGGGATGGAAGAATTTTACGTACTGGTAGAAAACGGAGGAACCTCCAAGAGCGAGAGAGCCATTTGAACAAACAGACCAGCCACCGGTATAGATAGCCCCAGTTTGTGGTGGGCCATCGAATTGGAACTGAGTGTTTGAGGCAATGTATCCCGTTCTGTCCTGCTGGTCCTTTAGAATACCGTCACTAAGTGTGACGGCAAGAGATGATGAGCAGTCGGCACGCTATATAAAGGTTAGCCAGATCATATCTAACGATAGATTGAAAGATATAGAGATATATTCACCTTTTGCTGACGTTTTGCTACACTGCTAACATTTACGGTAGAGATCTGAAAAGCGCCAGAATAGCTAGTTGCACATCCATCAGGAGCAGATGCGGTTGGGGTAATGAGAGCTGTGACCTGAGCAGATGCGACAGATGCCAGACCAGCAACAACAACGAGTGTGGTCTTCATATTGAGTTTGATATAGAAGCGAGGGCCTGTGAAGAAGAATGATAATCCAAGAGCGAGTGAGGAGGATTTTGCAAATGACCAATAGAGACTTGAATAAATGCGATGTAATAATGGAAATATGAATGGCAGGATTTTGTTGTTTATGTAGGAGTTTGAATGGCCACTATCTACTAGTATCTAGATACCTAGTGAAAGCTACAGGTCGGAGACGGCGCGGGGCTAATATTTCCATGACCTTATTGGGATAGGCAGGAGAATAGCGCTGCGCATTGCCTAATGGAATATTGTTCTACCATGTTGGTCATTGAATCACTTGATACAAAATTTGACGATTGACACTTTAGAAGTGGTTAAATTCGACCCAAGTGTACCTAGGTGCCTTTTGAATTGCTGGATCAATGAGGCACGATACATCACTAGTCTAATTAGCATCTGGTAGTGATTAGCGGTCATTGGCGGGGTAGACAATCATTGAACCCTTTCTCGATCTCCAGTGGTGAATGAGCATATTTTGTGGGAACGCCTGTACAAAGCTAGAGGACCTTTTTCTCCATTTGAACACAAGCAATAAGGAATGAACAGGCTCGGAAAGATATGCATGGTTTCCGAGTCTTGTGTGCTAGCACACATAGGTAAAAACAACGGCAGGTCAAGCCTGGGCAGGTCAAAAAACAGGTTGGAAAGGTATGTGAATTCGTGTATAAACTCAATTACTCCAAACACACTCTCCCTATTGTGGAATGATCGTCTCAGCAACACGAGTATGATTGATAGAATAACCATTTGAATTAGTGTACTGCGGAGTAATTGAGTTTACACGGTGGTGCCAAGAGGGGTATCATTCGCAATTAGTCTTGGGGACTCAGGGCATTTTACCGGAGAGATAATGCTAGTGCTGATTGGCAAAACTACTTGCTAATGGCGATGTAAAAATAGGACGAATTTCAATGAGTCTATCAAATTGAAAATCGAAGTAGATCCATATCGTACTCGGACTATGAAAGGAGAGGAGGATGAGATACGTACGCTTACCGTCGAAAAGCCACGGGGTATCAATTATGAAGATGTCACTACATCTGTGCGTTACTTGGTGAATGAAGAGACTTTATCCAGATGATCAAAGTTTATCTCTTTTCCAGTTCATTAGTGAAAGTTAAGAAAACAGGAAGAAAACAGGAAGAAAATTGGTTGATATTGAGAAGGGCGTACCAATATATACATACCTACCCCCTTTGTTGTCATATAATACAAAGTTTTAACTTTAGTGCCTATCTAGGTAACGTGCCTCGTATGCGGAAGCTAATCAATGATTAGATAAGCTACTAAATATATCTAAGTTATGCTGTTGCTGTTGCTTGGAATCAAATGCGAGCATCAACATCAGAATATCTACCTACGTAGGTACTAAGGGTATGTACATATTCTCGGCCGTCTCGTATTGTAATATGTACGAGCACTCAGTGGAATCACAACATCGACATCAAGAACCAAGAACCTCCAAGACGGATTTCCAAGATCCCCGGATTTAGTTCAGCCTCTATTTTTCAATCCATGCTCAACAAAATGCTCGGCGAGCTTTATTTGGAAAGTACCTCACAAAATTACATGCACGTCATCATATCTTACTCAAATAAGCAGTACCATGGATCACAGCATTCCTCTTATCTGTTCCGCTCTCGGACAATTAATTCGTAAAGACTCGAAAGTTACGTCGTCGGTACCTTCACTAAGTGGTTAGTTAGCATTGCATAACATGCACGCTGTTCCAAACACAAAAAGACAGCGTCATGAGGAAGACTGTGTCCATCTCAAAGTTGTGGCCGCGGGACAAATCCGACGGCCCTGCAAGAATCAAAGATATACCTTCGAATTACATGATGCAGATATTATGTTTCGTTGGCATTGCTGGTTCAACTGCCAGTCCTATACATACCTGAGTATCAAGCCAATGCCTCTAAATGATTGACAATAAATGATTGCAACACAGACAGCCTTCAGGACGCTAATGCGGGGTTTGTTGCACACAAAACAAAGCAAGACGGGCTCCATTAGCAGCCCGAATACATCACAAGAGGCACACACGTCGAAGGATTACAATGAGGGATACATTGCATATTTGCATATTTGATCGAAACTTCTGTCGCTCGTCAAATGATGTTGAGCCTGAAAGCCCAAAGAACCCGGCAAGAGTTGATACATACTCAATCATATTTGAATTCATTCTCGGGTATTATTTAAGCTAACACTACATACAATCGCGAACCCCTCGACTAAATATCCCAACGTGGCATTCTATAGTTTATCTGTCGACACACGCTGGTTCTATCAATTCTGCGATGTCTCCGTATTTCGATACCTATCTGCCGACAATTAAGAAGCTTTTCCCGACGATGTGCAGCTTGAGGAATATACAAGCGGAAACGGTGTTGCTTAAAGGGTGGAATAACATTGGGCGATGAACGAGATGTATCTGGCGGAGGCTTCGAAGAATATACCTCGACAATTCAAAAAATGAGAATGAAGCTACAGAGCCATGAACAACATGGAAACACGCACAAGTAGCTCTGCGACTGGAGAGTACAATGAAATGAAGGGCATGAAAATTACATCTCTTTCCCTGGTTATATTTATATTTGGATTTCTCAGTACTATATACAGCGAACGAAGATTCCTAATCACGGCAGTTTTTTTAGTCCCTCTATGGACAGGCTCGAACGGAATATTGGGAGAATATATTTGAGTGGTACATCCCAAGTCTACTGCAGTAATCTATCTGGCGCTTAGATAAATCTTTATTCTGGGGTTTCGAATGATTCAAGATGAGATTCATCTGTTAGCCCTACAAAATGTTGTCTCTTAAGTCCAAGCTAAAGGATCCGGTAAAGTGACTGGTGTATCCGTCCTCAACTTATTTGTAATCAATCCCTCAAATGTACTACTCCAGCTAACTCTTGGAGTCAATGGATCCAATCCCCAAAGCTCATCCAAGAATCCAATAATACTTGTGTGCGTGTACTCGCCTCCCTTGTTCTTTCCCTTCTTCTCCACCACTCCCTTGCCAACCCACGGGCTTATCAAAAGCGTTGGAACGCGGACACCCAAGCGTTTGAAATCAAATGTCATGTTATTTCCATCGGGGGCTTTTTCAGTATATGTGAGATCATCTCCAGCCGGTACGTTTGAGGGGGGAGGAACATGGTCGCCGAAACCTCCGTGCTCGTCGAATGTGAGGATAAAAAGGGTTTCGTTCCATTGTGGGGACGATCGAATAGCTTCATAGATTCCTTTGATGAAGCTTTCGCCGGAGGTGATGGGTGATGGGGGATGGAATGACTGATAGGAGCAGCACTCTGGGTTGATGTATGTGAACTGTGGCAGTGTGCCTGCAGCCGCATCCTCGTAGAATTTTGTCAAGGGGGCAATGTTAGTTTCATATGCGCCAGAGGTAAGGGTCCAGTTGTAGAATGCGGCATCTGGGTTGAAACCGAGGCCGGGTCCCATGGTAGAGTTCTGGTAGTTCATCCAGGTGATGTCATTTTCGGAAAGCTGTTCAAAGATGGATTTCACGGGAAGACCGTAAACGTTGAAAGCGTTATCATTTTTGCCGTGTCCATGCGATGTTCCACTCGTGATGTAGGCACGATTGGGGTTGGTAGGGCCCGGGACAGAAGCGAACCAGCGGTCGAAAAGAACGAAATTTTCGGCCATTGTGTTGAAGACTTTGACTTGTTCAGGGGTGTAGTAGTTGATGGCTTCAGCGGCACGAGTTTTGTTCAAGGTGCTGTAGGTGATGGATTGTTCTGTCACGAAACCACGCATGCTTTCGGATTGTTTTCCAGATGGATGATATGTTGTAAAGACTTGTATAAGTTAGCGAGGGATACAAGTCGTCTGATAATCCGGACAAAGGAGAACCATACGTTGCATGTTAACACCACTTATACTGTGGTTTGGATCGTCTGCTGCAACATCGTTGGCACGAGGCCCAGCACACACATCAGCCTTTTGCCCAGGGTTTGACGCATT
The DNA here is from genome assembly GCF_000143535.2 of Botrytis cinerea B05.10. NCBI lineage: Eukaryota > Fungi > Ascomycota > Leotiomycetes > Helotiales > Sclerotiniaceae > Botrytis > Botrytis cinerea. The sequence goes on along the minus strand of NC_037312.1, from coordinate 1,880,480 downwards.
CCTTTTTGTCTGTCAATTGAAGTCCATCTAGAATTGTGAACCTCTGAGAAAGCTTACATTGAATTACAATAATTGTGGTGTAACAATCCATCAATAGATGGGTTGTAGCTAAGACCACCCGCGAAGGTATCAAACGATCTATTCTCTTCGACGAGAACGACAACATTTTTTATTCGACTTTTCCATGAATTGTCAGTAGTCTCGTGATACTGAATATTCTGGGGAGCAGCCAGAGCAACCCCAGATAAAGCTGCAATTGTTATCACCTCGAGACCGAACATCATGAATACCAATAAAGATACTACTTGCCGTTGAGATTAAGTCGTGAAATCGAAGATTCTTGTTGCTTCATATACACTCCCCGGCGACCGCCGGCCGTTGGCCTGCATTTGACAGCAGTGCACTAAGCACATGCACGTGTAGCTGGTGATAGGACAATGCTACATCATCAATATCGAAGCCGTACAGGAAGATGCAGATGGTTATAGCCTCGACCCTGAACTTGCAGATATTTCAGGAAGTAGAACTTTCTACCTTCCTAATTCTTCGATCATATTGCACATGGTGCAAGTTATTGGTTAAATCTATGCGTGCGCGAGGACCCTGGTGTCATTATTTGTTAACAAAGGCCTGCATGGGAAAACAACACTCGCTCGACGGGGTAAGACTTCGATATCTGGAAATTGAAGGTGGGGTAAGTCGTGTTGATCTGCGGGTATATGTATCGGCTTTTATCCTCCGCGGCCAGTCGAATACCGGCAATGAGCACGTGTGAGATATGAAAGACGAGTAGGAAATGGTGAATTAATAAACACGGGAACCGGCAAAGAAGCATACAACGGAGGATACCTCGAACACATCTGTCTGGCTTTGTCTCTGCGACTAGAACCAACGCTCTGATAAACGAGATAACATGATTTACAACAACCCCCTCTCAAGCTTTAAGCTTTGGAACCAAATTTCCAATCGCTCTGACATGCCACCAAGATGCTTCTCACACTGATGAGCCATATTTGCGGGATACTTCGAAGATGTCCGCAGAACGAAGTGTTGAATCTTCTCCCGAATTCAAACGATACACATGTAGGAAGCATTGAGGGGAATGGTGGGTGATGACAGAGCTTTATTAGCCAAAGAGCTAGATGGGCACTTTTTACACCTTTAGCGATAGTAACAGCTCGAATCTAAGATAAGCTGTACATAATATCTACCACAAACTGATGACACCAGGGATAAGAATCACTTACATAAATGGGAGAAAGCTCGAAATCTTTTTGAATCGCCGTATGTCACGTGTCCACCTCCCCTCGCGATTTTGCTCCACTAAAGATACGAGGCTGGCACGTGGCTGGGGAGTTGTTTGCCGAACTCGGGGATTTTCTTATCTCACTAAGGATGGGAGACCTGGTGGACTTCTTCTACGTATCTAAATATTGACATCGGTCAATTCAAGTGTTACTAAGGCGGACTTCATGTTAGACAACTCGGTCTACTCTGAGGATGTATGGAGGCTAAAGTCCTATCTTACAATTTTCGGCCGTAAAGGTATTTGCCAATCGCTACTCATGGCCATTGTGTTGACACTTTCCTATCAGTTATTACTAGAATTCAGATTGCGAAAAAGCAAACCCTTGCTATGAGGATACCGGGTTTTGTTACGGTTGTTTGTCAGGATATACATGTTCTCATATGTTCCCATATAGAAGTCTCGACTAATTTCGACTTGGTGGTATTCTAGATTCCGAATAGTTTCGACTAGATACCACCAGGTAACAATTACTCATTGTTCTATTACAATCAAAATCTCCTCAAAAAATGACAGTGTTGTTTCAATATCTAGTTCCCAGTCAGTCCGAAGAACATGGTATTTAAAATGTTAAAATATCATAAATGGTTTAAGAATACAGGTCTTTCTTCGATTAACAAATCAATGGGATCGAAAAGGGGATTCTCATATAGATGTTTTGTTGTATTGACGTAGCAAGTGCAGCTTTGATAGATGCTCTCACCAAAAGCCTTCGGAAGAAGTTTAAAGCTTTGATCCAGCCCACCTTATTCATTTATCTTATCTGTGCGGGGCAACCATTTCCAAGATGATCCGCAATCGAGGAATGCCGGAGGAGATATGCAGGAACCCATCATCGTATCTTGAGTTTCTTGGCCATCTTATCGTTGAAACACTCCAAGATAAATTCCTAAGTATTCATAGCTCTCAAAATACCATCTCACTTGTATCCCGTTGTTCCGAGTATAAATATCTGCTTTGTTTCTATCGTTTGGGTGAACAGACAAGTATCGTGAGCAATCGGAGGAATTCCACTTCATTGATCTGAGATCATGGCTTTCAGAATGTTGAAATCGGCTGCCGTGACCATATCTCTGGTGAGCATGGCAAATGCTGCCATCTCAATCTCGAAGACCGGCACTACCGTTGCTGTCAATGGCATCAGCTATTATGTTGGCATCGACCCTGTTGCAACCATCCAGTCCAAGCCGAGCACAGCAGACTTGGTTCCTTTGACGGTTATGAAAAGTTCAGAGAGAAGTTTCACCGCTGCTTCATTCAAATCATTAGTTACCAATTACACTGCCTTCGACGATGTTTTCAATCCCGGATTTTTGGAAGGTATGCCCATCTTCCAATTTCAATACCAACAATCGTTAACTAAATTAGCTGTTCACCTCGTCGGTTCTACTAATTCTAGTTCGTTATCAACTGTTTGTAATGAATTTGGAACTCAAAAGTTTACCAGCAGTTCAAACAATCAGGTGCCTCCAGGGCCATACTTTTTAAACCCAAATACCGGCGAGCTCTTCAAAGCTTATCGTTTGTATTCTGATGTACAGGATGCTTTTACTGAAGGAACAATTGAGAACTCGGACGGAACGTTTTCTATTCTGAGTGCATCCATTCCTGGGGTGCAGAGTTCTACTATCGGCGTGCCTTCCAGGCTCTACTATACCAAAACTGCCGAAAAGCCTCTCGCCGGAGTCCGGCTTGGTGTAAAAGATATCTACGACGTTGCAGGAATCAAGACCAGTAATGGCAATCGTGCATATTACGAGCTTTATCCACCAGCAAATTTTACCGGACCCGCTGTCCAGAGTTTGATTGACGCAGGAGCAATTATCGTCGGAAAGATGAAGACATCCCAATTTGCTAATGGGGAAAGTCCAACTGCAGACTGGGTGGACTATCACTGCCCTTTCAACCCCCGTGGTGATGGATACCAATCTCCATCCTCTTCTTCTTCTGGCCCTGGAGCTGGAATTGGTGCTTATGATTGGTTAGACCTTGGTATTGGTTCCGATACTGGTGGAAGTATTCGTAACCCATCTCAAGTCAATGGATGCTTCGGTAATAGGCCATCTCATGGACTGGTTAGCTTGGATAATGTAATGCCTTTATCTCCAACTCTTGACACTGCGGGTTTTCTCACTAGAGATCCAATTTTGTGGCACGAAGCTGCTAAAGTCTTGTATGGAAACAACATCACAAGCAACTTCACTGAATTCCCCAAGAAGATTTGGACATCAGATTTCCCAGAAAACGCTACAACAGAGGCTGAATCAGTCTTACTTGATTTTCTCGCGAAGTTAGAAACGTTTCTTAACTCAACAAGCACGACTGCTCTAGATTTGGGGGCTCTTTGGAACGAAAAAACCCCATCTGGAGCAAATGACTCTTCAATTGAAGATTTCCTTAGTCTTGTATATCCCACTCTCATTTCCCAGCAACAATACAGTCTCCTTGCCGAGCCATTCTATGCGGATTACGCTGCTGCAAATGATGGCGCCCGTCCTTTCATTGATCCCGTACCATTAAGCAGATGGGCTTGGGGACAAAACAACATCAGTGCTGATGCAAGCGAACAAGCCATTTCTAACAAAACTATTTTCATGGATTGGTTTGCCGAGGAAGTTGTACCTTCTAGCCCAAGCAGCTGTAGTGAAAGTTTGCTTCTTTATCCCGGGACATTAGCAGAAACTTCATATAGAAATGTCTACAGCAGGTACGTAAATTTTTTCACATGTCTATAAGGGTATTCAATAGTCCGGACTGTAGTCCAACAATCAGAAATTTGAAACGATTGAATCTCAAGCCCATATTTTTACTAACCGAGATCAATAAAATAGTCTTCCAGGAGTACCGTCCGGATGGTCTGTCAGCCGGGTATCCAACTTTGCCGAAGTCCCCGATATGGTGTTCCCAATCGGCCAAGCTGCATACAATTCTACCATATCATTACAAACAGAGTATCTACCGGTGGCAATTGACATCATTGCGAGAAAAGGGTGTGATGGAATGATTTTTGAACTGGCGGAACGGTTGTTAGAAGAAGGTATTCTGATGATTCCCAAAGCAGGGAGTGTAATGTATTGAATTTAGCGGTTTTATTTTTTGATAGTTATTTAATGTCTATATTTCAGTTGGTCTACAATCGACTTGTTAGGTGATGATTGCAGATTAGACGCTCATATTTCTACGAGTAAGTCCAGGCGATACCCTCTGCAGTCAATTGCTCAGTCCCATAACCTAGATATCAAACACCCCTCGTAAATACTTTGCAAATTATTGACTTATGTAGAATCTGAGATTCATCTCCACCAAGCTCCTTCACCAATGACTAATAGCCAGCCATATATTGTGTATTCATACAGTCATCATATTTGAGTAGGAGTGGAAATACAGATATGTTGGGGATACCTTTTCTGAATCCTCTCCTTTTCTTTCAAAACTCTATAATTTTCCCAGTTTCTATCATTGTTCTAATTCGAATATTATCCCAATTTATATCGTTATCCTAAATCATATTATCATTTTAAGTCACATTATTATTCTAAGTTATATCATTGTCCTAATTTATATTATTATTAAAATTCATAATATTGTCCTGATTTATATCATACAATCACTTCTCATTTTCATATTACCTTGTAAATCATCATGTAAACCATCATGTAACCCATCACAAAATCATATGATTTAGCCTAGTATAAAAAAATCGCCCTCATACCATATAGAGATTTTCCACAAAAATCTCATTACGTTAATTGCATTCCTACACTCTAACTTCTTGCTGTTTCAGGGGGTTTCTGCTTTAGATCATGCTTTGGTAGAATTTGTTCTTGTTCCTGTGCATGAACCTTTGTTGCCCCACTTGCCCCGCTACAACCTGCAAATTTTGCTCTTTTTTTTTTCTTCTCGAAAGCCAATTGATATTGAGTATCGAGCAGATATACGAAAGCACATCAACAATGAATGAGTATTCGTGAAAGCAATGAAGATTTGTTTAATGTGAACCTTGATGTGTTGATAGGTAGACAAAGGAGGTAGTAGGGATTAGCCGAGGAGGTCAAACACCATCTGCTCTCTTTTTCTCCGATCAACAATATTCTTGGGTTTTCATAGCCAATCCAGATACTTGTAGATTATCCAAATTGACCTGTGAGATTTGTAAAAATGAAATAGAAGATGGCTACTAATTTGCTCCCCTTGCTTTCCAGTAACATACAATCCCTTCCAGTGTTATACATGCCTCACACATTATATTTCAGATGAGGTCAATTCTTTCAATAAGATTAGTCAAAATAGCAGGGTTTCTGCACTGCTAATTGGAAAAAATGAAGCGCTAGAAGTCGTCTAATGCAAAGATCCCTTCGCGATCCTCTGCTTTAGTCCCCGTTTTAGCCCCACACATCACATCCACAACCACAACCAAAAGCAAAAGGAAGTGACCTACGCAGGGATCGAACCTGCAATCTCTTGATGTCGAGTTAATGGATGAAATCCTTTAATCGTAGTCAAGCGCCTTGCCATTGGGCCAGCAGGCCGAATTATTTGATGGATGAGGGGTAAGATTTTGTCTATATATACCCAGGATTTTGCGAAAACTCACTTGTTGAATGGTTAACAGAATTTGTACAATAGGGATAGTTCCCCGTGAAAGAACTTTCTGTTTGTTAATCCATTTTTGTACGAATTAAAATATAATATCGGACAGTGATTGGCACAAGTATCCAATCCTGCGAGAGTAAATTTGAAAGCCTAGCGGAATTTAAGCCAAAAGGTTTCCTTACGGATTCCTTCAGACCTGCTTCTGGTAGTTCTTTTCAAAACAAACACTTCGATTGGGAAGCTATCACCATCAAGAATATCTACCATCTTCAGTCGCCAATCAGTGGTATGGGTAGACTGGTTACCAACCTTCAATAATTCCTACACAGCCTACTTCGGCTCGTATATTACTTACATAAACCTACTCTGGTTCGTACTTACTTATATATAATACCTCAGGATTAAGTCGATATGCATGTTCAAATGTCAAAATTCATGGAGCATGAGGGAGACTAGGTGGGTGGAATCATGTACACAGTATCTGGCTCCTCCTACCACTTGCCCTCGTCTTGCAACAAATAGAGTCTTCACTAGTTTCTGGTATCAAACTCATATTGCCTAGCGAATGTAGCTTGTTGAGACGTACAACTATTGGCAGTTCGTCCGAAACTCGAAGTTAGAAGTATAAAACCGAACAGCAAAGATTGTGAGCAGTGCTCACCACAAATCTACTGATTAAATTCATGCTCCTATCGGTATTCAACAAGTAGACATAATTGTAGGCCTCGATGTTTGGAATTTATTGCGCGTACTTTCGTTGCTCTTTGCCTTCGAAAGTTGTTTATATCTTTAGTGGGATTTGAATACCCACAAGGTCTTTGATGCCATACGAGCTTACTGCTTTGAAGACCATAGAGCCCTTTACCTTAAAAGGAGACAAATTGGCTCTATGAATTAGCAAGAAGTTATTTAGGACTCGGTGGTTGCGTGTCTCTTTGCTTGCTTTGTGGATACCCTTCGAGCCTATTCCGAATCGTGTAAACATCTTGGCGAATCATGTGTATCATAACAAAAGACTTGTGTTAGCATGATCAACTGGTACAAGGCATTTACAGTAGAGTTTCAAGACTCTTTACCTTTTTGCTAGTCTCATCAAATGACTATTTCTATGGGAAGATGTCAGATATAAATGCTCTCTCCCTCAAATTAATTCCATTCCCTAATATCAATCAATTCTCACTGACAAAGCTTGAAGCTTTAAGTCTGGGTTTTATGATGTATTTTTGATCACAGGAACAAATACTGCTACTGCTCGAAGTCTTTTGGCCACAGTGTACGGCTATTTATATGTCATACCAGGATCAATTGATTCTAAATCCGATCTTCTATCGTACTATCTAGCACACACTTTTGTATAGTTACGCAGTATGAAAGTCAGAAGAGCCCGTATCTTTTTGGTCTTCTTTGAACGAAATAAAAAGCCGTACCATGCTTCCTTTTACTTTATTATATATAAGTTACCCGATTCCAGAGACTTCCAGACCATGGGGAAGTCGTTAGACAAGCAACAAAACTACACGGTTATAAAACTGATATTCAAACATACTCACCCACGATAGAACATCAGCTTCCTTTACGATCAGAAGTTACTAAGAGCACGTAGTCATCAACACCCAGGATAACACCCTAACTTCACAACATGTCGAACTCCTACGTTCGGCCTCCTCACTATCAAAGACATCATCAGTCCATGCTATTGAATCTTTGCAGCATATTTCCATTCTTCGAGACAGATGATTTCGACCGCGAGTACCAAAAAGAACTTGCTTCCGTCATTTCTCAACATCCGTTGACTGGTTTGGACTTTTGTTATTACTGGACTGAAAAGGTCCTGTGGGATAGATTCCAGTTATCTGGTGCATTTGGCGAGTTTCCTGGTAAATATGGTGGTCCTGAGTATATTGTTCAACAACAAATTGGACAATTGCCTCCCACTCCAGAATCTGCTGAACCGACACCTGCGATATCCGCAGATTTCCTTGACAACATCTTGGAGACTTTGGAGACCACAAGCCGCTCCATAAAACCTGTCCTGCCAATCAAACGTCAGGCTTCAGAGATATCTAAAGCTGCCTACGAAACACCTGTCTCTGAACCTGTTCAACAAAGAGTGGATCTCATGGCAATTCCATTTCAACAACTGGGTCAAAATCATTTTGAGAGATACCTTAATCCTCAAAATCCGCCAGCTTCTGTACCAATGAAAGCACCCCTAGATTATCCTAAAGATTGTTTCTATCCCGAAAGCCCATACACTACAGCACAAGACTCTCAAGGCTTTCCCAGTGTCCCGTTCAATCCTGAAGACCTAGGCACTTCCCAGACTCCCAATGAATTCTCGGTATCAACCGTTGGACCCGGACCTTTGAATTCAACCCCTTCATCGCTTTTAGCTGCTCGAATTTCTCTACCTGGTCTCTCTAATTCATATACAACATCCAAAGCTGCCCCCTCTGCACCGTCCTCATCATTGGCACCTCTTCCTCCTCTTCTACTCCCAGATTCAGTCTTCAAAGATCCCAATACTGGTGAACTAATCACAATAAAGATGTTTGAGCGTCGATGCCTTGGTCGCGGTGCTGAAATTGCTATCAAACAGGCACAAGCTGCCGTTAAGGCGACACCGAACCGTATGACCAAGCCTCTAGCCCGTTCGTTATTGGAAGATTCACTCACCACTGCATTGGCCAGTATCATCCAAGAGCATACCTCGTAATAGCAAAATGCGAGATTTAGAACATCTATAGCAAATAGAGATGGCGAGAGCACATGAGGCTTAGGGAGTGGGGGGTGTTCTTCTGTCAGTTTAGTTCCCAATACAAACTCATCCAACTCAAAGTAACTTTCGTTCGCTTCATTTAAAGTTTTGAAAAGTGCAGCGTATGAGACACTACACAATACATATATGTGATAGAGTGATTTTTGGAAATGGACATTACCTAATTACCCAGCGATTATCTACGTAAAACCAGGTTATAAGCATCATTCTATGGTTTTTCGTGAAGAAAAGGGTTGTAAATTAATACTCGATGCTTTTTCTCAATTCAGAGGTGTTGTCGTTCGCACCTTCCTTCTTTGCTTCGTAGATTAAAAGGTCATCTATCTCTACGGGAAATGCGCGTTGTTTACGTTTCCACTGGACTCTGGAAAAACATACACTCTCAATCAATCACCCCAATCCTGAAGATGGATGGCCTTCCGCGAATTAAAGATGAGCCAAATGACGATTCATTCTCATTCTCATTCAAATCACGGAAGTTAGATAGAAAATCAGCTCCCTCTAAACTATCGACGTTTAAAAATGGGATGCAAGCCAAGTTGGAGCAGGATTTGCCTACGGAGCACAAAGATCCAGTCATCTTTCAAGGAAAGCATGATAGTTCTGCTAGTGATGAGAAGTTTTTTGTTGAGCTAAAAGTGGATTTGTCTTTTGCTAATAAACCTACGACGTCCAGCAAATAGTCCAGACCAAAGCGGAACATTAGTACATCTGGATACAATGGCCCTCAAACGGTATCCAAGCATTCCGATTTGCAAAGAATGTTAGTTGGTAGTTCAGGACCGGTTGTGGTGACTGAAAATTTTATGCTTCTAGGCAATCATCCTCAGATAAAAGGCCCCCACAGGTCTCCAGCGATGAACAATCAGCAATCAGGCTACTTGATCATTCCAATAGGACAGCTCAATCACTCTGTACAAATGGGTTCGAATCAGAATTATCCTGTGGGTAGTAGCAAAGAGGCACAGGAGGAAGTGAATCAACAAGCGGATATCAAAAAGCCTTCAAAAAGGACATTGAACGCCTTCATACGTCTCGGTGCTTGCGCAAATTGTCATGATCCAACTCACCAGTTAAAAGATTGTATGATATGCAACGATGAAGGCTACATGGATGGATGCCCTATATGCAACAGTCTCGATCACCAATTCTACCAGTGCCAAAAAATAGGCCAGCACAAAAATACGTTCTGGAATTTTGCTAAGGTAAATCGAAGAAATAAGCCACCGCTAAGATTACTGGAAGATCACAGAAACATTTGGAAAACCACAAAGAAATCAGGAAAAGAAAAGAAGGGAAAGAAGCAAATGGCATGCACACCTTGGACTGCAGAGTTTGCTAGGAAGAATAAAAACAGTTGGATGGATACCAAGATTGTCGACATGAGAAGCAAGAGAAAATTGTGCCGCTTCGAAGATCCTGCATGGAAAGCCCCAAGGCGTGTGCCACTACAGATATCTGTGAAGGATATGCACCTAGTCAAGAATCCTCAAAGAACTAATGATAGAGAGCAATCTGGCTACCATACAGCCCAAAACAGAGTCCCTTTCCAACACGTGAATGTGTCATAAATCTATCTGAGCTCTGCAGTAACATCACATAGACATACAAAGAGAACCCTTCAGTTTCATATCTCCCCAACAAGGTCATCTTCCTCAAGCTGCCCATCCCAACAACTCAGAAACCTAAACCCGATGCGTAACCTTTTCATGTAAGCCAACCTCGATCGCCAACACCCAACCTTGTTAGACATCGAGTTTCAATTTCAATTCACTATATAGCCGTTTCTCATTTCATTCCAGTGCAGATTCTGATATTGGAAACCCAAGGACAAAGGGACACCTTTCGAGTGCGACCTAATACGTTCAGATCTGCTGCTTCGCTTATTCCTATTGGGATGTATAATGGATTTCGGAAGCGGAGTTAAAGCTCGGAAATTAGGTTTAGAGCCGGTTGCGCTTTTTTAACATGAGGTGAGAGATGAGATGTGAGGTGAATGAGGGAACTGAGCGGTCTAGATATGATTCACAGGCCGTAAACTGGCATTTAAAGTTTTTGTTTACTGATCTTTGGCACGGCCCAACCCGTTACTCATTTCAACAAATTTGTAGAAAGAATACGGTGCGTTATTGCACTGTTGCTTATTAGCTTGATTGGGGATCTTTGGATTCCATTATTTATTTGTTAAGCTGCATGCGACTTTGACGTTTTCTTTACAATAGCTTCTACAAAAATCAAAGCTGTCGATAACGATACGTCGGAATCCGACTACGATATCAAAAATACCATCAAGCCACCAATAATCTCCCTCCGTATTGCTCACCATGCCGCACGCGACCATGCAAGACCCTCCAATCCCCCTTGAAACTAGACCAGATAGTTTGATGCCACAATCACTCTTGGCTCTCCCATCCCTCAAGCAGTACATGGTCCATCGATTGGTCGATGAAGGAATATCCATCACCACCATGGAAGTCGCTTTGAGCCACTACGACGGTCACTACCAGACTATGGCCAATGTATGTGCTGGGGCAAGTGAAGGCACCATTACTTTCATGGCAGATAAATTGTTCTGGCGTTCTCACTGCATGTTACACATTGTCCCTTTCTACTTTCAACAATTTTCTGACTGAAATGTAGGGCCTCATGAGCAGTTTCCCCGCTATGATTGCTACTTGACTCCGCGTGATAGGGAGGTCATCCATGAGGCATATCGCAAGATTCCTGTCGAAAAGATGAATGCTATGAATGAGCAGATGTATCGTGCCCAACAGCAGAGATGTCTTGAGCTCTATGTCCAGGAAGCTCAGGCGTGGAGCAGAAGCATCGAGGGCAAGATTGCGCAGATGGTACAGGAATGTGAGAAGTCCGAGGACCATGAGGCAGAGGATCACCAAGATGGAGGTTCTCAGTAATTGGCGCAACTTGAGATCTGAGAGAAGAGGCAAGAAGGTGACTCTCGAGTTACTGAGAAGCTTTGGGATAACCTGATTGTAATTCTACGCATAATAGTACATCGCGTTTAGAGTTACACAGGAGTTTTTAATGGACGGCAATGAGAAGCCTAATAGACCTTTTGATGTACCTGAGGCGTTGTAATTGACTCGTGAGTCGATGAGCTAGCTTTTTTAGAGTAACAAAAACATCATCACCCTACTCTGTCTGTACTTTTGCTTTTTTAAGGTGACCAATTCTGAATATTTTCCAACTCAAGATTCACTATCGAATTTTCTCCACATTGGCTTTTTTTCTCAATAAAATTATTTTCAAATTGCTACCACCTCCACTACACACACTATTGTAGAAATAAAACACGATAACCAAGTTCGCTGTGATATCATCTCAACTACTCGTTCATCATGGTTTATATATCATGCGGTGATTTTATGATAGCAAAGCTCGTTGATGATCAAAGTATCGACCCCGCATATACAAAAGAGCAAGCCACGCAGCTTTATCAGATTTGTTACAGGAAATATAGCAGAGGATACGTTCGACTTGCCACAGAGAAGATGCTTTACATGACAGATAAATGCTTTTGGCATCAATTCTGTAAGAGGTGTGGGATCATCGAGTAGACTGAATTCTGACAATGACTTCAGGGCCAGCTGAAGAATTCCCAAGAGAAAAAGCGCACAATTTGCTGAACAAAAAGGAGGGCAAAGCTACAAAGAGAAATGAAAGCGTCGCCGGACAAACAAATCAAGGTATTAAGCAAGGAGACACTCAGACCGCACAGAATGAGGCAGCAGAATTGGCACCGCAGCACAATATTCCCAACTCAGACAAGCCGGCAAAGATCACCAATTCCAGAGAAGGCTCGCGATCAAAGCAGAGGGTTGCAAACAGAGACCGAGCCAAGTCTATGAGTGGCACTAAAGCTATAGATTGGGGTATCGTTACAGTACAACGAAGAAAGGAATACCGGAGGAAATTAAAACGAAACCTCTCGAGCAAGAAACAGGCAGCGGAAGCATCAGCACGAGTCTTATCCAAACACAATTCGAAGGCATCTATACTAAATGAAAACTCGCAGATATTACAAGAGGGCTTGAAGAAAGCGCAGTCGGCGTCCTTGACTACGCAACTGCAGAGTGGGTTACCAGCAGCAGGTGTGGCTGCAACGATAGCATACAAAGATTCAAAACCACTGGGAGAATCACGACCCTCGTCTGAAATGGCACAAGATTTTCAACTGCATCCTTCCTCAGATCGGCTTCAGACACTCGATGAGATGATTGAAGAAGAAAGAGAGATTGCAAGCCAACTTAGATGTGTGCGTGCATCTTGCCCCAGTCCCGAAGAGAGCAGAAAGACATATCAGAATTATGATCGATCGGATACAGTTGAAAGCGGAACCAAAGAGGTATCAAATGATAGCCGTTTCTGCGTGGTACTATAAGGTCGACTTATACTACAAAGCAATGTCCTTGTTGGCTGCAAGGAATCATCTGACGTGTGCGTTTGTTTGTTGGCTGGCTCCATTTTGAGGAGCGATTGGATCGTTATGAAGCTTATCAGGGGCTTTGAGAGATGAATTGCTACTTCATTTGCTTCCTGATACTTGAATTTCTCCATAGTCGACTCGCCTATATCTCTTACGGCGGAGTTGGAGTTGGGAGCAGCGAACCGCATGCTGGATGAATTGTGGCAGCATTATGAGCTGTTGGAGACGTACTTTCCATATCGAAATGGAGGGAAGAGTTCCTACTCAGAGCTAAATTGCATAGCGTTTGCCAATTCATTGAATCTGGGGGCTTCAACAACTAGTTTCATTTCCGTCGTGTTGTCAAGTTTGTAGTGAAGTGAAATTTAAGTGAAGGTCTAGGGTGCACGGAGCTAAAATATAGACAGAGTTTTGCCTATATTGCCCCCACTTTATCTCGATACCTCTTTTTGCGATGCTTACCACACCTTGTCAATGAAATCTGTGTTTGTGTCTCCAGAGCAGCGATCTTAAGAAGGGTCTTGCCCATCACATACAACGGTTTCATGTAACGCGGAAAGAAAGTGAAATGCGATATTGGCGCTTTTTACATCTCTTACTGACCGGGTAATTATGATGTATTCAGCTCATTGCAACACACGAAGACAGGAACATGTAAAGAGACGATGAAAGCGTTTGACTATCTACAACATGCGCAATGTGATTCTCATTCGAATGCGACGTAACCTCTTTGGTTGCGGCGAGAGGTTGTCTGTTTTTGGTCTAAGCCGTTCTCAGGTCCACCCTGAATTTAGTTTACTTCTCCTCCGCCAGTCTCTTCTCTAGCACCTTCCCTTCACACAATCCTGTTCTGATTCCGCCAACGCCTGAAAGCTCACTGTGTGAACCATCTTGTGCCAGGACCGCGTTTCCAAAGTCATCCTCTGGAAATCGAAAAAGTACGAGTAGTCCGCAAAAGGATTATCGAAGTCGACTTCCACTTCCACCAAATGCTTAAGATCACCATTCAAGATTGGCAACAGTGCAGCTCCTTCTTGGACACCTCGAATAATCCAGTACCATTGTGTTTCTCGTTCATCGTCGGGTGGCTTGGAGTAGCCCAGTTTGCTGTATCTCTGCCGCTGGTGCCCATTTCGATGAAATTATTTGCGAAGATTACAATGTTGTGAGTGTGTAAGGTTTAAGTAGACAATGAAGAAGTTCAAGCGCAGAATAAAAAGTGCGGCGCGAGTCAAACATGAGATTTTGAAGATGCTGTTTAGTTTGTATTCTTTCATAATCGGTGATTGCGTTGATCAAAAATAATAAGGAATCTTGTTGGCTACATATATTCATCATATTTTGATGCATGCTGCTATATATGACTCCGGCCAATCAAACCATACCATCAATCCACCGTACACACAATCTTACCTTTCGACTGATTGCTCTCCAAAAATGCATGAGCCTCCCTAATATCTTTCCAGGAAAACACCCTCTCGATAGGAACCTTGAAAGTACCATCTGTAAATTTTTGCAACGCAGTTTCGGCCAACACATCTCTTAATTTCCCCTGGTAATCTAAAGGTCTGCTTCTTAGTCTACTTCCCTCCCATCGCAAACGCTTATTTTCGAGGAGAGTGATGTCTAATCCGTCAAGTTTGTATCCACTAAGACTAGCCAGTTGGACAATTCTTCCATCCATTGCTGCGACTTCAAAGTTTCCCTGGGCGTGATTCTTCCCAATGAAGTCAACAATTACATCTATTCCGCGTCCGTCAGTTGCATCTAGAACTCCCTGGACCCAATTTTCGGCGTGGTAATTGAAGCCATGCGTTGCGCCCAAACTTTTGCAGAAAGCGATTTTCTCATCCGAGCCAGCAGTGATGATTATCTTGTTGGCCCCGGCAGCTTTGGATAGTTGGATTCCAGCAATGGACACTGCAGATGCTCCAGCATGCCAGAGAACATTATCTCCTGGTTTAAAACACCCAACGAGATGCAAAGCTTGGGTTGCTGTTATCCATGTCTAATTTCCCATTAACACCATATTACATAGGGATTTTGACACATACCTCCGGGATCCCAGCAGCTACAGACCAAGATAGATGAGCCGGTTTGTGGATGAGCATTTTTGTCGATGACGCGATGTACTCAGCATATGCTCCCGTTGAACCATCAGCACCCTCCAAAAACCACACGAAAAAATTATCATACCACCATACGCGAGTCCAAAAACCTCATCACCAACTTTGAAATCCCCAATATCCCCATCCCCAAGTTGTTCAATTACCCCGGAAAACTCCACACCCAGTATGTTCCCCGCTTGTGGGGGTACATTATATTTCCCCTCCCGCTGCATCAAATCCATTCGATTGAGACCAAACGAATGGATCTTTACTAGGGCCTGAGAAATAGAAGGTTCGGGTTTGGGAATATCATTGTTTAAAAAGAGACTGGAGATTGGCCCGCTCCCATTTTCAATATCTGCATTCTGTCAATCGTGTCGCACCTTGTTATAGTTACATATATTTGTGGTCTCTTACCGATTGCACGCATTGTTTCTCCAGTCATTTGGCCTTGCTTGAAACGTTTCGTAGTAGCCATCCGTACCTTGAGAGAGAAATGGATCTTTTATATGAATTCTAGTTATTCAAGCCAGCATAGATTATTAACATGGAGTCAGGAATGACGCTATTTGATCGCTCATTCTGCCTCCTCATTGGACAATTGCTTCGTTTAAATGCAACATAGATAGTTAGCCGATATCTAGACGCATGTGGCTTTGTCATGATTTGTGACCGTCGAGCAGACACCAATTTAGCATAATCCCACCTAATCTGATAGATTACCAAGGTGCCAGTGAGACTATGCTGAAACATTGACCTGTGAGGTGGGAGGGCCGGAGTAAATAAATGTAAGCAAATGTAGTTATTGTGTATTTATTGAACAATTCATCAGCATAATTTCCCAGAAAGATTACAACTCAAACCCTCAAATTGTGATGTTTCTAGATGACATTCAACAGGAAATTGGAATCCTTATAGATCCGTCAAATAAACAGCAATGCTCCCAAACCAATTCAACTCATCCCTCGTCTACCGGAAACTAGATTGAACGAATTTAGAAATCTTCCACCCATAAAAAATGTCTGAATATGCATCTTTGAATGTTGGAAACAATCTGCAAGGATGAAAGTGCTCGCAGGCCAATAGGAAAAGTGACCGATCCACCTTAAAATACTATCTGCCCTTGATGCAATTCACGCAACCCACGTAACCGGAAATCGACATAGAACTCCCCAAAGTACAATTTAAATGCAACCATATCAATTTCGTATCTCTTTATCGTGTCTATGCCTCAATAGCTTCGTCTAAATCTCTCTCAGCCTAGAGTGCCATATTCGGCTCGTGGCGTAAATGGGGTGCTCAACTTAGGCGTGAAAATTCCATTTCCACTTAGCCCTTGAGTTTTCCAAGCTTCCAACATTACTTCAATCTCTCTTCTTGCGTCTTCAACAAGATCGTCCATATTGATATCAATCTTGTCTGTCCCGAAGGGATCTTCGTGCCACCGGGCGATCCCTTCAATTCCGTAGAGGGCGAAGGCTACGAATGCGACGAGGGGGACTGTCCACCAGCCAATCTCTGCAGCCATGGCAAAAGGTAGAATGGACACGAAGAGTGCTAAAACTTGTACACTGTGGATTAAATGCGCGACTGGTGTGGGCGCAAGTCTAATTACTTCCATGTTGCCGTAGGCTGAGACAAATTCGTTAAGTTTGGCTAGCATCTGAGCCGAGGAACTATTGTTGAACCAATTCCTATGTGTAAAGTATACGTTAGAAGTCTCAAAACAAGAGAATCAATGGCAGAGTCTTACAAGCTACAACCGGTGTTGACGAATTTCTCAATGTAGGTACTCAACTGAAGTGTAAGACCCAACCCCATATGTTCATGTCCTTTAAAGCCTTGTGGCAGCAGATCCTTGTATTCTACTGGCCAATAAAAATCGCCTTCTTCAGTCATTATTGTTCCTGAACTAAGTTCCACGCCCCAATCTGCTCTCAAGTGGTTTTTAACGGTATACAACATCGCTATCATAATCTTGACTGTTTCGATTGTCTTTGCCTCAAGAGCTTTGGAAATTGGCTGCTGGGCTCCATCTACTCCTCCATCAAAGTCTTTATATGCTGAGCTATCCGTACTGCCTTCATTCTGTGTAAAAGATGAATCGTATTGATGATCGGGTGGAGCGGGGGCAGGAACAAGTACAAGTATGTGGCGCGTGAGACATCTAATTGAGGTTGTAAGAGTTGCAAAGTGAGAGCGACCCGACCAAAACCTCGCATATGCTGTTTGATTTCGAAACACGAGTTCCAGACCGACGACGATGGATAGTGAGGGGACCTTGGCTCAGTTAGAAACCATTTTCTCAACATTATTGTAAGAGCATTATTGAAGTCTCTATGCATAAAACTAGATATGCAGCTCTGTCTAGCCGTGGCATAGCTTTCAGGGTCAATCTAGATACTGAGTGTGTTCTTGATCTGTCAAAGTCTTAAGCATGCCAGCTGAGGGCTCTCATTCACGTGATCATCGCGTATCACCATACTGCGTTCTGAGTCACGTGCAGGAGACCCTCACCTTGTTATGCATTGACATTCAACTTTGCCCATCGTTTCAGATTGTTCAAACTGAATGAAGTGTTGAATCACAACTGACAACTGATCATAATCTCAAAATAGTATCTTGTTGATCTTCGTACAACAAAAAATATTTGATACTGTTTTTGGCATGCCACGACTAAGCGGAGCCGTATGGGAAAGGCCCCAAATGATCAATTTCAATGTCTGGATGGTGGAGAGTACTTACGATACTAGCTGGAAGCGTAACATCGCTGCTGATATGTTGGTTCAGATATACGACGATAGCAGAGATAGCAGAAAAAATGGCAATAGGCCAGATAACCTCTGCGTAGAGAATTGGTTAGTCTCGTTCTCGCTTCAAAGGAGTTCACCGTCATATCCTACCACTGTGGACGCTCCCCTTCCAGAACCTAAGTACTAGAGGCCATCTATTTTCCTGTTGTCAGCTAGATATCTGTATATGTATAGGTATTCTCAAATGTTGGCTTTACCTTCTCTCCTTCCTTCTTGATGAACTTGCCAGTAACCACGACATTTGACGGTTCCGGCTTGAATCTCCAGTAAAGTTTAGGAATAGAGGTGTTCTCGACATTCTTGCGCTTTCAGGTTTGCAAGTAAAGAAGAATTTAGAGAAACTGCTCCGATCCTGAGATGAGGGTTGAAGGATTCACTTGTGGTGGTACAATGATAGGCTTTGCTGAAACAATTGCAAATCAGGAGGAATCCAGAGAAACTGCAGTAATCCTAAAATGAGGGTTGGAGATTCACTCACTTGTGGCCGTACAATGATAGGCTTTGGCAACACGTTGTCAGATCAAAAAGAGGTCAGAGGAGTAGCTGTGATTATAGGATGAGGAGCAGACATTCACTTGGAGCGGTAAGATTGTAGAAGTTGCTCAAACGCATAACATGGGGAAGTGGACCTTGCTTAAGCCGCCATGAGACTCCAACACAGGGGTATGCACTACGTAAGCGAAACAGGTTGCCGGATTTGAAGATCTTCGGGCTGTACGACACAATGTTTTTGCATGAGGTTACATATGAGATGTTGAACTAATCAGTCAGCTTTCCGGTTGGTTCTTTTTTTCCTTCTGCGATGTCATCTGTTGTTGAGTTGATTCATGAGCCAAATTACGAAACAAGTTTGGAGTACTCAATTCCGATAGGCTGTGTCCATGTGCCCGAGAAGAGCGGTTTCCGTTATCATGAAGCTAGGCTAGGATTACACTTGAGCCAAACAGCATCCTCTACGCTCTAGCAGGACGGGAAAACTGGGATATCAAAAATGTGTTTTCTTTTCAATATACGACATCATCTCAGATCACGATTCTTCTAATGCAAGAATTAAACTTACGTTTTTATGAGCTTTTATGCATGTTATTTGTATTTCAAGATGAATCGACACAATGGATGGGGAATGAAGTAGTGGCGGCCGAGGCGGCTAAATCGATAAAATCTGCAGTATAAGAAAAAAACTTTAACTTGCACCTTGACTATTGCATGTGACATTGAACTGGATTTGTAATTGTACTCGAGTATTTACTGAAGTAATTATTTGTTCATGAGGTGAGAAGAACTAGAAATACACAGGTTTTGTGGCCGTAAACCTTCTGAATCATGCGCCCACCCTAAAAGCCACTCACTGATGTACAATGCTATCATATCTTCCCCCATCCAGATTCCTTTATCTCGTATCGTAGCATATTCGTTCATTACAATGCTGGCTGTCCTTGTTGTGCGCCAAGTTGAGCGTTCAACTGTCCTGCTGTATCTGTGCCCGAGGAAAGTAACTAATGTAAGATGGGTATGTCAGTATGAATTATTCAGGTTGAAATGTGATTGGGTTGGTTTGAGCAACGCACCTCTCCACCCATCTCTCTCATCTTCATCTCCTTCTCCATTTCAACTACCTGCTGCTCCTCTACAAATGCCAATGCCCATGGAACTCCCAGTAACAAAGCACTTGTGCTCACAACAAATAAAGTTTTGCCTCCAAACATCAAACCCGATTTGATCCAACTTGTTGTTGCATCCACCTTGTTGGAGATGAATGTTCGAGTAGATGCCGGTACTATATCTTTCAGGGCACTTATGCGGTCTGCGAAAGTCTCCTCATCTGCGACATTGTCCTCTTCGTCCGAGGAAATCTCGGAATCTTTATCGAGTGTTTGTTAGCCAACTGTAAATGGAATCGCAGTCAATTGTAAGACCAACCAGTGTCAGTGTAGTAATCGTCCTCAGATGGTCCAGCTTGCTTTTGCTCAAAGGACTCATCCTCAACTTCTGTCAATTCAACCATCTTTGCGAAGTTTTATATTTTATGTTCGTAGGTAAAGGGAGAATGGGATGTATGGGATGTGGTATGCCAGTACGGATCCAATTTCCTGATGGTGGTTTATATCTTTGTCTTCTACAGTAGCTATGCGGGCCTGATGATTTTTTGGTGCCCGCCACGCTAAGAGATCACGCTAGCGGCAAGGCTGGTCAATGAACGACGTCAGGCTGCCGAAACTTCGAACCCCCTGGTTTCCATGTCCAAAACAGTCAATAATCATGTCTTTTTCATTCTTTGTACTTTCTTTGAATATCGATTTCTTTGACGTTTGAATTGGTGTTAATTATGGTCGCTGGGGGTTTCCTTTGTCTCCTTTATGCCAAGCTTCTCACGGCAGAATCTCGAAGTCTTATATAAATGCGACGCACATTCCGAGGCCATTAACAAGAATCATCCAAGGACTTGATCCCGTCAAGTTGCAATAACTATGGCCGACCTACATCCAATCGTCATCCTGCCATTTGAACATAAATTCAAATCTGTTACCTATACATGCAGCGGAGAAGGTCTACACAAAGATGGCCATTCTTACGATCCCCACGTCGAAAAATCAATACCTCCCAAAGGTCAAAAGCCAGACAAGAGTATCGGGACGAAGCCAGCAGGTTGGTGGAGAGCCCAGTGCGCATTTAGAGGATTGAGTCAAACCGGATCCATCACCGATTTGCAGTCGAGGTTGAAAGGAGCGAAGAAGGAAATGGTGCCGGAGCTCAAGACCGCAGAGTCCCAATTGAACAAGGATTTCAAGAAGCAAAACATAACTGCGAGAGATGGCGGTTGGGAAGCCTTGAGGACTGCCGAGGAGAAGGCTGATGCTGATCCACAGAGATACCTTAACGAAGCTTTTCCGGAAATTGCCACAGGAGAAGCAGCAAAGCCGGGTATTATCATTGTTAAGAATAAACATCAAGCTGTCTTAGCTGAAGCTGCGCATAAGATGGGATTAGAGTCTGTGTTAGTGGATGCCCCTCGAGTGGGTAACATACGGCCTTCTCCAGATCAGTGGGTCGTAGTGGGGAGAATTACAGATGCTGTATTGAATCAGAAGCGTGAGCTTGAAGGAGCAGCGACTCGTTCCAAGGAAAATATGTTAAAGGTAAGAGAAAAACAAGCGACAAAGCCTATCTCTTTTCAAATGGCAGTACCATACAGATGATCGGAACTTGCAAAGCTTACAGTTTCATTCATTCTCTGAGTTGAGGTTGGACGGTTAGCAACCCCTCATTCTCCTTCAAGGGTGCTTTCAATCATCGAAAGTAGTTCGGAAATTTCCAACCCCTTGCCGGAGCAATAGTTTTCGAAAGGAATTCTCATAAGTATCGTTCAATTCTCATTTCCATCATCGTGAAATTGGAAAGATCTTTAACATGACTAAAATGGCATGGCTTTGTTTGTGTCATGGTTTCAATCCTCCTGCATACAATTGGCCCTGTATATGGTATTTTTGACATCTGATATGTCATACTAAATTTGAAACATACTCCATGCAACATAAACTCATTGTAATAAATAAGAGCTAAGTTGTTTCTTCTTAGAAAACCCCTGGAGATCGGCCAAAACAGACGGCAAGAAAATCTGTACCCAGTTCAGGAACGCACGACAATGTGTCTGAACCCGAAACTCAGTCAGCACGCCCAATACTACCACTACCGCGGAAAAAACAGACAGCAAGGAAATTTGTACCCAGTTCAGGAACGCACAACAATGTGTTTGAACTCGAAACTCACCCAGTGCTACCACTACCACGGGGAAAACAGACGGCTGTAAAATCTACAAGCAGTACTAGCTCTCACTCAGACCAATATTTCGATAGTAATGCCGAAAGCCCGGGACCAGTTTCGCCAGGCCCCAAAAGACAGACGGCTGTAAAGTCTACAAGAAGTACCAGAACTCATTCAGACCTGTTTAAAGACGAGGGCGAAAATGAAGGTGATTACAACCAGCCAGCTGCAAAAAGGTTGCGGACATCGGCCAGCGGCGCGCGAGCCAATTCAAGCGCCAAGTCGGAAGGTCTATGGGATGTTCGAGGTTCATATGTGATCGATTGCCCAGAAATTGAAGAAGAATGGGGAGAGAAAGAATCGGAGTTTACTCTTGACATTTATGTGGAAAACAAAAATGGAAAACAACAAATGTTTGCAATGTTCAATTTTATAGTTGTTGAGGTATGGTTTTTACATATACTCGTGCCTGGTGCTCACTAGCTAACTTTACAATTAGGGCATCATGCGATTTGAAAGACCAACTGATGTGACAAGTCCAAAAAATGGTGATAGAAAGAGAAAGCGAGAAAGGACTTCTTCTATAGATGAGGATGGAGACGTTACTATGAGTGATGTTTCCCAAAATGGTGCGAATAACAGTAACTATAAAGAAAGTGCCTTTTTTCTTGGAGCCAACGATAGACCCACAGCCCGGAGACCTACATGGCCATATCGCTGGAGAGGCGAGGAGACTGGCGAAGGAGAAATCCAAGTCGGCTCTGATAAACGGTTGGAGAGTATCACCTTTGACGATAAGAACAAGTCTTTGTCAGGCACGTTCACGTGTGATTTCGCTGGGAAATGCAAGTTCACAGGGTCGAAGATAATGTACCGGCCGCAAGATTCACGGATTGATCCAGAGAGTCAATGGGAGAGTCGCAGCGAGGCTGCTTACGAAGAGGCACTTCAGGCACGCTGGAGATGATGGTGATTGTTAACAAAAGCACTATTCAATCCTTTTTTGTAGGGGGTCGATACATCATGATTTCATAGGTTGTGCAATCAAATGCACATGAGGAGCAATTGCAAGATAGGATATTTCAGCAACATTCCGAGAAAGACATTTGATTCCAAACATACTCTTGTAATAAAGACTGAAGCCATATGTGAAATTCAAAGTACGTATTTGACTTTGTCCGAATGTTTGTTCTTATTAGCATGGCCCCTGCAATAAAAAAGACCCGTCTGAGTACCGAGTGGCCAAAATGATTATTAAGTGACAGATAGAGAGAAGTGGATCTAGTGCGAAATGAAACAATTACCCAAGATGTAGATCTCCAACTAATCAATTGTCATCTCGTGTAAATAACGTGGGTTGTGAAGTTGTGAAGTTGGTTGTGAAGTTGTAGCATACAATGTAGATGCCTCCTGCTTCGGCCGAAGATGCCAAAGAAAATGCATCTATCAACCACATACGTGCAAGATATGCAAGTAGGGTAGTGCGTGAGAAGTCCGCTACCAATCAAGTCGATGTCGACGGCCTGTACTGGGAGCGACTCTGTGCAGAAGAATCAAGTCCGCAGCATTAGATTCGGTTATTGGTCAATCTGGTTCATCTGTGCACCTTCGGACGAACACTTGTTACAGACCACGGCCCGACACAGAGGACATTCTCCCAATCGCATGAATAATCCCCAGAGGGACCCAGAGCGATGCCAGGTAGATACTTGTCTGCACTTATCTCAAAGGCGGGGAGACAATCGTGCCGTTCAGCGGCAGAGGAATAAAAGGGGCTATATTGACAGCCAGCTCGCCATGTAGCATCTAACGACATCAAAGCCATGCATGCGATTGTACCTATATGCTTTTAGACATTGAGGCGTGTGTAAACAGTATGACATGTGTATATATATAGCTACCTATCGAGTCGTTACTTGGCCTGCTTCCAAGGGTCCCCAAAACCTCTCCAATGAATCTTTTCCCAAAAAGGAATTGTCAAAGATCTTCACTAGAAGCATCTCAATCATTGATTAAGCGCAGACCCCCCTCACAACACGCCTTACTTACTTGGTACTGCTGATGCACCTTTCCACGCTTTCTCTCTCCAATTTTCTGCCTTTTGGAACATTTATTAATAATTTCCGATAATCATCTTGCTTCTTCAACCAAGTCCCTTAACCACCAACCACGCTCACGCTCACGCTCACACCTTGCTCCCGTACCGTGAACGAGTCACGACCGGCTTCAGTATTTTCTTTTCTTTTCTTTTCCTTTGCTTTTGTGCTTGCTTTTGACATTTTGAGGGTGTGGCTTCTTTTGGGGGAATCTGCCAATTTATTCGGGCCTCCAATCGCACATTTGGCAGATGAAGCGGCATTACATTATATCATGTCCAGATACGATTACCCCTGAATCGAATGTTTAAACCGGAAGATTGGTATAATTACCCTGATCCACAACAAATTTCGACGAGGTTCGCAAGGAAATGTCGTTGAATGGCTTGGATGATGCGAAGGTCAAGGAAGCATACGATGCGGCGGTAGCTGAGCCGGGAGGATGGTATGCTTCTCTTCAACATCTTGTCTTGTGTCTTATTGCTCTGCGTGCGCCGTGATATAGTAGACTGATATTGTATTCATCGTGTAGGTTCCTTCTTAAGTATGCTTCGAGAGACGAAATAGAATTAATGGGCCGTGGCAATGGAGGAATTGTGGAAATAAGAAATAAAATTGGACAATATGAAGAGCCGTCGCCGTTGTTCGGCTTTCTGCGATACAGGCGACGCAACGTAGTCATCAAATATGTGCCAGATGGATGCTCAAGGCTGGTTCAAGGTGGGTTTCCTTGTTGATCTCGGTCAAAACATTTCACTTTCTGACGGGAGTCTCAATTCTAAATTCTAACAATCTGATAATCTGATAGCTCGCGTCACTGTCCATTTTAATGCTGTTACCGAAAAGTTCACACCCTATCATACCATCTTCGAAATAACCACTGCGAAAGAGCTCCGTGATACGACGCTGTCTGCCGCCTGCTCCCTACATACTGCTTCGGGATCCGTTTCATCCTCGACTAGTTCTTTGCGCCGACGACGTTTGATGGAAATTGCAGAGGATGAGGAGGAGGATATTAGAACAAAAAGACAATCCACAGTTCAGGAGGAGCGCCCCCCTACTGCACAAACTATTACCTCAATATCGGGCACCCAGCCAACAGTTGATCCGACCACCCTGCCGGCCGATCTGCCAAATTCATTTACTTTCTCTTCTATGGTTGCAGAAGGGGACAACAGTTTCGAAACTTCTCCTCCTCCACCACGTTCCAAAGCACCTTTGACCTTTGATCTTGATACCTCTCCGCCGCCTCCAAGGGAGCCGCGTGAAGCTGAATTCGGATCGTTCTCACCAATTGCAACAACTGACGAAGCACCTCGGACATCTTCTCAATCCGCTCGACCTGATTTGTACAGTCTTACATCTCACGAGTTTACCGGCAGACCTAAAGTTAGACTTGGACCTCGCCCTTCTCTCGATGTTGGCAAAACTACTACATCTGGAGGAGCCCCTAACTGTCGTCCAGTTTCAACACTTCCACAAGGGTTGAAAGCATCTACAAAGGGAGGGTCAAAAAAGGGGCGGGCGAGTTTGAACTCGCAGGAGTCGGAAGAGCCACCCACTATGAGTTTGTCACCACCCTCTATTCCTGAAAATGGAACTCTACCCACGTTCTTCCCTTCTCGCCCTCATACAAGTGGTGGACGACCAAACACCAGCTCTGGGGTTTCGGTTCGAACAACATTGTCCACGAACTCTGCCACTCCCAGTGCAAAAGTTCCAACAATTACACCAGAGAAGGCAAGACTTATGAAGGCTATGGAAATGCGGAAGAGGCAAATGAGTGCTGGTGCGCCTGCGCAAATACCACCCACTTCTCCACAGTCCTCGACGTCTCCAAGAAATCTGGAGATACCCTCTGCCCTGAGCCCTGGCACGCCACAAGGCGCTCCACAGGAGATTCAAGATACCTTGGCTTTGCTAACTGATATGGCCAAAGCAGATCAATCCGCGATTGCCCTCGATACAAGCTTTGCTATGAAAACAGACGACTCAGACGCTACAAGATCCGATTCATACCCGGTATCGCCCGTTGGGCCTTCAGAAAAAGCAGAATCGACAAGAGCGTCTTCTTTCTCGGAGTCCACGGATGAAACCGTTCAAGAAGCGCTTGCTACGAAGGTGGTGACGAAAGATAATATGGCTGAAGAATTGTCCCGTACTACTTTATTAGGAAGTACTGGGAATGAGCCAATTGTAACAATATCACTGCAAAGCCCAGAATTAGACGACGAAAGTATGGAACCTCACCAACTTCAAGCCACCGAGGAATTGGCTAGCAGCTCTAGTCACTCTGTCTCCGAAGATACCGTAGATGATGATCTCACGGCCACCACTACTCCCCTCGCAGAACAACAAGATACCAAAGTTGAAGCGTCTGCAGAACCTTTGCAAACTTCCGCCAGTGAGCCTGTTATTAATACAATTGACAAGCCTCTGAAGGATAGTCCTTTCGATCCTGGGTACAATTTATCACAGAAGAAGAAAATCCATAACATCGAGCCAATTCGGACTAGTTTCGACAAGAGTGGCCCTAACTCCGAGAATAACTTCTCCTCAGATGACGAGCTTATGGATGAGCTGCAATCTGCAGTGATCCAAGATGCAAAGCCTATGTCGGTGGGCAAGTCGCCAATTAGTCCTTTGTTTCCCCAACCTACTCAAAGTGAGATCAAATTTTCACGAACTGTTTCAAGTCCGTTACAAACAGTCAATCCAATTCCTCCACCTCTTACTGCCATGCCTGGTGGTGACCGACCTGTTTCTCGACCCGTTTCGGCATCTGCAAACTTTTTGAACCGCCTAAGCATGCAGCCTGCTGCGGCACCCGTTGTTCCTAAGAAGATCAGTGTTGCATCTGGTGTTGCGAATAGGATCAAAGCCTTTGAGAAGTTTCAAAATCTAGCTCCAGAATCTTCTGCACCATCCACATTGGGACCAAACCCATCTGCATCGCCTGCTTTTTTTTCTGTTCGAAGAAGTACTGTACTTGTTCCTTCAAGAGCTCCTTCCATTGCCGAGCGTACAAATTCTTTGAATAAGAATACACCAAATCCTAGTGCATCAAGAGATGGATCGCCAGAAATTCCTAAAGGGCGTGAAAGATCAAATTCTGTTCAAAAAAGAGTAGCTATGTTGAAACCGACTCCTGTTTCTGACCTCAAGTCGACTCAACCTCGTCCTGAATCTGTCCAGGTAACCGCTCGCATTGTCAGAGATCCTAATCAACCATTCCCTCAAAAGCCAGAAGCTGGCAAAGATCCTTTGGATTATAGTTCTCCGCCATTGACGGAATCTCCATTGATCATAGACCATCAGAAGGCGGTTTCTATTCCTCCAAAAGAGAAAGAGACCGCACCCGAAAGGCGTTTATCAACGTCATCTAAAACTACCACAACTACTAATAATGAGAGACGATCATCTATAGCAATGGTCAAAGACCTCATCAATGATAGTCGTTCTTCATTTTCCGAGCGTCGTCGCTCTTCTACTATCGAGCTTTCCACATCCTCTCCGACCGTTAAGTCGCCATCAAAATCTTCTTCCGCTGATATTACATCCCCTGTTCGTAAATCTCGTCCATCCTCTATCAGCAGTCGCCGTAGTCTTGATCGTTCCGAATTCTCTCCACCACCAACGGCTAGCTCGGCATCATCCGGAAATGACGATAAGTCGGACAAAAAGACTGGCCGTGCAAGTCGTATGATGAAACGCATGTCCTCATCATTATCTTCAAGTCGAAAAGCCATTGCACATGCTATCTCACCTACAGTTCGTGAGGAATCAGAGCCCCCCGTTTTCCCTGATTCAGAGGCTTCACTTGTTCCATCTCAGCCATCCTTGGCAGCTTCGCCCACAATTGCTCATGATATTGGCGATGTCAACGTTCAATTTCCTGATAGTCTTTTATGGAAGCGTAGATCAATGGTCTTGGATTCTCAAGGTCTTCTTATCATCACAGCTGGTGGAAATGATAAAGGAGCAACACGTAGATTTCACCTTGGTGAATTCAAAGCTCCTGAAATTCCTGATGTTGATATGCAAGAATTACCAAACAGTGTTGTTTTGGTTTTCTTGGAAGGTGGTGAGCTACAAATTGCATGTGAGGATCGAGCGAGTCAGGGACACACTTTAAATGGTACGTTTATTTCTTTATTTTGATCAAATTCTCACTAACACAAATTAGTTCTACGAGAAGCTCATGGACACTGGTCAAACTATGGACAATAATAATCACAATCGTCACTCTCTTGAATAAGAATATTTCCTTTTTTTATACTATTTCTCATGACTTTGATAGTCATTATTTGGTAATATACCTCATCAGCATTCATTGAATTATCATTCCATTTTTTTATCATAGAAGGAAAAAGCTTCACGCAGGATTTTATGACGTATGGAGGCTCTTCTTACGCATTAGTGTTTTTATGTTGCATTGCGTCGTAAGGGGAGAAGAGGGGGGAGGGGGAGATTGATACTGATTACAAAAGAGAAGAACAAGAGGAAAGGAGGGAGAGAGAGAGAGAGTTGAGATACCATCACCTGGACTTTAGCAGTCAAAATTTTCTTTCATTGTCTGTACCTAAAATATGTTTTGTAAATCTTTTTCTTCTTTCTTCAACTGAGATAACCCTGCATCATGCGAATAGCGAGCAGCGCAGTTTTTTCTTATTTTATTTTTCAAGTACTAGGTCGACTGTATATGGATGGTGGTGATGGTTGTGCTTTTTTTTTTTAGGGAAAAGGAACAGAATAGGATAGTTACAATTACAATGTCTTCCTACCCATTTGAGATGTACCAGTAATATCATAATTCATATAGGATCTGACAATGAGCTTTACATATTCAAATTAATCGTCAGATCTACTGTATCACGAAGGAAGTTGAATACCTGAATAAACAAGTAAATAACATCAAATAAGTTAGTTCATTCGTGAGTGTACAAACTAATAGGACGTTTCTAACGTTGAAATTTCTCGTTAATTTAATCTTCAATTATTTGACATCAAAATCTATTCTTTTATTATTCAATCTCTAATAGACCGTTACAACAGTGTTTTTAGATAGGTATATGAATCAATACAGTGAGAGACATTTATAAGTTCACTGGTGGTCGGTCGTCTGCGTTCCAGAAATTAAAATTATTTTCTTGTAGCCCTCTCTCTCTCCCTTTCCCTATCCCTTCTATCTTAAACCCACAATATATACCCAAACTCTCACGCCTCCTCCAACAAACAGCAAGAACTTCTCAACAGTTCTCCAGGCCTGCTGGCCCAATGGCAAGGCGCTTGACTACGATTCGTCGCGATCAAGAGATTGCAGGTTCGATCCCTGCGTAGGTCACTTTCTTTTTGCTTGTGGGTGGGTATGTTATGTGGATGAAGAGGGGGTTGAAAAGATTTTTTTTTTTCTTTCGTTAGAGGGGAAATTTGGTGGCGTGGGATTGGGTGGTAAGCGAGGGAGG
The DNA here is from genome assembly GCF_000143535.2 of Botrytis cinerea B05.10. NCBI lineage: Eukaryota > Fungi > Ascomycota > Leotiomycetes > Helotiales > Sclerotiniaceae > Botrytis > Botrytis cinerea. The sequence goes on along the minus strand of NC_037312.1, from coordinate 1,851,111 downwards.
GAGGGGTTTGGGTTTGGGTTTGTTTAGATTTGTATATATGTGTGTGTGTGTGTGTGTTTGTTTGTTTGTATGTAGGTAGGTACGCGTATTTGAGGATGGATTATGGATGGATGGATGGATGGATGGGTTGGCTTTGGGCTTGTTTTCAAATGATGTGTACCTAATGGACGGATGCTCTACGATTCGTTTGGCTCTACTACATACATGAGTGGATGAATTAGAACATAGATATGTGAACGAGCTGGAGATTTTCCTGTTTGCTTAAGGCTATTATTATGTATGATAGATATATTTTGAATTTGCATTTTTCGTAGGTAGTTACTCGAAAAATTGATTTGATAAGACATCGATCGGTATATCGATAAGCAAAAATAGCTCGGCACTCACTCTATGGCCAAAAAGTGAAAACTCCAAAAAGACATATTGCATACATACATATTTCACAGCCTGGTATCGAAAATTAACGAACCATCCATCCATCTACTTTATCACTTATCACGTGTATGTAGTGTAATATAACCCGCTAGTTTTTTCTTTCTCGAGTGGATTGCCCAAGCGCCAAACAGAAGAGAAAAGTTTTCGCTCGCTTCTCTCGCTTGACTCCGACGAGGCTCCAAAGCAAAAAAAAAAAAAAAAAAAAAAAAAAAAAAAGCTCCGCCATCCCTATGAATCCAACACAACACCATCCATTGAGAGATCAAAAGACAAAACAAAAGAAAAACATACAACAGTAGGGATTCGCTGGTGGTCACCCACCCAACTACTAATCTACCGATCTGAAGCTTGTGTATGGCAGAGCGGACGGGATGCCCAATTCTCTTCAGTCTATGGTCGTATGTGCCTGAATGATGGAGAGAGGAGTATATATTTATGCTGTTTTTCAAGGGAATACAGATTTTCTCCTGTGTCTAGAAGTACTCTCTACGGAAACTAATAAGAATGGATCGGAGCGAAAGATCCACTCGAAACTCTAGCACATCTCATTTTTCCAAAGGTATCCCCTCTCGATCCAGAAACGCACAACTCTTAACCCCCAGACCCCTCGCACCGGAATGTATCTACAGACATCCAGAATTTCAATAACCTTCACAAATTTTCAAAACAGCTTTACAGTCTAGATTAAATCAGGTTAGATTAGATACATCCAATAATTCCAATTCCCATTCCAAATCCAAATAACCACCCACCAATTCCCTCAAAATACCCATCCACATAAATACATACCAAAACCCACCCACAAGCCCTCTCCGCCCTGACCCCTTCCTTTCCCCCCACCCATTCAACTCCCACAACTCGTCTAATCCACATTGATATATATATTTCCATTACATGTACAATCTCAACAAGAAACACAATTCCAAGCGGCTTTAGCTCACTTGGGAGAGCGCCAGACTGAAGTTCACTTCGGTTCATTAATCTGGAGGCACTGTGTTCGATCCACAGAAGCCGCATTCTGCGATCTCGGGTTCACTCGGGATATAACCTTTTTGCAGTTTTTTTGGGTGAGGATTTTGCTTGGGGGATGGGTGTGTGTGTGTGTGTGTGTGTGTTAGGAGTGAAGAAGTGAATATCTATAGAATTGTCAAGTGAAAAAAAAAAAAAGTATTCATTGAATGTTTGATGAATATTCACTAGTTATTAATTTCTCGTTTTGATAGTATTCATTTCCTGATTAGTGCTAAGTAGAGATAGAATATAATAATAAGTATTTATCCCATCCACCCTCAAATCAAGCACTCATCCAGAGCCATAGATTTTTCAACCAACAACAAAACAAACACAACATCATCGTCTCAAATACCCATATAGAACAAATCCATTCCTCTCTCTGACCACGCAATCCTTATTTCTTCTTCCAAACCTGATCAGCATCCTCATGAATATCCACACTCTCAATCCCCTTTCTCGCTTCCCTTTTCTTCTCCGTATCAACACCGAATCTCTCATCTCTTTCTTTAACTTTATCCCATGGTACCTAGATTACAATCATATGACATTAATAACTTTCTTTTTAGCTTGTCCTCTGCCCTTTCATCTCCTATACCACGCCCCTCCCTCCAAACCCCCAAAATCACCCCAAAAAAACCAACATACCTGATCATCCCTCGTAAAACTCCCCATCAAAACCGGCATTCCAAGCGGTAACTCATCCCCCCTATCCGTCTGCCAGAAATGGAATGTTTTCCCATACAACCCAATGACCTCTTTCATTTCTTCCGTTTCTGCTACTGTCCAGACTGCATCTGGAACTGTGGGGTTAGGGAGAATTAACATTCCGGATTTCACCTGGCGGGTGTTAGAATAAAAGGGTAGGTACAACGAATCGATTGCAGGTTTGAATTATGGAGAGAGAGGGTATATTTTGAATCAAATGAATGGGTCGGTTACATAGGGGGGAGAGTAGGAAGAGATGCGAAAGCGAAAACGAAAGAGACAGCAAAAAAGAAAAACAAACAAACCTCATAATCATGCGAATGCCAAAGTTTCCTCTCCTCCTCATCTAATTTCTCATACAATCTCCTGGTGATCATATACTCGACTCCAATCAATCTTGCAGGACTTGTTGGGGCATCGTAGATGAGACATTGACGAACCTAAATATGTGTTGGTTTTTGTTAGTGATTTAGACTCCTTGATGTCTGGGTTCCAACTTCATGTCCAGTTTCCCGACACTGTCGGTAATGACTTTATTGCATGAAGTTCCGGGATTCTTCTACTGTTGTCTTTGTCTCCCATTTCCATGGCCCCCTTTGCTTCATCCACTCATAATTCATTTCCACTCCACCTTTCTCATTACGTCTCCTCTCTCCCCTCTCCCCTCTCCCCTCTCCATTCCCTCGCCTGCTCCTCCATTCCCACTCCTCCTCGTTTTATTCCATTTCATCCCATTCCATCACCTGCGCCATTCATTCCCCTTCCCCTTCCCCTTCCCCTTCCCCTTTCCCCTCAAAAAAGAAAAAAAAAAAAAAAAAAGAGAAAACTCACATCCCCACTCAAATGCGTACAATAATGATTCGCCTCAACACTCCTCCTATTCACCCCCTCCCCCTCCCCCTCTCCCACATAAACATGAAACGCATTCAAATGCGCACAAATCTTTTTGATCGGCGCGAAGTCCTGCGTGAGGCCTGCTCCCGTCTCGAGTATCTATTTTTCAAAATTTCAGTCTCATATCATATCACAAATCGGCCCAAAGCCACCAGCATCTCAAACACACAAATTCCAGGCACGAGATTTTGTTTTTTACAAAAAAAGAAGAAGAAGAAAAAAAGAGGAAAAGAAAGTAAGAGAACGATATCAAGTATCGAGAATAACAAAGAGAGAGAGAGGAAAAAAAAGAGACCTACACACCTTATCCTTCGCACTTACTTCCGGCCCCGGCACGCCATGCGTCATAAGAGGTTGCTGCTGTGTCATTTTTTCGACGAGTGCTGGTTTCTTTTCTCGTTGACTCGATCTTCTGTCCTTGATCAAATATATGAATAGATGGACAGAGATGTAGATTCGATATTCGATATTCGATATCTCACCAACAATAACAATCACAATAACAATAATACAAATTATCTCGACTTGACTTAACTTGCCCTCTCTATATATATTATAAACTTTCAACATTATATAGTATCAACCTTACCGAACCACATCATCACATCATCACATCATCACACCACACATCTATGATATTTCGACATACAAAGGAGCAAAGCGTCCGAAATCAATCAAAAGCAAGAATCAAGAATTAAGAATCAAGAATCATATAAATAGTATTACGTCATACATACATACATACATACATACATAAGTATACCGAGCAGTGCCACTCAGCCTTATGCATCTTGTGTTCTATACGGACCATTCTCTCCTTTCCTCGCATATCTACTAAATAGGTAGGGGGGTGGGGTAAAAGGAAACGACAAGGGGAAACGAGCTGGAAGATCTTCGATACATACCTAGTAATTATTCACATCTACTATCTACACTATTCACTTGATTCAATGAACCAGTCAGAGTATATACCCAGATGTCTTTCTCTCACATAGTCAGGTATATAATGCACATCAACTCTGAAATCACCGTACAATTGCCTATCCACCATTTCTCAAATCACAAAAGCTAGCCCCCTCAAATCATCAAAATTTAGCCAACGGTTCTCTACATAAGAGTCCCCATCAGTATGCATCTCCCTATCAAAACCAACAAACTACTCAAGTAATACTTACAAGATAAGATACACACTCACTTAAAGTTATTCTTCAACTCCCTCAATTTGGTCATCACCTCCACCGGATCCGTTTCACCCGTAGCCTTTTGAATTTCCGGGTCGTCCATTCTCATGAAAACATTATGTTTCTTCTCATCCCCAATTGTGAATTTTCCTTGCGTTTCCTTGTTCTGGTCTGCGAAAGCTTCGAGAGCCTTGACGGCTTTACTTTGGGAAACCGACACGGCGAATTTGACATTGGCTTTGGTGTATTCGTGGCCGGGCTAGATGGAATGCTAAGTAAGTATTTGATTGCAAGTTGCAGATGACGAGAGCATGAGATGAAACTTACATAAACTACTGTATCGTCTGGTACAGCTGCGAGTGTCTTGTTAAGCGCTGTGTGCATTTCCTCAGCTGTCCCCTCAAAGAATCTTCCACATCCTGATTTCGGTCAGCTCTGTATACATTCTAGCCGTTCACTTCCTTCCTCGTTCACACCAACAGTCTAAACTTACCTCCATGAAACAAAGTATCTCCCGTAAAAATAGCCTTCCCACTCTTATCCTCCATAAACCAACAAATACTATCCTGAGTATGACATGGCGTATAAAGTGCCTTAACATTGATCTCTCCGATTGTAAAGCCTTCTCCATTCTTCGGTGTCTTTGTAACTCCCTCACAATCTTTACCTCCAATTACAGGTTTTCCTTTGAATTCTGGATAGGCGAGCTAGATGATGGTGTTAGCTGGAATTGCCTTTGAAAGAGAAGGGGAGAGGGGGCGTTACTAGCTTGTTATTTCCTCCTGCGTGATCCCAATGGCTAGATTTCAAGTATTAGAATAATGCCTCCTAAGAAGATAGATACCCGTGAGAAACTCACTGATGTGTATTAACAATTGCTACCAAATTGATCTTTCCATCCTTGATTTGTTCTTTTAAAACTGGTGCGACCCTATTTCATTACCGTTAGCCTTTCTGTTATATATCTACCCCAACTTCTTCTTCTTCCTATATCATTCTCTTCATTTTCTCCCTCCCTCCAGTCGCCTCATCTGCCAGTCTGCCAGTCCCAACCTCCCCTCCCCTCTCCCCATCCTACCCTCCTCCCCCCAAACCCCCCAAAATCAAAAAGAAAAACTCACTCCTCCGCACTCGCCGGATCAATAATCACAGCATCCCTACTCCCCTCATCCACCACCAAATACGCATAATTATTCGAGCTCCCCTCCCACATCGGAATACTTTGAATATGCATTTTGCGTTTTTGTATTTGTATGTGCCTTTGACTTTGACTCGTAATATTCTTCTAGAGATGGGGCGGTAGAGATTGATTAGCTTCTTGTCTCTGTGAATCTGCATTTGACATTGTGTTTCTGCTCCGCAATCGTAACATCTACATCTGCATCTCTCCTCCAAAAACATGCAAAGAAATCGCACATCCCGCCTCATTCCCCTCCTTCTCTCCCCCTCGTTCTTCCTTCCGCACAAACAACCCCCTTCCCGCCTCCCCCCAAAAATCAACCAAACAAATCAAACTCACCGACAAACCTCTCTCCAAACCACCCAACGCCAATAGCGACGATGACGATGACGATAACGATGACGATAACAACGATGACGATGACAACAATGCTTTCGACGATAAAAACGATCGACCAATCCCCTTACCCAACAATTTCGATAGCATTTATCAATATATCAATTTGTTATATGTATACGTATATCAGAAACTCAAAAGCTACCTACCTACTCGTACCTACTCAATTATCAATCAAATCAACAATCAATCATTCGCCCGTGCCCTCGAAGAACTCATATTACATAATCGATGACGGAATGGTGGGGTAGCTGACTAGTCTCGAGAGTCTGATGGGTTCCCCGGCAGCCCCGGGCCTCCTGTCACCCGAGTAGAGTTGTAGACCTGATCGTTCCTTAAATCATCATGAACAATCCTAACGTCCTCAAAATACTCAAAATATATGAAACAATAATGTAGTCCTATAAACTACTTCTCATTACTTGTGTTGAGCAAATCCCATTCGGCGACAAGACAACTTCTTTAACCATTACATCCTCTTCACTTCGCTTCACTTCGCTTCACTCACTATCGTTTTCACTATTCAATATCACCACACAATAAAGATCACTGTAATCGCTTGAAGTATCTTCATTATTAATGACACGAGAGAAATCGCTGTTTTGAACCCCAAGTATAGCGCAAAGAAGTTCCGTCCTGTCCCATCCATCACATCATCATAATTCATGGCTGCGTCCATCTTTCAACGAACAATCGTCAATCCTCATTCATGATTCTCTTTCCACCACCCAGCCCAATAATAAAACGCTATGGTATCTTTCGACTGCCAATTAATTGGTAATTAAGAAGCAAATAAATCAATCAATCAGGTATCAAAGTGAAGCCCATGCAAACAAGTAAAGAAAAAAACAAATGAAACCATCCTCCATCCTCCATCCATTCCAGTTTTGTATTTTTTTTTAACCCAACCAACCCCCAAATATGCATTAGTATTATCCGCTGTAGTGGTATCTTATGAGGAAACAATTCCATTCCCGAAACATAGGAAAAAGATATTATGCATTTGCATCGATCGAGTTAATTAAACTCTACCTTGGAAGACTGGATTGTCGGATCCCAATTGAGTATTTCCATTAGCAGGAAGGACATTCTTTTGGTTTGAAACGCCATTGCCAATAGCACCATTGCTGGCACTTTGGCCTTGTAAAATATTAACGCCAGTAGTGCTAGGAAGTACACCTGCACCGGTGTTATCGAAAGCAGCATCAACTTGTTGATTAAAGTTTTGCTGGCCATATCCTTGTTTTCCATAGTCTTGGCCAGTCCCTTGAGAATAACCTTGTTGACCATAGCCTTGTTGAACACCTTGAGTACTGGTGTTACCTGTGTTCTGTGGACCTCTTACGCCCCCTTGAGTAACGGAGTGTGGTTTCCTTGAGATTTCTTTTGGTTGCGGAAGACTTGTAGATGCCTTCGCATGCCCAAAATCAAAGACAGCTGATCTCCAATCGGCACCTTGTCTAGCATTATTCTTATGCTCTGTTGCCTTGGCCGAGATTCCACCTGGCAAGATAACATGGGGCATAATCGAATCGTCCATTGTCATAGGCATATTGAATTGCTTATCTGCCACAGATGCTTGTGCTTTTTGTGCCTTCTCTTCTCCCTTGGTCATTTGTCGTTGGAAAGCAGAAAGATATTGTCTGTAAATGTTGGGGATATTCTCTGGGTTTTGGGCGGCCTCCTTTTGAGCGCGATCGGCTTCTTGCTTGATTCTAAATAAGAATCCATCGGCTTCTTCAACCTTCTGCTTGATGGCCAACTCGATAGCCTTACAAACAGCTTTTGTGAGAGGTTTCATCGCCAACGACTTTCCAACAGTGAGCAGCCCCTTGTGTTTTGATTGCTTGATCTTAAGCTTCATCTTCTTCATGTTAACTTTGACGCTGTCACACCTCAAGAAGTTTTGACGACCCTTCTCTCCCGAATTGATTGCAGTCAATTTGATGTCAAAACTGAGTCCACTACCTCCGAGGAAAATATCAAGAATGCCCTCGTCGTGGTTGAAAGGACCGCCAGATCTCTTGATATAATAAGAGATATCTTTCAAATCCATCTGGATGCCTTGAACTGCAATGAAGAATGAGCCTTTCTGAGAGTTATGGAAACCCTTGCGGCCGAATCTAAAGGAGCTTTCTACAACGAGCATTTCATTAGTAATTGTTCTCGAAAAAGAGGCAACAGCACACCGGACATGTCATCAAGCAACAAAATGTAGCAATGCGTATAATGTTGCTGTGGGAGGTAGAAGTAACACACTAGGACCAGGGCAAAGGGAATATTAGCACATACCATGTTGAATATCGAGCAAGTTGGGCATGAGATTATCACTCTCAATTACAAGATTCTCGATGACAATCTCCATTTTTTGTCCATCTCTGTACTCGATTCTTGGAATTGGCGTGTATCGGATTCTTTCGAGAGCTGCAGGAATGATGACATTGGATAGGTCCATGAGCAAATGCGTCTTGAATTGAATGTTACCACTACTGTCGTGGCCCAATGCTTTGAAGAACTTTTGGCAGGTTTCTGCAAATCGCTTGTTCTGTTCATCGTTGTCAAACTCGTTTCCGAAGAATTTAATCTCATCAATGATGCGATTAGTATGAGGTCTGTAGCGATCTCTGAGAAGAAAGTTGCCTCTGTCGTAAAGTTCGTTCCAGTGTTGAGTGGTGCTGTCTTCCAGAATATAACCTTGCTCCTTGAGACACTTGCGAACGAAGGCGTTCATCTGCTGGAACCATTTCTTCAACTCTGGATCTGCATCAGCATCTCGGTAGATAGCGTTGATGGAATCGATTAGATCATCGCTTGATGTGTAATTTGCAAAACGCTCAATGAGTGTCTGAATTGTGTTAGTTTAAATTCTACCTCTAATAGTTTCAGGAATGTACAAACTTTCAAATCAATCTCGGCAGTCTTTAGAGCGTTGTCGGTATGTGCACCTTTCACGGCACCAGATCCGGATTGGCCCAGAGTGTGTGCATGTCCTCCATACTGCTCGGCTAAATCGAGAAGAGTGTCGATAGATTGCATATCTGCTAACTGTTAATTCTGAAATATACACACCAGGAAGTTGTAGGTAAACTTACAATCTGGATGGCCTTGGATTTCCACAACCATCTTCTTAAGTCTGTGGATGAGGTTGTCACGACGCTCCTCTGGCAATTTTTGTTGGAGGTAGTTCTTGGTTCTATCTCTCGTCTCGCGGCCTCGTTCCTTGGTCTCCTCTGGAATATTCTCAGACGCACGTTGCTTCAAGGTATTGGCACCAGCTTGAGCACCAGCTTCGCCATCGATTCCAGAGGCAGTGTTGTATTGTTGATCACGGCCAGCCAATTGAACAGTATCCGCTGGATCACGAGATCCACTTGGGTGAGCTTGTTGATTAGCGTCGCCAACGGCTTCCTTGACATCGTTTTTGTCAATAGGTTGATTCTTTTGGAATTTTTGCTTCATCTGAGTTTTCATATTACCAGCTGAAATGTTTGGATTTTCATGCCAGGTATTGTCATCGGCGGGACGATCAATTTGACTCAATTGATCTTCAGATGGGTTAAGCCTGGCAGCGGCATTAGTAGCAGCGTCACCAGCAATATCGCGTAAAAGGATGACAGCATCATTCACTAATTCAGATGTTAGCATTTGACATGAATTCGAGTATAGCGCATTGACTTACAAAGCTTGCGGAATTGTCCATTGGTTAAAATCAATTGGCCAAGAGTCTTGAGGCCTCCTTTTGCCTCTTGGCCATGCTGTTGAGCAGTTGCCTGATCAACAGGAGCTCCTGGGACGGCTGCTGCTCCGCCATCAAGACGCTCGCATTGCCAAACAAAGTCTTGAAATAGTTCGTCTTGGTTCTTAGTGAGAAGAAGGAGTTTCGCCTGTTCGACCACAGAACGAAACTGTTGGGCTAATTCTTGACCCTCCTTGGAAAGCCTGTTGGATGGTGATGTGAGGGCCTTTGACTCGAGGAAACTGTTGAGGGCAACATCGATTTGGTTATTCTGTAACACCGGAAATGAGCAACTGTGCTAACAAATTGGGCGGTGGAGAAAGAAAGTACTTACAGATGGAACCTTTCCAGCTTGGAAAGCTACACACATTTGTTGTCAGTAAAGTTATGTATATCATATCCTCATCTGCCGGGGGCGAGGGAGAGTCACGCCTTACCTTGGTAAATGCCGTAGAGTTGTAATTTACGATTAATATCTTTCTCCTTCTGGGCCTCGTTGACAGGCACGTTGACAGACATGGTTGCGATTTATTGATTAATATGGGGGTATCGGGGTATTGGGGTATCACGAAAGAAAAGAAAAGTTGTAGAAGAGGTGGGAAATAGAAGAGAGAGGCTTTCTGTCTACTCGGATATCACGTGAGAGAGAACGCGCAGGAGCTGGAATAGTATATGGAAAGGATGAGGTATGAGGTAATGAGGCGTCTGAAACTTGTTGTTGTGTCTGCAAGTGGCAATTGATTGGCTCTTTGCTGAAACGAATAAAGAGGCGAGGGAGGTGAATTGGGATATAATGACGATGTTATTTGTGGTGGTGGTTGTGGTGGTGGTTGTCGTATGATGTTGTATGGTGTGGATGTGAGGAAAGAAAAAGAGAAGAGAAAAGCAAATGATGATATGGGGAACGTGGAATCTTATCATTCAATCGCACCTGCTTCCTCTCTGCTACCTTGATGATACAATCGTCCACAGGCAAAGTACGTTTGCGTGTCCGTTCCTGCTTTTCTCCTGCCTTGCCTTGTTTTTCCCTCCCCCTTCCATTTCCACTGCCGCTCGATCTTGTTTCTGGCCTGTGAATTTCATCTGATCATTGCCTGTGTTCCGCAGTCCTCTCTTCTTCTTGTTTGCGCTTGCCAGAAACAGTGGAGACAAATTGCCCAAGTAGGCAATGACCTCTACCCAGTTGTGGCGGGTGCGAGCCAAGAACAATGCCCAGTCTCTGCCGGAACTGTGCTTCACTACGTCACTCTTGCGTAGCTGAGCGCATCGCTGAGCTAAGCACGGAGCTAAGCACGTTCATTGGCGGACACCGACGCCACGTTCCGCACCACCCTCCCCAGCTACAACCACGCAGAGACTAGCTGGAAGATCTCCCGTCAAATTTGTGCCAATGGATGTAGATGCGGAGACACTCAGAGGGATCCAGAGGGAAATTAGATGACACCCAAGAGAAATTCTTTCCCCTCCACTTCTAGATTTCAATTCGACCTGTTGTTTGTTCCCTTGAGCTTCCAACGCGTCATGATCTCGCTGAGATTCGCATGGTTATCGTCCCGTCGCAATCAATAGACAGATTCTCAAATACCGGTATTCTCATCGGCAGGCATACGACCCCATAGAGACATCAACCAACAGAAAGGCAACTCAAATACTACAACAGACCAACATCAGACTCATTAAGGTTGCTTGCGAGTGTAACTTTATGAAGTCATCGCTTTCGGTATGTGGGTCGGGTTCTGACGATGGGATTGGATACGGCATTACGTAATTCCTAATTACCTCAAGACCTCCCTCAGCACACACAAGTAGGTAACATTGATGAATTGTTAATAATTTGCTATTGGATGTGGATATATATCTAAATCTAAAATCAGGCCGTATCTCTGATTTTAATAAAATTCTGTTCCCAGTCATCCCTAATTACTGACTCTGAAATAAAGTGAAGAAGAATCAAAGTCATGATTCCAAAATCATCGCTAGCTGCTTCCATATTTCGCTCCCAAATACCTGATCCTTTACCCAGCATCATTAAAATCTTCCCAGTTCTCTACCATTATGTGCCATAAATCCCATTCCTCTCATGTTCGTCTCCGAATTCACACCTTCAGCTACCACGTGGTATCTTATCGTCTTCCCGTTGTACTGGCATTCTGTGCCGTCTCCAATTGTTGTTTCCAGATGCCATACAATTCTTTGATTTCTTTCTCCTCCTTCCACTTATCGACAATCCCGTTGACTTCCTTCTGTCTCTTCTTTGCACTCATCTTGTCTCTCTTGGCAAGCTTCTCAATCGTAAGATGCCCTTGACTTTCTAGACTGCCTATGACCCATTGGTTGAGTGCATACTTCAAATGAATAAGAATGTGTGCGTTTTCGGCATTTTCTTTACAGACACTGTACGGCCAGGTTAGTCAAAATCCATACCCAAATAGGTAGGTGATTATAACTTACGAGCCGACCATGTACTCTTTGTCTTGAGGTGGTAGAGGTTCATCCCTGCTGTTCAAACTCCGCGTGTCCTTCTCATCATCAGAATCTTCCTCGTCGTCTTCCTCAGTATCACTATCATCTTTCTCTACCTCGGCTAAGCTATCCTTGTGGTATGCAGATCCCCTTAATGTGATACCAAAAGTTGGTATATGCTTCCTACGATTACATGCCTCACATTTAGCTTCGCCTAATAGATCAATTGCTTCTCCTGGGGCGAGTCTCCTGGTGATGAATTCGGGACGGGCATAAAGGCCTTTGGTAAAATCACGAGTCCATGAAGTAGAAACAAATTTGCTACCAGATAATCCACTGTATGCGTCTTCGAGCTTATTCCACGCCGCCTTGTAAATGGGCATGAGATTTTGGTTGAAACCTGGATTGATCTTGTTTTGAACACACCATTCAACCGCTTCGACAAAGTGTTCTCTGAGAGGTTTGTGGGCTGCGGCCGTGAGATGTAGGGGAATCATAGCATAATCCGGTACTCCAAGAAGGCCAACATCGTCGTCATCAACAAAGTCCGAATCGTACTCATCCTCATTCTCTCGTACAGTCTTCTTTGGCGATTTTCGTTTGCGCGTTTCTTGAACCTCCTCTTCCACCTCCTCCTCTTCTTCATCCTCAAATGTAGTCAATGCATCACTACCCGAATCATATAAACCGCCAACCTCTTCTTCATCAGACTCGGATTCTGTAAGAATGGGGTTACTTTCTCCAGCACGCTTGCGTTTGAGAATCTCTAATTGCTTCTGCTTAGCAGTTCTGTGCTTCCTAGGCGGTCCTTTTCGTTTAACTTGTGGGGAAGGAGCTGGGCTATCAGATTCAGGGGGGGTGGTCTTAGATAGCTTAGTCATATGCGGCAAATCATCATCCGAATCACTCTCATCCACAACCCTCGCTCTCTTTGCAGGCGACCTAACAACGCTATCCTCATCGTCAGAAATTATGGTGGGTCGCTTTCTCTTCATGGGTGAGGTTGGAGGCTCATCATCCGGGTCTTCGGAATCAATCTCAAGTGCAACTTGCGGAACGATCCGTGTTGCTTGTCGACGCGTAGTAGAAGATGGCAGTATATCATCCTCAGAATCTTCGTCAGCTTCCTCGCCAGATTCATCACTACTTTCTATTGGCGCAGCTGATTTCTGACTAAATAGGCCAGAGCGTTGTGAAGGTCTTGAGTTTGATGTGAATACGCCATCATCACTTGTATCCGATAAAGTTACCGATCTTTTCTTTGGCGTAGTCTTCGATGGAGTCGTTTTTGAACTTCGTGTGCTTCGACGTGATCCGCTAGTCACTTCTGCATCTGCAACAATAATATCCTCTTTCTGCGAGCTTTTCGCAGGCGTTGGTAATGTTCCAAAATCGATTTTTCCATCTCTCGCATTCTTTCCTTTGCCCCCAGATTTTCCTTTCCTATCCAAAGTTACTTTCGAGGGCGATCCTGAAGACAATCCACTGCGCGTAATTCTTCCTCCACTTCCAGCAGATGTGCCGTCATTTGTTCTCTCATATCTAACCTTCGCAGGCGACGGTCCTTGGCTTTTGGCAGGTAAATCTAAATCTGAAGGCACTTCGGTGGAGATCGGATCGAATGTCAAGCGTGTTTGTTTTTTGCGCCGCTCCTTTCGAGCTATATTTGAAGAGCCCATATTGTTGTAATCTCCAAGGCTGCGGGGTTGTTTTGGAAATCGTATCTGACAGTTTGATCGCAAAGTTGGAAGATTGAATAGAATCAGCGAACGCAGTATTATAGATCGTGAAATATGATGGTGGTGGAAATAGAAGCAAAGAAATTAATAAACCCTAGAGGCAAAAGTGACGCGGGGAATCGCGCCAAAATTACGAAAGCACGTGCTCTTGTTGTGGGGTAATTTTTGATCTCTTTTCACAACAATATCGGTTATGTAGATCAAGTGTCTCATTGGCATTTCGACTTTTTTAATTCAGTTTTATTTAAGAATTTATTAGAATGATTAGGATGTTTATTATAAAAAGAGGAACTATACTACCTAGAGATATTATATGACTCTCAGATCACGTTTTCCGCGCACACTAGATATTAAATACGCTTTTAGCTCCGGCAAAAATCGATATTAGGGGTTTTGATCAAATGATTCATTGAATGAGTCTAGGATTACATCGACTCATCTCATCTTTCTCTGCATCTCTGCATCTTTTCTAGCTTCAACGGGTAGTATTGTTAGTGTTTGAGATCTAATTATTGGCTTGACTTTCGGAAATAGAGCGCTCATACATTAAAGATCATTTCAAATGCTGACTCTTTAATTAGAAATGGTAACCTTGAGATAGATGTTAGTGTTTTGCTTATTGCTCGTTGCTACTAACGGGCCTTGAGCATCGATTGTTTTTACGAACGGAATTTGACCGCCGGGTTTCTATGGTGGTATTGAGATGAATTGCTTCAAACTTGCATCTAATTACAAGACATGGCTTGCCTACCTGAGTAGGGGGGTAGGCAGTAATGATATTAATGCATTGCCCTTATTATCCCATTCCTCGCGGCGCAGCAGCAACTATCACTTATTATTTGTGTAGCCGTCTTCCCCATCTTTTCATTGGGTACTTTCAGTCTGCTATTGTGTCGTTTTGTCGTTTTTCTTCTTGGTAAATCCCCGTTCTGCAAAAAAATTGTGCAAACATAGAACAATCATGGTTAAGGGCACTGTCATAGTGACCGGCACTGGTGGTGGTATTGGTAGCTCTATCGTCTCACACATTCAAATGTCGCCTGACCTTGCTCCATACCATGGCATCTACACAGTGCGCAATCTGTCATCTCATCCCGTGCATCTCTCTGCCCCCCGCGCCAGTACTTCGGTGCACTCTTTCGAAACGATATCGTTAGAGCTATCGAACCTTGCTAGCATCCGTGAGTTCGCGGTTACAATCAATGCACGAGTTGCAGCTGGCGAAATCCCACCCATCCGCGCCCTCATTTTAAATGCTGGATACCAAGAGCTCGATGCACAGCGATCAACCGATGACGGGTTTGTTCTAACATTCGTTGTCAACTACTTGGGCCATTGGTTGTTGGTTCTATTGTTACTGCAGAGCATGGATCGTGATATGGGCAGGATCGTGGTACTTGGAAGCAAGGCACATGAGTGAGCTTTCTATTTAATTCCTGTGAATATCTGTCCCTGTGTATCCTTTTCTACTATAGGGGTCATGTATCAATATCATGCTAACAGATCAATCCTACCAGTCCCCTTTTGAAGCAAAATGACCGACCTTTTAAGGACGAGAAGTGGAAGACTATATTCGATGATAGCACCGATCCTATTGCCAAAGGTACTTGGAGTACATTTGCGGAGGATCCATCATGGATGAGTGGTATGCGGAGATATGGTGCCTCTAAACTCTGTGCTGTTATGATGATGTAGGTTTATTTGCCGTTCTTACACCCAGATGAAAGGCATAAGTACTCGTACTAACAAGTCTTAGCGAGGAACTGCAACGGCGTCTTGATGTCGATCCCAAACTGAAGAACATCTCAGTACTTGGCGTGGATCCAGGCACCGTGCCAACTGGTCTTTCGCGTCATAGTCCTTGGTTCATTCGCGTTTTAATGTTTCAAATTATCTTCCCTTTTGTAGCAATTTTGCAAGCGTGGCACAATCCCAAAGGAAACAATAGTATTCGCACAGCTAGCAAGTCGGCTGTTGACGTTCTGGCAGCTGCCTTTGACAGTAATCCATTGCTTGGAGAGCGGCCAAAGGGTCTCTATCTTGACGGTTCGGAACGAAGCGAAACAAGTGCTGAGTCGAAGGATCCGCAGAAAAGAGACATGTTGTGGAAGGACAGCGTGAGATATACGCAGTTGAGTGGGCACGAAACAATGCTTGTAAATTGGGAGTAAACGGAAGATCTTATGCTTCGCTCTCTTAGTTATTTCAATTTTTGATGTTTTTATTTATTTATAATGGAAGTGTGAACAGTAAGAAAGAATTTCACCATCACAATATTACAAGTGTCCATATTTTACTGTGTTGACCGTATGTTCTGTATATATCCTTTTTGTGTACCTAGTACATATCAAACAGTAATTTTAAACTATAGTGATATTCTTTGTACACATTTGGTGAGATGCACAAGTCTAAGGTGACTAAACAAGAGCCTTGAACAACTCCTCAATATATCATTGTGTGGTCATTCGAAGAAGCAAGTTTTTCCAGCAGCTCACCCCAAGTATGACCGAGTTTTTGAGTTTCGTAGACGGCAGATAGTGGAATCGAAGGGAAATAAATGGCAAAGGTGAAGATCATATCAATCCATATCTCAAGTCTCTATTGGTGATTAAATTATTAGCCATCGTTGAACTTGAAAGGCTAAGGAAACGCAGAAGGGCCTTCTCAAATAGGAGAATTAATCATTAAGTACTGATGTATGGATGACCGGATTATACGTACTATAGTTGAGTAAAAGAACTGGCGGTACATCAAGAAGATGGCGCATTGGGGAAGAGCACGGTCCCGACTATGGTTGTATGGGCGTAAATGATCTGTCAGATCTTGTTTAACCAATCTTCTCCAAGTGATACGCTCTACGCATTCCCGGGTCTGATAGTTACCTTCAAGTATCCTGCATCAAGCCAACAAGCGGGCACTTCCCGCTGAGGACGGTTATATTTATTGACTACATTTTGGTCAATTGAATATGATTGAGAATAATGCACCTATCTGGAGCTTCACGGCCATCTCGACTTACTAGACACGATTAAGCCGGTATAGGTGATGGCCAACACGGCTCCTACGGCCATAAAATCTTTTCGGGTTAGCTATTCTGTCTCATATTTAGCGAAAGAGTAATTTACAGGCGACAAGAGTTAACTTTCGTAAATTGACGCACAATCTTGTGATTAGAAAAAGAGCCGCCCACATCGTCAGAATGATACATGTGAAGATGGTGGCCGGGGCAAGGGTTGTTGGGTTGACAAAGTTAGGAGTCTCTCCCCATGGGAGGTACGGCCTCTGGAATAGTACAAATATCGATGCCTAATAGTAGTGAAGTTATTTCTAGTAAGTGATACTAGTAGATTTACGTCAAAGAAGCGTAAAACAAGACTAATTGAATATTGTCAAAACGATGTAATTCATAAAGCAAGGCGAAAGAGCGGATATGCTAAAATGGCTGCTTATTGATGGAATACTTCGACTTATTATTCTCGAGGTTTAGAGCGATTCACTAATTAAAGTACCTGCAAGGATTCAAGAAGGAGAGCAGCCATTGTGCTCGCATCTCCACATAGCCCACAACTTCGCCGCACCGATATCTGATCTATACAGTGTTGTATTGAATCACATTCAACTTTAGCCTGCGGATTCCAATATTTGATTCAAGTCGCCTTTTACTGGGAAGCATCGGAACCTCGTCCAACCTAGAATCCAGGTTTATTCAAAAGCTCAAATATGTTTATTTTCTATTCTTACTTTTGCGGACAAAAAACCCTTGCTGACAGGAGGCCAAGTAAGGTTTCCCAAATTTAGAACTGTTGGTTTCACCATGGGGATGGTGAATTCAATATAGTACTATGGTTCACACTGTTGTAATATTGCTTAAGGTTCTAAAAGCTAAGACTACGAAACGTATTGCTGTAGTGCCGAAAGGCGCTAGCACAAGCGCTAGCACGGTCACATGATCACTATCCCGACAAGAACCATCACTGTCCTCACAAACCAGGGGCAAAATGACAATTGTTTGAATTGAAAGACGTGGAACAGCTATCTTCAGGCAACATATCCCCCACTTCGCCGCACTGAAGTTTCATGTATCCTCGGGAATCCGTCACAACTGCAACCCAAAATTTACATTGAATAGATGCACAATACTGGAAGAGGTCTTTCTTGTAACGTTCTCAGCTGATATCGAAAGGTTGCAGATCGAGTTTAGATATAATGCACCTGCCACCTTGAGTTTCACATGCAGATAGGTCGGAGTAGAGTACTGATTCGAGTATAGGTTTCTAAGTTATGTTATTCGGTTGGGTCGGTGATCGTAATAAATGAGTTTCGCATCAATTTTCCAACACCCATCCCTAAATCATTATTAATAAATAACTAAGAATACTGCTGCTGCTGAGACAGCATTCGCGTTTGATCTAATAAAAAATTTAGCGCCTGCCCTGTTGTGTTAATTTGAAAATAACCGAGCCACCAGAGCGAATTTGAAAATGATAATGAGGCGGTGGGTCAAGACATAATTTCACGAGACGAGCAACTTACGCCCAATGCAATGCAAGATCATGTAATGACATAGCGTCGTCGTCATGAGTGCCTCGCTCAATGTGCAGTACTTGCTGCAGATACCTCACTAGGCGTGATCCCCACGCCAAGGAAAGCGCATTGCCAAGGGAGGGCATAGGTGATGGATACACAGGTGGAAGTTCTTCTTCTCGGCTACTTCTATGGGCATTGTGATATTTCAAAACAGCCTAGGTGTAGTTCGTCCCGGTTACCGCACAAAGTACCACAAAACATACCAAGATAGGTCTCGATAATTCTGTGTAGAGGGAAGAAAGCCGCCAAACACCAAAGATAGCAATAGTGTAAAATACAAATCCAATGATAACCATTTTGGTGTAACAAGTCATTTCAGGAATGTTGAGCGGTGCTTGGAGGATTCATAGTAGATTGTGAATGAAAAAGGAGTATATAACTATGTATCACGAGACCACTTCTGGGAGTATTCATACCGCTGAGCTATGAACCAAGACTACGAGGTAAAACCGACAATTTCACCTTACTCTCACATATATAGCCGAACAAAATCAGGGATCAGAAAAGCTAGTGTTCACCCTGTGACACTATGTCGCTTTATGTCGCTTAGTAGCGAAACAAATCAACATCTGATAGGAAATTGATAGACAAGCATTATATGAAATATTGGAATATTGTTCATGGTTATGTTTCTCAATCAATAGGATATTATCCGAGGACTAGTAGATTGATTGTCATTCTTTCTAATTAAAAACTACTATAGATACAATTAGAATTGAACATCAAGT
Organism: Botrytis cinerea B05.10; assembly: GCF_000143535.2. Lineage (NCBI taxonomy): Eukaryota > Fungi > Ascomycota > Leotiomycetes > Helotiales > Sclerotiniaceae > Botrytis > Botrytis cinerea. The sequence goes on along the minus strand of NC_037312.1, from coordinate 1,832,053 downwards.
TGAGGTTTTTTGAAATCGATATATTAATGATGCAACTAAAAATGAAATTATGGAGTCTCGACTCTCTTTTTGAAAAGATATATAAGGAATAAGTTTCTTTGCGAGATATAAACTTGATAGATGATTTATAAAGATGTTCGAATTTGTTTTAGTAGAGATTGAATCTTAAAAACAAAAACAAAAAAACATAAAATAGTAGTACTATATAAGAAAAGAAGGAAAGCTCGTTTTAAATCGGAAAATTATCTAACGTCCCGTGTAAAAAATGGCAATAGAATGAACAAGAGCGTTAGTAAGATTACTTCTATGTTTTATTATTTAATGATTGAGTAATCTGCTTCATTCTCAGAATCACGGCATAATAATAGGACAAGCCTTAAACTAGAAACTCAGATATACCTGACCTCTTAGACGGCTCGGAATTCTTCATTCGCAATATTAGTATCACTGATATCTCAGAAAGACTACTTTCATGCAGCTACTCCGAGTCTTTCCTTTGAATGACTAGGATCTAGTACTACACGGGTACTTGTGGGCCTGAATACGTAGTTCCAACATTTGGAAATAGCGGAGCTAGCAATGCTCGAAAGTGGATAAGCAGGAAATTCAAGTCTACAAATAGTTCTTTTCACGTATTCTGATTCTCCCTGTCTCTCGGTCATCCATTTAGGCATCTGCACGAACTAATTTGCCGATATGTTCATATAAGACATCATGAGATGGTTAAAGAAGAATGCGGTATGGGCGCTGCACACTGAACCGTAATAGTATAGAGAGACATGGGCACACCCGTTGAATACTAGAGCAGGTTTTTAGATAACAGTTGTTGCCCGATTGATCCAAGATCGGGTTTCCAGGACTCCTTTGAATAGATTACGAATTTACGCCGTACAAACGCATAAATTTAGCCGATCAGGTGATAAGCCCCGCCTCCTTCCTTCTTTGAGGAAAAAGGAAATAATAGTCATAGATCTGAATTGAAGAACATAGAGTCATGATAATATCACTCAAAGAAAGAATTCGAGATTTTGTTGATATGGACCAATCCTGAAGCTTAAGCCATGCGGCAAGCCGTCCCAACACAATTCTGCGGTGAAGCTACACACAATGCAAATCGTGATTCCTCAATGGATCGGATCGCGCGTGTATACCCATCCGAATGCTCTTTCTCATGTAAGATCCCATTATCCCAATATGTAGCTGGTAAAATGATTGAATCCCTCGCCCCAGCTGCTAGCGCCACCAATTCTAAGCTTAGAACAAGGGATTGAGTATTGAAGTGCTAGATGGTTAAATACCTGGGTCAGTCTTGTTCGCATTCGATGTATATCTGTCTACACACCCCCAAACATCTTTAACAGCCGAGCCTACCAAATATGACTGGCCCATCTACTTTACTCAGTATATGCCTAAGTAGCCCATTTTGACACTGCCCCCACCTCACTCTCTTTCTATCTTCTTCGTCTTTCTGTCCCTTTCCTTCCCCCTTCTATTTTCATTTCCCTCTCTATCTCCAGTCCTTTCTTCTTCATCTCTCCACGCTTAATTACTTTTCTCATCGCCCGATTCCAATATTATTAACCAGGTTAACCAGGTTGACAGTGCATTGCTTTAAACATCATGTTTGGCAAACAGGATGTTGCCACTCCAGGCAGCAGTGCGTATATTGCTTCATTGGAGTCATATTTCTCGGCGCTACAGTCTGCTGTTCAGCCCTCGTGTATCGTATACCCTCAGAATGTCCAAGATGTCTCTGCTGCTGTTGCAGCGTTGACAAAGACAAAACAGAACGGCAACTGTTCCTTTGCTATTCGCTCTGGTGGCCACACCAGCTGGGCAGGTGCCTCTAATATTCAAGGTGGTGTGGTCATTGATCTAAGCGCTTTGAATGCCATCGATCTCGCCACGGATAGATCAACGGTATCTGTGGGCGTCGGCGCTTCTTGGGACCTGGTCTATGAGAAGCTGGACCCACTGGGGTTGAGTGTTAATGGCGGTCGTGCTGCCGGAGTAGGCAAGTTTTATGAACGTACTTTTTCTTTGCCCTATGCTAACTTCATTGTTTAAGGAGTCGGGGGGTTAACACTCGGTGGCGGCATATCTTTCTTCTCGCCTCGTTATGGCTGGACCTGTGACACTGTCACCAATTTTCAGGTCGTATTGGCAGATGGCTCCATCGTCGAAGCCAATACTGCGAATCACTCGGACTTGTTCTTTGCCCTCAAAGGTGGGAATAACAATTTCGGCATCATCACACGAGTGGACTTAAGAACATTCAAGCAAGGACTCATCTGGACTGGCACAGTTTACAACGCGTTCTCATCCGTAGACGAAGTCATCTCAGAGTTCACCAAAATCAACTCTGTCGACGCATACGATGTCAATGCATCTCTTATTACGTCTTTCGGATTCTCACAGGCACGAGGTCTTTCGGTGATCTCCAATCAGCTCGCATATACCAATGCGGTAGAAAGTCCATCCGTATATAAAGGTCTTCTAGATTTGCCAAATCTATTTAACACGTCACAACTTGTTAACATGACGACTCTCTCAAAGTCTACAGAAGCACTTCAGCCAAATGGAGCTCGGTATGTGATTTTAATTTCCGTGTATCTTCTGCAATCGATCTAGGACAGCTAACCAAGTACCAAACAGATCGTTTTCCCTTGTATTGACACTAGCCTCCAAAGCAGAAGTGCTCAAAGCTGCATACAACGAATGGAACGCAACTGTTCCTGCTATTACAGATGTATCCAATCTCACCTGGGCGCTTGCCCTTGAGCCTCTACCACCAGCCATTTATGCACGACATGCCAAGCACAACGCTCTGGGGCTCGACAACCGATCTGAATCGCTCGTGGTAGCGCTAATTTCAGCGACATGGAAAAATGCAGCTGACGATGTACTCGTAACCAAAACCGCCAATTCACTATTGGATTCCATTAAAGAGGCGACTGGAGAGCTGGGCGGTCTTGATCCATACATATATTTGAATTATGCGGGCCAGTATCAAGATCCAATTGCAAGTTATGGATCTAAGAGTGTGAATAGATTGCAGCAAGTGCGGAATAGAGTTGATCCTCATGGAGTTTTCACACATCAGGTTCCTGGGGGGTACAAGATTCCGAGTCTTTGAAAGCTTTGAACAACCGTCGCTCGTATGGCCTATTTAGTACCAGATCTTTAGTACATTATTTATTTACAATGTGATGAATCAGATAACGATGACAACATGCTTCTATTGATAGACTTAAGACCAAGTAAAAATTTATTCTCCCAGCGCTCCCGTCATAGGAACAATAAGTGGAAACAACAAGATGAAGAGTTGAAAGAAGAATTCCGAGAAAAATCAGAACAGTGAGGAGCGTAGGAAGTAGCACTGGATTTATAAAAGCGTGCAAGGGTAAGAGACTAGCAGCTGCATAGTGGGCAGCATTAGAGTAATCGAGAGTTAAGAAAGATGTTCCGTATTCAGGAAACTGCAGTTTCTTGAAGCAGAATCACTAACATTTGTAATAATTCGAATTTCCAATAAATAATTAGCTTTTTGTAGTATTTTGATAATCAAATTTTACAGTTTTAAGTTTTATAAAGTTATATCATTAAATAAAGAAAGTATACGATTACACACAGACGAATTTTATAAATAAAAAGAGTAACTCGTAGACTGTAACTCGCTCACTTATAAACCGCGTTCATTACTTTTTCAATAAATTATGGTTAATTGAAAAATGAAATATATGATTGAAAAGCTTTCACTCAACAGATCTAATTTCTCATCAAAAACACAACTAAAAACTCTCAAACTCTCAAGGAGATAAACATCCCCTCAATTCCTGATTGATCTAAAGAAAATCGATCCTTATTAGCAGGTAATCTAAAATATCGAAAAGATCAATAACTTCAAAATATAGAACGATTTATCGACGAAGAGATTCTGAATATTGAGATAAGAGAAGTCTGAAGATAGGTGAAGTAATGAAATCTGTACAGCATCATGAGGATAGTCACATGCTTTAGAATTCTGTGTGAAGATATATATACTAACTACAATTCGTCGAGCCCTGTACAAAATATTTAGTCAGATCAATGAATCCAACGACCTCAACTCAAGGTTAACTCTGAACTCACAAGTTTGACTTGGAACTTTTTGGTATGGATCTTTTTTTCCGTTTCACTGTAAGTATTGTTGTGTTCTGGTATGTCGCTTGTCATATAAAATATAGGATCCTATATCTCTTTACTTGCTCGGCGTGTATAAGTGCCCTTTCCGACAATAAATTTTGTCGCCCAGCATTCTCTCTGTCTACATTCAAGAAAGGAAGTCACTGGTCTAGGATCAGAAGTCACCTACCCGGTAGTATTCTTACTTATCACTTTGGATTCATGTAAATTTGTATACAAGAATATTAATGTCGGGACGGCACAGGAGCAATATGTAATTACTCAGCTACTGTATATTTTAGGTGCATCGGAGCTTTCTCTCCAGAGTATTGAAATTTTGCGTTATTTCATTTGAATCATCTAGTGACTGAGGTATGTATTCAAGGATTCATAAGGTTGCTCCATATAATACCCGCATCGTCTCATAGCTCTTTCCTCCCCAACACCTCCCCTACCTACCTTTACCTCTTCCTTCCCTTCCATTACCTCTATTCAGAGCTCTGAATTCGCTTTATAATTCAATCTATGCATGAATCAATCAAAACAAACAATATAGTGTTGTGGTCAGGCTCCTCGGCTTTCACTCTACGATTCCAATGAACTTTGCTGACATTGAATAACAGCAATTGGTCTCGCAGTTTTATTTCATTTGTTTCCGCAATGTTTAGATACCCAGCACCTACTAATGTTGTCTTGATAGCCTGAATGCCGCCCACTTTCAAGTGTTTTCACCTCATGGTTGGTGAGCAAATTGAGGCGTGGTATGTATATAACTTTCTTATCAACCAATGCCGGGGCCTGACCACACACTTCTTTTTTAATTCTTGAGAATCGATACTCACTCAAAATGAGAAATTCCGAGGGAAGAAACTACGTCTTAGAAGAAGATTGGTGGCATGATGTATACCTGTCACTTCTTAGTGACAGACTGAGCAGCAATCCCAATAATAAATACTTAGATATTAGAAGTAATGGGGAAGCTGAAAACATCTCATAATAAATATTCACTTCAAGATGTCATGATTCGGCCAGTAGAAACCTCACTTTCCAACACCCACTCACCAATATATATCCAAACAACTTCACAACTCATAACTAATAATCCGCTTCTGGTGCAAGTGGTAGAGCGATCACATCAACTACCACGAAACGAGGTCGAGGATATTAGCCACAGGCAGCTACAGACCACGCACCTGGGAGGATAACAAAGTCGCCGTTATCCTTTTGCCATTCTGGAGCTTGCTTTATTTGTTTTTGGCCTTCTCTTGACCGTTTAAATTGCATATGGATAGATAGATAGCTCCAGATGACTTTTCCATTTTGTTTACTTTTATATATTTCCAAAGTCTGCGCGTCAGTAGTATAAATTTCGAGGAGTGTCGAGATGCACTTTTTGGCGGGTTTATGTGTCCCCACTTGCACCCAAATTCACTACTGTAGAATATACGAGCATATATCTTCAGATATCAGAAATCATCGCTTATAATTGGTAAACTGTGATTCATCGAAGTATCTCCAACACACCTATCATGAGTTTCCTATGAGTTTTTGCGTGAAAGTGTGACATCAATCGACGTACGTCAAAGTCTGCGGTTTGAGACACGCTGATTTGAGGTCGCACAAGAGAATAAAGGCAACTGCACAAGTCAAATTAAGCTGATGCATTGAGAAAATATTCAAGGAATTGAAGAGTTTATACAGAAAAATACTGGGTTATATTCTCGAGTTGATATTTGAGGGTCGGGATCACAGCACCAATTGTGGAATTTCCCCGGTACCTATTCACTTCTGCTTACCTAGTATCACCCAGAGCCATCTTGCTGGGCAGGCTCATGCTACCCAGACATCTAAAACGGCCGGGTATTCAACGCTACGGAAATCGAAAATAGAGGTGATGATGGTAGGCAGCCATCCTGCGCTTGCGGTGCTTTTGACATCATGAATCAGTTGAAATATTGGAAGCAGATGGGTAGAATGCCCGAAGAAGATACGAACACCGATAGCAATACATTGTCTCACAACACAGCGTAGCTAGTTGTCCACATCGCACAGACAGATAGACCCTACAATATCAAGATTCAAAGTCAAAATCTGAAGCGGACTATATCATTGTTCGTGACCAGCTTGGTCATTCATAATTTCACAGAAGATAAATCACCGTCAAACAATGGAGAGTGTTCAAACATATAAATATATTGCATAACCTAATACACCTAAAACACTATCCTTCAACTCATCCCACCAAATATCAAATGTCTCCTAAAGGAACCGAACACAAAACTCATCAACGAGTTTTATAGCCAGGATACCTCAAGGAAAAGTCTCGAAGAATCAAAATCGTGACCCGGGTTTTATTCTTGCTTCACTGTCCACACTTGCTCGCTCTGGGTTGAGACTCGGCAAGCTCTAGCAATATTTTGAAGCGGATGTTGGGGGATTTTTTGTTCGAAGAACAGAGATAATGATGAGGTGCTGAAAGAATAATACCTACTAGTCGTCAGAGAAGATTAGTCAATTGATCTTCATATTTGATGAGGATCTCGTTGATTGAAGAACTTTCTCTGCATGACTGAATGCCATTGTGTACTTGACAAAAGAAAGAATTGACTCTCAAGAAAAATTTCGAGCTTTTCATACGGCTCACTAGTCTACGCGCTAGTGATAGGCTAGTCCAATATAGGTCAAGCTCATTGGGAGATCTAGAACGATCCACTTCAGCCTCGTCAATAAGGCCTTCGCGTCATGGCGGGCGACCTTTATCAATATCCAAATGAAACTCGTGATTTTGTTTTATCCTCTAATCTAATCTGCCTCTTCATAGTAATATTCTTTGCGTAACTCTTTATTATATTGCTTGGCATACAAAATGGTATTTCCCCTCCTCATTCTCCAAACCTAACGAGTGACTAACAAAACCCCCAGCCAGCCAAACGCAAAGATACCTCTGCGCCAGCAGCTGGACCGCGGTCCAAGCTAGCCAAAGAACACAATATTACTGCCGCGGAAGAAACAGAGATAAAAGAGGCATTTTCATTGTTTTCGCAAAAGATGGAGGGCGAGAAGGAGGGCGTTATTGCCATTGGTGATGTGAGGAGGGCGTTGATGTATGTGCTATTTCTCTTGCGCCACACCGCAATAATTACGGCGAGAGAAGACATGTACTAACAGCAAGCACAGCGCCTTAGGATTAACTCCCACCCCCTCCGAACTCCGCGAATATCACAGCATCCTCGACCCGGAAGACGAAGGCTTTACAGTCTACCGACATTTCGTTGCTATCTGCGCCATCAAATTCCATTCCCGGACTCGAACATCGGATTCACATAAAAAAGATGTAGATGATGCGTTCCGACTATTCTCAAATGCTGGTCAGAAGAAGGGTGGCAGTGGAGACGGGGAGGACATGGGAATAATTACATTGGCGACGTTGAAGAGGGTTGCGAGGGTGTTGAAGGAGGATGTGGATGAGGAGCTGCTGGTTAGTATGTTGCTGGAGGCAAATGGCGGGCAGGGTGTGGGAAAAGGCGTGGAAAGAGATGAATTTGAAGATGTCATGAGGAGGGCGGGGATGTGGAGGTGACGGATGGGTGAATGTGTCAATTTGACATATGATGATCGATTTTGAGCGCTTGGCACACGTGGAGTTTCGGGGCATAATTTATTGACGGCATTCCTGGCATGAAATTTTGGGATTGGATCGAAATTACCCTGACGGAGTTACATAAACGGGAGAAACAGGAGTCTAGCGAAGCATTGGTTTGTTCATATGTTCCATTTATTTAGCCGATTTCTCTTAGTACGAACGCCGACAGGATTATACAAAATCCGGTCCAATCTGACAAAAACACCTTTCCACCTCGTGGATAATCTTCATTATCTGACCTTGAATAATATATTTGTGACGCCAATTTCCCTATAATTCCCATGATATCATGAATGAAACAACTAGTCTAAACCGCTGGAACCTCCGTCTGAATTTTAGATGCAGAGGACTCAGTCTGTGCGGACTCGGATGTACTTTCCGCTGGTGGAGCTTTGAATCCGGCGTGATCTGAGTGTTTCTTGTAGAAGAAATTGTCGGGCTTGGGTTTCAGTTCTTGGGGAAGTTCCTCCATTACTGTAGCAAGTAACGCATCGATGGATTTTTGTTTTGAGGCATCACGGTGCCAGATTGAGATAAGGTGAGAGTTGAAACGAACAGAGAGTCCAACACCACAGAGTTGATCGCCTATCCACATGTTAGTATTGATTCCCGGTAGTGTTCTGTTTCATAGCCTTTCACACTTCCAAGGCGTGGACTAGAACGCTTGTTCGTAGGACACCCAGACATTATGGAGATCCAGAATCTAGAATTTGATGTTTTTGACACTCTCCCATAATCCAATTCCAATTGCCTGTATAAAGGGGCTGGCATTTTTCCAACCGAGGGAGTCGTGTAAACCCGCTTACCTGATTCTAAACAACCTTGAAGCTTCTCTCCAATGGCCATCAATTGAACTCTAGTAAAAAAGTCCGGACCATTTTGCTTAGGAACCCTAAATGTCCAACTACCTCCATTGATATTTCTCCTATCTTCCCATACTGGCTGAAACCCTTGTTTGAATAAATAAATCGACTCTCTCATCTTAATCTGATCGAACGGGGTATTGTTGCAATAGCGCCAAAAGTCCTGGATCGATTCGACTTGCGTAGGAAGCTTGTCAAGAGTAGCAGTATAACTTCCATCTGCGGCCGGCTTCTGATCCTTTTGTTGTCTATTCGATACCCCGTTAGCAATTGTCCTCAATCTAATACCCCACAGAATCCACACATTCCATAAAGAGAAGCACTGACCTGTCGAAATATATATTCCAATAATGTTGCGTCGGCAATGGACGCATTGCTTTCAGCATATTCTTTTTAGCATCGTCGCGAGCAGGAGATCCAGTATCGCTTGGTCCGGATGTGGAGATTCCTCGTGTAATGAGCGATGGTCGTAAAGCCATATTGTATAAATGGTATATGTGTAATGTGAAGACTTCGATGTGGTAGCGAAATGCTCGACTGCTGTTACCGCTCTCGAGAAAGAAAGAAGGAGATACCAAGAGATTGACAAAGCTAAGGGTGGGATGGATAGAGAAAGTTGGCGGAGAGGATGAAAGAGAAAGCAGCCCGTATTATGGTACAAAGGATGAAGTGATGGAGTGACAGTAGCGCCAAGAGAATGCACAGCAGATCACATCTGAAGCAGTGGATTCAGGATGAAACCCTGAAACAAGCGCCCGAACGGCCCTCTCAAAGAGCAGATGCCCCTTGCAATGTTTATTTGGCCTTTTGCATTGGTTCAATTGGTTCAATTGGTTCTGCAGAATTGCAGGCCTGACATGCGGCGCGGTCCGGGAAAGTAAAACACGCCCGGTGAGTGGCCGGGAGAGGAATCACGTGGGTCATGGCAATATTTGGCGGTGAGACATGATTGGGAAGATTTCGACATTGGTTTTTTTGGGGGACGATCACTTCAAATTTAATCCTCAAATCACTTTACAGAAAAGAACAAATCACAGCTTACCGTTGCTATATTTTTGCTGGATTGTTATCATAAGATTCCAATCAGAATAGTGTCAGAATTCCTTTTGGACTCTTGCAATACATATTCTATTCTACCTCTACGCAAACCAAACTCCAGTATCACATAGGCCCTGCTTGTACCCTGGTCTTCTGGATACATTACCTATCAAAAGTTCTAATACTCACGAGAATATATAGTTTTGAGACTTTGTTACCCAATCTTTTGTGTCCCGGGTCTACCATTGGATCCTATCACTGAGACAGAATACTGAGCTGAGACTCTTCAAAACGTCCATTTCATACCTCAAATCCAATAACTCACCTGACACACCATTTCACCATGTCAGCTACCAAACGCACCTCCCCTCCCACAGAAGCAATGGACACCGAACCAACACCCACCCGAAAAATCCTCGACGCCAAACTCCCTTCCAGAAAACGTACCACTCTGGGAAAAACATCCCCAAACACCACCCAATCATCCACTTCCACCTCCAAACCATCAACAAACCCACCTGAATCCTCATCTCCCGCATCTTCCCAGGCCAACACATCATCCGAAGCCGAAGCTTCATCATCAGAGCCCTCTTCTGAAGACGAGTCCGAGGATGAGATCCCCATGATCCGTCCCCTAAATGCTCGTCCCGTCATGCGTGTATCCACACTGAACGGATTTGGCGCTTCAGAGGGCCTCAACAATCTTCCTGATTTTCTGAAACAGATGAAAGAAGCAAACGAAGAACTGATGAAGAAGATTGAGAAAGGAGAGGATAGGAAGTTGGAGGATGTGAAGGACGGAGAGAGTTATGTGGAGATGAACTTGGGGCTGGGAGTTTTGGAAGAAACGAGGGACGGGGAGAGGGGAAGCGAAAGTGAGAGCGAGGTTGAGGAGCAAGATGCTGATGGTGATAGGAAGATGGAGGAGGGAAAGAAGGCCGGGATTGAGGAGCTTTGAACTACTAGCAAACCACGTAATGGTATGGTGTAATAAATAGGATACAAAAATAAAATCATAAATGTTCAAGATTGGAGTGCTATTTAAGTTTCATACCCGATTGGTCCATCAAATATTTCTCTCACACCTCGAACTGGGTGTAAAATTCAAATGCCATCGAGCAGAAGAATTGAGTTTATCTTAATGGCTTTATTCTACAAAAATCCATACTGTTTGCACTGTTTGAAGTCTATGGCCCTTGATTAACGGTCATTGATCCCCTTGATCTGATCCAAAGATATGGCAAAACTCAGATTACCACCGCTAATATTAACCAATGCCTGATTAGACTCTATAAACCATGCCATAATCCATGACTCTGTATGTCCAACCCCCAATCCCTTTCCTACCCTTGGTATAATAAAAAATGCAAACCTCCCATAACACCAATGCTTGCCCTATTTTACCTTCGTGAAACCATACCAATCCATAAAGGCCCGCCTTCTCCTTATAATCATACAACATTAACAGTAATTTCCCTACCGAAACGCCCCTTGTCATCACAGATCTTCTTCCTAAACATATTCAAATCTTTCAACAAATCGCCCATGAAACCTTGCATCTCGCTTGCTCTCTCCTCACGTGCACCCACATCGATAGCTTCGTCCTCATCTGAAAATTCATATTCGTAACCCTCTTCCTCATTAATCGCTTCATCTATAGTTCTGTTCTCCTTATGTTGTCCCAACTCGTCTCCATTACCAAAAGTAAAACTGCCCACGCTGATAGTCCTAGCAGGTTCCACTTTGATTGGGTTCTTCAAGCTCTCCAAAGCTAATTTAAGATGCAATCTCAAAGCGTCATTCTCAGTTGTCAAGCTTCGAATTTTACCTTCTGATATCATGGTCCTGTCTTCCATCATTCTTTGCATCAGTGCTATTTTGTTCTGGTATTGCTCGAGCCTTTCGTCTTGTGCTTTAGTTTCTGTTTCTTTTTTTGTAGAGTCAGAATTGGAAACTTGAAGTTGTAGAATACGAATCTCTTCTGCCATGGCAGCAATTTGAGCATCACGTTCCGCAGCGGAAACATGATCTTGGTTGACGACGGCACGCGTGCGAATACGTTTAGCTTGGTCGGCATAGCGAAGGGTAGAGAGAGTTTCGTCGTAATCAGAAGGGGAAATACACGCAATCATTGCGGTTTTACTATTCCCTCCCAATGAATCTTTGAGCAGCCAGGTAAGGATTGAATCTCTATAGGGAACGACATCTTTGTTACGTTTTCCAGTACGTTGTTGCTTTGGATCTGCGAGAGCTGCAATGACACGACCGAGAGTTGTCAGAGACTTGTTAATATTGCTTCCCTCGCGAAGACGAGCACCTGTTGCTTCTGTTGCCTTTGCACGTTCACTACCTGCGAGATCCACGAGTCGAATTCTGGCAGTACGTTCTGTTGTTTCATCCGTCTCCATATCATGGTGGATCTGCTTGAGCATGATGGTAAAAACACTATGACTTCTGCTACTTGTATCGTTCATCTTAGTACTTGCTGTGGTTCGACTGGCATCTCCCATCTTCATGTACCGCATAATTTCAGAGAGATTCTTAACAGGTACATCGGTCAAATCCTTGATATAAGGTCCTTCGGTGGGGGATTCACGAATCTTCAGATAATAGGGTGGTTGATTGGGGTGGAATGGAACAAGGAGATCTCGGACATGTTCGTTATAAACCTCGAAATAAGATACACGGACATTGTAGGAAATGTTTGGACTTTCATTATGTGCTGCCTCGATCCGCTGAAAAAGGTCCTCGCAGGTCCTTGGTATTAATCCTGGCTGATCTTCTGTACCCATCATTGTATAACTCTTTCCTGATCCAGTCTGGCCATATGCAAAGATGCATGTATGATATCCTTCGAAGTTATGATCCAAAAATTCCTCCCCCAAACTATTATAAACATCCTCCTGGTGTGCATAGTGTTCATCAGATTGGTTGTGGCTCCAAAAGGAATTGTCGAATGTAAAGCTTTTCTCTTCAATGACTCTGCGCATCTTCGAACGAGAGTTTGTAGGATCTGTATTGTTTGGGACTAGAAGAGTGGTTGCTTGTGTTATTGGATCCATATCAATCAGACACTTAGCTCCTCTATTAATTTCTATTTCGCCATTAGCAAAATATCCCGATTTCTTACTCTACTCAAAATACTCACCTCTAGGAAGAAACCCTCTAACTCTAACCACCACTCTAACATTTCCAGCCGCATCTCTAGCTGTAGATACAACACTATCTCTCCTCGATCGCAAGGAAGGGGTAGATGCAGTTGATACCACACCCATTCCCATGCCTGGCATCAACCGCGGAACGATAGCCATAGCAATTAATTTTTCGTTGATGCCAGCAATCTTTTTGGAAAATTGATGTTGTAAATGTAGGTACATGAAGGGTCTCTCGTAAATAAAGCAATGACGCAAAATTGTTGGCTAGGTGAAAGGCGGACCGGGGTTTTATGCAGGAGTTTCGCTTCGATGTTTGCTGCTGTGCATGTGGTTATTTATGGTGGTATATTGGGGTAACAAGTGGGCAACGTTCAGTATCCAATGATCGATCTATCGTCGCAAATCGATCTGATTTCAAAAGATGAAGATTCAATCGATTACTTTGCGCTTAGAAGAATGAGAGAGAGAGAGAAAAGGTGAAGAGAGAAAGGAATTTGGAGATTGCGCGCTTGTCTTGTTTACATACTGTACCTGGTACTGTGAAGCTCGCAGTTAGTCCCTAGATAGGTTAAGCACCGTGCCACCAACGCGCCACGCTCAGAAATCCTTCAGAAGCTTTCCCAATTGAGATTTCCGATCATAATTATCGTTGTTTGTGATGAGATCCGATTATTTTCCCAGTGATAGCAAACGTCGTTAGAGCTAGTATATACTTCATTGCCGTCAATATCATTCCGAATTAAACTACCATACTAGTGCATGGTGCTAGTGTCTCGGTACTAACACAGCAACTAGATCTAGATGGATTTATACTAACTAGTTTCTTAGTTAGCTCCTTAAGCAGCATTACAACAGTGTGAACACATGATGTCACTATACCCATTTGGATATCAACAATTATAGAACACAATAACTTTAATAGAGAAACATAGCGAGAAGTCAAACGTTAAAAGGAGGGCCGAAACTCTAGAGCCGGGGTGGGGAGCGGTAAAGGGAAGAGAGAAATGTTTCTAATCAGAACTTACTTAGGTAACAGTTTTCAAATGGGAGGATCATTTTTTCTACCGCGCTTGTAAAGGCTGCTACCAAGGTGGAGGTGTTGAACCACATCTGCAGCTTTCCTACAACTCAGAGGATGATGGACCCTCTGCATATAGCTAGGATAGCCGAGAAGATGCATGCAGGTCTGAGATACACAGCACTTCTTTGCATCCGTGCAGCTCACAAATAGTGGAATACTTGCAAACATTAACCTATTCTTTCGGTATCCACTTTCTTTGAGCTACCTACTAGATATAGATGATGCGTTTTCTTTGATTTTGATGCATGTAATTCTTGACTAGCCGAGTAGATAATTGTTACAACAGTACAATGTATCGCAGTAGCGATGGCTAAGGCGGAGCGGACAATCATCTAAATATATGTTTGCTAGGCAGTTGCGGGTGTTGTACATAGCGACAAGAGTTAGATACGGATCATGCAGGATTTGTTTTTACTTGAAGAAGCAATATTAGATTACTAACAGGGTCAAAGATTGACACTTTTTCAGATTCATACTTTCCCCCTAGACACCATAAAAAAATCCAACACATACTGATACCAAGCTACCCATACGAAGAGTAGATCTGATTAAATATCCTGTTCTCCCTTTTTCAAATCCCCAAAAGTCCCCTCTAACCCGAACGCAATGTGTAGAACACCACAGCCTGGTACCGAGCTCTGGCTTATTTCTTGCTCTCCTAACACTGGGCCAAACTTCAATTTCGTTTGTTCAATATTCTTAGCGAGTGGATCCACGCCTAAAGAAGCACCGCTAGTCAGGACATCCAGATCGGCATTGCGAGTCGTAGTAAGAATAGTAGAGAATAGCCTGAAATATGAAACTCCGTCGATATACATGGAGCGAAGGCCAATAATGGCTGCGATAGATGTGAACAGAAATCCAATCCCATATAAAAGAATGTGAAAGATGGGTCGGTATACATATACGACCGCAGTGTCTGAGATTGGGATGCTTCTGAACTCAGTACTGGTAAGGGCAGGAGAACTGAGATAGCTCATGGCGATATTATTTTAAAGATCTTCGATTGCACGCAGGATAGATTGGTTCCGGCCTGGTAAGGTTGCGTGGGACAAGAGGCGTGTAACATTTTGATGCTTGCATTCGTCTCGTTGGGGGTGCTGATTTTTAAGATAAATAGTGATTTCTGAATTTCTTCACATGCGAGAAGGTCAAAGGCGATGCTTTTGCACTCTCCTGAAATAAATGACCCCAAGTCATTGCGTTCATTAGACTGACCCAGTAGAGTCAAAATTCCGACGCCGAGAGTGGCATTGCCGGCTGATGTTGAAGTTAGTGCTACGAACTGAGAGTTGTGCATATTCTAATCCATACCATTGAGATAGTTCTTCTGAGACGGGGTAGTGCCGTGTTGTGTAATTTGTTGTCTTCCATTTATAGAAGCAATCGTGACTTCAAAAGAAACATTCACCGGCGAGCACACGATGCTTGATGTAGAAATTGAAGAGAACCGTCGATCATCAATTAGTTGTTTTGATAATCTGGGTCAAATCATCTCAAATATTGCTATACTTACTTGGAAATATATGCGAAAGCTTTTGAAGCATGTGTGTACCAGGCTACGCAGCCGACATTACTGATTCTATATGATTTGAGGAGAGGGGGGAGACCAGTCACAATTCTAACGGATAACATGATATACGAGATGGCCGAGGAGACACGCTGCTGGGGGCCATATATTAGCAGCTCGCATATCAAATTACATCAAATAAGTCTGGCTGGAAGATTATAGCAAGAAATCTTCCTGGAGTGATCTCGAACGAAGCAAACTATAGATATCCTTCATAATCTTTGACGAAAAGAAATTGTTCACAATTCACTTGCAGGCACAATCTGGGTCTCTTCAGCCTCACACTCTCCCTCGAGTCCATTCTCGAAACAGAAACCTTTAGATTGTTCCGCCTCAACTCAAGGCTCTGCATATCATGCATATTGGAGATATCCCTTCTGACTGCAGGGCAAGAAGAACTTTCTTCCAGGCTAGGTACATTGCATAGCTTGGTGTCTACAATAGTTGACAACACTCTAGATAGCCCCTTTCGACTTGCGCCTGCATTTGGTATTCGTAGACAGATGAATTGGAAGCAACGAGAGAGAAATCATATGCTCATTATTTGTATTCACGACAACCTGTTTGGATCGGTTCGAGAAACTCGGGAAATACCCCTGCAAGCATTTCGGAGAGCGAAAGACGATGACGTCTTGTCGAATCTCAATTTTTAAAAAGGGGAGTCTACTAATAAGCAGAAATAAAACAATTGCTGATTAAATGCTCCTTTTTCATTCATGACCAACGGGGTGAATCTAGGTACCTACTCACAATTATGAGATTCTCATCTCAACTGATTGGGGTGCGCCGTTGTGGTGCGATGTGATGCGATGTGATTGTGTAATCCTATTTGTGAATGGGTGAATGGGTGAATGGCGTCAATCTCATCGGGCGCAGACTTTTTTTCTAGGAATTTCCATTTATTTGACTCAGGCTTCCGCTTGGATATTTTGTTTACTCAAAACCAACAAAAGACAAAATAACAAACCGCAGCTTCTTTATATCATCCACTCATAGATATCGAAACCAAATCTACACATACTCAGTCGATTAACTGAAATTCAAAATGAGAGCTTACTGGTTTGATAACGAGGAGGTAAAGTACCCCTCACCCCCCACTACACTACCCCTCCCTCTGTTTTCTTTTTACTAACAAACAGTTTTCTATAGGGCGACCAACGGGAACTTCACGACTCGGGCCGCGACGTTAACCCTGAGTACTTGGAGAAGCTCGGGGTTCTCTATTACAGATTCGCAGATGAGAAAGATGTCGACAAGCTCGCCTCTGACAGAAGCTACAAGAATCGCGATGTAATTACGGTTTCACCAGAGAAAATGGGTGATATCTACGAGGAGAAGGTCAAGTCGTTCTTCAATGAGCATTTGCACGAAGATGAGGAGATTAGATATATCAGAGATGGAGCGGGATTCTTCGATGTCAGGAGTGAGGGCGATGAGTGGGTTCGCATTAGGTTGGAAAAGGACGACTTGATCGTAAGTATTATGATTCGATGCGTTGGAATCGTATTTGAATAGGGACTGACTGTGGCGGACAGATTCTCCCAGCTGGTATCTACCATCGTTTTACCACTGATGCAAACAACGTATGTTTCCTATGTGATGCTCTTTTCAACATGCGCCATTGCTAACCAGAGAACAGTATATCCAAGCAATGAGATTGTTCAAGGAGGAACCCAAATGGACTCCTTTGAACCGTGGTCCGGACGTTGACGTCAATCCATACCGCAAGGAGTACTTGCAAACTGTTCCTGCAATTGCAGGCCAGTAACGGAAGAGTGAAGATGAAGGGTAGATGATGGTTGGATGGATGTTGGACGACTACATGATGGAAGTGGAACGGCGATAACGAAGTAATGAAGCACTGCAAGCTGAACGCGATAGCATATGATAATAGGTAGCAAGAAGACGATTTCTCGGTCTTCAACAAGTTGTGTATGAGTTACAATTGAAACAATGCACAGTGTTGTCGCATAGATGAATAGGTAGGCATGGCAAAAGTCATACATATATGTAACCTAGTTCGTACTTTGTATTCATGCCAGTTACCTACATCTGACTACCGTCCTAACTGTCTGAACTATGTGCTCCCATCCCATCCCGTCATGAGCGTCAACCATCCACCAAGGTAAAGAAAGATTCCGACTTACGTCATATCGTGCCGTGCAGTGAATGAAGACATAAGATAGACGAATTTTTGAAGATGATAAGAAATTGTAAACAAACCGATAACGAATTACTACCAAAACGCACATCTCCATAATCTTCGCAATTCTTGGTCAAAATCCCCGGGACATTTTTTTTTCAAGATCCTCAAACCTTTGCGATTCTGAATCTGCAGTAAAAAAAGATACTTCTCCCAAAAGCCCCAAAGTTGATAGTGCTATCAGATATGCAGCAAACCTTCTGGGAAAGGGAAGCTTACCCCGCTATTGGCTAGTTTTCCCCAGCTCCAACGTCACCACGAAGGTACCAACTCATCATCGCCATTTACGATTCACAAATTCGCACAAAACAATGTATAAAGAAAGATGAGGGAAACCGATTCAAGAGAAGGAGAAGGTTCCGTCGATACTCCCGACTTCGATTCTTTCAACAACTTACTACCATCGGGTCAAAATGCCACTCACAGCCATGCCCACGACAGCATGTCTCCCGATTTTCTCAAAGTCGAAAACACTCTCAATGCCGATGGCAAAAAGATTAAACTACAACTCCCCTTGAGCTGTGAGCCTCCGGGTCCAAGCAATAAGACAAAGCCAAAGGTTTGGATAGTGAGTATTACCAAGTGCGGCCTGGCAGACAGATCGTCTATTCATTCGACCAAGGCCATTCTACATGTTTTACTTTACTAAATCAGCATTTAGATATTTGGCGCCAGTGGCCATATGGGCCAGAGTCTCACACGAGCATGTCTTTCCAAAGGCGACGAAGTTGTTGCCGTCGGCCGGATCAACGAAAATACAATCGAATCGATGCAAGCCACATTTCCCCATTCAAACTGCTTCAATACTCTTTGCGACGTGCGTGTACGAGACTCTGTATCTACAGTTATAGAGCAGGCGCTTGAAAAATTCAAGCGCATCGATGTGATAGCCAATTGTTCGGGCTACGGCGTCATCGGCGCATGCGAAGACCAAGACGAGCACGAAATCCGCAATCAATTCGAGACGAATTTTATGGGCACAGTACATATCATCCAATTAAGCCTACCATACTTTCGCGAGCAAGGAGCAGGGAGATACTTGATATTCAGTAGTACTTCAGGCGCATTGGGTGTTCCGGGCTTGGGACCATATTGCGCGACGAAGTATGCGGTGGAGGGAATGATCGAAGCGATGCTTTACGAAGTCGATGCTTTCAACATAAAAGCTACATTGGTAGAACCAGGGTTGGTGAGGAGAGATGAGAAGGAATTAGCTTCGGGTCCGTTGCCCACTTGGGGACACTTTTTGATTAAACCTCCCAGTGAACCATATTCCGATCCGACTTCACCGGCGTTTCATGCGAAGAGAATGGTTCAATGGCTGGGGGATAAACAACCTACAAGTGCTAAGAAATGTGCGGATTTGGTTTGGCAGTTAGGTCATTGTTCTTACCCGCCTTTACGATTACTTTTAGGGAGTTACGCTATAGAGAGTATTAGAGATCGTTTGCGATCCATCATAGAAGAATTGGAGGACTGGAAGCATCTACACCACCCCATAGCTCCCGTTGATGAGCTTGATAATGAGGAGGATTCAGATGATGCTCGGGATGTGGATGCGTCTGCTAAAACGAAAAAGGAGGACCGACCTGCAAAGCGGGCTGCGACGAGTTCATCAAAAATAGAGTCAGATGGAGATAGTAGTTCATGATCACGCTTATTGAGCTATCAATAATTGTAATTTTATAACAACAGTACGCTTACATGTGATTGCGATGTGAACAAATGCCCACAAAGCCTCAGCATATGGATATAATAGTGCGGCTAAAGTAAATCTCTGCTGGATGCTTCTGCTTAACAACCATATCAGCGAACAATAATGTTCACACCCAATTTCTTCCTAAATTCCAAACGCCTTCCCATGCAATTTCATCATGATAATCTATGATGCCATTTTTATCTTACTTCCGGCCCTGGCGCTGCGGCCATTGCAATGTCATTATTTATTGCGTCCGCTGTTTCCTCCCTTGGCTGTCTCTCAAACAATCTTCTCCAAAACATTGGTGGATCAAATGGACGATGTCCGTTGTGTAGCGGTGGGTAAACGTCGCAAAAGAAGTACCAAACATGACCAATGACTACCCCCATCAATTCATCCTTTGGAACTGTCCCATGTAAAACTAAACTGAAGCCCATCAAAACCCATGGTAAATACGGAGCCGTGAAAACTAGTAATCCGAGGAAACTTAATTGTGTATCGGGGTTTCGTCTCGACCAGATGTATACGAGAGTCGAGGATAATGGATGTCCTAGAAATGGCATTGAGACCAGTGGATTTATGCAAATAAGACAAGTCATCGCATAGAGTAATAGCCAGGAGAATTGCGCCGCAGATCTACCGGATGATTCCTCAAGGAGTCGCGAGTATCTGGTTAAAAAGAATACGTGGAAAACAAGATCCAGGGATAAAGGACCAAAGTATATGAAAGTTGTCAGGAGGCGCCAATACTGTTGTTTGTCACAAGAGATCAGCGAGGTTCCAAGATGCGAAAGCAAACGCGCAATTGAGCGAAGACAATCATACCTGCGACTTGACAAACACGGCTCTAAAGCTGTAGAATAACTGAAACGGCGTAACAATTTGACATTGAACCAGCGCGCTCGTAATAACTGTAGCTGTCGTCCACCATCTTGTACAAACGGGCATTTCCCAAAACCAAGTTTCGAGCGGAAACCCGGCTGGACCCCCATCCCCATTTCCCATCATTTGATCCATAATTGGATATATGAGGGTATCGATAGAAGTAATGCGACAGTGATGCGACAACGAGATTCGGAATTTGGATATGGAATAAAGTAAGGAGAGGTTGCGTAATGGAGGTAGTTGGTGAGTATTTCGAGGCTTGGAAGTGAAGATATTGGGGAAATCCAAATACTTTTTTCTTGTGATACGAGGTAACGCAATTCCTAGATAGGATAGTTTATTAGTTTGACAAGAAGATTTTTGGAAAGGAAGGTCGTGTGTTCGTATTTATAATTTATGTGTCGCTCATGACGTTTCTTTGAACAAGTTGTCCTGTTCTAAGTTCTAACGATTGCTAGCCTTTGGCCCGCGGGTCGATCTTAGATAAGGCAAGGCTGACAGCCTTAGGTTTCAGCCTTGGACATAGCTATATTTCCTTTTTACCAAATGGTCAAAGCGTTTAGGAATTGTAAATAGGGTTGCTGTGGTTCCTACGCCTTCAACAGTCAACTCCAGACTAGACCAGACCAGAATTGCCAATCGAATTACACATCTCTTCCATCTTGCCATTTGAAACTCCACGCCATTTCACCTCTCCCAGATTTTGCTCGCATCGGTCTATTCGACTCCAATTGGAGCAGCTGTCCAAATATCAAGGACGCGCATCTTCGCGCAAAACCGCGTCGTCGATTCCATTCCGACCACAACAATCTTCTCAAGAATATCGCCAATTGATCACTACGTTGCGCAATCATAGCAGAAAACACATCTCATCGACGAATACCCACAAAGTCTTGGATTATAATCAAAATTCGCAATGTCGCAAATTCAGAAGAAAAAGCAGCGTTTGTCACTGGACGATGAATCAGTAGAGGGTAGCCCAAGAGTAAACGCGCCAGGCAGACCAGCAGGAAAATCGGTTGCGAGAAAGAGCATGAGCAAGAAAGCAAGAGATAGTGCTATTAAAGGTAAGCCGGATTTTGTCCTTGCATTTTAAGGACTTGCGCGTGTTTGGAACGGGTCAATAGGACAATCTATATACTATTATGAAGCTCTGGAGAAAATCACGGTGCAAATGAAACTCATTATACTAACCCAGTTGATGCGATTAGCCGGAGATCCAGTTCCTCAAGGGAGAAAGCGCCGTTATAAGCCTGGGACTCTAGCTCTAAAGGAGATTCGCAAGTTCCAGAAGTCTACCGATCTTCTCCTTCTCAAACTTCCCTTCTCACGTTTGGTTCGTATTTATGTCCTACTCAACATTGCAGAGCCAAATCTAATACAATGCAAATCTAGGTCCGTGAAATCGCACTCTCAGTACGCCCTCAAGGTGAGGGGATGCGCTGGCAATCACAAGCTATTCAAGCACTTCAAGAATCTGCTGAAGCATTCCTCGTCCATCTGTTTGAAGACACGAATTTGTGTGCTATTCATGCCAAGAGAGTGACAATTATGCAAAAGGATATACAACTTGCAAGACGTATTCGGGGTGCATGGGGTGGTTTGGGTTAGACTATGACAACTACATGCTAAAAAGCTGTATAATTGTTTAAATTCGCTTTGGAAATTTTGTCAGATTAGCTTGCTTGGACAGGGACTTTATTTCGTTATAGGGAAGGCGTATATGGTTTTATGACTTTATACAAGTATGGGAGGAATTCGACTAAAATTAGGACGTATAAGCATTGATGTTCTATACTAGGTGAAGTAAATATTTGCTTCTCTCTAACAGTAGACCTGGCTTGTTCAGCAAGGTAGTATATGTGTGCCTTGAGATCTCCTCGAGTCTTTCTAAATTTTATCTAAAAGACGAAACAATTTTTCTTTCGACGCCTTTTCAGCTGTATGTAACAGTTGTTCCGTCTTGCGCGGGCTCCAACAATTTCCAATCGCATTTGATATCGTTCTTTGCAAAAGTATCTAAAATGACATTCGCAATTGCATCAAAGTTTTCTGTTGCAAGCGCAAGAATAGTTGGACCGGCTCCAGATAAACAGATTCCACATAGACCGGGATGAGATTTAGGAGTGACAGACTGTAGGATCTCAGGGAGGCCTGGTATCAAACCTTTCCTGTAAGGTTGATGTACTTTGTCTTGCATTGCAAGATAGATTTGCTCTGCATCAGGTGGTGATCTTCCAAGCGCTGAAGGTAGAAGAGCAATTCTCTGAAGGTTGAATACTACATCTGACCTGGAATACGAAGATGGTAGGACACTTCTAGCTTTTGCGGTTGCGACCTCGAACTGTGGAATGATTGCGATGGCTTTGATTTCGGGGGCCCAAGGAAACTTCATGTAATGCCCGATTCCAACTGGTGGTTCGGGAGGATTGGATCCAGTATCTACACCTCCAGCAGGTTCGGGGAGAACTTCACTGAGTGGAATCTCTTTGCGTTCTGTATCTTCGGCGCTGAGTTCGTTGAGGTATGTTCCTACAAACCCTCCGTACAATGCTGCGGCTACGTTGTCTGGATGTCGTTCTGTTTATGTTGTTAGATGTATTGAGCTTGATGACAACTAAACCGTACCTATCATGAGACAATAGTCCAACATCCTAGCTTTAGTTAACTTCAGCTTTCCGACTTCATTGGCCAGCGCAACACCAGCTACCACTGCGGCACCAGATGATCCAAGTCCGCGTCCTAATGGAATAGGATTGATGATATGAACCGATGTTTCGGAAGGGAAGCTTCTCTGGCCATGACATCGCAAAACATATAATGCAGTTCGTGTGATAAGATTACTATCAGCAGTCAAAGGAACCTCTTCTGCGCCTTGTCCTTCATATGTAATTTTGCAGTTGAGAGGTGCTTCAGATGTAACCGATGTATTGACTTCGACGTGTAACTCGAGCCATATGGAAAGGGCGAGACCTATGACATCGAATCCGGGGCCAATGTTCGCAGAGGAACAGGGTACTTCTACATGGACGTCAGTTTCGAATATCTTGCCAGCATCGCGGAAAATGATCCTGATGTGAACGAGGTTTTGTGCGGCTTTGAGGAGAGAGAGATGACGGACTTATGGTAATCATTTTTTTTATCAAGATGGTTTTTAGAAGCTCGAGACTGGAGGAGTCAATCAGAGGTTCAGCATGAAATACCAAGTGCTATCGAATCATTCGATAAACGCTACTGTAACCTTTTTTTATCAGCCTTGCCCGATATCGCTATAAAATTGGAAAAATTTGGTATATCAACCAGGATTGTAGTCAGAAAGGTTGAAATTGGGACTAAATAAATATAATTCGTTCGCTTGAATCAGATCATTGCTCGGGCCGCTGGGAAGATCCATTTAAATTTCTCAGACATTTGTGGCAGAGTCATTAGTTGAGCTTTCCCACGCTGGTTTACAGTTTACTTGGTAATATATGCAATACATTGCTGTAAACATTTGAGAGCCGTGAAAAGAGTGAAGCCAAATCAAATTGAATCCTGCATTGATCAATTAGTTTCGGAATGTTGTCATAAACTACCAAGCAATACACGACTTCTAGTACTCAACACGCAAATTCATCAAACGATATCGGTTAAATCATGGAGGGGTAACGTGGGGGGGGATAGTGGCGGGGTTAAAATTCTTGCCAGGCGGTGACACTAAGCGGGCAGAAAATGATTCAACCCGATGATCATATTGAATTTGAAGACTCTTCTTTTGTTCTCCAACCGTCTTCTCACACGTTAAATATCTCAACGCAATCTAGAATTTCACAATGGAGTCCATTCGAATCCTCCTTGTCGGAAATGGCGGTCGGGAGCATACTTTGGCTTGGAAACTCAGTCAATCTCCCCGAGTCGAGTCCATCATCGCAGTCCCAGGAAATGGAGGAACTGCAAATTGCCCAAAAGTTTCCAATGATTCCAGTGTTAAGGCTGATGATTATCCGGGACTTGTTGCTTTGGCTAAGAAACATAACATTAACCTGGTAAGTTTTTATATTCTACATTCACATGACTATTTATGCCATTCCAATGCTTGATTTTGTTAAATAATTGCTGACTTGTACATGCAGGTAGTACCAGGACCAGAAGCCCCCCTCGTTGATGGAATCCAAGATTATTTCCGTGAGGCAGACATAGCTTGTTACGGACCATCAAAACTTGCCGCGCGTTTGGAAGGAAGCAAAGCATTTTCGAAAGATTTCATGAAGAAATATAACATCCCAACTGCGGCTTACGAGAACTTTACGGACTACGAAGAAGCGCGAAAATATATTGACAGCGTAAGCCATAATGTTGTCATCAAAGCCAGTGGATTGGCAGCTGGAAAGGGTGTCATTATCCCAACATCGAAGGAGGAAGCCCACCAAGGACTAAAGGATATCATGCTTGATCGAGAATTTGGGGCTGCTGGAGATGAGGTTGTCATCGAGGAATTCTTGGAGGGTGATGAACTCAGCATTCTCACTTTTTGCGATGGTTACAACATGTACTCTTTACCTGCTGCTCAAGATCATAAGAGAATTTTCGACGGGGACCAGGGTCCAAATACTGGAGGCATGGGATGCTATGCGCCTATTCCAATTGCTACCCAAAAATTAATCGAGGAGATCGAACGAACCGTATTGGAGCCCACGCTCCGCGGCATGAGAAAAGAGCGTACACCTTTCATCGGAACTCTTTTCACTGGCTTGATGATAACCAAGAATGGACCGAAAACCTTGGAGTACAACGTTCGTTTCGGAGATCCAGAAACACAGACTTTACTACCATTGTTGAGTGAAGATACAGATCTTGCAGAAATCATGCTTCTCTGTACTCAAGGATCCCTCGACGAGGCGAAGATCAAGATTGATCAAAAATTCAGCGCGACGGTTGTGGTAGCTGCTGGAGGATACCCAGGCTCATATGCTAAAGGCACACCCATGGAAGTCAGTACACCTCCGGCCGGTTCTAACATCTTCCATGCTGGTACCGTGGTGAAGGATGGTCAATTGCAAACATCCGGCGGGCGTGTCATCGCAGCACAAGCCGTTGCAGAAACTCTTGAGCAAGCCGTGAAGGATGCTTATACCACTGTCGAACTCATCAAGTTTGATAAAATGTTCTACCGCAAGGATATTGCTCATCGGGCATTCAGAGCTTCATCTTCTGCAAAGGAAGCACTTACATACGCATCCGCAGGTGTTAGCATCGATGCTGGTAACAACTTTGTCGAACGTATTAGAAAAGCGGTTCTCTCTACCCGAAGACCAGGAGCCGATGCTGAAATTGGTGGATTCGGTGGAGAGATTGATTTGGAAGCTGCTGGTTATGCGGGTGCTCCAACTGTGGTTATGTGCATTGATGGAATTGGCACTAAACTCGCCATTGCACAAGCTATGGAGAAGCACGACACAGTTGGAATTGATTTGGTCGCTATGAATGTGAATGATTTGATTGTTGCAGGTGCTGAACCACTCGGATTCGTCGACTACTATGGCTGCAGTCAATTGAAGCTCAAGAATGCAGCAGACTTCGTGGAAGGTGTTGCCAACGGATGCAAAGATGCAAACAGTGCACTTGTTGGCGGTGAAACTGCTGAGATGCCTGGTATGTACCAAGGAGACGATTATGATGCTGCAGGTTGCGCCATGGGAGTTGTGAAGAAGGAGAACAGGTTGCCAAGAACAGATTTGATGGCCGAAGGTGATGTTCTTATTGGTTTGGCATCTGCAGGAGTTCACTCTAATGGATTCTCTCTCGTGCGAAAAATCATCGCGAGAGAAGGCCTCTCTTACAAAGATGACGCTTGTCCATGGGATCCTTCCACCACCGTTGGTGAAAATCTCCTAACACCCACTCGCATCTACGTTCGCTCTTTGCAACCAGTGGTCCAGAAACACTTGGTCACTGGCTTGGCTCATATCACTGGTGGCGGCTTGACCGAAAATGTTCCTAGAATGTTACCATCTCACCTCGCTGCCGAGATCGATGTCGCCACTTGGCAATTACCCGAGGTGTTCAAGTGGTTGAAGAACGCAGGTAATGTTGAAGCTAGCGAGATGGCTAGAGCGTTCAACACTGGCATTGGAATGGTCGCAGTGGTTAAGAAGGAGAATGTAGAGCAGGTTGTCAGAGAATTGACGGAGTCTGGTGAGAAGGTTTACACTATTGGAAAATTGATCAAGAGATCAGGCGAAGGCTGCGAGTTGAGAAACTTGGACTCGTGGAATTAAAAGCTAGGAAGCACGAGAAAATGGGTGATGGATCGGGATGGATGGGAAGGGAGGAATCATGTTATAAAAAAGGCGTTAATGTATTAGGGATACCATGAAGTTGAAAAATAGACACTAAAGGAATATTGAAAGGATGCACAAAGGTTATATGCTCGCTGCTTTATATTGCAGAGCTTTATGGATTTATGTTTGTGAGATGAGTTGAGAATCTCTAGATACACAGACCTATCTTTCACGCCTCTATGCATACCATGCATGCTATGTGATGTGATGGTATACCAAAACCTAACCTTTTTGTCTTTTCCCCTATTGTATCCATAGAAGTGAAGTTATTTGCATAAACAAAGCACCGTACCACACCTCCTTCCCTTTTCTTTCCTTTCCTTTCCTTTCCTTCCCTCCCCTTTCATTTAATCATTTTACTCTTAATTCCCATCATCTACCCTACACCATTCACCAAACCATCCATCAACCTACCATCTACCATCCCCTCCCCTGCATCTTCTCCTTGGGATCCATAGTCCCACAATTCAACCCCACCATCGCCTCTCCCAAATCCTCACTCACCTCGGCCAAAACCTTCGCGTCATTAAAATGCGTCGTCGCTTGCACAATAGCTCTCGCGCGCTTCGCCGCATCTCCACTCTTGAAAATTCCACTCCCGACAAAAACCCCGTCACAACCCAACTGCATCATGAGCGCAGCATCGGCCGGGGTAGCAATGCCACCAGCTGCGAAATTGACCACGGGGAGACGACCCAACTTTGCCGTTTCTTTGAGCAGCTCAAAGGGAGCTTGGATATCCTTTGCGAGAATGCGGAGTTCCTCGTCCGACATGAGCGAGGCGGCGCGGATCTCGGCGGTTACTTGACGTTGGTGACGCACGGCTTCGATGACGTCGCCGGTGCCGGCTTCGCCTTTGGTGCGGATCATGGCGGCGCCTTCTGAGATGCGGCGCAGAGCTTCGCCGAGGTTGCGGCACCCGCAGACGAAGGGGATGGTGAAGGGGTGTTTTTCGACGTGGTGGAGGGCGTCGGCGGGGGTGAGGACTTCGGATTCGTCAATGTAGTCTACGCCGATTGATTGGAGGATCTGGGGGGGTTTTGTTAGAAGGGGATTTGAGAGGGGTGTGAGGAAGGAAGAAAGAAAGAAAGAAAGGAAGGTATGGGAATGGAAGGGGAAGAACTAACCTGACATTCAACAAAATGACCGATTCTCGCCTTGGCCATAACGGGTATCGTCACCGTCTCCATAATCTCTCGAATCATCTTTGGGTCGGACATGCGGGCTACACCACCCTGAGCACGAATATCGGCGGGGACTCGCTCGAGCGCCATGACTGCGACGGCGCCTGCTTCTTCTGCGATTCGAGCCTGCAGGTGGGGGATGTTAGTGGCGGGATTTTTTTTCAATTTTTTGTTTTTGATAGATGATGATAAATGGTATGTGATAGAGGGGGAAAGGAAAGAGTAAGGTACGTACTTGTTCGGCATTCACTACATCCATAATCACACCTCCTTTTAACATACGCGCCAACCCGGTCTTGACGACAAAGGTCGAAGAGATGTTGTTGCCATGACCGTTTCCGTTTCCATTGGTGGCGCTGGTGGGTAGTTCGTTGGACATTTTGGTGAGGATTGTTGAGGAGAGAAGAGGGGAGAAGAGAAGAGCAGCTGTGATAGAACGAGATGAAGTATGTAGACAAGTACGTAGGTAGGTAGGTAAGAAGTGGAAGAAGCGCAAGACAAATGAAGAATGCCAACGAGAAATCTATATCCAATATGTACGTGCTCGAGGAGGTAGATATGTCGTGAGTGTGTGTGTGTGTGTATATATATATATATATATATATGGAAAGAAAAGGAACCGGAAACTCAAAGATTTAAAATACTTTTTAGTGCAATATCTACGATACCCCGTCAAGCATATGACTCTTCGAATTCCATCCAATTCAATCTATCTCCGTCTTGGTATAAAGTTAGTTTGCGTCTTTTGATAGGTCAATTGAGGGGGGCATCCATTCTATCTCGTCCCATCAGGAAGGATAGTTGTTACTCATCGCATTCTCATGCTTCTTTCTGTTTGTATTAATTCCAATTCCAATTTATATTCATATTTATATTTATATTTATATTCATATTCATCTGCACTTGCACTTGCACCTGTTTGCCCCTCCGATCGGGAAGTAATGCCGAGACAAAGGAAAGGTGTTGCTGGTGTTACCTACCTAGGTAGTTTGTAATTTGTGGTTTGCTTCCTTTTTAGGTAAATGTGTGTGTAAATCTACCTAACTTATATATATATACACACACACACACATATATACACACACAATTCGAACACGCCCCTCGCACCTAGGCATAAGTTATTCTAGTCCAACGTGGGGTTATTTAAGGTTGTATATCATCTGCAGGGTTTCCAATTTTTTATCGTCGGGGCGGTAGCTAGCTTGGTGTCTCTTTTGGGCTAGGGCGGCGATCGAGGGGTGCGCACTTTTGGCTGGGTAGATACGCTTGGGATCGGGGAAGGAGTTTGCGAGGGCTGGGGGCTTTGCATGGCTGATTGCGTGTGGATGGATGGATGGTTGGTTGGCTGGATGGGTGTGATGTGCAGGATGTGCAGGATGTGTGTGTGGATGGAAAGATTCGGGAAGTGGGCAGTCAGAAATCAGAGGGGAGGATAAGTGAGCAGGAGTTTGCGAGGTGGAGGAGGTGCGAGGGATTTAGTGTCATGGAGTGGAATGTCATATCATGGAATGGAAGACATGCAGCTGTGGCCCGAGGAGATGTGATGGCAAGGAGATTTATTCGTATATCAACTTGTTACATCTGATGGAAGATGGAAGATGGAAGATGGCGGATACGAATAAGAGAATTTGGGACATTGGAGAAAGTGTAATGCCGTATAATATGGGTATAATATGGGTATTGTCCGACATGGTGGGCCGTGGTGTGTGAATCGGAATTCGGTATTCGAATCTCGCGGTAATGTACCTATATTAATAACTACCTTATTATATGAAGTTATTTGATACACGATATACACATCTACTTCTTCTCCATCTCGTCATCTTCCTCGTCGCAATATATAACCATGAGAAATCCCATCCCATCTCATGTATAGAGAGAGAGAGAGAGAGAGAGAGAGAGAGAGAGAGAGATATACAATATATCACATGCATGGGGAGAAACAGAAACCAAAAATGAAAAAATAAAAAAAAAATTATGTCGTTTCTTATCGTTATCGATATCGTGACGTCACTTGATTTACTATCAGAAACATAACATATCACCACATTAGCTTTACGGGTCTTCACATCACTTCACATCACTTCACCTCATTCTACCCAGCAAACATACACACAAGCAAAGCAAACATTACTTACAACCATCATCCCCCCATCCCCTTCCCCAATCCCATCAAAACCACCACCCCCCTCCTCCAAAATGTCCCGCCTCCTCCTCCGCACTCCCCGCCTCACAGCCTCCGCCCTAGGTCTCACCTCCTACACCACCTACAGCCTCCTCCACTCCCAGCGTTTTCCCACTCGCTTAGACTCACTCTCGTCGCCGCGATCGAAGAGCGAAAATCCGCAGACGCCATTGATCAAGAAGGGAGGCGGTCTAGATTCGAAGACTGTGGGTCAGATTAGCAGCGGGAGTATTGTTGGTATGTTGATTTTTTTTTTTTTTTGGTTTGTTTGTGGTTTGTTTTTGGTTTGGAAGGGGGGGTTCAGAAGAGAGATTGGGGAAAGGGAAAGGTGGGAAAACGACGCGGAGAGAGAGGAAGAAGTGAACATCAAAATTGCACAAGGAGAGAAATTAGGGAAAGGAAAGGAAAGGGAAGGAAAGATGCAGGGAGGGAGGGAGAGGGCAACAAACGGATATAGAATCCGAATGATAAGAGGAAGCAAGCTATGACAACAGCAATAGAGAGTCGTCGGAAAAGAAACCCCACTAACACCCAACCCATCACAGGACTAGGAGCCGGTCTGGCAGTCAGTACATTTTCGCGATCGCTCGCCCTCATAATTGGTTTAATGGTCGTTGGGATACAGGTGCGTTTTCCCTTTCTCTTTTCCCTCCTACATACCTACTCCCCCTCTACTCCCCAATCAATTCCAAACCATCTAACATTCTCCTCCAGTGGGCCTCTTCCCACGGCCTCGATATCGTCCCCACAGATCGCATCCAGCGCTACATCAAACATGTTAATTTGCGTTCCCTCGTAGAAGAAAACGTTGCATTTAAAGTTTCTTTCGGTACAACTTTTGCCATGGCTGCTTTTATGCGATTTTAGATACGCGTGGCTTCTAGATTTACATGTCTAGTGTATTATTCATTCGAATGTCTTACATATCAAGCCGAGGATTAGGATAGCAAAATGGAATATGAGGAGTTGGAAATTGGATTGGCCTATCTATTTGAAAATGGCTTGAGAGTCTTCCATCGTGTACAATACAATGCTATCTGGACTTAATTGTAGAATAGTTCCTTTCTTCGCTCCACCCAAATATTCATTCATCCACATTCTGATCATGTCTATCCACCTTTCCTTCTCAATCTCAAGAAACATATGCAAAATTTGATCCTCGACAAGCTAACCAGAATTCTCTCACCACCGCATTTGTTCCCCTAGCACCACGAAGACTTTATAAAGTTAGCTCACAATTCCACTCTTATCACGGAACTCCGAATAAGTAACTTACTTCATAACCTTGGTCAGAAATACCATTTTCTCCTTTTGATCTACCTTGTCACTCGGAAAGTTCCCATCTATCAATGCAGCTTCCAACCAACTCTTTGCTCTCACCTGACTCACGACAAGTTTTCGCAGTGGATCAGAAAGTTTATCGAGCTCGCTGCGAGCGGCTGCACCGCCGATGTTATAGATGAGGGCTTGGGCAAGGAGTGGTCCAAGATGTTGAAGAGCGTTGGTGATGGCTTGTTGAACGTGGGCATCGGGGTTGTTAGTAGGGAGGGAGACGAATGAGGCCTGGATCAGGGTTAGTCTTCGAGTTTTCGATTTTTTTCTTAATTCGAGAGAATCAAGATTATCAGTAAGATATGACTTACCCAGAATTCAGCGGCGCTTTGTTTGGGTAGTGGATCGCGGCCTGTAAGGGCTTTGAGGGTAAACATGAAAATGTGTTCAAGTGAGGATTTGGGCTCATGGTTTAGGAGAATGTGGAGATTTTTGGGGGTGGAGATTAGACGATGGAGAAACTCGATGCTTGGTTGCGAGATCTCTGGGTCATTGCTGGGCTCTGTGATTTGTTAGCATAAATTGTCCTCTTCCTTTTCGATGAATTCTGTTATAAAACTGCAAATTTGAATGGAAGGACCTACCGTGATTTATAGCCTCCATCAATCCAGAGACCCATGTTAATGAGGCACTTAAAATCTGATTGTTGCGCTCATCTGATGTTGTGCTACATGAATTAATGAGTGAGCAGGCGGTATTGATGACTGTGATAACACGAGGTGTCTGATAATTGGACCTGAAGATGAATCTAAGCCATTTAATTAGCATTGAAAAAGTTCACCAAAACATGCTTAAAAGTAACTTACTTGGCGACATCCTCAGGAGGGAAAGCAAATGGACCATCAGTTTCGACCAACCCAGTGCGGAAAACGTGCGAGATTTCCTCTGTTACCTCACCATGGCCGGGAAAAGCTTCGTTCGCTGCGGTTAGAATGTTTAAAACCTGTACCTGAATTCCTCTGCCATTACCATTCTTCCAGTATGAATAACTATTTTCACTGGTGTTGAGATCAACAGGGGTATCAGCGGGTACTTGGAGACCCTTTCCGATACTTATTAGACATCGTATAGCAGTGAGTTCAACTTCATCAGTAGCTACTTGGCTATCCGGAACCGGTACATTTGAGGCTACATTTGTGAATTGTGTGCTCAATAAATGAAGGCTTCGTTCGTGATCCCTTTGAACAAAATCCAATAATTGTCTAAGAGGGTCTAGCTTCAATTCATCGTTCGGCATTGCTTCGATAATCGATGCTATGGCGCCAATGACACCTTCTTTTGCGTAACTTTCCACAGAGTTCTCTCTGTTAATCTCACTATATTGCTGCAGAAATGCCGCAAGTTCTGGAACGAGTACTTTTCGGCAGGATGAACAGAGCATTGCAATTGACTTTGATGTTACTCTGGCCAACGTTGGCGAGTGTAGCATACTAAACATAAGATTAAGGGCGCTCGGAAGATGTTGTGTATGACGTTCAAAGTAGTCTGGATAGCCATTGATGACCATGAGGAATGCTTGCCTTGTGCGTGAAGGGACAGTTGAATCAGACCTTGTAAGCATAGAGAAAAGTGGAGATCCAAAAACTTTGTCCAAGTATTCATCTGACTCCTCCTTGATATAGTCCTGAAATTCAGCTAAGCAGGTCAATGAGGCTTCGAGTTCGCCCCAAGCGTCTCCTTTCTCAACCGATTTCAGGATGAGATCAACGAAGCTAGAAACAAGTGGTAAGCCAAGTAACATGTACGATTGTTGTATTAAGTCTCCCACGTCTCTTCGAGCATCTTTGAAGGCAGCACGCTCATTTGAATCCCACGAACTGAATTCATGTTTGGGAGGGAATTGCATTTTAAGCCAGCATTTCTCAATTGCTTGCATCAACACTGATCGCGCTGCTGGTAGCCAAGGAGGCGAAGCATCCACGTTGTATGATAAGTCGAGTACAGTTTCCAGATAAACAGCCCAGAATTCTACTGCCGGGACAAATATCTTGTCTTCATTGACGATGTAACCATCGGCGCCAAGTAGTCCTACAAGAGCAGAAAGTATCTGTTGACTTCGAGAATCGGTCGAGATATTTTGGGCTAGATCCTGCACCGTGGCGTCGCCAAAGCTCAGCAGGAATTGGCCGAACTGCACTGAATCAAAGTCGAAATCGCCTTGGATCAATTTCGAATATCTCTCCTGTGCCCAAGAGCTACTGAAGAGATCGTAAAGCATCGTGAAGTCATTCTCAGAAAGGAAGGACGAGTAGTTGGCTAGTATGTCTGCAAACAGCTCCACAGTGATTTCGTATAAATCATCATTGATGATCAGCATCAATGCAGGCTGGGTTAGAGTTCTTAAAGGATCAAGAACAATGGCGGCATCGAGAAATGCACGATGGGAGTAAAGAACCCATGACTGTTCATGTTAGTGTTGATTCTAGAAACGGCACAGAAATGATTCTCGACGTATTCAACATCTCTAACACGATTGAGGCTGTTTGGCTCTGTTCAAGAATTGAGCTACTTGGGTCAATTTGAATAGATCGTTGATCCCACAAGGCTTTCAAATGCGATCCAAGATAGGGTGTTCAATAGTCTGGACTGCAGTCCAACAATGAAGATTATCAAATCTCCAGACCAATTAGAACATTCAAATTATTTGAAATATTGAATTTGATTGGAATATTGAACCACTTTCAGATTTCTAATTGCTTTTGGACATTCAAAACCTTACATCGTTTGACTGCAGTCTGCACTACTGGATACCCTGATCCAAGGAACAGCCTTTAGATACTTCAGCATACCTTGGCCATTCACATATCACTTGTGCAATGACAAACTCTACATTGCAAAAAAGTAGTAGTGAATAGAAATCGAAGACTAACCTGAAAACATTTCATCGATTCCTGGCGAACCTTTGTGTTTATAGGAACCCCTGTTGTATTCACAATGCCCTTCGTCAATATGGTCACAATGTCTTCAACATTCTGAACCACATATTCGTGAAATTTGTGTCTAAGGGATATTAGCAACTGATTTGGTTGTAGAGAAGTGATTTACCCACTGCTTCATTGAATTTGAATCCGTTTTTCCAACTTCTTCTACCAAGGTAGCTGAGAACCACAGTATCGCTAGACTTTTATCATCTGGTAGATTCTGGGCAAGGGCCGCCATAGCAGGAGCATCCTCGATTTTGTGATAAGGGACGGCTTCGCCAAGGCAAAGGCAGTATGTGAGATGAGAAATGCAACGAGCCCAGGAGCTAGAGAAATGAAGGAAATATGTGACCAATGTTGTGCATAGTTTTCTGACGACGAGTGGTCCACAGCCAGAGTTCAAACATTTGATAAGCCATCCAATGATCTGCTGTAGCACAATTTGTGCATCGTCATCCTTTAGAGATTGTCTGGAATAAGACGTCAGTAAAATTCGGCAAAAAATGAAAAGATCAGGGACCAGTCTACATACGAATCTGTGTTAAGCTTGATAGTGAACGTTAATGCTCCAAAGAATTTGACATTTTCCGAGTTGCTGCCCAGCAAGCCGTTGGCTAGCTCCCAACCAGCAGGAGAACGCTGTAGCTTTTGGAGAGTTTCTTGAATTTTTGAAACCCTTTGAGGAGGACCAGCCTTGTATAGTTGATGAACGAGCTATAGCCAAATCAGCAAGTCTTCTAGATTGGATATTGAATATGATAAGATGAGTGTGTTTGCTCGTAAAAGATATCTTGACTGATCTCGTGACATTCCGTTTGCAGCAAAATTCTGTTGAACAAAATATCCGTCATCTTCAAGCAGCTGAACTATCACAGGGCATTGTGGTAAAGATGGACTCACGGCTTCTACCTCATCCAGTGATGAAGGCAACGTTTCGGTCTCCATGTCCTTTCGAAAAGGTATCGTTTGTGTACCAATCAAGCAAAGACGGAAGCACACGCGATCTAAAAGCAAGACAGGTTAGGAGGAAGCTTGGGGTTGATACATGACCGTAGCCAAAAGATATGAAGGTTGTAATTTCGAGAGATTCTCAACTCCAATCTTGAGGATCTATGATGTGGAAGAGAAAGAAAGCTGCAAGATTCTATGCTGTAAATTGTTTGTTTTGTTATGGCCGGTGAATCTGTGGCCCAGCCTTTTTGATAGCGGTAGCAAGCAAGCCTTTATAAGCCTTGCAAAGTGGATAGAAAAGACTTGATCGATGCGCACTCTCAAAGACAATTCATGCTGGTTTTATTTCATCACTTCCTGGCGTGGGAGAATAAAGAGAGAAATGCCAGGAACCATCTACAGCCAGAATGTTTCTGTTTGGGGGAATATTGTAGCAATTTTTAACACGCAATCTATCTCATGTAGTTGTACGTACGGCAGGTTGCGTTGAGTAGCTTCTTGGAAATTTGGTGATGTTGGGTTGGGTGTCCGATAAGATATTGTTAACCCCACCTCAGCCCGCCAGTCGGTGATAGTAGCCTCGAGGTGGCAGTAGGTAGCCTCACCAGGTCTGGCACTTCAAACGGTACAGTGAACGGCACGCAGAGTACCCTCATTGGAATGTGCAGAAGAGGTTCAAGCAGCTCGTGGCCATATAGAAAGATAGTACTCGAGTAAGTAGACATTCGGCAATCAACAGATAAAGAGCGCGGTGTTAGTTACCTAATAAGTTTCTTGATTCAGATCTACACAATTCATACCCCATCTTCTTTGACCACTCATTTCTGTTCCACTACCTACCATCTTGGGAAACCCAATGCGATACCTCCGTCCCTTAAATAGTTGCTTACGTGGAATCCGTTCTGGTAGCTCTTTTCAACCACTCGCACAATCTCTCAACACTCGCATTCGATATTCGTCCAGTTTTGCCAGTACGTGCACTGCAGATCCAAGGAGTGCTCTCTTTATTGAGGCGTGGGGTTGACGAGATCTTAGAAACAGATATGGAGAGCATTAATACAACGGAGCGCTTGGCGGGGTTGCGGGAGCTCATGAAAAAGAACAAGGTCGATATCTACAGTATGTAAGTCACCTAGTGGCCATTCCTCCACATATCAACTCTGCCTAACCATCATACAGTCGTTCCTTCGGAAGATAGCCACAGCTCCGAATATATTGCAGCGTGTGATGCACGGAGGGAATTTATATCAGGGTTTTCGGGATCAGCTGGATGTGCCGTAGTGACTCTGGAGAAAGCTGCTCTAGCCACGGATGGTGGGTTATAACATTTGGTCTGCGCAGAGACTCCGCTAAGCTTCTCACAGGTCGATATTTCAACCAGGCCTCACGCCAGCTTGATAGTAAGTAAATTGGTTCGACTGTATTCTCACGGAAGGCTGCCATTTATCTTTATTGCTGGCATCCTCCTATGGCTACTGATCACTTGGAGACTAATCATGATAATCTAGACAATTGGCTCCTTTTAAAACAAGGTCTACAGGATGTCCCAACGTGGCAAGAATGGGCCGCTGAACAGTCTGAGAACGGAAAGGTGGTCGGTGTTGATCCTACTATCATGTCGGCATCCGACGCTCGAAAACTCACCGAGAAGATAAAAAAACGTGGCGGGTAAGCATGGCACATCTATTGCTTCCATAATTGATAGAGGGCTGTCTCTGATCTGTGCCTTGTATAAGAGATACTGATATGATTGTGGTAGAAATGACTTAGTTGCCGTGGAAGAAAATCTGGTGGACCTTGTTTGGGGAGACAGTCGCCCATCCAGACCAAAGGAGCCCGTCAAAGTTCTGGCCCGTAAATTTGCCGGGAAAGATGTCAAGACTAAACTTGAAGATCTTCGAAAGGAATTGCTGAAGAAAAAGAGCTCCGGTCTTATTGTATCCATGTTAGATGAAATAGCTTGGCTATTCAATCTCCGTGGAAATGATATCCCTTACAACCCAGTTTTCTTCTCCTACGCTTCGGTCACATCTTCATCCGCCACTTTATATGTGGATTCAAGCAAATTAAGTGATGAATGCACAGCGCATCTCAATGAAAACGGGGTTTCAGTTAGAGACTACTCGAAGATATTTGGCGACGCGGAAGTCTTGAGCCAATCTCTGGACGCAGAAGACACCAAAGTCAAGAAGTTCCTAGTCTCAAGCAGGGCATCATGGGCACTAAAGCGCGCTCTTGGTGGTGATGCTAAAGTCGATGAAGTGCGAAGCCCAATCGGTGACGCTAAATCTGTCAAAAATGAGACCGAATTAGAAGGAATGAGAGCTTGTCATGTAAGAGATGGAGCAGCACTTATCGAGTACTTTGCATGGCTAGAGCATCAGCTCGTAGTCGAAAAAGTAAAGATGGATGAAGTTACTGCGGCTGACAGACTCGAGCAATTACGGTCAAAGCAGAAGAATTTTGTTGGACTATCCTTTGACACGATATCCTCTACTGGGCCTAATGCAGCAGTCATTCATTACAAGCCTGAGCCCGGCAACTGCTCAATAATCGACCCAAACGCTGTTTATTTATGTGATTCTGGCGCCCAGTATTTCGATGGCACTACTGATACTACTCGTACACTACATTTTGGCGAGCCAACAGAAATGGAGAAGAAGGCTTATACGTTAGTTCTAAAAGGCAACATTGCTTTAGACGTCGCCATTTTCCCTAAAGGAACTAGCGGATTTGCTCTCGACGTCCTTGCTAGACAGTTCCTCTGGGTAAGTCCAACCACTCAATATTGCTCCTATTATGCTAAGATACAAACAGGAAGAAGGCTTGGACTACAGGCATGGAACAGGCCACGGAGTTGGCTCTTTTTTGAATGTTCACGAAGGACCAATAGGAATTGGGACTAGGATTCAATACTCGGAGGTCCCACTAGCACCTGGAAACGTCATCTCCAACGAACCTGGGTATTACGAGGATGGCTCCTTTGGTATCCGAATTGAAAACATTATCATGGTGAAGGAGATTGAGACTAAGCACCAATTTGGCGAAAAGCCATATTTGGGCTTTGAGCATGTGACAATGGTGCCATACTGCAGGAAACTTATTGACGAGACTCTCCTGACCCGAAAAGAAAAGCACTGGTTGAACGAGTATCATGCTGATATTTATTCTAAAACTAAAGACTTCTTCAAGGGAGATGAGCTCACTATGAGTTGGTTAGAGAGGGAGATCGAGCCGTTGTAGCCATGCATAGAGGGGTGCCTTACCCAGGCCATAGGGAGGGGCAAAGTAATGAATGAGAGAGCTGAGGCCCGTGTCAACATAGCATACATGTTACCATATAACATGTCTGATAGCGCAGAAATGTTTCACTGTTGTACTTGCATCAAGTAAATACACCCCACTATAGTGAATTGTGGAAAGCTCTGTATCGTGAAAATAGCGTCAAAAACATCCCACTTCCTAGACTATCGTGGTCAAAGTTCATGCATCATTATGGAGAAGAATTAAAAGGCTTGATCATTTGAATGGATCACGTGAAGACAGGGCTGATAGGACCAATTAAAATCAAAGGAGACATGTCCGCTTCTAGATCTAGCTTTAACGGTGAGTTTGACCAGACCTTCGAACAGGTAACGAACAGCAGGGAGAAACAAGGAATCAAAGAAAAATATGTTTTGCTCTGCTGTATTTTACTCACCGCACAATTGAATCCACAAAACTTCTTGGGCGTGCATTGTCCCAAATCTGCGGTTGCATTACTATTACTTCCGGTACGCCGTGGCACTTTATCGTAGCTAATTCATTAATTCATTCCTCTCAACATCCCGCCTTCGATCCAAAACACTATGCCGCCGAGCCAGAATGGTCTTCGCATGTCATCGATGTATCGTGGCAACAACTGCGCTTTCATTCCTCTTCTGCCTACCTAATGGCATAATCGCGAGCAGTGTGCCAACCACTGCCAGCACAGGCCCTATATTAAATGTCCCGAATACTACTGGAACATGCGAGTTTAGAACGATCAATTACATAACAGATATATTACCTCAACAGTGCCTTCGTTCATCTTGGAGTAATACGGACTCTCCGCCAACTACAAAGACAAATGCTATTGGTGCAGCTGGAACTCTCGAAAGCCAGGAAATTGATGTTGTAACGGACACAATATCGAATGCACCTTTCAGCGAGTCTGTTGCCCAAACAAATGACGAAACTAAAATCACGGACGAAACAAGTCGTACATCCGTCATTCAGCTTAAATCGTCCAGCCCATCTCCAGGCATACCGTCTCCTACGGCATCTCCGACTACTGTCGATGAAGGAGAGCTTAATGATGCCTCATTCTTGTCATTCGAAGAGTGGAAGAAACAAACATTGGAGCAAGCTGGGCAGCAAGATTTGAATCTGGGCAAGCGAAGATCCGCGGAAGCGGCTAGGAAAAGAGAGTCGGAAGCATTTCAAAACAATCTTGAATCTCTGGGAGATGATGGGGAAATTGATTTGGACTTTGGCGCTTTCCGGAATGGGGGGGCTGAGCAAACCTCAAGAACGACCAAAGATAAAGGCGTGGGTTCAAATCAGGATTCACAAGAAGAGAAAAGTGGTTCTGGGCATCGAAAGGAACACCGAAGTAAGGATGCTGGCAAGACCTGCAAAGAGCGTTTTTCCTATGCATCATTTGATGCCGGAGCTACTGTTCTAAAGACCCATCAAGGTGCAAAAAATTCAAAAGCTGTGTTGATAGAGAATAAGGATTCCTATATGCTTTCGGAATGTAAAACACAGAACAAATTTTTAGTCATTGAGCTTTCGGTAGGAGTTGTGCTTCCCCGCAGCAGAAATCACATTACTAACAAATCATTAGGAAGATATATGGATCGACACTCTAGTTCTTGCGAATTATGAATTCTTCTCCAGCATGTTGAGAACATTTCGAGTCAGTGTTAGCGATCGATGGCCTGTGAAGACTGATAAGTGGAAGGATTTGGGTGTTTATGAGGCTCGCAACTCGCGAGAAATACAAGCTTTTCTAATAGAGAATCCGCAAATTTGGGCAAGGTATATACGCATCGAATTTTTGACACATTACGGAAAGGAGTATTATTGCCCACTCTCGCTCGTGAGGGTTCATGGTACTCGCATGCTTGAAAGTTGGAAGGATACTGAAGCTAACAATGATGACGACGAGGAAGCGGATGAGGATCCTGAAGAAGGATTTGTTCCAGAAGCTGTAGCAGAAATCATTCAGACGAAATCGACTGTAATGCAAGCTGTGCATGTAACAGTGGGTAGCCAGACAGAGCCTACAGGATTATATACTACTCGAGACGTTCAAAGGGAAGAAATGCCAATGGAGACACACCTTAAACCACCGCCAACACCAACTTCTCTTTGGAAAAAGCCTATAGCCAGAGAATTTGAAATGCTCTCTATACGACCTCTAGACTTGTGCTATCCTTCAGATACCCCGGAACATATTCTCACCAGTCAAGCCGCGGTGGAGAATGAGTCATATAATTTCAAGACTACTATGAAAGTTCCACCATCACCTGAAATGATTTCTACTGCCTTTACAGATAATGGGATCACATCCTCATCACTGTCTTTCACCGGGCCTTCCGCACAGCAAACGTTATCTGAGGTTAAAGCATCCCTAGCAAGCACGTCACTTACCCAAGAGGCCCATGAATCTTCCAAGGTAATTCAGGACAGCTCACATTCAACTATCCCGACAAGTTCGACAACTATTATAGTTAACAAATCACAAGATGCTACAAGTACAAACAAGACCCGAGGTACAAACACTTCTTCTGGATCCGCCTCTCTTCCCACAATTCAAGAGAGCTTTTTTAAGGCTGTGTCAAGACGCCTGCAGCTGTTGGAAACCAACTCAACTTTGTCATTGAAGTATATTGAGGAGCAATCAAAGATGCTACGAGAAGCCTTTCTGAGAGTCGAAAAAAGGCAACTTCAAAAGACAACTGATTTCCTCGAAAATCTCAATAGCACAGTTCTTACCGAACTACGCGTGTTTCGTCAACAATACGATGAAATATGGCAATCGACTGTTATTTCACTTGAAAGTCAACGAGAAGAATCCCGTCGAGAAATTTTGGCTATTAGTGCTCGTCTCAACATCCTAGCAGATGAAGTTGTCTTTCAAAAGCGCATGTCTATTATCCAATCTGTACTGCTTCTTCTGTGTCTTGGCCTCGTGATTTTCTCTCGTGTCTCTACTGCAGAGCCTCTCAGCTTCTCTCTCCATAATCGACGTTCCCGTGTAACCAGCAACATGACTAATATAGAAAGCCCACTCGATACGCCGGGTTACACCTCTCGGGAACGCGAAGATTACATCGGTGACGCAGCTTCTCCCGTAAATGCGTGGTCCGGCCATCATCGACGTCAGCCCTCGGATGAATCTGTCAACTCGCGCTCCCGATCAAGAGGTTGGGGTCCTCCAACACCCATATCAACATATTCCCGCTCTGACAACGAGTTGACTCCTCCACGTTCATTTGACGAAACAACCACCAATACCATGACCGGAGCAACAACTGGTACCTTTTCTCGACTTCGCAGAAGCATCACTATGAAATACCAAAGTTCTAACCCCTTGCTATCTGCATCGAGAGAACATGAACTTCTTCGCACCTCGTCTTTTGGACCTTCGCTTAGATCTCATAATTCTTCGCCTGCCTCTTTCCTGTCGGTTTCAGATGCGAAAGAAAGGGGCGTCAGAGAT
Organism: Botrytis cinerea B05.10; assembly: GCF_000143535.2. Lineage (NCBI taxonomy): Eukaryota > Fungi > Ascomycota > Leotiomycetes > Helotiales > Sclerotiniaceae > Botrytis > Botrytis cinerea. Next base: position 1,790,111 of record NC_037312.1, on the reverse strand, counting down.
AGAAACCCTACTGCTTTGGCTAGCCCCCCGCCTAGTGATATTGAGAGTCACGACCCCATGGATGAGCTGAACTCTACGCCCACGAGTATTCAACACGATACATTGGAAGGGCAAAGTGTTGATGATATCAGAGAATCTCGGTCTCTTCTAACACCTACACAAGAGCATGTTAACGAGCAAATTAATGAGCAAAAACCTTTGCCGGCTTTACCTGATGGAGGCCCAAGCCCATAGAAGAAATTTGTTTTACTTGGGCATTAAATTATTGTTCTACTATTTAGCGAGGAGTCTGGTTTGGGTCTTGGCATATACCATTATTGTTTACTGTTCATAGCTATGATATTGATGTGAAATAAAACATTTCTCTTATTACAATGACACTATTTTCGTGTCCTGGCTACTCAATTTTTCGGTGCCACAGAACTACATGAAGTCACATTTTCCCATCAAGATCGATTACATAGAAGCATGTTTTTAGAGGAAGCAATTAGGTCTGAATCAGCTGGAGCCTTCGGCCACCCAATGAGCGAAGATTACAATGTATCAGCTTGCGGCAGTATTCATACGTAAGCCTTTTACATGATTCTCATTTGAAGACCTTCTACTCGTCAAATCTGAATTAGGAGACTCAAAATATCTGAGTTTGAAGGGTTATTAAATTGAGAAATAGCTCAGGTTGGAGGAATATTTGACTTGCAGGTCAGAGCTAGAACAGTTGTGAGTCCACACTTTAGCGTCTTTTACAACGCAAATTAGTATACGAATTTGCTATCACGTCATGATGCTATTGTATATTCATTGCTCCGGTCAATCGTAGCTGTTGGTTGATCAAGGCGTTGCACAGAGAAATTAGTCTTTCCGTAGGATAGCTGGAAAAATTAAATCTTGATTCCCAGAATATACAATTCTAGGAATAAAGATTTATAAGGACAGTGTACGTTTCAATACCAGAAGTTTCCGAGTGTACAAGTAGGTTAATAAGTAACTACCAATGAAGTATTAAATTACAATGATAGTCATTGAATACGTAAATCATAGCAATAGTGATTAATCAATCTCTAAACACTAAGTGGTGCTTAGGATCGACTGATATAATGATTACCCCATTTGTGTATATTTTTCTTTTTCTAGGAAGTAGCCGCAAATAAAAACTAGATGGCGTCAAGAATTCGCGACGAGTAGTCTAGCAATGGGTCAATAGTATCTCAGCGTATACCTAAATATATCTAATATATACTACCTAAGGTCTGAAATGTCAAATATCGTGTCGAGATGTTATCCTATTTGTCCTTATTTCTCTTAACCATTCTTTTTTAATCTCTTCTCTTTTCTTATATTCACTTCTCCTTACATTCACTTATATTCACTTATATTCACTTATATTCACTTATATTCACTTATATTCACTTATATTTGGGTTTTATGACAATACGAACCAATATCAGGAGAAATTCTCCCTTGCAATAAACCTACGAAGGTGTTTTCTTATTTGTAACAATGCTGCTAATCAAGATCAGAAAGAAACCTCATATTCAGAAATTTCATTCTCATATTATACCAATTAAGGTTGTAAAGATAATAAAGAAACTGTTGAGCTTCTCGAAAGAAAAAGATACTAAATGTAATCACAGCTATTGATCTTGACCCTTGACAAGCTCGATTTTGTTTATTTGACCATTGGTACAATTGACGGCCCGTAACAAGTATGCTAGGTAGTTCCCTAAAAATACCCACAGCTTTTCAAGAGACGTCAATTTTCTGCCTTTTCAAAAAGACTGAAAAGGAAAGCGCTACTGCTCCGGCAGCAATGGGAAGGACGAAAAGCTTCTTGAAGCTGCTCATGATGATGTCCAAAATAGCGTTTTGTATATCATCATCTAAAGTTTCAAAGAATGAGTTTCCCAAACCAGAGATGAGTCCTTGAATTTCAGATGAGTTTCGATTTGGAAGGAGAGTCATTATACCACTCTGTGCGGTATTCAGGAAGACAGTGTCGCCAATTGCCAGTGATAGCGCTGCTCCACCTGACTGGGCACACGTCAAGAAACCAGTCACAATCGGAATGTCTTTGGGAGCGACAAGGAATTGAGCAACTGTAAATGATGCCTGGCTCCAACCGCCGACAAATGCCATGAGTACAGTATATCCATAGATGGCACTAATAGAAGTATCTCTTTCAATAGTATAGAGAAGCGCAGAACCAATGACTTGGAGAGCAGAGCATCCAAAATACCAAGGCATATAGTAGCCCCATTTTGATAGTGTGAAACCATTGACAAAAGTCATGGTAACCATGACCAAAATAAATGGGAGGAGTTTGAGACCTGAGCCTAATGCAGACTCGCCGTGGATGATTTCGAAGAAAATAGGAATGAAGTATATTGGAAGGAACACTGCTGCTCCAGCGCAGGCTGTCTCAATGAATAAAATGACTATTTCTTTTGAGTGAAGGTATTCTATCGGAATCAATCTGTGTTCCTCCGTTGTGCCCATTACATATGACTGCTGAATGGCTAATGCAATGAACAGAATGTCTCCGGTAACGAAAAGGCCAATGATAGATCCAGAATTCCATGGAAATAATACACCACCGAAGGCAATGGCCATCAGCAAGAATGCTATGGCACCCAAGAGGAATAAAGCACCTAGCCAGTCAATTTGACCCCATCGACCAAGAAGGCTCAAGTTAGATCGGGGTTTGGAGTTTGGGATGAGAAATACGTATACAGGAGCAAAAGCTCCTCCGATGCAAAGGTTGATATAGAATCCCCATCGCCATGTGGCGCTACTATCAGCAAAAGCCCCTCCTATAAAAGGACCGACCCTATGGATATGTCAGCTTTGTGTGAAATTTGGAATGTCATTGAGTCTCACACGGTGCCAATACCCCAGAGTATCTGCGATCATTCCAGATTAGCATATTGGAAATCAAAGTTCAATCTAGTCGACTTACACCTATCAATCCAAGATATATTGGCCGCTCAGTCTTTGATGTATTCTCCGACATCACAGTCATGACACCGATATACATTCCTATTCCTCCTAGTCCGCATATAGCTCGACCGACAATGAGAGCGTTCATGTTGGGAGCGCCTCCACATATCGCGGAGCCGACCTCGAAAATTAAGGTTGTGAATATATAGACATATTTCGCGTCGAATGTACCATATGCTTTTCCCCTGCGTACCAATACATGTCAGTACGAGGTTGTGTACACATGATCTTAACTGCTTACCACATTAGATTTGTTCCAGCGGCTCCCAGCATGAAAGCCACCGAAACCCATGTTAGCTTCCCCACTTCGTCAAATTCTTCGACAATTGCCGTCTGAATATCGGCGACGATAGTGTTGTCTATCGCGAACAAAAAGGTCGACGATGAGATGCAAGCCACCACTAGAATCCAGGAAAGCCCATTGATTGTTCGAGTAGAGCTTTCCGCTACAGTATCTCTATTTCTTTCGACTATGGCATTGGCAGAAGATATTTCCTTCTCGGGTACTTTTCCGGCTTCAGTAGCAGAACCTCCAACAAGCTGTGGGCTCTCCGATGTTCTGGTCGAGCTATCCTCATCCAAAAGTACTGGTGAAGGTGTCATAGCGTCTTTTGAGATTCAGAAGAAAGAGTAATATTGTCGGATTCCGATGAAAGCGTTTCGTTACAACAATTAAGTTCACTTCTGAGACCAAAGGTTATTAGCTGGTTCTTGAACTTGGTATTGCACTTGTTTCGCATTAAAGCCGAAAGATATTAGGTGAACACCTACAACACTTGGAACTGTTCATAAAATTGTTCGATTTCGGATATAAAATAATCGGCACACCTGTCGAATCACGATGGTTTAATTGATCCGTACAAAATTAGAATATTAGAATTGTTTAATCCTTCCATTATGTTGGTATGTACACTCGCTTACGCCACCCCTGTGAAATTTAGTGGTCATAGATTTCTGCACATCCCTGATAGTTGTTGGCTGCTTATGTTGCATCCATTTTCCGCGCTAATACTTGTCGCTGTTGGGTATTGTAGCTGCCGGGTAGTTATGAGTTCGCTTTTTGGTAAAGGTCTGGTGGTTGCAAGGCTATGCTATCCACAATAAACCGAGAGATTGCCCAAAGTTGGGATACTTTACGATCCCCCCAAAAATTCTACTTCAAACGGTCAGAGTCTTTGAAGCTTTTCACTCAATTCTACCGTCGCTGTTTTTTTACTTGAAATCAATACCGAGATTTTAACTATGGCACTTTACACTATATTCTATATCAGTTATCCTTCATTGCTGTTCCTCTGCGCAGTTCTCCTACTTACAATTCGTGCTCTAACGAATCACATAAGCACCAATCGATTGCGAAAGGGATGCCAGCCACCGCGATCAATTCCTCAGAAAGACCCATTCTTTGGGCTTGATATAATCTACGGCCGGTTCACGGAAACATATGAAAAGCAATCGCGTGATACAATTGCCAGAAGTCTCTTTTCAAAATATGGCCATACATTTCAATCATTTCCGTATGGCGTTGCTGAAATAGTTACTGAAGCACCGGAACACGTCAAAGCTATCTATGGAACAGATTTCGAATCTTTTGGAGTCGGTCCGATGAGATCTTTTGGTTTAAAACCTTTGGCAGGCGACGGCTTAATGTCCACAGACGGTGCTGTGTGGAAGGCTCATCGTTCTGTGCTCACTCCAATATTTGCAAAAGCCACACACCACCAGCACATGTTTGAGCAACACGTTGCACGGCTTTTGGCATTGATTCCTGAAGATGGCTCCACTGTTGATCTACAGCCGCTTTTTGACCGTCTAGCACTGGATAGCTCCTCTGAAATTTTATTTGGAGAGTCGACATTGACCCTATTGCCAGAGACTCCAGTAGATGCCATGAGATTTCTAGATGCCTACAATTACTCTCTACAAGGTGTAGGTATGAGAATGGTTTTGCCATTCTGGGATTTTCTATCTCGGGATCCGAAGTTCTGGTCTTCATGCAAAGATGCGCAAGATTTTGTCGATAAAATACTTGACAAAGTAATGGACAAAGCCGTATCGGCCAGCGAGAAACAAAAATACTCGGTGGCATACGGACTAGCAGATCTAGGTCAAGATCGAGTGAAGATTAGAGATGAGCTTTTGGGGTTATTCCTTCCAGTCCACGATGCCATCGCGACGCCTCTTACGAATATATTCTTTAATCTAGCACGCAACTCTCAGGCGTGGGCAAAGTTACAAAAGGAGATAACAGCTATTGGATCTGCAGAACTCACTCCGAAACTTCTGAAGAGCTTGAGCTATTTAAACTGTGTCATTAATGAGACAATGAGACTATATCCCGGTGTGAGTGCCAATGAGCGCATTGCCCTTCGCGATACAGTCCTTCCAACAGGAGGAGGGCCAAATGCAAGCTCTCCGATTTTTGTCAAAAAAGGTGTAAAGGTTGTACTTTGGTTCGCGTCAATGGCTCGACGAAAGGATCTTTGGGGGGAAGACGCTGAAATATGGCGTCCTGAGAGATGGGAAGGTGATTTCAAACCTGATCGTTGGATAAATTTATCTTTTGGGGCTGGGCCACGAATGTGCCCGGCTAGTGATCTTGGCGTTACCCAGATTGCGATAACTACCATCAGGATCCTGCAAAAGTTCAAGGTTATTCAGAATCGTGATCCCGTGATGGAATTTGTGGATCGTTGGAGGGTAACAACCGTGAGCAAGAACGGCGCCCAGGTTGGATTGATACTTTAATTAATACCTAGAAGATAGCTTCTGACCTTTTCAATCTTTCCTTCTGGATTTGTTCCATTCTGTGAAGACAGCGTGCCGTTGAATACCATCTCAATATGGGGTGCATGACAATCTCGTACTATTGCACTAGATTAGATCACCTGTGGGGGCGACTTTTAAAAACACACAGACCTGGAAGCGAACCATACATCCGACTACAACATTGTAATTTTGAAAAGAACTATAGTTGTGTTTTTGAGACAAAAAGTGACAAAAACCAACTTTTTAGTATAGATTACTGGTTTCTTAATATAAATTGATAATTTTAGATCCAGATTACTAATTTCAATTATAAAATCGCATAATTGTATAATCGTATAATTACACTAATAATTTTTTTTATAGATATTTTAAACCCTTTTTTTTTTGGAAATTCTAAAAAAAATACTAGTGTGATTTTGCGATTTTGTGATTGTACGATTATATAATTGAAATTTGTAATCTGGATCTGAAATTAGTAATCTATATAGAAAATGAGTGATATATACTAAAAATGTAGCAATCTATATTAAAAAACTAGTAATTTACACTAAGAAAGTTGGTTTTTGTTACTTTTTGTCTCAAAAACACACCATAGAGAACATCGGCACGTAAAAGCCGAAACACCCGGTTAGCCCCATATACTGCTGCAATATAACTGGCCACAAGCCTCCCAATCATTTTTGCTTGTTCGTATCTGGAGGTGCATACTGAACCACACTGTCGGGTCAAGTCAGTACATCGCGCAATGTGTATGGGGCGCGCTACTTTCAATCTTCATCACACTACCTTATTAGTTTCTTCTCACAAGCTGCTACTAACAAAATGAGGAGTCGGGGAAATATCAGGAAGCACGCCACCCCGTCGTGAGCTTTACCCAATCACGTCAATACAGCCCTCTAGATATTTGTGGCGTCTTGCTCCACTTTCGCTTAGATATTATTACTGGGTATTACTGCGCTAGGCTACTGATCGGTTGTTTGGCACTGCACTACACAGGTGCTACCTTCATCTACAAGATCTAATTCATCCTGCATCGCGACGTTGCAATCGATCCAGCTGATGCATCTGTTGCTCCGTGGGTGGCGGGTTTTTCCACACTTCTACCTTGTGCTCGCCTACAGAGTATCACCTCTTACGGTCTGAATTTTGCAGCTCAACTGGCTTTTATCAATCCTGCGCGACTGCGCCCCATTTCTCCGTATCGTATTCGGTCATGATAGGTGATTGAACGTTCCACTGCGGAGATGATGTGGGCATTATACAACACACCATTGCGGTTCGCGCCGCTCAATTGCATGATAAGATTTGTTGTTATTGTGCTTTAAGATAGATGAAACTAATGGGCTATACTAATAAAGAATGAGAGAATATCAAACAGGTAACTGTAGCTAAGATCAATTCTCCACAATCCCCGGCTTTAAAAAAATCTTTGATAATAAATCCCCACAACCTTGGAAGTAACAGTAACAGGGATTTAAACTGTATAATGCTATAATATAAACATAGAAGCCAATTATAACCGTCTAATAATCAATATCTCGGAGATAATCTGGGTAAATTACAGAACCATCCTCTTTTGCAGCGTCAATATCTCTGCCCACCACTTCTCTACTGTAATCGGGCTAAATGACGAACTCGTCACTAACTGATCGGCGATAGTCGGTATAGATGATGGATTTATCGTCGTTAGATGGTGCATTTCTTTGATACTCCGGATAGACGACAGATTCGTCACTAGTCGATCTGCGATAGTCTGGGTAGACAACGCTCTCGTCGGCTTTATGGGTATCTCTAGCAAGTGCTGTAGGGTTGGTTAGTAGATTTTTCGATTAAAATATGTGAAGCTTGATGCGGTACACACTAGAAGACTTCATTGGGGCACAGAACCCAACTAGGAGGATTGCAAGGACCGTAAGTTTCATGAAAAACATCTTGACTTTGAGCGGCGTGTGTTAAATCTGAGTTGGGACGAGTATCTTGATATTTCAGAGACCTTGTGAAACTAGGATTTGAATGTCTATCGAGAGCTTTAGGTGGGATTTTCGACAATCTTTGTATGTTTTTTGTTTTTAAGGAATTAGTGTTTGCGGTTCTACATGCAATCATATGACGAAAATTCCGAACAAAAAAACACTCTAGAATCAGCAAACTCTTGATGAGAATCCCTAATTATCTCCCCGCAGCTACACCCCTTCAACTGTTAGCCTATATGATTTCGTGCTTGTTGCATATTACACAATTCTTCACTCCCTGTGCGTTTGCCGACAACCCTCAAATCTGAACATGTTAGGCATCATTCCGAAGACCTTAAACTATTTTCCATTTTGTAAAACCCAGAAATCAATGGAACTAGGTGACGAAGAGTTGGATTCATTGCCGTTCCTTCTTTCTACTGGAGGTCGAAAGAAAGAAAAGCAAAATTATCTCAGAGTTATTGGCTTACACCTATGTGCCTTTCTTCTATATTCCTTGGCGAATTTCTTATGTTTGAAATCTTATACTTCTCAGGGTAGAAGCCTCCTAACTGAAATGAGTATGTGGACTCCAAGACAATCAACGGAGCTAAATAGCGAGCTGATCATTTTCCAGGCTTCGATCAAGAAGAACCCTGGGTAAATCAACAGTACTTTGAGCTTGCTGAGTTCAGTGTTTACGCTGGGGCACCCAATAAAGACTTGGATAACGCGTGGCAAGACTTACTCTCCGGAATAAACATTCGAGTCTCTCAGAGGGAGCTTGAGAGGAAGAATCAGACAGACATCTCTTCCATTGTCGGATGGACAAGACCACCTTGTATGGTTTGAGGCTTTTCATCAATTTCGTTGTGTAGTCTGTATCACCTGCACGGCATAGATCTACCCTCTTGCTAATTTGAAACCCCATTAGAAGTTTTTAAGGCAAGCCATATACCACAAGCACTACTTTCCCGATGTTTCGAGAGACAAGGAAGCCCACTTGCTTCTGCATGCAGGTTTGAATCTATTTTCTCTAATTGTGGAACACTTCTAACATCTTTAGATCACTGTTTTGAGCTGTTATGACAAGCAATTATTTGTCATGCAGACACTTCATTAATGACATTTGAGTGGAGTCCAAAGAGTGATAAACCGATGCTGAAATTAGATGTACCGAAACATACATGCGTTATTTGGGAAGATCTTCGGCTTAAGATACAGCGACGGATAGTTGACGATGAAGAAATGAGCAGTCTCAAAAACCAGTCTTTCTTAGGAGAAATTTAACTGTATAGTCTGCTCATCTGGCATGAATTATTGGACTTAGTAAATGTAACACAGTATTTATGTCTCCGTGCTCATTATATCCGACACAGCTATTGCTCGTCCCAGGCCACCGACGTGAAGAAGGTCATTGATCGAAGCTTCTCTGCTGGACTCAATTGTATCTGCCTGTCTACCGTAGTCTCTGAGCCTTCTTTCAGATCCAACTTTCTGCCATTCCCACCATAAGCGATCAGCTTTTGTATGATGAAGTAAAAAGATCGGATCTGTGACATAATTAATATGCAAGTCTTCGAGAATTAGATTTAGACTTTCTTGGGTACACGAACCATTAGGGGATGTAAAACTTCCAAATTCTCCCAGCAAGACTACAGGTATATCACGATGTGCACCATCTTCCAAGGCAAGACTAAATCCTCTGTAGTCAGGGGAGTTGAATGCTTTCTGAAGAGATGAAGGATGGAATCTTGAAGTAACGAACTGATCTTTCTCTGAACCATGTCGAAAACCACGAGATAAACAATGCTCTTGTTAGCTATCTTCGTAATAGAAAAGTTTCATGTTTGTAAAATGTCCATCGATAACAAATCTCCCTTCCCCTACACTGGGATCCCCCGTTCCATCGCTCCCGAACCCGTCCTCGCTGTCCCAGATTGGTGATATTTCGATATCTGACCAGTCTAACTCCCAGTCCCAGTAAGATAGATATTCAGTGTAGTTGTATTGACCTTTCAAAGCCTGCTCGTAAATGTGAACAAAATAACGATATCAGGACAGGAACCCGGCAATTTCATGTGTGTAGTCGCCAATCTGAATATGCGAGTAGCCAAAATCATCGTATTGTGAGTGGTTATTCCTAGCATGGATGGCTTGCTACGAAGACAGTTCACATGTATGATTCCCAAAGTCCAGAAATCCGATAACTTGTAACTATTGCAATTCAAGTTGCTGCATCTCTTGTGAGCTTCCACCAGCTGATTTCAACTACCTGCGAACATGGCTAAATATCTGCTAACATACATTTTTTCAAGACTGTTGATGCGATGGTCAAATGGCCGGGATCACAAGAGCCTGATCATACGGTAATTTTTCTTACTGCGAGTACAAAAGATCTTGATTTACGTTCACCAGGGCTTTGCGATTGCGAGCAACATCGAAAATACGCTGTTTTCGGAACTAGGCAAACACCCTTTTTGAGCCAAGAGGTTTAGTAACGCTATGGCTATGGTGAATAGAGAAGTTGGCCTTGAATCATCTCACATAGTTGATGCGTTCATATGGTGGGATTCCATCAGAACTTTCGTCGATGTTGGCGGTTCTCTTGAAGAAGTCAGTATCGCTCTTGCAAATAGCTTTCCGAGGCTTCATTTTACCAGTCAGGATCTTCCGGTTGCCGTGGATCAAGCATCTATTTCCGTGTCGCAAGATATATCTAACAGGGTGACTTTCATGATCCACGACTTCTTTACTGAGCAGCCTGTTATGGGAGCCGATGTCTATCTGTTCCGCTGCGATTTTCCATAATCACTCTGACAAGTACTGTATCGAGATTCTCCAACGCTTAATCCCAGAATTAAAGCCTGGCGCTCGAATTGTCATCGCGGAATACATCGTTCCACCACCTGGCTCCGTCTCAAAATATAAGGAGCGGTTGATCCGGCGCGTATAATGCATTTTCATAAATTTGATTATTTCGTGCTAACATACAATTTCTTGATCAGATCTATGGGCCTTGCGATGGCTGAGCTTCTCAATGCAAAAGAAAGAGACCTTGACGAATGGAAGATATTGCTCAAGAATGCTGATGAGAATTTTGATTTCATCGGAATGGAACAGCCAAAAGACTCAAAACTGTACTTTATCGAAGCAAGATGGAACCTATCTAAACTCAAGAGTTTGAGCTTGTTGGAGGCCAGTTAGTGACGTGACCATAGTACCATTTGAATTTCAGCAATTTGAAAGCAGAAAGCGCAAAAATTGGCAGAATCTTGATAGCAGAAATTTGTATTGGATCATCATATCCCAAGTGATATGGTCAGTATGTGTATCAATGACTTATGTCCTGCATGTACTGGCTTCTGCGTGCAATTCAATTGGCCAAAATTATCGGAAGTGTCACGGTGTGGAGTTTTTGAGGAATGAGCAGAACGGAAACTTTAGTAAAAGCCAGGATAAGCAACAACTGACACCTAACACTAAGTATTTTTATTCTGCTTTACAGTATGATAACGTGTTCAGCGCAGTCCGGACTTCTCACTAGTAGTGATATATAATGAACAGTTTTTTTTTATCATACCACGTAACTGAAGATCGGATGCTTAGTTTCACTTTGGTTTGATGAGCTTCCAAACCGAACTTGATCGAGCCCCTCACTTGGCAGTACCAAGTTTAAATCATACCTGAGCCTATTTGAGTGCTTGGACAACTTTGTCCGTACGATCTCGAATCGAATATGACCCATAGAGGTTCATCACTTTCTCTGGTCCAAATCCTGGGTCTCGGGAATATGTCTGTAGCTCGTGCTTTCCAATATTATGGAAGTCGAATAGAAGTAGAAACAAAGCATCTCTTTCCACATATGAACTAGATATGTATCTTCAATGGCGAACTAGAATGGGATGCACCCAGTTTCGATTTTGCTTTTAAAACCTTTGAATGCTAAGCTAACTCATACACCAGAGAGGATACAAGACCGACAGTAGTGTGCTGGAGAGCGATATGGATATCCGGTGAATACGAGCTCGCTATAACATCATGATATCTGAATCTCCACTTGTTTTTAGGATATGTGCTCCAGATATCTAGATCAAGTAGACTAGGACGAAGATGAGAAGAACAGCGAGGACGAGATTGCGATAAGTGATACAGTGGATCTCTGCACGTTGCCATTAGGCTGATATTACATGGGAAATAATATTACACAAGGATTAGTTCGTTGTGTGGTATCTTTCTGAGATACCGAAAGCAACCATAGTAGTACATGAATGATTACAGTTTAAGAAATTTTGCGAAAGGCCCCATACACATGTTGACGCCAATACTTGCCTGAAGCAATAGGATATTTTGCCAATGCCGACATGCCAAAGCTCATGAATACCCTTTCCAAACGCCATTTAAAGCCTAGGTATCCTTGCTCACCATTCCAAATATCGTAACGCACAAATTCACGCCCCATGAAGCTAGCATACAGACCGCTTTCTATTCATCTTCACCTTCTGCATCCAAATCCTCTCCTTCTACGCCCAGAATCGGGTTCGCATCAAGATTTGGGTCTATGTTGGCATCTTGATTTACATCCGCGTTACAATCAACTTCACTTTCGTCAACTGGTACATCAGCCATTTCTTGATCGCCTTCCGCATCAACAAGAGGGCCTTTGCCTTTTCCTACCCCTGCTCCTTTGCCTTTACCCAAGAGAATAGGCTTGCCTAGTCCGGCACCCTTGCGTGACAAATCTCGATCTCGTCTCGATCTCGGCGCGGGAGTATCGTAGATTGCGGACTCATCGAGATCACTTCTTGTCTCTTGATTCTCTTCCTCTTCGTCGCCAAGCATTACCTCGTTTCCCAGCTTACTGCGCTGTTTCAACAACCTAGGTGGCAAGCCAGGACCACTCTCCGCATTCCCAAAATCGCTCTTCTTGGTTCCTTTTGGCCATCTACCAGGCCCACGCCCTGTACCTCCGCTCTTTCTACGCGCTGCAGTCCGCGCCTTTGAAGCAGATGCAGATGTAGTGGATGCACGTCTAATAGGCACGCCTACCGCCCTTCGAGATTTGGGCCGAGCAGATGAAGAGGTTGATATTCTTGCACGTGAGGATGGTCGCGCTAAGGTTGGGCGTGAGACGGTTCGACTTCGAGCACCAGGCAAGGGAGGAAACACAACAAATCGTATAGCCGGGATCGAGGAGGCAAGATCATAGTATGACTTTTTGGTCATACCATTGAGCTTTTGCGTCATCGCTGACTTTCCAACACTACCTTCTGAACTTGCAACTCTAATGACTTCACCAGCCCCGGTGGTCATTTTGCCTAACGATGCTGTCATTTCTTCTGTATCACCATTCGTAAGACCGTTCAAAGATGTGCCTTGGACACTTCCATTAGATATGCCTTCAACACTGGGTACTTCGTCTTCGTCCTCCTCGCGTGGTGCGACCGTGTTAAGTGGCGGTGCATGATCATAAGCAGAAGCATTACCTCTACCCATGACGAAAGGCGTCCAGACCAACCTTTTAGGATTGAGTTTAGCGTACCCTTTTGCTTCATGATGGCAAATAACCTCTTTGTAGTAATCCGGCTTTAATCTCATGGCATAGGTACCAGTTGTTGGATCGCGGACGAGAGTGCCCATGGCATCAAGGCCAGATATAACATCATCTGGCGTTAAACCCATTTCGTCAGAAATAGCCTTGATACTTGGAACACGTTCAGAGGGCTGAAATCTTTGTAAGTAATAACATAGAACGAGTCGCCAGTAATTACGGTAAGAGACTAGACCCATATCCGAAAGTGGCTTCTCAGGAGAGCCAGTCTTCTTCTCAACGCGAGTGAGAAGATACGAAAAGTCGATGAGCAGGTGACCATATCCCTTTCGTTGATGAATAGGCAATACGAGAATACATGAGACGTTGTTGAGGCTGCTAGGTCGCTTCTCCTTCGAAAAATAGCCCACAAAGTGACAACCCAGTTCGTCATATTCTGTCATGACATAAAAAAGGAAAGGCTCGACATCATAGTAAAGAGTTTTCGATCCGAGAAAGAGCTTTGCTAGGAGACAAAGATTTTGGCAGTACAGTGGGTTCTTGCGGCCATCCACTTCGAAAATCATAATCTTTCCATCCCGGTATATTTCATCGCCAGGAGGATGCTTCCATGGGCATTTCGTTTTATGCCTCCAAGCAACAATATCGGACTCCATGTACTTCAAACAGAACTCACATATGAAAAGTGCCTTATTCCGGCTATATTCTTCTGGATATGGAGCAGCATACCAAATATCGATTTGATATGCCCCAAAATCAATATATTCAATTTGGCTGGCTGGACCTGACACCTTGCGTGCTTTTCTCAATCCTGCCTTGGCAGCAGCTTCTGCCGCAGCCGCTGCCCTTGCTTTCCAATCCTCTTCAGCCGTTTGACGAGCATCTTCAAATTGACGCCGATGCTCTGCTCTAGGTAGTGTCAAAGATGTATCAGCGTCAGCTTCGGAAAGAATGCCACCGTAAGGTTTGGATTTCAGCTCTTCCAATTCTTTCTCGTGAATGGAGGGGTAGAAAGGTTGTGAGTAGCTCGAGGGGACAAGAGCGGTAGAAGTAGCTGTGGATCGAGCCTTTGAGACGCCACGACCACCGCGTTTCTTTTTTGGTTTAGGGGGTATTGAGAGAATATGCCTCAACTCCATAGGATCAACACGAAAGGAGATTTTGAGAGTGCCAGGTATTTTCTCGACAATGTTAACTGGCGGACCTAAAGATGAAGAAGTCTTTTGACGTAAGGATCTTGAAACACGCGGGCTTGTAGGCGTATCTACCCTCTTCTTATTCCTTTTGCCGTTAGTCAATGATAAGTTGCTATCGTTGTCGACTTTGGCTTCATCATGTGGTTCGTCAAATGATGGTTTGGAATTGTCGGGAAGTACATCTCGATCACGAGTCCTTTTTCTCAAAACTAGTCCCTCATCAGCCTCCACGGATGAAGTTTTTCTCTTACGCAACAAACGTGAGCCATCCATGGGATCTTCTGGTGGTATTAGTTGTTCGAAGACGGAGTGTGAATCTGATTTGATTGTACCACGTCTTGGCGGTAATAGGTCCCCTGGAACTCTGTCCCTCGATATTCTCCTCTTGGCCGCTATTGATGCATCTTCATCAAGAAGTTCTACACCATCTCCCTCTTGACCGACTGCCTCCACTATTTCTTCCTCTGGGCCTTCAAGCATATCGACATCTGCACTTGGACTTCCGGGCACGAGACTGTTTTCGTGGCATCCTGGACAATACCATTTTTCCGCCTCTGGAATTTATTTTAGCCGCATTATACATTTCTGTATGACGGAACAGTACATACCTTCGTCAGACTTGAGCGCATTTGAATTTCGGGCGCATTGCCGATGCGCTACAGCTTTGTCAGCCTTACCGATTATAAATACTGGGTCAACTTACCATTGTCTCCACACATCTCACATGCCAGATAAAGTTCGAATTCTTCACTCGGATCATCGTCCTCGTCTTGCTCGCAGAATCTAAGAAGCTATGAGTAAGTTGAAGACTGTAAGTTGAGGAAAAGAAGAGAAACATACATGCAGCGATTCGGATTTACGTGTTCTTCCTCTTCCTCTTCACCTTCCCCATTAGATTGCCATCGTGTTTCTTCCTCGACATCGCTAGAGCCCTTAGATTCGTCATCTTGTTCAATTTCCACGGAGCTGTCGCTATCGGAGCCACTCTCTGCGTCTTCATCATCGTCATCCTCTAAGCCAGGCTGAATTTTGACTGCACCAACTCCCTCCGCATCGTCGTCATCCTCATCTCCTTCACCCAGCTCTCGGTTTTCATCTGCCTCTTCTTCCTCAGTATGATCCATGTTGTCTGGCCCGTCAAGCATTTCGTCGTCCTCCTCTCCATCTGCATCTTCATCTGTTAACATATCCTCTTCTCCTTCCGGTCCCTCTCTGTCATCCTCTAGATCGCTGTGATCCCCAATCAACCCATTTTGTAATTGAATATTAGCAGCATATGCATTCGCGTCCTCATTGATTATGTCAGGAACCATGTCGTCATCCTCCTCAAAATCAGCATCGTCTTCAGAAGTAGCTAAACTACGGGAAGGCTCCCCATCCATAAGCACCACTGCTGCTGCCGCTCCCGCCATTCTTTATAGATTGGTTTTCATGCGCGATGTAGATATATTGGCACGACAGGAATATTTATCGATGCCGAGAATATAGGAGAATGTGGCCTAGGCGGTTGGATAGCCTTTGCAATCGTTGCTTCTGCGCCCCGCCGGGTAATTAAGTAGAAGATGAAACAGTGTTCGATTTTTGTCGCCGATTCGATTTATTAGATGCCAGAGGACATACTATACCAGCCAAGTTAACGCAAGTAATGCGCAGCTTGCCAGATAATTGTTGGATGGATTGTTGTAATTTAGGTATTAAGCACTGCAGTTCGAAGAAGTGAACGTGATGTTTTAAACCAATTCCATCGAAAAACAATTATGAGAGCCTCAAATATTTATGCATAAGACCTTCCGACGCGTAGATCAAGCTTGATTTGAATTGATAATCGTGTGTGGTGTTGTTATTGCGTTCTCAAGGGTTATCAATACCCCAAAGTCGTCGTTCGGGCGGCCTGCGAAGTCTTAGTCATCATTTCACTTCAAATTGGCGCAAACCAACGTCGTCAATCAATTCTGAGGCTCTCAAAAAGCCTTATCACTCCAATTGAGAAGCCAACAACAAATACAAGGTACGTGCTATACAATTTGTGAGGCTATATGAATGTTACAATGCTAACCATGAATCAATAGATAATTACGAAATCGCCACGATGGGTGTTCCTTTCGAAGCTCTCCTTCCATATGGAATCATGCTTGCCGTTCGTACCTCTACGATTCTCACGACCCTTCCACTACAAAGATCATAATACTGAGTACCACGCAGATGTTCGGTATTACCGGTGCTGGAATGTCTGGAGTTAGAGCTCTGCAAAATGGTGGAAAGAGAGCCAGACATTCTGTAGATGCCTGGGACAGAGTGAGCATCCCTACGTCTTAACCTTACATTGATGAAGGAAACTAATCGTTCACGCAGCAAAGTAACCTCTATCCTCGGGATTCTACACTGTTGTGTATGATACTGACTGCGATGTAGTGATGGACCGTGATAGAAGGTTGACTGGATTCCTTCGAGGGCAAACCGATAATCCAAGTGCTCCTCTAGGATTCGAGTTGAATAACCCATGGAGAGTAAGTTTTTTTATTGGGCTTCAGAGAGTCTTCTTCATAAATATTTTATTTTTACTAACTTCAACTCAACAGCTCGAGAAGAGATTCATCTAGAGACTTTGGCTCAACCACTGTACATACCCCAAATGAATTTAAACAAGCCACAATATTTTATGATACTCATGCCTACAATGGGCTCTGGATGGCCTGATCGAGAGATGATTCTATTAATCGAATCATTGTGGGCTTACAAGACTCTAACCCTTGATCTAAACTGCGTTTGTCATGCCGAACACATTACATGTTGAACAAAGTGACTTCTACATGTTTATGTTCTCCGAAGACAGCGATGTTTCAAATTTTCTCTCCTCCCCTCCCTCATACGACAAATTAAATTATGCGTTATCTTCCTCTTCATCACATTGAATTATTGCCATGGTATTATGTCAATTTGAGTTCAACAGTGGATATACGGTTTCACAACTGATTTTCAAAAATCACAATGTGTTTCAACCTGCTACCTGCACTCGGTTCATTTAAATCGTGTATCTAATAAATACTTGGCCTGCATTGAAAATTTTCGTCATTTCTTGCGGTGTATAAATGATAGTTGCAACTATGTGGCTATGTGAAATATTTGAGCTTTCTGTGAGTCGATGCATCCACTGACGATGCTCAGAAGGTATGGTCCTTAGACATTTATCCTTCCAGGACCCATCTGGCAAAGAGTTATGTAGACGATTTCTATTCTTCCTGAAAGAATTTAGAATCTACGAGTGTGTTGTGCATTCCATGTAGTTCTGCTAAATCATACTAATACACGGCTTTCAAAGGAATTCTCGCCCCCCCTTATAAGCATATTGCATCGAACGACCCGCAACCTATAGTACTGTACATCTCTCCATATCTATTGTCAGAGCCCATCCAACATGGGTTCCGAAACTAGGCTGTGCATCCTGAGGTCTATGTTTATGGCCAGCTCTATATGCTGGCATTTCTCTACCGTCCCTGATATCGATTATCAGAGTCCATCCAACATGGGTTCCGAAACTAGGCTGTGCATCCTGAGGTCCATGTTTATGGCCTGCTATGTATGCTGGTACTTCTCTACCGTCCCCGATATCGATACTCCAGTTTCCAGATAGCAACCAGGTACATGCCTCTTAGATAGCATCGATGGAGACAGCTAACGGTGTCGGTTCGGATAGAGAAAATACCATTGCGCCTAAAGATCCTCGATATCTATATGGCTTTTCACATGCGTATCACAAGCAAGATCGATGCCCAGAGAATACTGTATCCACTCATGCACCTCACCGCTCTAAATCACATAAGGTAAGTCTTGGTATTGATATTTTACATTGCATAGAACGGAGATCGACGTTTTAAATCCGAAAATATTTCATCCATGTACATTCAAGGGCTTTTATTTGATATTGATGGCGACCAGAGTTTGATCCCTATATCTTCCGTAAGACCACGATCACATTGCGGCCCCTCAATTTCGCCGGTTTGACGCCATGGGCCCAATTTTTAGAGATAATGTTATGTATGATAATTGGTTATATAAGGACTGGGCACTCTCTGCCCTGTTTCAAACCTTAATTATGTCTATAATCTATTTTAAAACTCCTCGAGCTGACGACCGCCATGTAGTAGATAGGAGCAGAATATTTGAAAGTAGAGAGGTCTTCCTTCCTCCTTCCTCCCCCCACACAATTTAGTTTTTCGATACAATCGAAGTAGCTGGTACTGCTATCACTTTCCTCCCTTCTCCATGAATCAAAGTTCAGTTCATACAACCTCAAGTGGGGAATAACGGTGAATAGCAGTACAGTGCCACATTGATACCGCTTGAAATGCCGCTCTGTTGTAAAATTTGAAACAGGTAGATATTTTTAACAATTATGGCTTGTTCTTCAATCATGAAAAAACCCGTTAATGAGTTTGACATCCCAAGATTGCTTTGAAGAAGAGAAGGGAGTTCAACTCCCCTGTAGATTAGAGGAACATTGTTGCTGCGAGAAAACCGGTGTTTGGCTTGTGCGTCGCCAGTGAGTATTCGAGAAATCAAAAGTACTGTGTTAGCCATCCTAGACATTCTTGGCATATTGCGAATGCGGATTCTAACTAGCCAGTATTTCTATTGTATCGATTTTGTTCATCTTACTCAAAATATCCACACACTTCAACCAACGCATCAAAGCATGCTTTCTACAAAACAATAGAAATGGAACGCGACCGGAGTACGGAGGATGGTTTATAATTATACTCAGACAGTGACATCCCCAAGACTTTGGGCGCATATGCTCATGAAAGATGTTTTTTGATCACATCGCAAGCATTGTACGTCCTTCACTAGGTGGATCATTGCAGCAGCTAACTCAACTTTCCTCCTTGATCCGATTTGGTGTATTGTGCGAAAATTTGATAACAATATGGGATCTCTCACTTCAAAGATCCCGTCGATCACAAAACCTCAAATACGCAATACTTCGCCACCAATCCCATATTTATCTGCAGGAGCGTGAATGAGTGATAATTGCAAATGGCAAAGAGAAAATAAAACTGGTGCTTGAACTGTAAACCCCTGCTCCGATTGCGTGCTACTCAAGTATGAAGAGGTGGTTGGAGGGGGAAATGGCCAGGCCTTCAACTACTCTAGGCCGGTGACCTAGATCTGAGCGTTCAGATTTTGAAGGTAGTGGTCAATTTTGAATGGCTTGAAGTTCTGAATGATATGCTTGATAAAATTAGGTTGGGCAAATTTAATGAAATTCGGAAACAAAAAGGCTTCTCAGACTGTTAGAACCCTGAAAATAGACCGCGGTGCCGTCGCTTTTCGCATTGATGATAGGGAATCCACTCCAGATCCACCTCAGCCCGAAACGTTTGTATCCATCTCATCTAGGAAAAATCTTCGAAGTTCAGGCTGGCTGTGCCTCTCTGAAGATTCAGAATGGGGATACTCGGGAAGGGTCGATCACCCGCTCTCATTTGCAACAGCAGTATGGTCGGTAGAATCTATTCCGAAGTACCTTGAGAATAAAGATTAACAGACCATAGAATCATTCTTCGTCATGGAAAACTGAAAAAAGAGGTATCGGCGCAACTTCGTTAATTCATAAAGTTGAGTTTCTTGGCTGCCGAAGGACTGCATGATGATATTGTGAGATAAATGTCACCAGTCGCCGTTCGGGGCCGACGAAGGTGTATATTCTCTCACTAGAGAGCTTGGCTACATATATGTATGCAATATTCAAACGAATGCGAGCACGATGATGACGTTGGTGTGTGATAAGGTATTTTTCACCCGTAATGAAAATCTTCAAAGATCCCAATCTTCACATGAAGTGAAGTGTGGATATGTCTCAGACACGCACTAGCCATTTCTGGCTAGATCTCGCGACTCTAATGCCTGGGCAAGAGCCACTCTATTTTAAATGCCGGATTAAATTATATGCGCCGGCTAAGTACGTGCAACAATCAACAATCATCTCATCTCTCTGGGCAACTTTGGGCGGGAGCTTGACTTCTTGTGTTGTCGAGCTTTGCACGATCTACCGGTAGTCTATTTTAGCTCCGTCGGTCCATTACCGGATCTGTTGCCGGGCCCATGCTTCTTCTTGGCACTCCTTTAGACTAACGCCCAACATGTCTTGAGACGATTCGGAGGTTGGAGATAATGTTGATCAATAACCTTTTTGCTTCTCGTCGATCTCCTCCTATACGACAGTTACAACATATACTCTTCCAGAAAGACATTTCGCTGCCAAAGTATATTCTACTCTCCGTACCAAATGTACATTTGGATAGCACGCTTACTTCAGTTGTTTTTGCTGTGTCTTTCGGTGCAACAAAATGCGCTCGAGGCACTCATTGCCAAGCTTGGCGCTTCTTGTCTTTCGGCGCATTGTCTATGATGGAGCCAGGAGAAGTACATTGACTTTTGCCAGTTCATCTTCCGTTTCCTTGGTGCCAATCACGTCTTGAGAGTTCTCGAGGCAAGGAATTGAAAGCTGTTATATGTACTCCACCTGCGAGTCTGGTTCAATAATTTGGCGTTCTCCCTTGTGCGCAGGGCCGTGTTTGTCTGCCAAGCGCCTCAGTCCGCTGTTATATGTCCATACCTGCCTAATCAGGATTGTTGTTCTCGTTCTGTGTGGACTTCTCGAACCCCTTTTAGTGTGGATGGCGAACTACTCCTCGAACTCCGGCACTGCATTAAACATGTATCTTATCTTTTAGATTATCAGATACTTCATTGCTTCATGCTAACTTCCAAAAAAATCTCAACTCGGCCGTAACAGGAGATGGATCAACGGTGAGCACAAGGTTTCGATTCATTCTCATCTTTTTTTCCTTCTCACCTGTCTCCACCAGTGCTTCACTATCCCCAGGGCTGTGCCATCAAGTGGGCTGCGAGGATATATCTCTGCATGCTTGATGTGATAGATGACTGTGCGCAATCACCTTCAGTCCCCCAGGTGATCCACAGCTCTTCTAGAGATGAGTATTAAACATGGAGAAAGACCCTTCTACCTAGGTTTGCTACTCATTGTGTTTCCTTCAATCCATCTCTTCTAAACATTAGCCTTTTGACGAGCTGTATCTCTACTTCTCCAATTACAGCCTAGATCTAGAATATGGATTCAGTCAACCCCGGCCCTGTTATCGATGGCAAACCTTCATCGTCTTTGGATCAATCACACAGAGTCCCAGAGCAGTCACAAACTTTGAGCTCTCAACATGAAGACTTGAATAACTCAAGCCAGCGAGGAAATGAAGTCACAAATGCATCTCTCGAGAGCCGACCCAATGGCATTTTTATCATAGAGCCCAATCACCCGAGAACCCGAGATTCCTTTGAAGGCGATATAGAAAGATCTAGTGAACTCTTTGACGACAAAGAACGCCAAGATAGTAGTGCCCTCACATCTTCCGCCAATAGTGTATATGTCGCGAAGCAAGAGTTAGAACAGCCGCCCTATCACATCTTTTCTATGGCAAAGAAAAGACAGCTTGTGTATATAGTATCTCTTGCAGGCCTGTTCTCTCCCTTATCAAGTAACATCTATTTTCCAGCCTTGAAGGAAATTTCCACGGTATGTACACAGCCTATGCCATAATTCTGTACTATCTGAGTCTAACATCGTTTAGGATTTGAATGTTTCTCTTTCACTGGTCAGTCTAACTGTAACGGTTTATATGATTGTTCAAGGACTTGCTCCGTCATTCTGGGGGCCAATCAGTGACACAAAAGGTTAGTACTTCATTGCGTTATACATAGTACCCTTATTAGCGCCCCCCACTCCATGGATTTTAACGGAATCTTTTTTTTGATATCACACTAACACATTCTCACATTAGGAAGGAGAATTACATTCATGGGTATGCTCTTGGATGATCGAAATACGAATATGTCTAATTTTTTCTAGGCACATTTATCGTATATCTCGCTTCAAATATCGGTCTGGCTCTCAGTGATAACTTCGCGACCCTCATGGTCTTCCGCGCAATACAAGCTGCCGGTAGTGCTGCCACAATAGCTGTTGGTGGGTAACTCTTATAAGTTGATGATGAACTTGACTGATAATCTGAACAGGTGCTGGAGTCATTGGGGATATCACTACTCCTAAAGAACGCGGAGGTAAATTTCATTTCATTTTCGACTTCTATTTCTTGATCGCTCGGGACTAATAATAAGTATGTAGGTCTCATTGGTATATTTGGTGGCATTAGAATGCTAGGACAATCTGTGGGCCCAGTCTTCGGAGGAATTATAACTCAGTATCTGGGATACCGCGCAATTTTCTGGTTTCTTTTTGGCTTGGGTGCGCTAGCTCTTCTCTTGATAGTCGCAGTCCTCCCGGAAACGCTTCGAAGTGTGGCTGGGAACGGTTCTATCATCCTTAAAGGTATCCATCGACCATTGTTCTACGCACAGCCATCCACAGAACACTCCTCTCAAGAACTCCCCACAAAGAAGAATGTTACAGTTTCCTCAGTCATCGCCCCTCTCAAATTTTTACTTGAAAAAGATGTCTTCGTTACACTTTTGTTCGGTGCCATCATCTATACTGTCTGGTCCATGGTAACATCCAGTACCACCGCCTTATTCTCAGAGCACTTCGATCTCACCAATTTGGAACTTGGATTGATTTTCTTGCCAAATGGCGCCGGTTGCATCTGTGGTTCCTACCTCACAGGTTATCTCATGGACTACAACTACAAAGTCGTTGAGTCTCGTTACCGTGAACAACACAATGTTCCGGCTGATGTTCATATCAAGGCCAATGAACTGCTAGATTTTCCTATCGAAGTCGCAAGAATGAGAAACATTTGGTGGATTATCATTGTTTTCATTGTGACCACGGCTCTTTACGGGTACTCGTTAAGCCTCGAAATTATTGCTCTTCCACTTGTTCTACAATTCTTTATTGCATACACGGCTACTGCGGTCTTTTCTTCCAACAGCGCCTTGATCATCGACCTTTACCCTGGTAAATCCGCAAGCGCTACTGCTGTAAATAACCTTAGTAGATGCTTGTTGGGAGCAGCTGGTGTGGCTGCGGTGCAGCCAATTATTGATGCATTAGGTTCTGGGGTGACATTCCTGATATTCGCTGGAATAACTTTTGCGTGTAGTCCATTGCTATTGTTAGAGTGGTATCATGGAGGAAGATGGAGGAGGGAAAGAGCCGAAAAGTTGGAGAAAAAGGAAGAGGCCAAACGCGCAACAGACTTGGAGAGATGAGACGTACGGATATATGTCCCAAACAGCAATTTATGCGATTGGGTCAGGAGAATTACATAGATCACGAATGGGTAGAAGCGAACAGCTGCCCCTGATCTTGAGACATCTGTGGCCTTGCCACCATCATTAGAGTGTGTAGGGCTCCGCATCATATGACCAAACCTGCTTATGGCAACTCATTGATGATGGAAACTTGAAAATCACAAGTTCTTCGAACACCTGGAGCAGATCAAAAGATCATGCAAAGAGAAGTAGATCACTCATCAAGGCTCAATAAAATGGCCTTGATGGGAATGGGGGAATATCGGGTGGTGTTATAACATCATTACAGTCGTTTTAACCCAG
Source organism: Botrytis cinerea B05.10 (assembly GCF_000143535.2). Lineage (NCBI taxonomy): Eukaryota > Fungi > Ascomycota > Leotiomycetes > Helotiales > Sclerotiniaceae > Botrytis > Botrytis cinerea. The sequence continues at coordinate 1,766,064 of NC_037312.1, read as the reverse complement.
ATTATTAGATAGATAAAAAGATACCATTACGAAAATTTCAATTATTTAGCCCTAGCTGCTATCATAAATTTTCTGTGTGTTATGCAGTTATACTATCCGAACCTTGGTGATAACTTCTGCCAATATCATTTACTGTTCAACATGTAAAATAGCTAGCATTATGTAGTTAGTCATCAAGACCTATATTTCTCTTGAGTTCGCAGTGTCATTATTACGATAGTCATGATAACGAACGCTTACGTGCACCTACCATAAATTCGAGCACAAGACGTGCTTTTTGCAATTACGCGTCTGTCTCAACCACTTGAAATTAGACAATTCAGATGGGAGCGCTTGCACATCTGCCGACCCCTTTCTTCACCGCTTAACTAGAGCTTAAACATAGAATAGATGCACTAGAAATTCGACGGACAGTCAACGCTAATCAACACTAAACTTCAAACCCTGCATCTGTGACGTTGTGTGACTCTCCCAATCCTTCCCAATATTGGCAATAATTAATGGTACCAGACTCTAAGGCTGAATCGAATTGCTAAGGGTCTCTTGGTATTAAAATAGTGTCAAGGTGATGCAGGGGTAATCAGGGAGTATCGCTGTCATTGTTCTGGATATTGAGGATTCATTGCTTGAATTTAATTTCGAAGTTTGCGAGATCCACGAATCAAGTCGGTTTGAAAAACGGATCTACGACAAGACCTGAGGTAGCTGGGTAAATGGTCAACACACTATCTCAATGTACGATTTATGTGAGTGCACGAAAATGTAGCCAATGGCTGTATGTATTAACTAGAATTGTGATGATTGTGGATTCTACATATATTAATCTACAACAAAGGCTTGGACATAGGAGCAATGATACCCTGTTTGACCATGACTCTCGGCTTGGTCGAGTCCTGGAAGGTCTCCTTGGTAGCCCATTCCGGACCAACTGGCAATCGCAATGAGCGCTCGTATTGTTGGCGGTTCTCAAAAGGATGAGGTAATTGTGATGCATAGTATTTACCATTCTGAAGTTTTCGTTAGTAACTGTAGAAAAAAAAGAGGAACAGCTGTGTTGTACGTACCTTCTTGACACGTTTTTCGTTAATGATAACGCGGTCAAGCTTTGCATCTTTCCTGTTCTGTTCCTTGATACCCTCGGACTTAGTAAGGAATCTTCCCTTGTTCTTTGCCTTTTCTCTCTTGCTCACGCCATCTCCTACCCAACTTCCCCAACCTGGTATGGTGTTATCAATGACTTTTTCATCCTCATCCTCGATGGTCTGCTTTTTCTCCGCTTCAAAATCACCGACGACATCAGCTCCAGCGAAGGCACGCTTGATAAGTTCTTGGTCTTTGATGGCAAATGGAAGATGAATAGCGCCATCATCCTCACTATCCTCATCAGAAGCCTCAAGAATCTGGGCTGTCTTTGCCTTGGTCTTCTTGGATTTGGGTTGCTTGGCCATTACAGCAGCTTGTGACAAATCAAGCTCTTCCACATCCATAGCACTGTTGCTCTTATGTCTGCGTTTATTTGCCTCTTTTTTGCTAACCATTCCCGATTTGAGAGGTACTTTTGACCACGCTCCACCTTCAGTAGCCACCTCTGGTTCTGCGACAAATGACTTTCCAGAACCTCCACTCGAGCCATTCGTCTTCTTTGCCTTTGGTGCACTAGCAGTTGCTTTAGGACCATTATCAACCCCTGTGAATTCTACATCCATATTATCCTCATCCTCCGAGTCTGCAGCTTCTTCAAATTCGTTGACGTTTTGTGATTTTGTTGGAACATCTTTAACTTTAGATCCAGGTCCAAATGTTCTACGTCCGACATCGCCATCTTCTTCCTCTTCACTAGAGCTTTCTTCTCCTGCGAGCTCCTTTCTCATTTCCTCTACCATAGCATCATTCGCCTTCTTGCGAGATTCTTCGGCATTCCGCATGAACTTCATATTTGCCAACTTTGCTCCTGGAGCGGAGTCGTCAATGATGTCGTCTTTTCCTGCCCTTTCCAGGCGTCGAAGAAGTCGTTTCTGCTCTGTTCCTTCGTCGTCATCGCTCATATCATCATCAGAATCGTCCATAGATTCATCCGAGTCGTCTTCAAACTCTTTTCTTACTGCCCTTCCTTCCACCCTCTTTCGCAGTTCCTCCTCTCTTCGAGCCATTTCGGTGATACCGTCCCTAGCATCTTCATCCCATGCCGCTCGACCCGTAGCCTTTGTAGCTTTGGCCCATTTACTGTTTCTGTGCTTTGCCCCCATTCTCTCAGTCGCACGCCTTCTGTCCTGGGCCTCAAGCTCATCCTCAGAAGGAACAAACCCTCCCTCTTCAAGAGCTGCCTTGTTTTTCGCTTCTTCTCTTTCACGTTGTTTTCGATGAACTTTGCGATAAGACTTGCTCTTGATTTTTTTAACTCGCTTCGCCTTAAGCTCTTCTCGGTAGAGAAGCTCCCGAGCCATTCTTAACTGGTCTCTACGAGCTTTCACTTCCTCCATGGATAGTTTGTTCATTTCCAATTCCTCGAACTCTCGGATTTTATCTTCGTCATCTCTTCCACCTGCGGTAGCGAGTCCACTCTCCTCGAGAATACTCTGGATCGTGGCTTCAAGTTCATTGAAAGGTTTGGATTGTGCTGTAGATTGAAGTCGATTGTTTGCGCGTGCAGAATCTGCATCTGGATCCGCCAAGGGGAAAACCAAGTGGTCTGCTCGTCGATTATGTTTTACGGTATCTGTCCATCTATCCAAAGTTTCTTTGCTCTTGTCGTATGCTACACTGCGATCGAGACGGTCTTGTTGACGCCTTGCGAGAGGTACTTCTAGCGTGCTAGCAACCTTTTTTTTGTCATCGCCTTTTTCAGACTTGAGAGCTTTTTTGATTGAACGATCGTTGATATTGCTTGAGCCAAGGTCTGCGATGAATTCTTTTGTCGATGGGAGACCAAAATTTCCGGGGGTAGCATATTCGCTCACACCATCATTCCGTCGTTTGGCGAGGGCTTTGTCATTGAGTGGAAGATTCGCAATCAGATCTTGTAGTGCCGCATGTTTCGACGGATCTATAGAATCATCTTCATCTTCGTCATCGGCAGATGATGCGGAAGAATCTTCGTCGCTTACTTCGTCTTCATCTTCATCGTCGAAGCCGGATTGGTCTGAGCCCTCGGCCTCAGCTTCATCCTCATCATCTGACGAAGCGTCTAACATATCTGCGAGATCGACAGCACCCTCTCCTAAATCACCTTCCTCCAGTTCTGATCCGGAATCCTCCCCATCATCATCCTCATCTAGGTTTAATTCTTTGTTTTGCGGCATGCGCTTCTTGGAGCTCTTATTATTACTAGAGCTCCCCGAAAACGCATATCCTTCGAATCTTTCCTCGTCACTCTCTCCAAAAGCTTCGTCACTATCAATGTCGCTGTCATCATCGCTGTCCACCACACCCATTTTCCATGTGTTCCCTTCGCTATCGCTTCCCTCGTCGATATCTAACTCATCAAATCGACCCTTTGCTGGACCCTTTTTTTGTTTCTTCGCACTGAACTCTTCGTCTTCTCCCTCGTCTTCGTCGTCTTCATCTCTGTCTCGCTTCCCAGGTCTATTCCCGCCTTCAGCGTGACCCAATCGGCTTTGTCTTACTCGATGGCGTTCCCCAATTTGTTGCTGTGCGGCGGAAAATGCATCGATAGTCTTATTCTTCGATTTTGTTCTAACTTTGGGCTGCTTCAACAGCGATCTGCCATGCGATTGTCTTCCAGGCATGATTGCGCTTTGAAAATTCTTGTCGCAATATTGTGCTAGAAGCGTTGATAATCTTTTATCAATTTTATTGGGAAACTTTTTTTCTGCTGATGTAGAAAGGCGGTGACCTAATTAGGTATTTTGAGATCGGATAATGCGGCCGCCGGATGAACTTTAGCTTCTAAAGACAATTTTGGAGAAGCATCTTGAGTCTGCACAATCCAAAATAAACTCATAAACATCGATCGCTATCATGCAGCCCACACAATGTCTAATGAAACGGGTGGCTCGACATGCCCTGAGTACGAAGAAAGCAAATAAGGGATTCTACAAGGGTACCGGAAGTGGTTCAACGGGTCGACACACACAACATGGAGGGTACATAATCGAGTGGGATAAAGTCAGGACATACGTCGTGCCGCAAAACCTTAAGGAGTGTAAAGTACGAATTTGCAAAGATCAATTTGGAATGCTCCAAGGGATACTGACTGGGATTTAGCTCACACCGTTCGTCACAAAAAAGATATTGCCGCCGAGAGGAAGATTCGAAAATGACCCCAAAGGTGCTTTCAGTGGAGAGGCATACCTGCGGAAGTGGAAGGATATTTCGGATGGAATGACATAAATAATTGGTGTGAATTGGTATGGATGCTTTTATCCTTCTGCAGGTTCTTTTACTAAATATTCTTAGGGTTTATGGGAAAACGGCGTTGACAATTGTATCCAAAAATGTATCAAAACGATTACATGAATATCATACCCCTCGGATTGAAACCTGGAGCGTGAGATGAAGTAACGCATGTTCGCAGTATTTGAAAACTGGGCGTACACTGTGAAGTGAACATACTTGATAATACTAGCAAGTTGCACTTGAGCAGCTAAGTTGTTCATTGGCTATTATAATGATGGCGCTGATTGACCTGCAATGTTGTTTTGTATATGCTTACATCGTCGAGATCCATCCTAGAAGATTGCGTATGCACAAGAACTTATAATTTTGCTTTTGAAGCCGAACTCCTTATGATATCCGCTGGATTTTCAGCGAAGCAAGAATTCAGTACTATCTTATTAGTCTTCTGGGGGTGCTAAACCAAGGAGTTTCCTAGGCATTTGAAATTCATTGAATGCCTTCTTGTCTGACTGAAGTTCAATCATGTCCCCAAATCCACCCCTCAACGTGCTCGCAAAACGGAGGGGTTCCAACGGGGATCAGTCTCTCCTCTTGTCGGATTTCATCTCTCAACATTGTATACTTCCCCCACTTCGAGCTCACGGTCTTCTACTCATACTGCAATCTAACGCCATAATTTTTCCCAGATCATAAGATTGACACCCATTGTATAGCTCCAAAGTCTGACATTACACCCTTACTTCTCTCATACCATTATTATTGCAACCAATCCTGGCGGCCAGTTCTGACGAGTTCCGACATCTTGAGATCGTGTGAAGAGCAATTGGCAACTCAAACCCCGTCGGCGATAAACGAAGGTATCGGGCCTGTTGCCGAACTATCTACCAAATTTGTACTATAAATTTTACATCATTACATTTCGTTCTAAAGACTTGTGCATGTGTCCGATTCTTGTACCAACCAACTTGGTTTCTAACTTAGTTCATACATCCGCATGAATTAACAACGACTTGTTAACGGTGTAGAATTGGAGTTTCGGTGGACCAATTTATTCAAAGTATCTCGTCGGGGTACTTTGTTGACTCAACGCACTGAAATCTAATCCGCTTGCCATCAATTTCAGAATTTGGCACAACGGCATCTCTCATTAAACTGCCATCTACCCCAGCGTAAACTTGGGTACTCTATTGTCGTTCCCCTGATTCTCGCGGAGTGAAATGACTGTTCCGTAATCTTAGGGCGCGCCTAGGTGAAGATGTCCTACAGCATCTAATTTGAGCGGCCCAAGAGGCATCGGAGTCAACGTCAGGCCACAAATAAAAAAACTACTGACGTAATTAACAGACCAGGACTTTCTCCACCGCAGAGTAAATGCATGCACGGAATTTCACTTCTCGACAACTAGTTTCAAAACATGGTGGCAACGATTTCCATAATTAGATGCGCTCGAGGGCTAGGCTTGGCTCTTGCTACTAAGTTCTCGAAGGCTAGCTATTTCGTCTTTATAACTGCTCGAGGAAATCTCACTCCCATCCTTGAAGGATTGATAGTCATCCCCAAGCACAGTCATGTACATAATGCTCGATGCTACAAGTAGATCCAGTGTGCAAGCGGAAAATCAGGTTGCTTCTCTCTTAGACGGTAAAGACATTAGTGTTTTGATCAACAATGCTGGAGTAATTTATTGGATGGCGACTGGAATCCTTGCCGTATAAATCTCATCCAGTTTATTTCCTTTTTCAATAAAAAAACTTCCGTTTTGGTATTCTCACTATTGGGAATTAATTGGTTTTTTCTAAAACGGAGACGACCCCCTTGGGATCCCACAAAGAATTGCTAGACAGCAACTCGGTTACATAGAAGCGAAGGAGGTTTGTCATCTCGGCAAGTCCTAGACCATAGGACACAGAGTCTCCTTTGTCAAGGCCCTTTTTTCAGTACTACATCTAGCAGTATAGCAAAGATTTATATCTCTCCTTAATAAATGACCATATGAGTCTCTTTATTTCTCTCAGAAATATTAGCGAATGTTTCTGTTCAACCCATTCTGCGGTGGGCTTACAGAAGAGAGCTGAACTTACAACATCTTTAAATATTCACATTGCGGAAAAGGCATCGAAATAACTTGGAAGATACTCAATATCTTTCACATACCGAAGCTATTACTGCAGATTTTGTTGATCATCGAATATTGGTGGAACAGGCTATTTTTACTATTTTATTCCAGCCTCGTTGAGTATCGGAAGATTGACACACATTTGCACCGCCTCCCAACACTTACTAACTTCAAGGTCAAGCCAAACAAATCACTTGACTTATATACTGATTCCACTGATGCTTCGATAAGAAGTACCTAAAGTTTAATATTTCCTTCAGAGATACAAGCCATGGAAACATTATACAAACCACTCACGTGCTATCTTTCAGGTGATCATAATTTGAGTTGCATCACGTGAATACAGTTCTCTTCCCTCCTGTTCTTCATAGGCGACGCTGATAAGTTGTCTGAAAACATTTGACAACGTCTCTTTTTTCTCCTTTTTCTCGAAAGACACCTAGATATCAATATATACTTCCCGCTTCTCTCAGCGGACCGACATCATACAGTGAATTACACTTTTTAGAGATGATTTGAATTGGACCAGGCCGAGGTAGGAAGATGGGAGGTTGGCCTAAGGTTAAGGTCATGTGCGAATCGCAAAACATTGAAGCTGTACCACCTGGTGCACAAACCTACCTGGATATTCTTAACAAATATGTTGGTTGATTGTCAATATCTATTCATCATTTTTTTCGAGTATTCGTCGGTATATACCATATATCCTTAATTTTTTGTTTTATATTTATAATTGTATCTCTTTGAAAAGTTTCAAGAGATACTCATCATACTAATGTAGTCACACATGTTATACATATACCATGCACCTGAACCCTAAAAGTAAGACAATTCTTGGGGCTTCCAATGATAGAGTTGATTAGTTTAGGAAAGATGATCACAACGTCGCGCTCATCTGATGCTTCTCGAGGATTTTTAGAGAACAATTGCGAAATATGTTGTCCTCCTCTTATTTTTACTTCCATTTATCTCTGAAGTTTTAGAGGTGTATGAAAAACTCAAGGCGTAAGATTTTACATTCCTCAACTCAACTCGACTTTCCCTGTGAAAATTTCCTGGCCCCAAGACATTCTGACCTTTTTTCAGACACGCGACCAACTGGCCTTCCTCTATCACAAAAATATTTCCCTTTTGATATCTCAATCTTATTTCCATAATGACCATACGTCGTCCAAGTAGTTGTGTATCACACTACTATACTGACGTCGATTTAAGGGACGTCCGTCAGTAGTATAAATCTGATGATACACAACGGGCCGAATGTACCTTCCTCGAGCTTCATGATGCCGAACTTTCTCGTCATTCCACAAGTATTGAATTATTGCCAATTTGCATCCATCGTGATTGTTATGCTGTCACAAACCTATTGAATTACTCACGTTCTAATTTTCACCCTATCACCTATTAGCATCTTAGTTGTCATTATCTAAAATAATGACAAGCATACTTAGACGGAAAGTCTCTCCTCATTTTACAAGCACGTTTAATTTGCCAGTGATATTGAGATGAAGAAGTGAATGATATACTTAGATTAGACCTAAAATTATACTCGAGATGTATCATTTAGCAGAGGCCGAGAAATCACTTAAGAACCCTTCACTCTCACCACATTCTATTTCTTTTACCTCGATCTACCTATACTCTTCCTATTGTTTTGGTAGTAAACAATTTCAAGTATGAAGCGAACTATCAGATTTCTTGTTCCCCATATTCTTGCCGCAATTGTGAGCGGTGCACCTTTTCCTCAAGGACAAGGCGGCCATGCCTCGCTAATCACAAAGAATATACATCCTGTTCAACCCAAGTCCCTTCTGCCAGACGAAACCTCTTCAGATGGATTCCTATTTTTTTCCTCGCCGGGTGCGATTCTAAGTTCTTCCATAAAAACGACGACGGTCATCCCATCCGTCTCCGTGCTGACCACCTCCTCACTCTCTGGGACCGTGCAGGTTACAGTACAAGTTCTACCCCCCTTGAGTACCGGTTCTTTCGACACAACAGGAACAGTTATTTCCAGTCTCGAAACATTTGGCCACGCTACCAGCCCTCCTATAATTACGTCGTCTATCCCTTCACCCGTAACTCGAATGGCACCCACTGAACCAACACCTGTCAATTTTAAAATCAATACCGTTGCAGCAGATGCCAATATCTTCCAGCCAATCGATACTTCACCCCCTCCATCTAATCTGGGCTCTCGTTCAGATCATCCAGTACCTCGGCTAGGAATAAAACCTCAAAGTGCGCCACTTGATACCAACAAGTTTTACGCTAATTTCTTTCTCGGTACGTAGTCTAATATGCGGAAGTGGAGAATGGACGTCTTTGAGAGATATTGTTTTTGAAGAGCCTTTGAGATGAAAACTAATTATTGAATAGGAAGTCAAACATCCCCTACCTGGACGCATCCATACTCGCTTGCTTGGTCAAAAGGAGGTGGAGCAACCAAAAGCTGGGGAATGACCCTCGTCCATATAGATGCCAATCAAAGAGTATTTGGACCGAATAACACAGTAAATTCCGCTTCGTATTTCTTAAATCCAAGTGGGTTACAATCATTGGTTCTTTCTGCGGCAGAACTAGGCTCATCAACAACTTTAACGACTGACTCTCTGACTGATCTTTCGGTCAATGTCAACTTAAGTCCTACCCCTGGTGCCGCCCCTGCGATCAAATTTCCTTTGGTTCAGGGAATGGGCTTTGTGACAGCTGTTTTTGCAGGTGCTACCCCAATCATACAAAGTGGTATCTTTTTCCGGACGTTGACTTTGGATTCCACACCCCCAAAGTCAGGAATCACGAAGTACTCAATGTTACTTGAAGATGGAAAGACATGGTTGTTATATGCCTATTCACCCTCTGGACAGAATCTCACTCTCACGGCGGTGAATAATGGTCTGGTTCAGGCTACTAGTGGCTTTAATGGGATCATCCAGATTTCAAAAAGTGCAAGTGCTGCACATGAAGCTATGTTTGATGAAGCATGCGGTGCTTACCCAATTTCTGCAAGCGTTTCGGGTCATGTAAGTGATGCAGTTGGTTCTTATACAATTGCTTTCAACAAGGCAGGATTGAACGATACCACTTTAGCAATGTTCGCTCTGCCGCATCACTTAGAATCTTTCGATGATAATACGCTCTGCTCTGTGGCCAGTGGAGTGCAATTAGCGACAACAACCAAGGGTATGGCGACGGCTATCGTTGCCGATTCGTGGACTATGGAAGAGGATTTACCAGTAAGCATGAACTTTGCGCCCTGGAGTCCAACGAAAGGGAGCTCGAACTCGCTTTCTGCGGCCGCCAAGTCTACCATCGCAAATATCGCTGCTAGTGAGATTTCACAAAATATGACAGATCAAACAAACTTGAATTCTATGTATTATAGTGGAAAGGTATTTATCACCCACCGATAGAAGTTATCCCATTAACATTGCGCAGGCACTTGCAAAATTCGCGCAAATTGTGTATACACTTCATGATTTCGTCGGAGATGCAGCTTTAGCACAAGCAGGTCTTAACATCCTAAAGCAAAGCTTTGCACGTTTTGTTGACAATCAGCAACAATACCCCTTGGTATATGAATGTAAGTTCTGTTCATTCTAAATCAACATGGCTCAGACTAATTGAAATCAGCTGCTTGGGGAGGGATTGTCTCTAGTGCATCATACAAAACTGGAGATTCAGGTGTTGATTTTGGAAACACATATTATAACGACCACCATTTTCATTACTCATATTTCGTATACGCAGCTTCTATTATCGGATACCTAGATCCTACCTGGATAGCAAGCAACAAAGCATATATAAATACAATGGTACGAGATTATGCCAATCCTTCACCCAAGGACAATTTCTTTCCCGTTTCCCGTAACTTCGATTGGTATCACGGACATTCTTGGGCTCACGGTCTCTACGAAACTGCTGATGGTAAAGATGAAGAATCTTCGTCCGAAGATACTTTATCAGCTTACGCCATCAAAATGTGGGGCCGCACAATAGGAGACTCAAATATGGAAGCGAGAGGAAATCTACAACTGGCAGTTGCTGCTCGATCCCTACAAAACTACTTCCTCTACGAATCTACAAATACGGTTCAGCCATCCAATTACATCGGCAACAAAGTATCGGGTATTCTCTTTGAGAACAAACTCGACCATGTCACCTACTTCGGGGCAGCTCCAGAGTTGGTTCAAGGAATACATATGCTTCCACTTCTTCCACATTCAACACTTGTGAGAACAGAGGAATTTGTTACGGAAGAATGGAATACTTATTTTTCAAATGGGAGAGTTGATAGCGTGATTGGTGGCTGGAAGGGCGTTCTGTATGCTAATTTGGCAATTATTGATCCTCGAGCGTCGTGGAACTTCTTTGCGCAGGCAGAATTTGATGCCAGTTGGTTGGATGGAGGAGCTAGTCGTACGTGGTATTTGGCCATGGCTGCTGGTAAGTTCTTCTCTTCTTTGAACCTTTTTCGTTGCTTCTGCCTCTCCCGTTTTTGTCTGCTGAGGTGAAATGATTACTAATAAGATTACAGGACTAGGAGGTTCGCCATGAGCAAAGAAGGGGACGTTAAGATGATGGGCGGGATATTAGTACATGTTACAGTTTGAAGAATAATGCTGGCATGCTTCAAACTGGTTGGAGTTATGAATGAGAACTACAAGATATCACTTTATGGGAGGCAATAGTTCCGGAAGCTTGAGATACCACATTAGCGATAGGTTTGCATTGGCTGGGTGAAACGCCCTTGAGGGACCAAGTATACCCGCAGCTACCTATAAATATCAATTTTTCTTACAACCCTGATACTTATCGTAAAGATCGATCGATGTGAACTTGAAATGAAACAAATTGATTAGATGTAGGATAAAACATGAAGAAGCAGACGAAGTTATATCATCCGCATGCATTTTTATAGCCTCACCCCAATGAGTCCAAGATCTCACCCCTCTCCACCTTCTCAATCTGTTCCAACCTTCCTCGAATCCATTCTCCAAAGGCCACAAACATATGCGCACTACCATGCCTCTCACAGAATCCCAATAACGTCTCATACCTCTCTCTAACATCTACCCCCGTTGCTGTAACTACTTTCTTCAAATCCACCGGACACAGATATGGAGGTTGTCTTGCATCTTCCTGAATCGACGCACTCCCCTGCATACAACAAGCATAATAAGTACAATGTGCGATTCCAAAACAATGTCCGAGCTCATGAGACGCAGTGCGACATATACGGCTGAGGAACAGACCTTTCAGCGCATCTTCGGCAGGAGTAGAAGATGGAGATAATGGCGGAAGAAAATTTTGTCGAGTGACTGCGCGCACTAAAGGACTTCCTGTAATTGCATATTCTTCTTCTCTATTTTCATCTCCTTCTCTCTTTCGTTTTCCCTTTTTGATCCCATATATTTCGTTCATATACTCAATACAGTGACTTCCCGGCCAAGCGTGGATGCGTTCGATTTCCTGCATAGTATCTAAATCGGGCTTGTAGCGTGCGGTACTCACAACGGCCACTCTGCTTCCCCCGTACGCTCTCCCGCACACGAATTCATCATCGTCGTCTTCGTACAAATCATGGTTTACGAGCATTAGTAATGCGTATGCATCGGAGGGTAGGATATCGATAGCGAGATCGAGAAGATCGGAGAGATTTAGTTGGTGCGAGAAAGGGGAAGATGGGGTAGAACGGTAACGGATGCCTGTTTTGGAAGTTGAGGTGCGGAGGCCTATGTAGGTGGGTGGTTTATTTTTGGAGGCGGCTCGGGATTTTGGCTTGGATTTTGATTTTGATTTATATTTAGAAGTTGAGGGTGGAGACATTTCTTCCCATGGCGTGAATTGTAGAAGTGACCAATCCATTTGTTTAACCGGGAGACCGTGGTAGAATGCTTGGAGATAAGAAATGACATCTAGCATCCAATCATTCATCTCCCGTTTCTCTTTTTCAGCACCTTTACCTCCCGCTCTACCCCCCCTGCGCTCACCCTCACCCTCACACTCCTCCCATCCTCTCATAAATTTCTCTATCTCCTCACCATCCACCCCGGGCGGCCCCAAAACATAAATTATCCTCCTCCCCCCATCCTCCACTCTAGGCACCGCATTCCTATGTTTCCCTCTCTCCCATCCCCTAAAAGTTTGACCAAGCTCTTGCGGGTCAATCTCCAACGCATCGTCTTTCAGCCCCAAAGGGGCAGGAAATGTAGATGCAAACTCTATATCCGATGCGAAATCATGAAGATACGTATCTGTGATCCCTGTTCGATGTATTGCGGTCGCTGTCGTGGCAGCTGCGCGACGCGATGCAGAGACACGGGGAAATTGGGATAAGGGATGCGAGGCGGTGAGGAGGTGGGGATGAGTGCAGGGGGGAAGAATAGGGGGGGTTGAGGAAGAAGGTTTGCGCTTGGGAGGCATTTTGGAGGCTAGGTTTTAAAGCAGGAATGAATAGAAGAATAAAGTCAACATTGATAGCGACACTAAATGAAATATTTTGGCTACGAGGATTCATTGTCACGTGATTCGTCAAAGCATGATATCACATACTAAAAGAGCGTAAGCGCTATATATAGTACGAGTCTTGCTCAAAATATGAAATATGATTTATACTAAACAATAGGAGATAATTATACTAATCACACAGTTTCACATTCAAATTTTGAATATTACTTTTACCAACGATTCTCAATCCTTAATGATCTATATTTACGCAGCAATAAGCTTTCATTATATTACATTTTTATATCTTCGAAAGTTATAACCTAAAAAGGACCTAATTGAAAAGACTTGACGGAGTTTTGAAGAAGCATGTATTCTCGTTATGTTAAATTTTCCGCTGGGAGTTGTGCTATCTAGATATAAACTTATTTTAGAAGAATAAGAGTAATAGTTTACAGGCTGTTATACAATTTCTTAAATCTACTACTGCCTCCCCTAGCCTTACAACATTCAGCTATATCTCGAGTAGAAAACTTGAATGGACAGCTATTTAAAGGGCTCATTAATTCAGAAAGTTTTTCGACCCAAACGGCAGTTTCCTAGGATGAAAAAGTCGATTCCAGATTTGGAAGTGAACGAGTAACTGTAATAGGGTGTGTGCTAAACAATAGATCGAGTAGCTGTGTAGACAAAAAAGGGAAAAACATCTAGGAGATCCCGTGCATTCGAAGGAATTGAGTCTGGCGGCTTGGAGGAGCACCCCCCTAAAAGAAAAGACAAAGAATACTTATTCTATTCATTCTACTAAGGGTGTCCAATCCCAAGTACTTTCCTGGGGTATTCCCGTTCTCGCCGCCCTGCGCCATCACGGATGTAAATTTCAAATCCAGTACCATTTTACTCAGAACTGAAATGGATTTAAGTATTGCGGACCTTAACGTATCGATAATGATGAAACGTCAATTCATCATCCAGGCTTGTTCTAATTTTCTCTTCTTGCCCCCAACTTCTCTTTCCAGATTGAAATTCGGTCCGAGAATCCAGATGGCATCTTTGTTTCCCAAAAGCGCAAGTCGTAGTCGTCTCTCTGATCATAGTACTTGGCTTGTTCTCAGTTCAAATTCATATAGTGCTACAAGCATAACCTTTAGTCCACCATTACATCTGTCATAAGGTCACCCCATCCATTCTATAAACAAACATCAGTACGAATCTTAACTAACCACACAAAAATCATCACATCTCGTTATCAAACTTACCCAATCCATACTGTCCGGCCCTAACCACTGTTCAGCCTGCAGCTTCGTCGCAAAACCTTTCAAGCGGTTTGAATCCCACTCCTGCTCCCGAACTGCCTCCATCGGTGTTCGATTTGGAGACGGCATTGCCCTTCATTATCATCAGTTCCCTTCATATATGCACAAATACAAATGCTCTAATTCTACTTACAGCAAGTGCTTCAAAATCCTCGCTCCCCTCTTACACACACGACTCCTCGCCCCCATTCCCTCAAACCTCGCCAACGCTCCCTCCAGCATCTCCCTAAATCTCTCATATTGCGCTTTATAAACCGGCATCAACAGCGCTACCGCCAGTACCACCGCCGCATGAAATGCATGGAAGCTTCCCAGACCCCGTGTGTACCACATATACGGTCTATTTGCGGGAGTCTCTACCAGTGTGCGGTGAATATCCAGGAGGGCCTCAGCGCTTGCTAGACACCGAATCTGCGAGTCGTTGGGAACATCTAGGTTAAGGCCCAGCAGAGATTGTGCGAAAAAAGGTCGGTGCAGCAACAGAAATAGCTGGTGCGAATACCCGTACAGGATATGCAGATGTACGACGTGGTGTGTTGGGAGCGGTCCTCGTGCCGAATGCAACGCGTATCGCTTGTCCCAGAGTTCTTGCACGTCACAAATTTGTGTATCGAGGTCTTTGATGGTGCGCTCGCTGGGTATGGAGGAAGTGAATGTTTCTCTACAAATAGCGCTAGCGAGATCATACAGCTGAAATTTGAAGAGTAAATACGACATTTGGGTTGGGCCAGGGAGAGGGGTTTGGATATCAGTGAGGGTGATTTCGGTGTCGTTTACGTCGGCGGGGAGACGGACGGTGTTTTTGCACGTCCAAAAGGATTCGGTGTTTCCGAGGGCGGTAGTTTGGATGGTATAGAGCATCCTCAGTCCAGCCCAACAGCGACGACGCTCTTCGCTTTGGATGGGGTCGAGATGAAGAATTGAAGGATCAATGTGGCAGCCCAGGGCAATTGCTACATGATACGTAGTGCCTGAACGCATATCAGCATCTGATTTCTGCACTTATCTCAAAATTTCACCAGGTTGTGAACTCTGGAAATGCACTCACCTAAAATAGTCCAAGTTGGATCTTGGTTATGGTTCATCGCATAGATCAGCAAAATTAACGCCTGAAGTGACTGTACATTGTGATGCCCCCAGAACACGCCCTGCTTCCCCAAACACTGCATCGCCCCCTCTCGATACCGCTTCCCCAGCACTCTTATATTCGCGTAAGAATCTGTGCCCCGTCCCAAGTCGCGCAAGATAGGATCATTCTCATCCAGAGTCGTCACAGCCAAAGCCAGTAAAACAAACAGAATTGCTAGCCAGGACGGCGACGTCAAGGCTGGATCCTCTATAAATTGCTGGTACTGGGAGTGGAATGTTGGGTCATGTAGTATGTGGAATAACTATTTATGTCTCATAAATTTCATTAAAATCGTTTCCACAACTGTTGTGTTTAAAGTATAAACCATCAAGTGAAGCTTACAGGAGACAACACCGAAAAGTACATATCCTTCAAATACGTGCACTGGCGCGTAGGTGGCAACATTGAAAGCAACCCATCGATCGAGACCGAGGATGCGGAGAATGGAAATCCACTGTCAATTGGAAAGGAATTCTCTATCTCATCCAAGGAAGGCACTTCAACTTCGAGATCGGTATCCACGAGTACAGAGTTCCATTGCGAGATTCGGGGCGAGTAATGTACATTCCCGTTAGGGAGGGTAGTTAAGATGCCCGTGTTTCGCGGAAGGGGGGGCGAATGTCGCGGCGGGGGGCTCGTCGAGGATGAAGACGTCGATTCGGGCATCGCGTTGTATGGGGAAATTGCAGCTGTAGGTTCTGCGGGAGGTGAGAGTATAGCATTACGCACATCCCTATCTTCTTTCTGCTTCCCGGTCACATTTGAATTCGCATCAATATTAGCTCCAGTATATTTCTCCAGCTGCATCTCCAGACTAGCAACGCGGTCTAGAAGCTCCTTGTTGAACGTGGAACTATTATTATTATACTGCATGTATTCCCTCGAACCTTTGTAAAAACAGCTGCTTGCACATCCCCTTCGACGACATGTCTCACAGGGAACGCGGGTGCGTGAGCATTTGATTTTGCGTCGACGACACGGCTCACAGCTGATGGGTTGCCGGACACTGTGAGGACGGATGGCTTGGATTCTAGCTTCATTGGTGTTATCCATAGTTTGTGGGTGGTTGACCTCACTTGAATTGTCGTTCCGATTACAATTGAAGGAAGGGTTGTCTTTTCTGTTACTGCGGGTCGGGACGCCACGACAGCGAGCAGCACTAATTACTCTCGAGGGGTTTTGAGATTGTCAATGCGTTGCGATGTGGTAATATGACTTACTTATCGGTAGCTCAAGGTGGGGAGGGGTCAAAAAGGGACTAGACTGCTATTGAGCTAGGCCATACCTCTAAAGGCATAGAAATTGACTATTTTTGAACATTTTATACTCTTTCAAGACTAGCTCTTTCATCCTGTACAGAAGATCTGCATTATCCTCTGCCGGGCACGCGGGGTAACAGTGATATACGGGGGTCGGTTTCTTGGGCTTCCTCCTAGGTTGATATCTGTCACGTCTGGGTCAAGCTCTATGGTTTACATAAACGCAATTGTCCTGTTCTATCATACTAGTTGCAATTCCTACTATTCCTACAATTCCTACAATTCCATTCATGCTTTTGCCTTTCTAACAGGAGACTGAGTGCACAAAATCTCCACAGTCAGATGAGGAAAACGGTACAAATCATCTGTGTGGAACTCGGAGACTAACGGGGTAACTCGAATTGCAGCATTGAAATGCGAGATTGTCTATAATAAAAAATACGAACAGCATCCTCGACCCTACGCCAGGACGGATGAAACTGCTTTTGCAACACCGCTCAGATCCTCAAAGATATGCCAATGGCCAACTCCCTCCAGAGTGATCACTTTTGCACCTTTGATTTCCGCTGCGTACTTTTCGCAAAGCTGCGGCGGCGATACCTTATCCTCATCGCCTGTAATAATTAGAGTCGAAGTCTTGATCTGTTCAATTGGGACTGTGGCATTCCAACCAGCAAGAGCCGTACATCCCTTAGCATAGCCTTCAGGATCTTGTCCTAGCAAGGACATGCGTACCGCTGCTATTGCAAGAGAATTATCTGTTTTAGACTTGGTAGACGTGCCTGCGGTTGCGATAGCGTCTACTACGGCAGCCATTCCATTTGCTCTCACAATTGCGGCTCGAGAGATGGATCCGGTTTGGACGGCTTCAGGGAGGGGTGTGGGTGGTGGACCAAGGAGAATTAATTTTGAGACGAGCGAGGGATGTTTCAAGGCCAATGCCAATGCCACAGTACACCCCATACTATGAGCCACTATTGTTGCTCCACTGATTTTGGCATGCTGTGCTAATGCTGCAAAGTCTGCGGCGTAACTTGATATAGAAACAATTGAAGTCGCAATTGTGGGAGAGAGTCCATGACCTTCAAGATCCATGAAATGTAAAGAATGGGACTTTTCCAAGCCTAGAGCGTTGACCAGGGGGGTATAAAACTCAGAAGAACCACCAAGACCATGAATGAAGATAATGGGCGGACCATTAGCTTCCCCAGTATGGCGATAGTACAATTGTTTCGAATTGATTGTTGTAAGTCCAATACCACCACATGTTTTTTCAAGGTTGTTGGTATGGATATGGGTGGCTTTCGCCACACGATCTACAGTCTGATTTGTGGATTCAAATTCTCCAATCTTGTTCCGAAGTACTCCAAGCCCAGTGATGGATACCTCAACCACATCCCCTGGTTTCAGGAAAATTGGGGGCTTCTTGCCAATACCAACACCTGCAGGAGTGCCAGTCGCAATGACATCACCTGGCTGTAAAGTTTGTCCTTCGGAGAGAGTTTTAATAAGGACTGGAATTGAGAATATAAGGCTCTCAATAGTGGAGCTTTGTCGTTGCTCCCCATTAACATGTGTTTGAACTCGAAGGGATTTCGGGAGTTTGTTGGCGGGCACTGCGATCGGACCCTGAGACCGAGGTGTCAGTCATCGTCTCAAATTAAAACAAAATGGATAGTACGTACCATAGGGCAGAGGGTATCTGCAGATTTTCCGATATAGAATTGCTTGTGATCCCTTTGACGCTCCCTAGCAGTCATGTCATTGATGATTGTATAACCCCAAACATGTTCCATAGCATCTGCCTCCTCAATCTTGAATCCTGATTTCCCAATTATGACGCCTATTTCACCTTCGTAGTCTAAGGTTTCGGTAAACCCATCGTGTGGATAAATCGCCTCTTCGCTTGCGATGATACTTGTAGCTCGCTTCGTAAAGATAACAGGATGTGTGGGCTGATCGACCTTATCGCTAGAGTCGTAGCCCGAAGTATTGAATTCTACAGCATGTTCGGCATAATTCTTCCCTACTGCTAGTACATCTCTTCCGTAAATAGGAGCAAGGAGCTCGACTGAAGACAGAGGAAATTTCTCGCCAGCAGGTTTAATCTGCGAGCCGCCAACCTCAATAACTTGATAAAGATCTGATATTGGAGCTCCGGAAGTGAAGCTCAAAGGTTGGATTGTAGAACTCTCGAGTTCTAGATGCCCAATTCGCGATTGTCCAAGAAGTTTTGGATCGCGATATGCAACATAGTTTGTGAAGCTATTGTGGGAGTGCCCATTTTGAGCCATTTTGTGATTTGTTCGACGAAGATAAAAATTGCACAGTCTTCGAATAATCTGTGTTGATTGAGTAGTATTTGTATGACGGGAGAAATATTTGGGTGATCTACTGCTTCCCCCCACCTTTATCAACACGCTAGAATTGATGAAGCAGACGCCCGTACCGGCACTTAGTATAGTCTCAAAGTCTGCTGAAAATACTAGGTAGTCAGTCTTTTGCTGCAAGACTCATCCTCATTCTAAGAAGTCCGGGAAATCCGCCTTCACCCCGCGGACAAAGCTAATGAATTTAGCGTTAGTGGGGTATTTATACATACTGACCCACTTTCTCCGTCATGTCCGCTCACATATCCAAATCTAACATTAGACCCGCGTAGAACTATCTTCTTAACCGAAGACTAACCGATCCACATAAATTGGAGAAGCAAACGGACTCGCCCCGCCATCTCCGTCCATCTCCGTCCTTCTCCGTCTTCTAACAATAGCCATGCACCTCGCGATATGCTCAAATCGCAAATACGAAACAGCTATCATTTCAACTAATTCTATTTCCTAGTGTGAAAATGAAACCTGGAGTATGGAGTATGCGGGTACTCTTGCTCCAATCTAACGTCATTACGCTTTGGCAATCGGGTACATTCTCCCCTATTCCTTAGTGTTACACCCGATTGATAGAATTATGCTATTGCAGGTAATTTTGTCAAGAAATAAGACAATCTCTCAAGCCATCTCACTTCAGAATCTAAGAGCTACTCGTAGAGCAAATCTAGACATAAAAAAATGAATACATAAAGCTCATGTGATGCTGCACAAGAGAACCAAGGGCAGACATTCTAATTCTCTTCATCACAAATCCCTCGCTTATCATAGTTATGGCCCAAAACACAGCATCGTTCGATCAGGCCTCTAAGATTGAACAATCTAACGGCGAAAATGCCACACATCTTGAGAGACTGCAAACTGATGGCGGGCATGTGGACGACCGAACACAACCCTCTCTTCCCATTGTCCATCGACGATTTGCAAATCCTTCTCCGTTGGGATTACTTTCTTTTGCAACTGGTTTGCTTCTTATATCCGTCCTAGTGAATATGAAACTTACAAATCTAGGCATATTCTTAATCTCCATATTCGGAGTTAATGTTCGCGGAGTAGCGACTCCCAATGTGTTGATTGGCGTCCTGGTATTCTTCGGAGGGGTATGCCAATTCATCGCCGGTATTATGGAGTTTTTCAGGGGAAACACTGTGGGTCAATGCCATCAAACATGTTTTGCATAGATTCTAACGAAACAGTTTGGAGCAACGGTGTTCCCCAGTTATGGCGCATTCAACCTTTCTTATGCCATGATATATCTACCTGGATCTGGAATCATGGCGGCGTATACCGACCCAGAGACTGGCCAACTCAATAGTCAGTTTGCAACCGCCCTAGCTATGTACCTATGGGCGTGGTTTATCCTAACTGTAATCTTCACTGTGGCTGCCATGCGCTCCTCATGGGTCCTGTTCCTGGATTTGTTTTTCCTAGATCTTGTTCTGATCTTGCTCGCATGCGGCTACATGTTAGACATGAAGATTTTAGAGACCGCTGGAAGTGCATTGGGTTTTGTGGTTGCTTTTTTGAGCTGTAAGTCGCTCTATCCTTATTGACTACTTTCAAGTGCTAATTTGTGACAATGCAGATTGGGCCGGGACAGCTGGACTTTTTGCAAATGGGATCACTAGCATCAATATCCCCGTATTTCCAATGTACAAAGGCGTTTGAATGATAGGGATTACTTGGCGTAGAAATCATCTTAATCAAACATATTTAATACTCACATGTATCTCCTTATGTTAGCACTACTTCAGATTCTCGATGAACTGAGTGGTTTAACTGATAAAGTATCCAATTAGAGTCAATTTTAAATTAAGCTCAGTTTTATGAGCATTCTCGAATATCATCACCCACAATCTTTCTAATAAACTGTCTCATGTTCATTTGCACATTCCTTAGCATTTTAATACTGGAGCTGGAATTATGAGTTTCACAACACCGGCATCACAAAGTGCGTAGGTACACATACGCTCCCTTCAGTCAAGGGTGTTATTTAAGATAATCAATAAACTTAATCGGAATTTTCCCTTTTTTAACGTGTTTGTGTAGCAGCGATTCCAAGACTGCACTCGCGATATTGTGGCACAACTTTCACCTCACTCCTTCACTAATCACCAATCATTATCCCCAAGGCTCTTTAATCCAACCCATTTCACTGGCTCTGCATATTTATTCCTTGCCCCCTTCGTCCTCCCCACCCTTAGTACCCTCCCGATCTCCATATCCTTCTTCCCGTGAAACCGCCAAAATTGCCAGCTACAATCGCTGCCTGCAAAGCCTTCTAGAATGCCTTTTCCGCCCGGATGCTCCGTTGTGAATTCTGTGCAGTCATAAACTACATCATCTATCACTAACACTACTACCTGTCAGACTATGACCCATTCAAGAAAATATGGAGGGGGTTTTACGCAAGCCGCCCAATTCAGACGACGTTCCTTGGCTGACTGCAGTCGCCGGGATGAATGGAAGCTCGGAATCTGATACATTCGGGGAAATGAAGGGGTATCTTTGAGAACGTGAACACTCGTTTAGAGATACATTCTCGACGTGTCGAGTCGTAATCTTCAAGTCCTCTTCAAGCTGGAAGTCCACATCCGGCGTGATGTTTCTAGATCTTTTCTTTCTTAAAGTTATCCAGCCCATGATATCGCTTGAATCAGTTGGAGCGATGAACGATAAAAAGCAATGACTAAAAATGTGTGTACAAACGCCGCTACTGGAATCAACACAAGTGACGCACTTTCAACTTTAATATGTATATATGCTGATCTTGCTCCAGCGCTAATCGGCTAACGAGAACCGACAATTGGAGCCACGATTAAAGTCTGAGCGTTTGAAGATGACAAGACGGAGAAGACGGAGATCAAAACGTGACATGTGATTGGGTCAAGAATGCACTAGAACAGACCCCGCATCATGCCATGCATCATTGGGCCCACATCCACACATTCCATGTACCGCTGAATTCTTACCTCCGCAATTTCATGATGGCTGGCTGGCTGGCAAGTGGCCATTTTGGACTAATAGTCAGCTCTTCCAAACAACCGAGCTTTATTCATTAGTCCGGTCACCCGGTGTCGATAGCTAGCTGTCTATGCTTGAGTTGTTGTTATTCTGTAAGTGGTCACAATGTGAATATAAATATACACTGGGGAGGCAGCACAATACATACCATGTAATGGTTTTCTCAAAATACAAGTAATGTGAGAACTACCTATCTCTTCATATCATCATTACCTTATCATTAGCTTACTTCAAGCCACACTATGGCACCATCCCGAATTGGATCGCCGATTCCTATTCTCCTCGAGGAAACAACGAGCCCCAAAAGATACAGCGGACCCCCACGAAACATTGCTGCTATCAACAATATTCAATTTGACTCCTCTCTACAGCCGAAAAACTACGAGATACTAGGTACTCACCCTGAGTCTAAGCTTCTCTTTCTCGACGTAAACATTCTTGATTCCACTGGACGTGACCCATACCGTGGCGATGTGTTGATCGAAGGTGAAAAAATCAGTGAGGTAGGAATTGTAGAGAATGTCGAGGAATTGAGAAAGGACCATAGAGTCCGGGTATTCAATGGTCGCGGAAGAACGCTGATGAGCGGGTTGGGAGATTCCCATACACACTTTTCGTGGAATGGGGGCGATTTGAATAGATTAGGAGACTTGGGAGTTGAGGAGCATGTGCTCTTGACGGCGAGGAGTGCACAGTGCTATCTCGATTCTGGTTACACAATGCAAGTAACGTTACTTGAACTTCCTTTTTACTTTGACCAGAAGATTGACTGATATTCAGGTGTTTTGGTGCGGCATCAGCAAAGGAACGACTCGACGTAGTTATTCGAGATGCTATTAACGCAGGTGATATCCCGGGGCCGAGATATCTCGCCAATGGAAAAGAAATGGCCCGTCGAGATGGTACTTTGGTTGCAGGAATCACAGCTTATGCCGACGGACCTGAGGAGATGAGAGAAGTTATTAGACACCATGTCAACATTGGTGTAGATCAAGTCAAATTAAGCATGAGTGGAGAAGAGGTCCGTCTATTCACGTTCATAGTTCTATACAAAAAAGCTCAAATTAACAATAACAGATTACTGAAACAAAATCGGCACAAGATTGTTACTACACCGATGACGAAACAGCAGCTTGCGTGGATGAAGCCCACAGCCTGGGTGCAAGACTCTGTGCTCATGCAAGGGCACGCGACTCGGTCAAGATGTGCATCAGACATGGCGTCGATGTTATATATCACGCATCCTACACCGACGACGAGGGAATGGAGATGCTCGATGCAAAGAAAGATAAGCATATTGTAGCACCTGCTTTGAACTGGCTTATTGCCACTCGTAAGTATTCCCCGACATGCAAGCAGTATGCTAGTATTAACTCTACTAGTAAACGACGCCGCTGCATTCGGCTATACACACGAAAAGGCCGAGTCCGTCGGTTATCAAAAAGAACTTGACGCAGCGATTCGCGCTCTTCGCGAGATGCACAAGCGTGGAATCGTTGTCCTCCCTGGCGGAGACTATGGCTTCGCGTGGACGCCACATGGTACCTACGCACGAGATCTAGCGCACTTCGTCAACCTCCTTGATTTTACGCCTATGGAATCAATAATTGCGGCGACGGCGGGGGTCGCCAAACTGTTTATGAGAGATCATGAGCTGGGTAAGATTCAAGCTGGCTTTTACGGGGATTGTATTCTAGTCGATGGGAATCCGCTAGAGGATATTACCATTTTACAAGACCACGATCGGTTGAATGTCATCACGATCAACGGGCGGGTACACAAAGCGGGGAGGAAAGAATATGTGGCCCCACCAATCGCAGGGCAGGATGGAAATTCTCACCCTATTGTGCCAGATTTTCCGGAGTTGAAGGCTTCAATGCAGAAGAACTATTAGGAGATTACTGATCCGATCAAATAAAACTTGACAATTTCTTGTTGTTGCAAACCTGATATTCAAATCATTATTGTTTGACGTGCGAAAAATACATGAACGATACATCACAATGTGATTTGCAACGCCCAAATTCAGTAGTCCATTCATATTCACAGAATCCGTTGATCTACCAAGATTTCTTTCACTAACTTATTCGAGATCTTTCTTGTGTCGTATCAATAACACCTAACAATGGTTCCCCACTCTCGGTCTATTGACGAGTTTGCGCTCATGGCAGGCGAACGGTTTCAACAACACTAGAAGGTAAAATGCCAAAAATCTACTAACCCTGACAATTTTATGCACATGGCATTTTCTTTGAAGGAAAAAAACTTAGTAAACTACTTTTAATTACCCGAATTGATTTTGATGATCTTATGTCATAATAAAGATATAACCACCGTTTCCTCTGGGTTGATCAATCATATCCTTCTTCGTATTGAGCCCCGCTTGTCTACGCTGTTATCAAGCGTCTTGTAAGCTGTAGCACCTTCCTCTCACAACTCGGTGGCTATGACCGTGATTTTTCATGATCCACTGGGAATCAGAGCCATCATCCAACGTATAAAACCGTTGAGTTTGGGTGATATCGCCATATATAGCCAGGTCAAAGTCGAAGATAGGCTGAGCATACTAGAACAACAGTTAGTCTATCAGGGTTTGTGCCAAAATGACAACTTACAATCAATACCAAGACCTCGTCCCACAACTAAATTTTGTTGCTCCTCGCCCCACGAATCGTTTTCGTCTTTAGGATAAACCAAAGCCGTATCTCCAATAGATAATGCCATCATGGGTTTGATTTGAGGACATACAGCTAGTGCTGTAGGATTTTCCTTCACTCGGCTGCTGCATATTTGACGTACGATGTTTGTGGCAACATGCTGACCCATTATAAATGCATTACCCACCCTCTTGATGCCAGACCATGACACTACATCACCGGCTGCATAATGAAAATCTGCGTTTACTAAATCCGACGGAAATTGGAGCCTGGGAATGTTTAATACAAGATGCTTTGGAGATAGGACAGTGGAAACTTACGTAGGTCGGACATTTATACACCCATGTGAGTCCAGGACCTTTTTCGGGAGGAACTCCGTGCGGGCCACGTGGAGCGAGTTCGTCTGTATTACATGATCTGCTCCGAGACGCATTCCGTTCGACAATGTGACCATACTCTTGAATCCCGGTGTACTATCATCTAAGATCTTGGTAACCCTACAGCCCAACACAAGCTGGATACCCATTTTAGTAAGAATATCAGCTGCTCGCTGTTTGAATTCGTTGGGGAGAGGCTCGGCATGGAGAAGGTGGGGACGAGATTGAACCAGATAAACTTCTGTGTTTGGGAAATTGGCTTTGATCTCTGCAGCGAATTCCACACCAACAGCGCCTATATTGAAGCATGCTGTTAGCAATAGTGAGCGTTAGCGGGGAATTACTTCAAATACCTCCACCAACTATTACCACTCTTTTTGAACGACGCAAACTTTCAATATGGCCATGAATATCCTGCAAGTACTCCTCTCTAGTTGTTGATTTTGGCACTACTGGCCAATTTCTACTCGCCCCTGTCGCTACTACCAAGTAGTCGTAGGGGATTTCCATCAACGGACTGGTTGAGTTTTCCTGGTATGTGGCGACTCGAGACGCCATATCAATGGAACTTGCTTTTCCCTGAATCGTACGAACATTATTGCGATGCAGAATGGGAATGTCGTCAAATCTCCTCCATGCTTCTGATGCGAATTCTGATTTGGAATGGGCTAACGGTGATCCCATGGTATGATCTAAGAGGAACAATGTTAATATTTGGTGTCAAAAAAACGATGAACTACTGACATATTCCATCTCGTTCGTCAAGGATTGTTATTCGCGGAGTCGTACGAATCTTGAAGTCCTCCAGTGGGGGTGGGGATAGAGGTGAAGACAATTGAGGATTTCCCTCTATTAAGTTCAACACATTTGTGACGACAGAAAACCCTCCATAGGCACCGCCAATCACTAAAATGTGCGGCCTATACTTTTCATTGTTATTGAACATGGAGGAGATGTGGCGCTTTTCAAGCGAAGACCCTATCGAGGATGATTTGATTGAACTTTTGAAATGTGAAAAGACTCTTCGATATAATGCGGTAGTCTTTGGAAAATTCACCATTGTCTTCCGTTCTTTACGAATCGAAACTTATACGTTGTGATTTTAAAGTGTCTATAGGAATTTTATGGGTAGTATATGCAAAGTACCCTGGCAGTATTAATCATGAAGGTACGAATCCAAAGGCGTTCTGAGTTAGCGCACACTGATTAGAAGCACGGCTGTTAGTCCACGGAGTTAACTTAGCTATTAGTTCACGGTGTTAAATTCATTAGTCTCGGACATGCCATGCCATGATATGATTTATATCCGATATCCGACCTTCCCGCTCTCCCGAAAAACATCTTGAGTAAACCTAGCTATGTGCATGATGAGTCGAGGGATGATTTGCTATCCTGAACCGAGACCAGTACCTGACTTGATGCTTGCTTTCATTTTCAAAACTAGTTACGTATGAGATCTTGGTAGCCAACTCGAGTAGCCAGGA
Source organism: Botrytis cinerea B05.10 (assembly GCF_000143535.2). Classification (NCBI taxonomy): domain Eukaryota; kingdom Fungi; phylum Ascomycota; class Leotiomycetes; order Helotiales; family Sclerotiniaceae; genus Botrytis; species Botrytis cinerea. The sequence goes on along the minus strand of NC_037312.1, from coordinate 1,739,515 downwards.
CCCATCTAATACACCTATCCGCCTACCCGATGGATATCCGACCGTATCTTTCTGTGTTCTGATCCTATACTCACTAATTCCCATTTTACAGACGTCCTCGCAGCTATTTTCTACTTTCCACTTAACCGCGACATTATACCAAAACCTAGTGATGGACCCTCCCGGTCATAGCTCTGTTTTGTCACAACTACCCGATATAGAGCATCGAAAAATTTGGAAACATCTTTACCCCAGCGGGTATGCGTGCAGGACTGGACAACACAGCTTCTCGTCATTAGAGATCATCCCAAGTTATCAGAGAAAACTAGTATCACAAGCAGTGGACTGTCTTGTTCATGTTGGTTGAGTACAAGTGTAGTTATCTTGTTGGACTCCAATGGGACTGTTTGACTATATATTGCAATATCCTCCAGGCATGCGAGAATCTAGTCGTCGCTTCATTCCAATCAATGGAGCACCCAAATATATTCTACACAAGCCATTAAAGCACTTTCTTCCCCCCGTCCAATTGTACGTATATGTACTATTGGACATTGCTGTCCTTTCATAGTCAAGAGAGGATTTTCAGCCACCTTCAGCGGAGAAACTTATCAAGAGCCCTTAAAGAATAGTCTCGTTGAAGCCAAAAGTTGCAGTAGTCTACTTAAAGAGGAAGGTGCAAAATCCGAATCTAACTACAATGACTGGTCGCGTCAGCAAGACAGACTATAATCCGCCACAACTCCCTGAAGCCAGAGTGCAATTGACCACTTCCTCTTTCTGATGGATAGACTTCAAAGAAGCGAATACTCCTACCCAAAGCAGATTCGTCCTGTTTCTAATCTTAGATTTCAGTCCTCAATGAAATCATTTCCAGAGCATATAGTTCTCAGTCAATTATCCAAACCATATACACGCACGAGAACATTTGGAAGCTTCTTCGTATTCCCAGCCTTAGCGAAGCCGATATGTTGCATGATATCAGCCGAGCTTCAATTTGAGGATCGTGCCCGCATCTAGCAGTTTATCGGCACTAGCCAATTCGGAAACTGGATCCTTGATCGAGATATGAGCAAATTACTGGGGTAGGGCGATTTTGATACCAATAATTCCGTATTTCCGTTTTCGGTACTCTGTACTACGCTGATAAAAGCACTGCGGCCTCGATACGGCCTCACTACACTAGCATTTTTCTTTGGATGTCATCTCTTACTACAAGATGAGTATCCAGGCCAATTGGCTATGATTCACAGTGTCCTTGCGCAGGTACTGGAGCAATACCCATCAACTCCTGAAACAATCGCAAATGATGTAAACTTCGGTGGCATTGACGCCGGAGATATCTAGCAGCTCTGTAAACCATTTTCATGCTTAACTCGGCAGCTACCTGCAATGACTACAGGCTTTTGTATGAATGTCAGTCTTCAATGTTATGAGTGAGATCAGCATTGGGAAGATATGGATGAAGTATCGCGCTGCCTACTTGAGAGCTAGTAGAGGATTGCGATAATAGGATGAGTGCCACGCCACACTTAAAGTTCTTTTGATGGGTCCTAAATCAAGCCCGAGATTACGGAAGGTGTTTGAAATTGAAAATCTGTTGCTGAACCATGGCGGTTGTCCCACGAATCGCACTTGACTCTAGTCAAGTGTGATTCGAACAAGAGCTGACTAGTACTGTGTTACTGAACTAAAGATATCACGAAAGGCTCAAGTTTCGAATTACAAATGCATAAACAGTCAGGTAGATCCTTTAACAATTTAAAATCAAATTTGTGTGAATCTAGTGAATCCCATCCCCATCAATTTAGTCTTCCTATTTTGTAGAGTTAAAAACCCCCGGAATTGACTACCTCAATGTGAGAAATTAATGACAGAATGGCAGAGTGAATACGCAACTAGTATCCGTCATTCAACATACAAATACAAAGACAAATATCAAGAAACGACAACCTAATATATTTACTTCCAAAAAATGTGTTTTCCATCATTCCATCATTCACTACAACCTGCGAGTGCCTCGCTCATACCTCAAACGCAACATCTCGCACCCATTGCGATAGCAATCGCTTCGTATATGGGATCATTCATACTGGTACAAGTATCAATGGAAATATTACAAAACAATGTAAATCAACGTTCCCATTATAAGTACAAGAACAGATCAACTATAGACAAAGTAAATAAAAAATTGTGAATGCGAAACGAAATTACACTTCGTTTCTTTTCGTTCAGAATGGCATCTCAACAATCTTCCCCATGCATTTAACTTACTGATTTAAGCAAAAGGAAAAATTCCATATTCGAAGATAGCTGAAAGTCACCTACGGCTTGTTCCATTTCTGTGTAGAATCAAACACCTTCTCAATGACTCATATCGAATAGATTATTGGGAACAAGATCTCTTGTGTATACTGCTATTTTGTTGATAGTCCTTTGGATATCACTCTATTCAGACTCATAACTACACCAAAGACTCTGATGAAGATTATCACGGCCGGATCAGAATAACAGTTGTTCGATTTGACCCAAAAAAGGTTTGTCTTCCAGGAACAGTTTTCTCAGTGCCAGCAGTAAACGACCTCTGAAGTGAATTCATACACTAGTAGACTTCTACCAGCACCTTTCCCCTAACACAATATTTGGTATCAGAGAGAATAGTCATCTTGACAATCTCACACAAGTCACAAATTCAAAAGGCACAAGCAAACTTGGTAGCAGTGTAACATATTAATAATTAAAATCCACCTTTCAATGTATTCCCTGACGAACACAAGCGATCAGATCCATGCCGATCAGGTCCAACCAGACCAAAAAATTCTATGCTAATGCTACCAATGCCATTCCATGCTTATGTAACGTTGACGTTATCACGTGTTTCCACCCAGTCCCAGCGTATATGCACTTCAAATAACTCAGGGTATTCCCGTGCCCAAGTCCCAATTCGTCCATCCATCCCAATCCTTCCGGTCAAAAAGACATCTCATCCTATTCCAGATGGCAAAAGAAATCCAGATTTGCTTTCTCATCCTGAAGATCAAGATTATCCTTCTGACATCTCTTTCCACATTCCCATCCATGATGCGATGTGATGTGATGTGATTGAACTCCAATCTAAACGCCCAATAAACTCCTTGCGATGCAAGATGTGATATAATGCAAACTCTCATGCTCATGAGACCCCATTCTCAAGTTCGATAAGAGCAAAAAAAAAAAAAAAAAAAAGACGAAAATTCATCAATTGATACAAAGAAATTCGTAAACCAAACACGCCATTTTCTTCCTTCCTTCCGATAAACTCCCGATCCGAAACCAGAATGAGAAGTGCATAAGAACTTCACGCAGTGGAGAGATTCTTTTGACCACCAAAGTATCGTGTTAAGAAGTTGCCCTTTGACTTCTTGGGCGCGCGACGTTTTTCCTCTGCCATTGCCATGTTGTCATGGTGAGCCATGTTATCAATTTCGTAGGGAAGCATAGGTCTGAGCTTGCCATCAGCGCCGGCAACTTGGACAGTCACGCCTGAAGGGGAGTAGGTATCGCATTGCATGGCATCGTTCTCGTCAAGGTAGCTGCTGACAGATGATAGAGGTGTACCCGAGCGAGATAATTCGGAGATGTAAGACGAGGCAGAGGAGGACATGGCGTCGAGAGTATCGGCAGTACCGCTGCGAGTAAGACCGGGAATCTCGGATGATGAAGGTGGTGAGTAGTGGTTGTATGGATCTTCGGAAGTGAAGAGGGATTGTTGCTCGCCGTAGTATGGCATGTACTTTTCTTCGGTTGTTGGAATCCAGTATCTTCCGGCTGGGTCGAAGGACATGTTTTGCATTGCAAGAGCTTCTTGTTCTCGTTGAGCTTGTTGACGTGCTTCGCGAAGGCGGTATTGTTCTTGCTTTCGATCCAAATCAAATCGGATTGGAGTAAGGAAAGGTTCCAAATGAGTGTAGAGATCATCAGAACTGACAATCAAATCCCAGTTGAGTAGCTGAAGTAACTGCTTCTCCATGAGATTGACTTCTGTCCTGGTAAATGAAAAGTCTGGATAACCTCGGACATTCGAGTATTCGGCCCAGTGCTTGTTCTTTGGTGATGAGTCGTTAAGAAATTTGGCCGATAAGATCAGTGTTGCAAGGAAAATTCTGTGAACTGTACATCTTAAACCTTTTGCAACTGGTGGCAGTCTCTTCTTTAGTCTAGCTAGGTATACCAAGCTGGTCATGAGTGTAGGTACTTGGACGTTGGACCTCTTGATCAAAGAAGTAATGAATCTCTCTAATGACGGCAAATCTGATGCTGATCTTTTCTCTTGAGGGGGAGTTCGCGGCGGTGAGGGGCCTTGACTTGAGGAAATTTGTGTAGGTTCGCACTGAATAACTTCTCTTGCCTTCTGAGCAAGGTAGTTGATCATATCTTGAGAAACTGTTTGGAAAACAAAGTGACCTAAGGCCACCTCATTGGAGGTTCTGGGAACGTTTGATTTGAGCGACATGGTGTCTTGAGTGATATCGTACTGGTTGTCGACGTTGTGGTTCGATGTGGTTGACTTGTAATGTTGTAGATCGTGACTTGATCAACGTTTGATATAGGGAAATGGAATAGTGCTCTCGTAACAAAAAGATAAAAGTAAAGATACACCAAGCTATAAGGTCATAAAAAGGAAAGTCGTTATTGTCCCGAGCCTATATTGATTGTCTTTTTTGGAGAAAAAAGAATGCGACTGTTTCTATTGTCTCCAGGCCTCAATCCTATTGTGGTTTATCGGCTGAGGTTAAAGTACACTCGGCTATAGAAAACAATAGGGAAAGAAATCGTCGGATGGAAAAATACAACACGACAAAGGTGAATCAAATCTTTCGAGAAAATTTCGATAAGAAATTAAGAAAAACAATGACGACCACAAAGCTCGTAATATTGAATCTTAAATTTCGCGAACGAGTGAGAAAAGATCCGGCCAGCGGAATCCTGTAGAGGAATGAAGTTGGCGCAGCTGGTTACTATGCGTGGAGGCACTGAAGAGGATCAGTTGGCTATATAAAAATCCGGAAATGTCTCGCCGCAAGCCTGACAAAGGCGTTCTTAGGGGCGGATCGAAAAAGCAGGGGTTTTGGTTTTGGGGTAAAGAGTGGCTGAAGCAGATTGGGCCAAAATGATGATATGCAGATAGGCGCGGAGGATTTTCGTGCGGTGGAGGTGAGGTGAGGGAGGTGAAGGAGGTCAGCGAATAGGCCGAAGCAACTTAAAGCAAGCAGCTAGCAAGTAACCACTTTGTGTTATTTATATGAGCGACTGGTGAAACGGTATGATTTTGTCGTTTCTTTCTTCTCGAATCGATAAGTTGATAGTTCAACTGAAATCTAAATTGAAGTACCCCGTTGTTGTAGTCTTTGTCTTATGTTATGTTTCGTTTCGTTTCGTTTCGTATTGGTCGTAATCGCAATGTAGTTTGTGGTCCTGAAAAGAGAGTTGTAATAGTGACTTGACGATTGACCCCAGTGAAAATCGATCGGTCGAAGTACCGGGTTTGGATTGACGGTAGGTTTGTCAAGGGTTAATTCCAAAGATGGATTGTATTTTCGAAGGATGCTGAGAACCCTAAAGGAAGTCTATAAGAGGAAGAATGTCGAGGTTTTCGATGAGAAATGTGAATGATGTATGGAAGGGGGAGAGTTGTAGACGATATATGTAAATATCTTCTATCGAGGCTGGAGGGAGAAATGTAAGTATACTAGATTTCTTTTTTTCCCTTTCTTGATCTTTCCTCCAGAAGGTTTTAATTGTCTTTCGTATGCTCCAATGCTTTTCTCCCTACAGTGTCCAGCTCTTCCTTGCCAGAAGTAAATGTATTTTCGGTCCAGTAAGGAAATGTCAAGTTCGTCAGGGAATAATTGGACCAGATTGAAAGTGTGCAGTGTCTAAAATACCAAATGGAGTCGTAGGCGCTGGGAAAGGAATGCTTGGAATTGATTGATACCCCTCGTTTCTCAAAATGGAACCAAGGATGCAAATGGCTCTAATGGTAGTTCCAAACTTTCGAAATGGCTAATCGTTCAGGGTGACAAGGGTTTCTTGAAGCTATTATAACAAACAGCAAGGTATAGATTGGATTAATTGGTAGGTGGGATTTCCGAATGGTATATCTATGCTTTGGTGTACTAAGTAGGCGATGATTGGAAAAAGGGTCAGGCTAGTGGCGTCGGTGCGTGGATGGACCAATGCATGCGAAATGCAGCGGGTTTCAGATGTACTGAGTAGCTCAATTGGTCAAAGTACCTTGCGCCCCGAGGATCAGATGGCAGACGAGACAACCACACCTGGATGTTCAAAATGTGCAAGGGCTGAGTTGAAACCAAGGGTTTGATCTTTCGAACTGATCGTCCAATCCAGAAGTTCTCAAAGGTAACGAGGAATGGTTTGTTTGTGATGCTTCAAAAGATGTTGTAGGACAAGTCTAAGTAAGGGAGAAGTTGTGTAATTCTGTGGTAAAGCGACGTACCAAGAATCAAGGAGTCGAGATTCGAATCTATGCTTTCGTGTAGGAATGGAGTAGTGAGTATAGGCAACGAGCTAGAATGGATGTAATCTGAGCTGGAGCATAAGCATAAGCATAAGCAATTACACTAGCCGTTATGCCGTGTTTGGATGATCTCTAGACTGGAGTTCTCTCTTTTTCGTGTATCTCTCTCTATCGCTCCCGTTGCTTTTCCAGACTCGTTCGTTTGCTGGTTCTGCAGAGTTCTTAAGGTCGATTCGTTACTTCGAGCTCTTTGGGTCAAGTGCCGATGTAAAGGGCTGAAGTAAGGCTGTGCGGTTACTACGAAGTTGAGTATCCTGAAACCACTGGAAGAATTCGATTTATGAAGATATCCAACTAAATACCAATAAATGCATGTATGTTGGAAATGGAGCGTGAGGGGGGATTTCGCTGAAGGAGGAAGATGTGTTGACGATGATAAAATGGGGAAAACGGTGGAAGCATTCAATATGATTCGAATATATCGCAAACTTCCCCAATATGGCTGCTATGGCTGCTATGACTGGTTACGCTCTCACTGACTCCGCATCGCGAGTAATGGTCAACATCGGTATTTAAATGGATCAACATATACGTGTCGAGCCTTCTATAGAGAGCGGTGAATGTGACACTTCAGCGAATATCCCATGATTTGGCAACGATCACACAACAAATATTCCCTGTACTTTTCAAAAGAATATGAGTCTGGAAGTATATTTTTTAGAATTTGTGGATGGTTGATCATTCATCAATCAATCAATGCTGTAGGGTTGGAATAATGCTTGTTACCTCCACCTGGGCACTGAACACATCATGCGCAATACTGGAATGACGACTTTTTCTTAATCTTTTCCCACCTCCGACGATGCCCAGATAGCGAGATACCCATATATCCACAGCCCAACCGTGCCATGCCAACCTCTTCAAAACGAAAACTCTAACGACCTCGGGGAGAATCATACATACTTAGGTAGATCATCGTCGAATTACTAGGTCAAGGAAGGAAGCGAGAAAATTTTGACTTTTCTTCATGGGAGTCCGCAATAACTGTGTGTCAAATTGTGTGGCTGAGAGATGGCTGAAGTAGATTTATAGGAATCAAGTAGGTAATGCTTATAATGCGTACGACAACTCCGAAGTTCAAACATATCTAGGTACCTACCCACCAATGGTAATACCGAAGGGTATGTCCCCCCTCCTGCTCATGGAAAAGATTAGAAGGCGAGGCTTGTCGCTCTGATCCGAGTAGTCATATCCATGCTCATAATGGCAATGATAATGGCGAAGATAAAAAAAATTATGCTCAACCACAGTATGTGAAAGATTATTGGTGAGATGTGACCAAGGCCAAGTGATGGGGCATAGGACTAGAAAGTTCATTCGATGTTGCTTGTAAAGTAAACTTCAGCCGAAGTCAATGGTTAGTGGTGTGTAGATCTATTCAGATCCAATTAGATTCCGCTTCCTAGATTTCCAGATCTTCTAGTTTGGGGGGGGCAGCCGCAATTAGCTAGAGCTTAATGGTTAACTACCGTATCGTGCGTATGTACTCTCTACTAGGTAATTGCTTTACTTACCCCAGCCCCTTTTTTGCTACCCAGCGAGCCAGCCATGATGTTCGGCAACGAGAGAAGAAAAAACATCGCGATTATTATTATCATTATTAATACATACATCTAATGCTTATGACAAGCTTCGATCAGGGCGACATGAAAGGCAGAAAGTTGAGGCCGATCCAAAGTCTTTTCTTCTTCGTAAGAAATTTCTCAAAATCTCCTTACGGATGTTGTCTGATAGGGTTTCAACAAATCATATGTAAGTACTCCATAGAAATTCATCATCCTCAAATGGTATTGGCCAAAATGAATAAATTCGCCTGAAACACCCCCCCTCCACCCATTTCAAATATATCCCGTTATTCCTGCCACTGCTACTGCTACTGCTACTGCTACTGCCACATTATCATCCGAAAAAACCATCCATTATCCACTCTCTATTATCCACCATCTAATGCCTCCCTCTCCCCGGAGTTTTGGCGACAACATCATGGTCGTACTGTGAGTCTGTCAATCCAGGCTATGATTCACCATAGTAGACTCAGCCTACGATACAAGACGTTTTATTCATCAATGCCGGCGTTTGCACATCCGTCATTACTAGGTAGGTGTTAGTTTCCTAGGGTGCAAACTTCATTCCGAGTCAATATATCCTCAACACCCTCAAAATTCATGCGATGGCCAATTAGATTATCAGACGATACCACATCCGGACTCTCCATATATCACGAGAAGACATTCCACTTTTCAAAGCTTCAAATATGTGGCAGTGCGATAAATCTTGGAAAAAGATCTCAAATATTCAATCATCAACACCACACCCACACCCACACTCATCAATGCGCATTATTCTCGGAAATGTCTTACATTAATCATGCGGCCATTCCGGACCTTCAATAATTCCTGTCTATTGCGCAACATTATTCTTGGCCATGGCTATCGATGATACTCAACCATCCGGGCCTTCTTTATTATCATCATCATCTCATATAGAAATACGAAGAGCATGTTACAACATTCTTTGGAGCGTTACGGGTCTGGTCCGAGGTCTCATGAAAAATGGGACTGGCGGCTACTGAGTATGCTGGTGTGTACAGTACATGCAACGCGCGGAAGTGGCTTTATTTATCTCTCCAATTGTCCCATCAAGCGCCCGATTCTATTTTCGTAATCTTGGCGAGAATTGGTTTTGGTTGAAACGACAAACCAGACACCGGTACTCAATCTCTTGCTTCTATTGCGCGTCTATTGTTTGATGAGTTATTGTCGTGCGGCTTCGGACAGGAACATGAAGCAATCGATAAATCATTACCGTAACTTCAACAATTAACGAACCAAGTGGCTCCGTGTTGAAACATTGGAGATCGTACAGAAGTCAGCAAGCGCTTTGTAATTTACTGGTCATCATATCATTTCGCAGATTATCCAGGATTGCATTATTGGACATCAAAGTCAGATGTTTCGATATTCCTCTCGTAAAGCCACTTCCTTTTCTAGAGTACACACGTGTGATCACAGAGGCAATATGGAATAGCTGCTCGCAAGTTTCATTAGGTTGTTCTAAGATATTTGAAACACCCAACTGCTAGTATGGATTTGTCATTCATCGCCTATCTCAGTCAGACATGCTGCCAGGACTAGAAACAAAACAGTGAGGTCACGAGGGTTCTGTTTCGAATGGTAACGTTTGTGAAATTTTCCTATATGATGTTTTTGGATTAAGTTCACTTGATAGCAGCATGATAGGCAGTTGTCTTGAATTCAATTGAATGCTACACATCGGAGCATTTACACAGCAAGCGAGAAGGAAAATGCAGACAATCTTGATCGGTTCTCTCTTCATCCTCGACTGCATCCATTTCCCATCTAGCTCTGCATAGTATTCAACCCATTAATTCATTGCATGATCGGCTACTACAGTATCATTACTAGACGGCTACTTCTTCCATCGCCCCCACACGATCTATTTCTAAGTACCCAATCTCAGAACCTCGGACATTTAATTTCGCTAACAGTAAAGTTCTTACATCTTCTCTCCGCACGTAAGCCGCTGGCACGTAGATGTCACATCGTCACGGGGTCCAAAACCTTTGTGATGTGATCATTGTTGTCATGTTGGTTAGTTCCTTCCCCCATATTTGTTCAGCCACTTCCTTCAGGGGGTTGATCTGCTTATTCATATCGTGAGAGCATCCTTCTTGACAACAGTAGCCTCATGACATGTGAAGGAAGTGGCACAGTGGTAAAAAGGGATTACATCCAATGACGATCGTCTTTTTTTGTATTCATCCAATACACATGCAGCTTATTTCTACGTAAAATTTCAAGCGAAAGGTAGAAAGATGGCGACGGGGATTCCGAATAAATATCGTCAGAGTAGTACTCCGGTATAAGTGGAAGATTTTGTGGCCGTTAAATTTTCCCCACACTTTGTTGAACGTACTATTTATCGTGAATTGTGTCAAGCAATAAGATCCGGAAATACCGTTTGGGAGGAGGAACAAGCTGCATTGTAAGACAACATGATTTCTGACATAGAGCGATTGCTGATATATCTCAAAATCCACTGACTGGTCACCTTGCCACGAGTTTGCGTCTCTTGTCTGTCCTATTATGATACATGCGAAGGCTACTATTTCAAAGTATCTTATTCGCGATGGTTTTATTTAGCGTCTGGTCTGGTGAGTGAGAAGAGAGACAAAACCAGTTGTGTAGATTGGTCTAGACAATTGTGCCCCTAATTGTCTCAATGTACCAACAATTCGCATTCTTTGATATATAAATACATTTGCGAATCTAGATGAGTCACTTTCAATTCCCATCACCCCATTCTACAATTAGCGTATCCTCAGAAACCATCACTATCACCAACAATTATAACCCTACTTATCACATCACAGTCTGTAGGAAGTCGATATCATATGACCTCATACTCAAGTAAATAGTCATTTCCAACTAGCACGCTTCTTCCAAATTCCTCGCCATTTGACAAAAAAGCATAATAGTAGATTCCATCCAGGTCTAGAACAAACTCCCAAGTTTAACCATAAACTTAATATATCTTAGCACTTCCAACATGCCATCTATGTCTGCCTGGAAGCTCCGCACATTCCAGACTCCGGCCCATCAGTTCACCTCTTCACCTCTATACCGTACGACCTACTCATCCGACCTACTCATCCGCCTCGCCCCGCTCTCTTCCCTACCGCATCCTTTCCTAGGCTTCTGGTCTACTTTTCGTTCTACCTTCACTTCCCGTTGTACATCATCAACAACAACATTAAACCGCTTTCTGCGCCACATCCAACCACATCCATTCACCCACCATGCTAATTATCCGTCCCAACATCCCGCATATTCCTTCTCCATCGGGCGTATTTTAAGGTGGTAAACTTGTCCATTGTACATGTATCTGATGCTTTCCAGCTTTCACCATCAACATCCACATCTATATCCACATAAGAGATATTCACTGATTACGTCAACCCATATCTATTCTCAATGATAGATATATCGCCGATCAGCCACATTTGTGTGGAGTTGCATGCCTAGATCTTATATACATATGCTACATGGAACATATAGTATATATGCAACATTTTTGTCTTCCGACCCGCTTCTTCATAGTTTTAGAATTCTAGAGTTGTGCGCCGGATTCTAAGGCTGACTATTTCTTATGGCGGTTGTATACTCCTCCGGAGTTTATATGATGTGATATGGCATCAATGAAGTGAGGTGGTGAGATTTCACCGATTATGACAGCTAGAAGATTTACGGTGAGTTTCACCGTGTTCAAACTTCAAGATGGTGTAAGGGTGATTTGAATATATTACATTCGGTCCATACAAACTAAACCTTCCCACCCTGCTATATCTTCCTCGAGATCACCTCTCCAATCATAATATTGCAAAACCACGTAAACACACACTGCTATAAATCACATCCACGCATTTCAGTCAGCTTTATCTATTTCATAAGAATGATAAATGGCTTTTACTAGGTATCTTATAAATAACATTATCGCAAAAGAATGGTTACACAGATATGTATATAAATAGCTCTGTCCATGCACCCACCGCCTTCAGCTCTTCATCTATTTTTCTTACCGTGTACTAGGATGTATATATCCGTCTCAGCTACGGCACTTGAAAGGAACTCATACTTTCAAGCCGTACAAGTACAAATTACATAACATGTGATATGTACTCGATTTCATACACAAAATAGCCATCCCTGAGGGAATATGAATTATCGTTAAGGTCTGTCTACTCCGCATCGTGAGTTCCCCGAAAACTAAAATCGTTGCGTCGCAGTGCAAAACGTGCATTTTCTTTTCCGTTAAGTGGATGTGTTAGTCAGGGGCTGAAATTTCAAAAATGTAAATATAGTATATACTGTCTAGCTGGAAAAGGCAGGCGAGGGGGCAACAAGGTAATGTCTGCTGTGCGGACTTCAGTGTGCGTGTGCATATGCATATCAGACGGGAGAACGATAAGTTACCGCAAAGGAAAGCGGTTGTTGTAGACGCCATTCTTTTTTGACGGAGGGGATGGGGGTGAATGCAAGAGCATGCTTGATGGGGGTAGGGATGAAGTTGGAGTGAGGGTGATGATATGGTGATGGAGATAATGTATTGTTTGACTGGATAAGTGAATGACGAGTGCTTGGATGTTCTATTCGGTGTTGAAAATGGTTTTTTCTAGAATGGATAGTTGAGAGAATAGTAGTTTAACGCACCATATCAATGTAGACAACCAAAGGATTTGCGTCGGCATCTAGAGTGAGTTGAGGAGAATGTAAGTTCGAATTTACAGGAGATCAAGAAGGCAGAAATGTACATTCGAGTACATAGATATTATCAATAGCATCACTTCAGACTCTTATTGAAGTGTCGCAGAGTAGCATTCAAAGCAACGAGAAGTCAAGGAGGTTTGAGGATTCGGGCTGAAGGTTCCTCCATCTTGTAGATGACTTGATCGTAGGCTACTCTTTTGACATCCCTTACTATCTTATCGAGAATTTCCCTTGACGCATTCTTCAAGATGGCTTCATCTAACTCTTAGATGCGTACAGTTACTGGCATCATCACATATGTAAAAGGAAATCCCTATCGAGTTTAAAAGCACGTCTTGATCATATCTTCTCAACTGCCGCATAAATATACATATTTGCTAGGAAAATGTAGTTGAAAGTCATCAGTGCACTCTGGGCTTGACTCAATCTTACAAGAGAATTGGCTTGTCATTCATTCATGATCTGCGACATGGAACTCAAAGGACTTGGAAATTTGACAAATACACCAGAAGCTCCCTGAGAGCCCTTTCTCTCCGAAAAAGACGGCATCTCAAATGCTCAAGACAACTGGCCTTTTCGCTAGATCTTCCAATGAGAAAAGATATAACACAATCTCTTTGAATTTTCAAGATGCAGGTACCGAGATGCAGAGGATTCTTCTCCATACATTTAAAAATAGAGACGTGGAACAGTCACAGATCTTCCTTGAAGACAATCTCAGTAGTGCTTGGAGGAATTAAGAACTCCCGGCTCGAGACCCGTGTGAAGTGGACCTGCAACAATATATTCGAGTTCAAAAAGCAACAGATGTGACGTCAAGGTTGAGATGAGAAGGGCAAGCAGAATAGACAGCGAGAATGAAGCCATGAACAGAGGAACGATGATTAGATTAAGTTATCCCTTCGAAAAACTGTGCGTAGGTAGGTAGTGATATGCCAGAAAAAGGGTTGGAAAGCCATCTGTAATAGATTAGTCTCAACATCAGAGGCACATCTCCCCGATTTACCAAATCTTGGTAGGCTCATTCTCTTGCGAACTTCCAACTTCCACCCCCATAGGAATCCAAGCTATTCCGCGACTCTCTTCACTGTCTACAACATGCATACTTCCACAATCCTCACAAAGAGTCTCGATAATTCCAACATACCCTCTCTTCTTTTCATTTTCATTTCCGACTTAAATCTAAATGTAAACCATGTATACAGAGATTTACAGATATGTAACAGTCCAAATGTCGTACCTCCCAACCACCAAATCTCAACAATCAGGACTTGGGCCCCAAAAAGATAAAATTCTGTGAGTTTGAGATACAGAAAAAAAGCGAAGCAACCACTCAAACCTTCGAGTCTCGCGTCTCGTCTAGAGGCAAGTCAAAGGAGAGAAAAAGTGACGCTGAAGAGATGTCGAAAAAGAAACCGCCCTTCTCATTGCCTACACCCGATTCCAGCTTTAAAGGAGTGTAAACGACTTGCTGTATGATTGAAAACAAGACAAGACACAACCAAATTCCTTCCGTGACAATACTCTAGCTATCAACTACACACTAGCACGAGGCGTGCCTAACTCATGGTAAAAATAACAATGACATCGAGTATATGCGATACAAAACCAGCAACCACCTTCCTCTCGTATTCTAGCCTTACCCTTGTTAGTCTAGTAGCTTGGGCTACTTTAGATGTGAACTTCCATGATGCTATAAGAGATTAAGATATGCGATCGAACCCGGGTTAAGCTTTAACGTAATTCGGCTTCAATATTTCATCACCATTATTCTGACCAAGTCTATATTTTTAATAGAAAGGTGTTCAAACTCATAGAAATATGTGTTTAATACACTCTGTATATATATATATATATATCTTATCTCTAATCTATCTTTCGCTGTTACAAAAAGCAAAGTTAGGAATACAAGCAAAAGAGTTTGAACAGGAAATTCTTTATTATTTATATCTATTATATTGTGTATGATGTACGGCCAACTATATATCGCCTCTATCAATCTCTCCCATGAAACTGTAATAATTCTCAAGACGCTCATTTTTTAACCTTCAAAAGTCCCTCCCATTCTTTCCTCAAATTCTCCATCTCCGTCCAACACTTAACACCCAAGACCTCAAAATCCTCTCTCGCTTCCCTCGTCAATGGTTCCGCATTTCTTTGCCTCCCCTTTCTTCTCTCTCCAGTATCAATTGTCTTTGGAGTTTTGCCTTCCCATCCCCAACCAGGAACTTCGGTTCGTATAACGCGTTCTTTCCCACTAGCATCTGTAGCTGATCCCCATTTCGAAGCTGCCCCGTCCATGTTATCTAGAACATCGTCGGGAGATAATGCTACCCAGACTGGTGCTACAGCAGCAGTGTAAGGCTTGATGGTATGCCATTGGCTTCCCATCCATCTTACAAGGTAGAAGATCAATCTGTAGATAAATACCAACACAAAATTCAAGGGCATGATCTCCGAAACAAAAATTCCAGGTTGAACCACGTACATTTTCGGTCTTATCAATTTTGCTGCTGGTTCTTCCTCCGATTTAGAGTTCTCCACGCGAACGTCAGAACAATCGAACCATGAAGAGGAGGCTTGGCCTGCTGCTCGTAATTTTCTTGAAAGGACGAGAACATCTGTAAGACGTTTGGAGCTTTCGTATGGCGTGCGACTTTCCAAACCTTGTAAATCATCTTCATCAAAATGTTGTGCCTGTGCCTCGATACTAGACACCCATATTATTCTTCCGCTGGTAGTGGCCGAAGGAGAAGCAGTTCGCGATAGTAAAGGCATCAGCTCGTGTGCGAGAACGTAATGTCCGAAAACGTTAGAACAGAATGTTGCTCCAAGAGGTGGTTCTTCCGGAGATTCACCGTCGAGTAAAGGTTGCGCAGCTTCATCGTCGGAGGGTTTGGCTTGTTTTGAAGAGGCAGAGGATAGTTGAGGTTTGGTGATAACTCCAATTTCTGCAAGCTTGTAAGTTGGCCATGTTACAGCTTCCGTCATATCTGTTATGACAGTCCATATAGCCTTTGGCCAATCGATTCCTGACCATCCTCCTATCCCTGCATTCAAGACTACAACATCCAGCCTTGGTATCCTAATTCCGCTCAATCCCCATCCCCAAGATCTCAGCTCGCCTTCAGACCCTTCCTTCTGACTCAATGCCCATCTGTCTTGTTTAACATCTGCGGAATAAGTGGCGGTACCAGGAGAGCCATCAGGTAATCGGAGACCATCCATTGTAGTAGCATCTGGGCTACCAACAGTTCCATTGACAAGCCTATCGGTGAGAGCATATACACTTTTCAAGTCGCACAAGTCAACTTCAACCCCAAGAAAATGAACCCGAGCCACCGTATCCTGCCATCTATATACATTTCCCTGAGACTTAGCTTTCGCTCGATGTGAAGTTGCGAATTCAGAGTAGTCGGCCAGTTTTCGTAGATGAGCACGCAGGCGGGAGATTGTGAATCGTGTCTTCAGAGGTGTACGCGTGCAAAGGATGAGAATCAAATGTTTAGTAGGAGGAGTATCAGATGAAGTCAGGAATTCGTCAATCAATCTAGAAGCAATGGCAAAACCCAAGCCGCTGGAGAGTCGTCAACAATCAGATTCGGGGATCTTGGAGCTCATTATCAATAATGAACACGCTATAGGGATGGTATCACCTGTTTGCGCCTGTTATTAAGGCAAAAGTCTGGCTCTCACTTGTCTCCCATGGTGGTAATCCCATTTTATCGGTCTTTCGTAGTTAATTGATGTATGTGGAATGTGGAGGTGAAGAGGGTTGAAACTATAGGGAGCAGCTTGCATATGGCTGTTGCTCCCTCATCAAAATAAATCGACTAAATCATCCTATTTATCCTAAGCGCTTCGTTCCACAAACACAAGGGAGAAAGGGCTGAGGTCAAGTATAATCCACAATCGGAGGAATACCTGTGGAAGAAAGTGACAAGCCTCCATCATGATTTATATTTAAACAACTGATTGAGATCCTGGCGAGTTGGAGTCTACCTATGCATACCTATGGTTGGATGTTGGAAGCGCCGCTGATAGACTTCGTGCATCCTCTTGCATGTCTCCCAAATTTCACACGTGATTCTCGATATGGTTATGGGTATTGAAGGTCGTCTTTATGGTACTTGTTGACGGTATATTATTTGTTAAGCAGGCCATCACATTTGAAGAGAAATCGCAGGTAGCAAGTCATACAATTCAAGAGAGAATCATTGGGTTTACGCTCAGGGAAATCATCATGGCAATTGAGATACTCCATGCCATCCATACTCGTAACAACAATTTTATTTGTCAATGGGATTGTCGACGGGGATTTTCCATCAAAGAGTGAGCGGAAGCTGCAGCGCTTATCGCTTACAAACGGCTATGGAATTTAATCCGGCTCCGTAAAAAAATGCAAAAATGCCGTTTCATTAATAAATCAAGAAAATCATTCCATTATTACCCGCTGCCGCTCCATTCCTTCTTTTCATTTCACAAGTATCACTGAGTTCGAAATCTTTGATCCGTTTTCTTCTTTCGGCCGACATGACTTTTGGAATTTTACGACTCACTAGGCCTACCAAAACAAACACCTGAGGAAGCCCTAATCAATCCCGAAAATCGCCGGGTCTGGTGCTCTACTAATACCCGAATGAAATCGTTGAGCTGTGGTTGAACAATCAAGACTAAAATCCGATCTTGTTCAAAAAGATATACGAGATAAATAACTCGGACCTCCCACCCCGCGCTTTTTAAGGACGTCTTTCATTTCTCTGCACTGGGCATTCTGACCTACATTCCGCCATCATGGCCAACGAGCAGCAGGTTCACGAACACATGCCTCGAAAGGCCAAGCACAAGGAACAATTTCCTATGACAAATTGGATTTATGATGTATTCCTATGGACTTTTTCAATACTTGTCGACCTCTTCTTTCGAGAAGTCCACCCAAGAGGAGCATGGAAAGTTCCAAGGCGCGGGCCTGTTATCTTTGTAGCAGCCCCTCACGCAAATCAGGTATGCGACATGGCTTTTGCAGGTTTGGAGCTCTCGAATTGACCCATCCATATAGTTCGTCGACCCTCTTATTCTAATGCGCACTCTCCGAAATGAATGCCATCGTCGCGCCGCTTTCCTTATCGCCGCCAAATCTATGGGTCGATTCATCGTGGGCTGGTTTGCACGGAAAGTGGGCGCGGTTCCTGTTGGACGAGCTCTGGACATGGTCAAGCCTGGATCTGGTACAATATACCTACCAGACCCTATCAATGATCCACTTCTCATTCGTGGGGTTGGTACAAAATTCGACGGCAAGGAAGTACAAGTTGGAGGGTTACTGGTTTTGCCTACAATAGACGGGACCGCAGCCAATACCGAAATAGCCGAAGTAATTAGCGCAGAGGAGATCAGATTGAAGAAACCTTTCAAAGGTCGAAACGCTATGATACAGCTCACTGGACGAAACGATGTTGATGGGAATGGCAAGTTTGGTGATGAGTCCGTCAAGGGTACCAAGGAAGGGTTTGAAGGATCAAAATATAAGACGGCCCCAAAAGTTGATCAAACCCAAGTTTATGATGCCGTCTTTGATCGTCTCAAAGGTGGTGGAGCTGTTGGTATTTTCCCAGAAGGTGGAAGTCACGACAGGACCGAATTGCTTCCTTTGAAAGCTGGTGTGGCTATTATGGCTCTTGGATCTTTGGCTGCTAATCCCGACAGCGGTCTTCAAATTGTACCATGTGGCATGAATTATTTCCATGCCCATAAGTTTCGCTCCAGAGCCGTGATTGAGTTTGGTAATCCCATCGAAGTTCCAAAAGAGCTTGTTGAGCTCTACAAAAGTGGAGACCGAAGAGGGGCAGTCAGTCAACTATTGGATATTGTATACCAAGCCCTTGTTGCTGTTACTGTTACAAGTCCTGACTACGATACTCTCATGCTTATCCAAGCTGCTCGAAGACTCTATAACCCAACTGGAAAAAAGCTTCCACTTCCCATGGTAGTCGAGTTAAATCGAAGACTGGTCAAGGGTTACACGCATTACAAGGATGATCCAAGGATTGTTTCACTCAAGAAATCCGTTTTGGATTACAACCGACAACTACGTTATATGAATCTTAAGGATCATCAAGTCGAATATGCCAAATTTTCTGTTCCAAAAGCCGTATTCCTTTTATTTTACCGCCTAGGCAAGCTAGCCGTTTTATCTATTGGTGTCATTCCAGGGCTTGTCTTATTTGCACCAGTTTTCATAGCTTCAAAAATCATTAGCATCAAGAAGTCGAAGGAAGCTTTAGCTGCTTCCACGGTCAAACTTCAAGGTCGGGATGTTATGGCAACATGGAAACTCTTGGTCGCCCTTGCTTTTGCACCGATTTTATACAACTTTTACACCATTATTCTCGCATATTGGACTTACAATAACAGAGTTCAAGGATATGTGCCCGAATGGGTACCCCTCTGGGCTATCTTCGTTTTCGGATATATCATTTTCCCAGCTATTACATTCGCAGCCCTTCGATTTGGAGAAGTTGGCATGGATATTGCTAAATCACTGCGACCATTAGTTGTTGCTCTTAACCCATCTTCTAGCAATGTCATCTTTAAACTACGTGAGCGCAGAGCACAACTCAGCGCACAGGTTACAGATGTTATTAACACACTTGGTCCTGAAATGTTCCCTGATTTCGACGCTTCCAGAATAGTAGCCGATCCCTTCAATCGTGAGGGGGCTAAGACTCCCACTTCACCTCGTCAAAGTGATCTACGTCGCGGCAGCAATCATTCGGGCATCTCGGATGAATCGCCGCCACGTATCCTTCATAGAAGCAATACTGCAGGTGCATCTATTGGCGGTGGCTCTAGTATGAATGGACACCTTCCACGTAACGAGTCGTTTGGAAACCTAGGTAATATTGCACTATTTGCAACGCGCCCACCATCCAGGAGTAGGAGCCGTAGTAGCAGTAGCGGTGGTGCCGTAGGGTCATCGGGATTCCCATTGAAAAGCTTTAGCGCATTGGATGGGAAAGCAAGTTTTGATGAGGTTAGCCAGAAGATTCGTGGTGCGATGAAGGAGAGGGGACAAATGAGACGGAGACAGAGTGAAGTGAATAGGGAAGAGGAAGATGCAGCATATAGTAGTGGAGACGAGGAAAGAAAAAGAGTGTAGAGGAAGAGGAAGGAAAAGTTAATTGGGTTGGCTATCTTGACAGAGGCAGCATAAACGAGGCGAAGAGCTGAAACGGATGGGATGGGATGGGATGGGATAGTTTGTCAACGGGGCGTAGCGTGGGCGTTTGGGAGGGAAATACCACTACTATAGATGGACGTCTTTCAACAATCCTAGATGAATGAAAATCGTAATAGGTTCATTTAATTGTTCTATCTTTTTACTTGTGTTATTGGAAAGTGCAGTAATCAGTGTCTCGATCATTTCTTTTTTTTTTTTTCTCTCACCATCTTTGATACTTCGCCACGCACTGTATCTCGCTGATTCACCCATCTCGTCGTTCTCAAAAACCTAGGTAGGTATAACGTATCTGATTCTCGTCGTAAGAAGTCTCATTATCCTATTTCCGTGGGGGAATTGCTAGACACGCGGCAATGCATGTACAGTAAGGTAGGGCGAGGGAGGGAGGTAGGGTGAGCTAAGGTAAGCCCGATGGATTGACCGTAGCAGGGCTTGCTTGCTTGGTTGGTCATGGATTTTAATGGATTTTATTGGATGGTGAATGAATGGATGGTTTGAGACGGTGAAGGGTTTGGAGGTGGGTGTTGGATGGGATGGGGATGGGGATGGGATGGGGTTTGATTTGATTTGATTTGGTAGAAAAGTCTGAAGGGGAAGAGGAAGGTGAAGAGGAAGGGGAAGAGGAAGAAGGGAAGGTCTAGATTTTTGAGGGAGGGGAAGTTGGGTGTATGAGGTATTGAGGAGGAGGAGGAGGAGGAGGAGGAGGAGGAGGAGGAGGAGGAGGAGGAGGAGGAGGAGGAGGAGGAGGGCTTTGTGGATGGATGGATGGGATGTTGGATTGGGGATGTGTAGTTGTAGGGGATAGAGGATAGAGTATTTACATAGTAGTAGTAGTAGTAGTAGTAGTAGTAGTAGTAGTATCTAGGTTCACTACTGATTGCTGATTACTGATTGCTGATTACTGATTGCTGAAGAGATGGGAAATGACGAGTTCGATAGAATAGAATCAGAATAGAATCGAAGCAATCTTATTTTCTTTCTTCTTTCTTTCTTTCTTTCTTTCTCTTTTCTTTGAAGAAATGGATCATCAGATGAGAATCGTGAAAGCGAAGAAAGCGAAGAAAGCGAAAGGGGCGAGGTCATGATTGGCGAAACATGCTCATGTCGGTATGGACTATTTGCGGGAGTCCGGATTGGTTTTGTGTAGCAGATGTGTCCGCGCATTTATGTTTGGGGTTGACTGGCTGATTAAACTGACTTGACTGGATAATGGGTCACGAGAGTGTATTGTGTATTGTGTATTACATTACATTATCATTATATTGTATTGTGTTGTATGGTATGGTATCGTGCGTGGGTGTATGTATGGACGAGGAAATTAAATGCCTCATAAATTAGTATTCTTGGCGAGGAAGTCAGGACCTCTGTGCCTATCACGCCGATGAAGGTAACACAACACGTTGAACACAAACCCCCCTCTCCCCTCCCCAAAAAATGCACAGCCCCGATCAGCGACTCATCCCTCCCAAATGCAGCCCGTCGATTCGTCAATGGATCAATTGACCAATGGGTGGCTTGACGCAGCATGCACACTTGGGGTTGTGTGATCTGCTGGCATCAGCGGACGGGCGAGAGTGTGAAGATGATTATGATTATGATTGTGATTATGATGATGATGATGATGATGATGATGTTTGCATGTGGAATATTGTTATTTTTCATTGTAGATACATATGAGGTCGGTCCGTAGTATAGAGGAGATGGTTTTATTGGGCAATTTTCCCTCAACTAATCGATGTCCATCCCCCGGAGGAGATTCCCCATTCCGTCCGATAATTAAACATTCCGAATACGTAGCTGGCCTCCCTGCTCTGCTCTCATCGGTACCTAGGTGACGGTGACGGTGACGGTGATGGTGATGATGCTTGCAGCATTGTCTTGGTTGATTGATTGATAGTCGCTGTCAGATTGGATTGTGATGGGGGGCTGGTCATAGCTTCTACCTTGAATGGGTGAAGTGTGTCCCGAGAGTGCGTGGGTGTGTGGTCTGGTCTGCCATGCTTGTTGGGTTTCTGTAGCCAAGGTTGCTTGCGGACGGACTGTTGTTGTCGGTATTTGCATGTTGGGATACTCTATTTCTTGGTGTGCAGCTTCGAGGAAGTGATTGGATCCGGATGAGCAAGACGCTCTGGAAGATTTCTCATACGAACATTTCCCTGGCCATTCTCCCCTTGGTACGATACGACGACCCAGCCGTATTCTGCTCTAACAAACCTCCGCCGTACGAGAGGGACTCTGATTCGTGATTCTTTCGCGGTCCAAACACAAACACACTCTCACCAACATCAACCATCCTCCATCAACGTCAACAGCTGGGTCTAGTCCGAGCCGCGCGCACGACTGAGCGAAGAAGGATCAAGGAAAAGTCCAATTATCAACCGCAGCTTGTTTCTTGGCAGAGTAAAGTTTGAATATAAATCTTGGCGTACCTAATGCAGCTTCTGGAAAAGACAGTCGGTACTACACGCATGCAATCAATACAAGTCAAGTCTACCACGACAATAACAATCATCATCATCAAGCTGAAGCTGAAGCTCTAGCTGGTCTCTGTTCTCGATTCTCCATTTCCCCATTCCCCATTTTCGCATCTGCACTCTGCACTCTGCACTCTGCATTCGCATCTTCGTTCCGTCCACAAATAATCATCATCACAATAACATCCATCCATCCACGTGCCGCTGTCCACACATATCTCTAGATAGATTCACATTCGATACAGGTACTGACTCACGTGCTTGCTTATTCGAAACGCGACCCAAGGTAAGAGGATTGATCCTTCCTCTCCAGCTGTCGTTTGTTGCTCCAATTCCAATTCCAATTCCAATTCCAATTCCAATATCCCCCCTCTCTCTTCTGCTCTCGTATATTGTTTACATTGTGCCGTTTCTTCCTTCCCTCTTTTCCCCTGTCTCTCTTTCCCGCTCTCCCTCTCTCCCGCTCTCCCCCTCTCCCCCTCTCCCCCTCTCCCCCTTCTTCGGTTTCATCGACAATTCTCGTGAAACGCATCTGCTCCATACTTCCATCACCACTTGGCTGCGGGCGTGGTCAACAACAAGCTAGAACCTGCATCATCCTCTTCGCCATCGTCATCAACCAGGGACGATCATCTCGGTAGCGACACCCATTCTCGCCTGTACCCAGACGTTGGATCAAACCTCCTCCACTGAAAAGGAGGCGCAGCACCCAGCAAAAAGCACTGGGAAACTTTTCTTCCCTCTTCCCGCTGCCCGCACCGTCAAAGCTGCGAAAAGTGTGCCCGAGTTTCGATACCCACGCGCACAACCAACGTTCATGATCCCAACCCCAATCTCTTATTGTTCTTCCCATTTAACCAATTACCCTTTTCGTACAATCTGCTCCCTAAAAAATTCTAAAGTTTTCTTTCACATAGGCACTGACATTCTCCTCGTGGTCTGTGAAAAAGAGAATTTTGCCAAGATGGTTTGTAAGTAAACAAATTATCCTCAGACTCCTCCTCAGACTCCTCCTCTGCTCGCCTTCTCTCTTTGTGAAGATATCCATCTACAAATTCAATTTACCATATTATTTCCTCGTTGAGAGTTCGATGGTTTACCCAGTCGCCAATCTCATATCACAAGTAAGAAGTTGACACAGGCACCTGCAGTCGGGTCTTTGATCCAAGCCCTTTGTTCCAAGCCCTTTGTTCCATTTTCTCGCTCGCGCTCTATACTTGAATGGTGCTACACAGCCCAGCATAACCTCGGTGTCGTCTCCATCACAGGACCATTGCTCAGATCAAAAGACTTATTAAACGCTTGAAGCCAAGTATTACTCCTTTGCCTCTTGTCGATACCTGAATCCTTCTTTTCTTAATTTTGGCGTAACCCTGAAACCCACCTGTCAATCTGCCAGCGAATTGCCAAGAGACTTCTTAGAAGCTTAAGTTGGCTGCGGCGCGTTGCAATTTCAATATCAGATATACATATGGAGTGGCTGGGCTAACGTTATATCTTCTTTGACATGTAGCACAACCTAAATACCGAAGGGAGCTCGCCCGTGTAAGATCTCTTCCATCACCAAACAATCGAATCAACCCAGGAAATATGTCAAACGGAGTAGACGAAAACTCACATCTGTTGGGTGTCAACGGACATGCCGGCGACAGACGTAAAAGTAGTGTCCATGACTTCTTTCTCAGCAAGAGACATACACCAGGAACCGACAGCGACAATGCCATTGTGAGCTACTCGGCGTCGGCATGGCATGTAGGCAAAGTTACTTTGTATAGTAGCTATGTTAACGTTCTGTTGATCTTTGTACCGTTGGGTATCGTCGCAGGCCTCACACACTGGGATCCGGTCGTCATCTTCACCCTCAACTTCTTCGCCATCATCCCATTGGCTTCCATCCTCTCGTTTGCGACCGAAGAAATATCCATGAAGTTGGGAGAAACTTTGGGAGGTCTGCTGAACGCAACATTCGGTAACGCTGTGGAACTCATTGTAGGTTCAGGTTTCACATCTTACTTTTTACTTACTAACATGGAAACCCGCAGGTCAGTATCATAGCATTGAAAGAAGGACAAATTCGGATCGTTCAATCGAGTATGTTGGGTAGTATCTTGTCGAACTCCCTTCTTGTGCTGGGATGCTGCTTTATAGCTGGTGGAATTCACAACACTCGCACTGGTACATCTATGGGCATCGAGCAGAAGTTCAACGACACTGTCGCAGGAACAATGTCATCTCTCATGGTTCTTGCCGCATCCGCATTGATCATACCTGCAACTGTGAGTTGAAATTCAATCTACCTGCAGCAAAAATTCTAACTTTTCCAAAGCTCTATTCAGTTCTCAGTAAATCATCAGCAGACACTGAAACCAACATTTTGATCCTCTCTCACGGGACAGCCATCATTCTGTTAATCCTCTACTGTCTTTATTTGTTCTTCCAGCTTCGAACACACGCCAATCTATTTGATGCCGAAAGTCAAGCAGCAGGAGAGGAGGAAGAAGCGCCACAAATGGGCCCATGGGCTGCTGCTGCTGTTCTCGTTATTGTCACAATCGCAGTATCTGTGTGTGCTGATTACTTGGTTGATTCAATTGACTCGATTGTTGAGAAAGCTCATATCTCCAAAACATTCGTTGGTCTTATTCTTCTTCCAATTGTCGGCAATGCTGCAGAGCATGTAACAGCTATTGTGGTTGCCGTCAAGGACAAGATGGATCTAGCAATGGGTGTGGCTATTGGATCGAGCATGCAAATTGCACTTTTCGTCACTCCATTCCTTGTCATCTTGGGTTGGATCATGGATAAACCCATGACTTTACATTTTGAGACCTTTGAAACTGTAGTTTTCTTCTTGAGTGTATTGGTTGTTACTTATGTTGTTCAAGATGGCAAGAGTAATTATTTGGAAGGTTGTATGGTAAGTTTTGACCGGAATCATAATCACATTTCAATTTTACTAACATTTACATAGCTTCTTGGTCTCTACATCATTATTGCTCTCGCATTCTTGGTATACCCAGATGAGTCTGCTGGAGCAGGTGAAATTGGAGGAACTGTTGTCAGATCAGTAAAGGCTTTGGCAGGATATTAATCCGAAATTTTATGGTGTGCTGGTTGATATTGATTGTATCAATTTATGGTAATGGCGTTTTAGCGCTGGATATGAAAGGTAGATATTGAGGATCCATAGGGTGGGGAGATGAAGAAGGTGGCACTTTTTAACATTGCTGTGTTTTACCAAAAAAAATTAATGGGATTTTGGGGAGGATTTTATGATAGGGTTGCTAGGATGGGCAATGGAAGACCTGTAAGAATAGCTTGGAGCTGCGAAGCCATTACCTCTGTGTATAATAGATACGTTGCGAGTAATACCATACGTTGAACTCGATGAAGCTTTGGAGGAAAACATGTATATGTGTGTATGTATATTCGTGCCTTGAGATATATAACCCATTGCGCCATTAGAGAGTATGCAATTCTGTACACAATAAGTACATGTCTCGCTTGTCCCCTTGGCACCTCTTTCTTCTTCTTCTTCTTCTTCTTCTTCTTCTTCTTCTTCTTCTTCTTCTTCCTCTTCTTCCTAGGCAAATCCATCATTTTGGCCGAAGTAATAATGTATTAGTTGTATCTTTCATATCGTCATGTGTGTTTTTTTAATATCATCACATCTATCTTCCTTCATTGTAACAGACTCCACCATTTTCATATGCAATCCTGAGTTCCTCGCTAAAGCCCCTTCGATGAACGAAGGCTATGCTGCTGTGAGGCTACGAGGCTATGTCACATCCAAGATCTTATATCTCGTATCCCGTATCCCGTGTCCTGTAGCCTATATCACATTTCGTATCTCGTACCTCGTATTCATGGATATAGGTATGGATATGGATATGGATATGGATATGGATACACGTGGTAGCCCAAGTGACGTAAATCAATCACGTTTGATTATTTACCGGAATGCGTGGCTCGGGGATCTCTTTTGCGCTTTTCAATTTCCTTTCTTGGAAGGGTTCTCCTTCGTGCTGGAAAGGTGTGGATTATGATTAATAGCCGAAGGTGTCGTAGTTGGATAGGTCGGGGACGATCGTGGGTATGAATCTTTTGCGGATGGGCGGACGGGGGAGAGGTTTGTTGGGGGAGGTTTCGTGGGGAGCGCGAGAGGGGTTGGGCTTGGAGGTGGTGGTGGAGGTGGGATTGGAGTTGATGGTTGAAGAACGTGGTTGGGAGTTTATAATTTTTTTGCTCGCCAGCTCTCGCTCCTCTTCAACTCTCTCGGTATCCTCTCTTCTCCTGCTACCACTACCAACCTTCATTTTCATCTTCACCGCACGCCCATCTCTCCCCCCTCCCCTCTTCTCCTCCTCCCTCGCCTTCCTCCTCCTCTCCCTCCTCTTCCACCTCTCCATCTCCTCCCTCCCCACCACCCATTCCCTACCCAAAATCCCCATCTCCGGATCTTTCAACCCCCGACACTCATCCCACCACTTCCTCTCCACATCCGTACTCCCCACAATCCCCATCTTCACAATCTGCAATTGCGGAACCTGCATGTATGAATCCACGATTCCCAGAATCCGCACGACTTTGCATTCCGAGATGTCGTCCCAGGGGATTTGGGGCGTCGAGATGGAAGGGCTGCTGGAGGGCTTGCTGGGAGGGGCTTGGGGAGTCTCTGGGGATGGGAGTGGTAGGAGTGCAACGCATTCGATGCATGCCCCGCTTGAGTCATCGATAGTGTAAACGCGACGACGGGCAAAGGTATCGATGGAGACGATGAGCCCGATGAGTTTAATGTAGCGGATGGGATGGTTGAGGTAGTGGTGAATTAGTTTATCTTCGAGGGGGGTTTTTCTTAGATTAGCTGGATTTTCTGTCTACGCCCGTGGGATTCATCTATCTATTTACAACGTGGCGCTATGGTGTGGAGGAATCATTCTTTCGAGGCCCCCAAATCCAAACTCGAAGCACGACGAGCAGGCAGTTGAAGAGTCCGAAAGTCGAGGAGAAGGATCGACAAGATAAATAAATGAAAAAATGAACAAACCTTCAAAATAAACACCCCTAGTAGTCAAAGAAACGATATCCGCACAGCGCAACGCACACCATTTGTGGATGGTAGGTGAGAGACTATAGAGATTTGGCGGTAAGAGGGCCGGCGCGACGGCAGATGAAGGGGGTGTCATGACATTTTCTTTTGGAGCATGGTGCGAAAAGAAGAGACTTTTTAATCGGCAAATCGATGGGTTTCTGTTGATGCAAGACAGATGCGAAGTTTTAATCGGTGGATTGTCTTGTTTCGTTTTGTTTTGTTGGAATGCTCGCTCGCTCGTGTTTGGGAAATGTTTTTGGTGTTTCGGGGCATGGAAAGTGGAGATGGAAATCGCGAGGTTGACGCGTGGGGAGGGTGTGTCACGTGTGAATGCCGGGCAGTACTACTCGTGGGAAGAAGTTTAGATTTAATAGATTCAAGATGATCTTTATGTCTGTAGTTAACTCTAGCCTTTAATATTTGATATTATAATAAGCATGTTTGAGCATTTAGGATGTGCGAAATATCCTCAAACAATTGTCAGAACATTATTGGATTATCAAAAATTGTAGCAAGCAATTGGTAGAGCAGGGTGCGTGAGCAATCAGAAGTCAACTTCATCATGGAGTAAGATGTGTATAAAAAGCTGGAATCAAATGCATACACATTTATGGAGTTGTGTTTTTTGTTAAAAGTAAAAATGGGTAAATCTTCGCATTAAAAAAATCATTGTAGTTATCGACGCCTTCTTCTATGAATGTTGTATCCATCCGACCATATATGAAAAGACCAAATCCTCGCAAACTCCATTTCCCTATTCATAAAATCATGCCCGAGCTGTTTTTCCGCGCTTGGATTGCCGAGTTGGTTGCTTCTTTGCTCTTTTCTTAGAAGCCGATTTCTTAAGCTCAGGCTCAGACTCGACTTCTTCTTCGTCTTCCTCAGCTTCTTCTGCTTGAAAGTCATCGCCAACGTCGTCCATTTCTACATCTTCGTCTTCGTCTTCTTGCTCTACCTCGAGTTCTCTCTTCTTGCCTCTCGATAACTTCTTCTTTGGTGCCGGTTTTTCATCTTCTTCAACCTCATCCTCGGAGTCAAATACTCTTTTCTTTCCCTTGCCCTTGGCTTTATCCTTGCTCTTCCCTAGACCGTTTCGAATTTTTTGAAACTCTTCTTCACTCAGCTCAGCAGGACCCTTGGCCGATTTGCTTCCGCCATATTTTGCCT
Organism: Botrytis cinerea B05.10; assembly: GCF_000143535.2. NCBI lineage: Eukaryota > Fungi > Ascomycota > Leotiomycetes > Helotiales > Sclerotiniaceae > Botrytis > Botrytis cinerea. The sequence continues at coordinate 1,710,699 of NC_037312.1, read as the reverse complement.
CTAAATTATCGAAAAAGCCACCCCTTGAAGCCTGTCTGGCCTGAATGATAGCCGCCAGGTCATCCATATGGCCAGGGACCTTTTTCTTTTGCTTCTTACTTTGCTCCGGTACATCCCCACTAGATCCCTTCAACAATTTATCAACACCCATTTGTTTCGCAGCCTTCGCAGCCTCTTTCTCCTCCGCTCTAGCCTTCTTCATTCTTCTATCCTTCGAAGCCTTAGTTTCCTTCCTAAAGACAGCATATTCCTCGACTTCTCCAGTTTTGATTGCTTCCTCAATGATCCCGCGGAATCGTTCTTCATCCTCAACTGGATCACTTAACATAATGACTTGATACATCTTTCCCCATTTTCCTTCGTATTTAGTATATGCATTGAGCAAATCATCTTTCTCCTCGTCAGAACCTTTGTAAACATTGGCGAATTGATTAATGGCATCAGTAGTAACAACGTCTTTGTATTGCTCGGAATAAAATTCGGTCCAGGAGAATCCGTCAGCATCGACAGACTCAGAGGTCGATCCGGTACGATCATAGCGCTTGCGACGGTTTGGATTGGAGAGGATAGCATATGCGAAAGCAATTTCTTGAAATTTGGTATGCGAATCAGATTTGAGATGTTCTGGTGCTTTGTCTGGGAGGTTGTTAGTTGTCTGAATTCACTTTATGCAGCGGGCCTATGTGGCTGATAATGACAGTCCTTCCAAGATATTATAGGGTATGTAGGTTATGTATTCATAGTATAGAACCATATCAATAAATCTTATAACATACCTGGATGGTGCTTCAAAGCGCTTTTGCGATATGCGCGTTTGATCTCATCTTCAGAGGCAGTTTTCTCAATACCAAGAACTTCGTATGGATTAATTTGAGGGGGGATTTCATCTGCGACATCGTTGTTAGAAGCCATTTTGAGATTTTTGTTGTTGTTGGCAAATTGTTCAACAATGGCGAGTTGAGACCGGAACTTGTTATTTGGTAACTTTGTTTGAGGGAACGCGATTTGATTATCGAAGGTCGCGTAAAGTGCTTTTGTTACGCTAGTAGTATCTTAACTCTGATGTGGGATGGGGAAGGTGCCGCTTAGTCATGCTAGACAATTTATTGTATGTAACTCATCCCCCTCCCGTTCCCTAGATGAAATCGAACACAATATCTAAAACTTGAATATCTTAACCAGAGTACTTCTAAATCTTCAGTTTCGGCTTGAACAATCTCGAAATGGCTGATTGTTCTTGGATCCCAATTAAGATTCGGATGTTTTTACGTTTTTAAGAAACCAACAGTTTGATTATTAAATATTGACGTGTAAATCATCAATTCTTTGTTTAACATTATATATACTTCATGTGCCATGTAACTCGAGCTCTCTCCTCACCAATCAAATTAAACGGTAAAATCTACCCAGCTCACATCCCCGAATTTCCCTTCAGGGTCCTGGAAAACCTCAGCTGGGCTACTATAAGGAGCCCACTCGCTGTCGTTGTATTGGACATCAAACAACGAAAGAGCTCTTGCAGTTGCGTTGTATCCAGGTCCATAATTCTTATATTCAGCTTGGACGGTGCTGTAATTACCATTGCTGGCATTGTAGCGGGAAGGAGCCCAATCGATATAACCTGTGGGGAGAATCGAATCATCGAGGTAGGTGCGGGCGAAGATGGATCGCATTTGTGCATTCTGTTGAATTATGATTAGCTTGCTTTTTGGTGGAGGGTATAGACTGGGGGGGAAAACGTACCCAAGGTCTGCCAAGTGGGCATTTTCCTTTAATACTCAAGCTGCTATTTGCTTTCTGCACAGTTGAATCCACGATGTACACTCCGTATTTGTTCTCGAAAGTAGTGTTGGATCCCTTCCATGCAGTAATTCCTCCACCACTGAAAGAAGTCAGCTTCTTATTTCCAAGGCAGATTTCGATATACATACCATGATCGAAGTAAGATTTGTGTGTTGGTGACCCAGAGAGTTCCGAAGCCGTAGAAGAAATCGGTCTGACCGGCGACAACAGATTGAGCCATGTAGGAGTTGGATAGTTTTCCTACGTAAATCTTGGATGTGTTAGTTTGGATGAATGGGGAGGATGATGAGCAGGTAGATGGACATACAGTATCTTGGTAGCTGTAAAAGCCGGTATGGTAGAAGCCGCCGTTTGCATAACTTATGCTCAATGCAAGGGAAGGTCCATCAGCTATTAATTTGTTAGAACGTTTTCCTTCTCGATCCACCATTCCTTCCAATAGATCTTTTCAGGGCCTCTGTTTTCTCCCCTGCAAAAGATGGCGACTCACAGTATGGCACAAAATCATTGATCAAATTCAGATTGTATGTTCTAAAATCTGAGCATCCAAATGGTGTTCCTGGCGGGACAGCAAATCCAGTCGTTCCACTTCCAGTCAATGATGCATTGAGATTCGGTGCAACGGTCAAAGTGGATGTGTAAGCATTATCCCCAGTACCAGCAACCGCCTTCCAGATGATGTTGACAGTGTTCGCAGATTGATTGTTCGGGTTTGCGGTTTGGCCGAGCAAGTATGTGGGACCACGACGAGTGACGTTGACCTACAATTCGATGTTAGCATAGGAAGAGGTTGGGCCCAAGAATCAATCAAACACAATTCTCACCTGCTCTGTATAGTTTCCGGATGCAATAAGGATAACATATGTATCAGTGTTATTTGGCAAACTTGCCACAGCTACAGGCATTCACATTTAGCCTCAGTTCGTCCCTAGCACTTCTCACATCATATCTTATGGGGAATCCAATTACATACCGGACTGCACTGTCTTGAAATTCGAACCATTCCCTGCGAAATCTACGTATTTCGTCTTTTGCAAATCGCACCCTTGCAACGGATTCTTCGAGTGTTTTTGACAAGCATGTCTATGTGTCTCGCTGTTGATGTTCCAGCTTGCTGAGACGATTGGAAGCAGAGAAGCAAGAAATAATAACGGGCGAACCATTGTAAGGACTTCCTTTGACGGTCGATTGAAAACAAATATGACAATCGAACTGGAGAAAAAAAAGAGCGAGTGAAAAAAGGCCGAGAAGGGTACTTTATGGTTTAAATACGAATCCAAGCTTTGATAGAGAACTTCATCCATGGGTGGATTACAACTTGCCGGTACTTCGGAATAATTCATGACCCAGGTCTAGCTTCACCATTCCCCCCCTCACCGACTTGTACATATATGCGTCTCCGCCATTACCGGTGATATCATTTGAGATAGGAAGTCTTGGGTCTCTCCTTTTGCCTGGAGATAAATGCCCTTGTCTGGAAAGCTCGCATGTAAGAGCTTGTTTGCTGCTAGTCTGCGTCTAGGTGCATGGTTCATGGGATGCCAAGGAGGATAAGGATTCGGACGAACGATTTTCCAGTCAGGTACCGGAATGGCTGATGGAGATGTGAAGCTTAGTTTGGCAGCAATGTCTTGGATTGGATGCAATGGCGATGTCACTGCAAACCTTATTTGATTAAGTAGAAATTCAACCCAAATATGGGGCTCGAGATTTATCTCTGTTCATGCTGTTGTATTCCGCGATGGTGTATTTCACAGCTTGAGGTGGGATCTACGTAAACGATACCCAGGAACAGTTTGTGGGGAAATCCAACCCTCCATCATCATAATCTGGAGTCTGGGGTGATCCTAGACCAGGGACGTGAGAAGCTGGAGAAACACGCCGGTGAAATGGTTTGGATTTTGCGGGGAACGGGAGAGGATTATCGCGCCAATAGGAGGGAGGGGCTGGGAGATTGTTCGGAAGAATAAGAATGGGGGTGGTGTGTGCACGAACGAGCATTGAGTTCTGGAAATTTGATGGAGTTTCGTTTTAGTGCGTTTTTCATGCGGTATGGTGTGATCTTCAATATGTTCTTGCAGTTGGATGTATGTATGTATGATTTTGTGTTTTCAAATGGGTTGGATATCCCTAGCTCAAAGATTCGAAAGTAGACATCAATGTCTGGCTTCATTTTGATATAAAGTAGTCGCTTGAGGCTTAACGATATCGATGTATAATATTCTTATATCTTTGACTTGGGCCTCGAAATCAAATGATTCCAAGGACTTGACTGATGTTGCTGTATCAGGAGAGCTCCGAGTTTAATGCTAGATTGAGTGGATGCTCTACTAGTAATGCAAGATTTACAAGTGTATGGAAAAGTTTGAACTGTCAAGTGCACGCCGCTTATCCATATCTTACAGGGCCATCTCTCCACCGTTTGCAATTTTGTTCTTCTCTTCCTTCCTCTTCTCCATCTCTTTTTCCTGTCCATGCCCCCTTTTCACACTTTTCCAATCCAGTCCGCATACCGCCAGGAAACTGCCAATCGCACATGCAGTAGTCACCCAATAACAACGCGTGAGGCCTTCCACATAAGCTTGTCGCACAGCACCTATCGCTTCTTCTTGATTTAATTGTGCTAGCAATTGCTGGATTTCCGTTGCTCCGCTGTGTAAGAATAATTGAGGATCAAGTTGTGGAGCATACTTTTCTATTCCAGATTTTAGACCATTTTGAAAGAGAGTTTGACAGACAGATATAAAGAGGGCGCCGCCCAGGGATTGGAAGAACGACACGCAGGCTGACCCGACTGGAACATCTACTAGTGGGACAACGGTCTGGACTACTAGGACGCCGCCCTGAAAACCGACGCCAATTCCAATACCGGTTATGATTTGGAAGCCGAACCACGAAGCAAATGGTGTGGTAAGAGAGAAGGTAGTGATGAGACCCGAACCGACAGCGAACAGTATCATACAAAAAATCATCACGGGGGTGTAATATCCGATTACAGTGATAAGACCTCCAGTCACTATGGAGGACATGACAGTGGATATCAAGAGCGGAAGGAGTTCAATGCCGGCTCTAGTAGCGGAAGATCCCTTAACAGACTGGAAATAGATTGCCAGGTAGAAGATCAAAGCAAAAAAACCTGCACCGAAGAGAAATGCGAAGACATATGCCAGTAGTGTGTTACGGTTTTTGAAGAAGCGAGGAGGCAGAATGCCTTTGTCGCCAAGAACAATTTGGGAGATGACGAACAGAATGAATAGCAAGATGGATCCAACAAGAAGACCGATGATCTTAGCAGAACTCCATGGGTATGTCGTACCGCCCCATTGGAGAGCAAGTAGAAGGCAGACAACGGCCGGGATGATAATGATAGTGCCGATGAGATCCAGCTTCATGATACGGGCAAGAATGGAGAGGTTCTCGGGGTTGTTGGCGCGGTGGATTTTGAGATAGACCACTATCACAGCAATAGCGATAGCGCCGATAGGTAGATTGATATAAAAGCACCACCGCCAAGATACCTTGTCTGTCTATTTTGATCAGTATCTGCTCTCGTGAAGTGTCAAACTGAACTTACGAAGACACCTCCAAGTAATGGTCCAGCGACCGAAGCAATCCCCCACATTCCTCCGCTGAATTTGCATCCTGTCAGTAATTATACCAAAACCATCTAAGTCGTTACAAGCAAGTTCCTATTTACAAAGGCGTATCCACTCACATCAGACCAAAAGCAGCTGGCCGTTTTCGCAGGGGTACTATTCGTCAAGTCAGCATTGTTCAGAAAGATAAAAACGCTAAAAGTGAACGTTGAAGTCGGTTGAAGCCATTCCATATTGCCACCGAGCCCAGAAAATCTTGCACTTACAACAATATGCCAAAATAACAATCGCTCCCGAGAACAAGCCACCGACACCGATACCAGCAACAGCTCTACCTATAATCAATGCAGTACTATTCAGCGCAGTAGCGCAAACCAAAGAACTATTTCATCTATTAACTCATATGCGCATTTACATAGTTATGCTATCACATTACCCGATTTCGAAAATGACGATAGCCACGACGAAGGTAATTTTGATCTGCATCATTTTATGAGCCTCGCGCCGTACAATGAGAAGTACTTGCTGTCTTGCTTACGCTGAATATAGTATATATCCTACCGAAAGTCGGTTGTAGAGCCGTGGTCGTCAACAGATATGCACTTCCATACCATCCAATATCTTGTATGCTATTGAACTGATCTGTTATTTTTGGGATGGCAGTTGCGATAATGGTCTGATCTAGAGCTACTAGAAAGACCGCGAGGCAGAGCGCGGCGAGAATGACGACCAACTTCAAGCCATGAGGGTAAACTGCCTCTTCGCCATCGAGTTCGTCAGGGCTCGAACTTAGTTCTTTCTGCAGAGGTATGTTCACTGGTGCAGATTCCTCTGGTGTGTTGTTTTTGGAAAGCGAATCCGATGCATTGTATATATCGATCTCGTTTTTATGTTCCTCCATGATGGGTTTGCCTTTGGCTTTGGGTTTGTTTGGGTTGACGGTGTTGATTTCGATCCCCCAAGTAATTCCTCCCTTGGATAATCGATGGAGTTAATGGCAGACAAGTGTGCCTAAAAGTTTCAACGAGGCAGTCTAAATCTCAATAAGGAAGCAGCGACACATGCCTGCTCGGCAGAGAAGTCGAGAACAATTGCAACATCGTCCGCTTACTGATTAACTTAATGGGTGTGGAAAAGTCATGAGGCTAATATTTGAAGTTATTGTCAATAAATTGACTTCTTTGTCGATGGCATGCCTATGATTCATCAAACAACTGCAAGCTCCTTTCATTCGCCATAGTAGCCAGCCAAGAAAGCCACAGATATGTATGGCATTCTCATCGGCCATCGCTATACCCCGTAGTCCGGGGTAGTGGCGAGATATGGAGGTTTGTGTGCGGCGATCCTGACGCTCCCTTTAGTTGCGGCACACGGCCTCGCACTATGGCACTTCTCTGTTGTTGAATTGAATTCAAGCAATCCTGCATCGTGATTCTCGAAGAAGCAATGGTGATTACGCATTCAGCCAATTGAAGCACCCTTTTGTAGATTGCTTCCCAGTGATATATTGACAAAAGCCAAATGGCCAAATGGGAGTCTGGGTAGCATATTCATGAACAAACAGAGTTGCAGTGCTTCCGATGATTCGATGTTATAAAACAATACGCCATGTTTCAGTAGAGGTCATCCTAGCCTGCGCATAGCAATCTCAATGGGCGGTGCTTATTTACCTTGGACCATGGAGGTTGTCAACTTACTGTCGTGTACAGAAAGCCTGGCAATCGTTACCCAGTCTTGACACCGATTGATGTTGCATCAAAAGATGACTCTTTCTTCGTTTGCTGTTGCCTTGCCGCAATTGGAGACTCACGACAAGTTTTCTTGGTTCAAAGAGCTGCAGGGTGGCAGCATACATGGTTAGGTCACACGACGGCTTGACACATCACCGTCGCACAGCATTCAATCAATTATTCTAACAATGATGATTTGCTGCAAACCACATAACTGGAGGCAAAAACTCGGGATTCTCTCCTCTCAATCAAGCATGTGACCACGCGTAGAAAAAGATCCACACTGTGTTTGTGTGTACGGATTACTGTCGTTGTCCCGCTCCTTTGGTGAATGTACGAATTGAGTTTTCGTTGAGATTCTCTTCAACTTTCGAACTTGAGGAAGGGAGCATTACACAATTCTGCTCCTACAATAGCTGAGAACGATAGCAACGAAAAGAAGCATTTACTATTGAGCTAACCTGATATCGTCGGATTGTATTTACACAAATCACAACGCGCTTTTGACTCTTTATCGTTTGCCTGGCGGTTCTGCCAAACTTGCATCAAAGAGAAAGTGGGGTAATGAAATATCAACATGATGGTCCTGCATCCCTCACCAATCGTTCTTGCCGGGGCTGTGAGCTGCAGCTACGTTGCCCTCCAAGGTTATCTCCAAACTCTTTCTTTCTTGCTTTCTTACTTCTCAACCTTCTTTTCCTATCAACCATGCGAATATTTCATCATTTTATATTTCAACATCTCCGACTTATCTGAAATATCATATATTTCATCTTTTGGATTTTGATGAAATCCCAAGCGTTTCTCTGTTGCCCTCTGTTCTAATTGCAAGCTCGACGAGCACAAACAAGTAAGTAGCTCAACAATCCTGCTACTCACAAAGCCTCGCGGCCGGAGAAAGAGCCAGCTGTTTGAGCTGCTATCTGATTGCTGAATCCCATTTACATCTCTGAGCAGCCATATGGTCTTTCAGTTTGGTTCGCCTCGGGCTATCGAAAGGTGCTACGAGGCATACTTGGATTCGGCTTTTTCTCCAAGTCGCGAGAAGGCTCCATATATCACTCTTATGCATGCATCCCTTTGCGTTTGCTAACACGATTACTGCAGCAAGCGAACCCCTCACTTATTTTGGAACTCCTCTTGCTACTTATCTCGCCAACATAACAAGAAAACATAACTGCCATTAACCCATTCTTCTTAAAAACAATCTTTGCCGCGACGCAACTGAACATCCATATCGGCTGTCACTATTGCTCACTGTCGGCCGTTTGTCTAGCTTCTTAATTCAGCTTCCAAAAGGTATGCCTTATGTTTATCTCAAGATATAATTTCGTCAACCATGGAATAACTTGACCATTTTTTCGTGGCACAATTCTTTTTTCCAAGAATCTCTATCACTTTGATCCTTACAAATCATGCTCGGCCCACAACGACGCATGATTCTTCAACCCCCATTGACTTCACCTTTCTTTATTAGCACGCACAATGTATGATTTCTTTATGTTTTATGACTCATAAGGTGTCACGATGTTTCACGCTTTTTCGTTCAGTTCGGCCAAACAGCATGTTTCTCCCACCCACAAAGAAGGCCCGCTTTGGTAGTCATATGGCACACATGCTCATTTCATAATGTTCTACTTATATTACAATATGCTACTTTTGTTATTCCAAGATGGGGAAAGCTCATCTTCGTGACTTTCATCGCTCAGGCTTGCCTGTCCAGCCTTCTTATTTTGCTTTCTAACACCCACTCTTAGATTTACTCAGCGCTCTTTCCCTTTGAGAGAACCCTCTTGAGCCATACCATGTCTTTTGACCCGGCTGCACGTGGACGTGGCCGCGGTGGTCGCGGCGGCGGAGATCGTGGTGGACGAGGTGGAAGTAGTGAGCGTGGTGGACGAGGAGGTGGTGATCGTGGTGGACGAGGTGGAAGTGGTGATCGTGGTGGACGAGGTGGAAGTGGTGATCGTGGTGGACGAGGCGGTGGAGAGCATGGTGGACGAGGAGGTGGGGATCGTGGTGGTTACGGAGGTGGTGGACGAGGAGGCGGGGATCGTGGTGGTTACGGAGGTGGCGGTCGAGGAGGCGGGGATCGTGGAAATCGTGGTACTTATGGTAGCCGTGGTGGAGGCCGTGGTGGAGGTCGGGGTGGCCCAGTGTCCATTTTCAAGTAAGGTGCTTGCAATGTACTCCGAGCAGTGATCTAATACGCTTTACAGAGACCCTAATTATCCAGCAGAAGCACCTGATGCAAGAGTCGCGAAAATGGAAGATGAGTACCACAAGAGCTCATCCGGGATCAATGCCTTGGATAAGATGTCGCTCAACCAAAAATTTCCTTCTCGCCCAGGATACGGCGATAATGGTCGAAAAGTTCAGCTGTATGCTAATTATTTCGCATTAAACACAAGCCCCAGTTTTGCCTTGGGTCGTTACCCGGTCACTATATCCCCGAGCATGGACGACAAAAAGAAGAAACGGGAGCAGCTTTTCAGGCTCATCCTCGAGTTACCGGAATTTGCAAACATTCCGCTAACCACAGATTATGCTTCTATGATCATTACACCGAATAAATTGCCTTTCAAAGAGGAGCGTGTTTTCAGCATTCCTTGGCGAAACGAAGGGGAAGACGATCCACATGAAAATGCCCAAATTTACAAGGTCCGGATCGGCTCTCCAACTTCTTACACTATCCCCGACCTCGTTCAAAGTCTCGGCAATAGATCTGCAGCCACTGTATCCGAAGTTCAAAGAGAGGAAGCGATTCAGGCCATGAATACGGTGATGGGATTCTTCGCCAAGAGCGAGAAAGGAACTGTTTCTATTGCAAACAATAGACACTTCTCCACAGCTCAAAGAGGAAACGAGCATAATTTCACGACCCTAAATTATGGATTAGAGGCTATACGCGGCTTCTATCAGAGTGTTAGACCAGCTACTGGTCGACTTTTATTGAACGTAAACGTCACTCACTCCGTTTTCCTCGAGCGTGGCCCATTGAACGTTTTCTTTCAAAGACTTGGCAATGCCCATAGTGTTGTTGATAAGATAAAGGGAAAGCGGGTCGAAGTCACTCATTTGCCTGCAAAAAAGTCCAAGGCTGGTATCACCATTCCCCGAGAAAAGACCATTTGGGATTTGGCTCGCCCAAGTGATGGTAGAACCGAAGAACATCCTCCTCAGGTTGCTAGATATGCCGCTGGGCCAAAAGATGTCAAATTTTGGATTTCTGCTGAAAAATCATCAACGAAAGACAAAGCTCCGCCAAAATCTGGGCCGAAGAAGGGCTCTTCCAAGCCAGCCTCAACACTCGACAAGTACATTACTGTTTATGATTATTTCAAATCCAAATATCCGAACGTTGTTTTGGATCCGAAATTTCCTGTGGTGAATGTTGGCAACAACCTCAACCCGTCTTACCTACCGGTGGAGGCTTGTATCATAAAGCCAGGTCAGATTGTGAAAAAGGCATTACTTGGAGATCAAACTCGTATGATGTTGGATTTCGCAAACAGAAGACCAGAGCCCAACGCAATGTCTATTGTCACTTCCGGTAAACAAGTCTTGGGCTTGAATACTAAAGACAATCCTCTTCTCTCCAAATTTGGTGTTCAAGTTGGTAACAGCCTTATAACCGTTCAAGGTCGTGTGTTACCACCACCCGCAATCAATTACAAGGACAGGAGACTTGCCCCAATGAAAACTACACCCAGAGATGGTTCTTGGAATATGAGGGACACTCGTTTCCATACTTGTGGAGATCTAGGCAGCTGGACTTACATGGTGGTTGAATCCGATAAACGTGGTGCTAGATGGAATCACGACGATGCGGCTAGGACAGTCGAGCAATTCAGGATCCACCTTCAGGGTGCAGGGATTGGAGTCAAAGGTTGGATAGGTAAAGCCGCGCCTACTCCTAAGCATAAAGATGGCAACGAAGCAGCTACATCTGCTGCTATTGGAAACGTGTTCCGAATGATGTCTACAGCTCCAGGTATAAAGAAACCCAACTTTCTTTTATGCATCCTTCCAGTGGATGATGTAATGCTTTACAACACGATAAAGAGGTTCGGAGATACCAAAGCCGGTATACATACAGTTTGCGTACAATACTCCAAGTTTACAAAGGGAGATCCGCAATACTTCGGCAATGTTGCATTAAAATTCAATCTCAAGGCTGGTGGTATTAACCAGACAATCGATAAGCTTGGGATTATCAACGAAGGCAAGACAATGGTTGTCGGGATTGATGTAACACATCCATCCCCTGGATCAAAAGACACAGCACCCAGCGTTGCTGCCATGGTAACAAGCACCGATAAGCTCTTAGGTCAATGGTCCGGTGTCTGTCGCTTACAAGACAAAGCTCGTCAAGAGATGGTATCAGATCTCGAACCTATGCTCATTAGGCAATTGGACATCTGGCAGAGAAAGAACAGAATCTTACCCGACAATATTTTGATCTATAGAGATGGTGTATCGGAGGGGCAATACAACCTATCGCTCGAAGAAGAATTGCCAAAAATCAGAAATGCTTGTCGTCAGAAGTATCCCGCAGATTATACAAAGAGAAGTCTGCCAAGAATCTCAATTATTGTTTGCGGCAAGCGTCATCACACGCGATTCTATCCAAAGGATACTGACAGTGCAGACTCCAAGTCGAACTGTCCAGCCGGAACTGTGGTCGATCGTGGTGTTACCGAATCTCGCAACTGGGACTTCTTTCTTCAACCACACCAAAGTTTAATGGGAACGGCCAGGCCGTGCCATTATTTTGTCATTTTAGACGAAATCTTCAGGTCGCAGAAAGTCAAGGCTCCCCATACGACTTCAGCCGACTCTCTTGAAGAATTGACTCATAACATGTGCCACTTATTCGGGCGAGCTACAAAGGCTGTAAGTCTATGTCCGCCTGCATATTACGCAGACTTACTGTGCACTCGCATGAGAGCATATCTTGCAGACCAGTATGATCCTCCAACTGGCCAGACTACACCAGAACCTGGACTTCAGACAACACCGTCTATCAATGCAATAGGTCAAGGCAGAATTGATATTCATCAAGATATTACAGACTCGATGTTTTGGATCTAAACATTTTGATGTGTTACTGGGCAGATCACTTACCTGTTTCATGGACGATCTGGTCGTATCCTTGGATTTCTAGATAACTCTCTATTCCGAGAGCCTCGGTGTGTAGGCAAGCAGATGCCAATTTTCAACATCTTCATTTGTCCAGGCATTTTTCAACCATGCCGATTGTTCGTTGGGAGCGAAAGACACGTTTCTTTTTCCGTTTACTATTCACTCATTTGATAACTACAGCAATTCCTACATTTCTGTAGATCGCAGCAACTTTTTCGGTTTGCGTTTCCAATTTTGGTGCGCAATAACTTCAGCTTTAAAAACAAATAGTATTGAAATACGAATACAGACCTTTTTCATACTGCAAATCAGTCTATCGTGACATGTTGTGATAAGTGTGATGTCTCCATCAAATGAATTGTATATATCGTATGTAGCACACAGCTAGAAGTCTAGCGCACTATCGATTATCTTCCTTTATTTTGGAGATAAAAAGGAGACTGGATAAAATGAGAGGTTTCAGCCTCCTTACTCTTATAGGTCATGATGCTAAGCGAATAACGCCCTATTTTTCTTTTTAGGGGCAATTGGATATTCCCCCAAAACCGAAAAAAGGGATAAAAACGCCGAAAAAGTAATGCGTCACTACATATCTCTTATCATTTCTTTCTCTATAAAGGCTGAAGTTGCCAAGAGCTTGGATAAACTAATCGAGGTATGTACTTGTCAGCTTTACTCAAGCGGAGAATACTAGGGAGGTCCTATTTATGGAAGGAGTTGGTGATGGAATTTTTTCTCGAGGTCGGTTTTGTTTTCTTAGGCCCTATTTGTTTTGAAGACTTCCACATTAGAGCTTTGAGAACCTTGTTTATTTGCGTGGAGGGCTACTCATTGGGTCGTTGTATGGGATGCGAAGATATCGTGAGATGCTCACCCTCTGATTCTGATCAATCTCCCATCCGCATTTATCGCATGTAAGTTCCCCTTTGCATTTTTCTTCCATCGATCAATTGGAATAGATCTAGAATAGCCTAACACGTCCAGCATGCACCACTCCATCTCACTTTTCTTCGCTTTTCTTTCTCTCCTCCCTGGCCTTGCTCGAGCATGTCTCGTCTACTACGCAACCTTCCCCTTCGATAACGATAAACCGTTTGTAGGGAAGATCATTGATAATGGGGTTGAAACGTGCTCGATTAATATGACGTATAATGAACATTGGAGGTGGCAGGCGTTGGAGAATGAAAAGGATTGGGAGAGGGAGGAATGGGCAGTGAGTTTTCTTCTTCTTTTATTTTGGTTTGTGGAGTTTGATGGTTAGGAGGGGGAGGGTTTGGCGATGAGTTGGGGGAGGGGGGGATACAGAGCGAGAGTGGTGGTGGTGGTGGAGATAGGTAGATTGGGAGAGAACGAAGAGAGCAAACTTTGAAATGACGAGGAAGATCATGAGGACAACGCTAATATCCATAAACCAAACAGTGGAAACCCTGGCACTTTACATGCACGAAGAAACTCTGGCAGGGAAAAATGAAGGGTAATAATACGGTAGGTCATCCTCTCCTCTCTTCTGCTCTCACTCGAACCCCACACTTCCCAGAAACGAAATTCGCTCACGCCTAAAATAGGACCGCACATATGCAGCGGAACTCGGCGTTGGTCTCCGCGGCGTAACGTACCGTGCGCATGGAGAGAAATTTTGGTTTAATCCGGATACGGTGGAGGATGTGGAGGGGGAACGATGGGTTTATAGTAAGAAGTTGTGGTGTGCGGGGAAGTAGGGTGGGGAAGTATGGGGTGAGGTTGTTGGAGTGGGGTTGATGGGTTGGTTGGTGGGATTTGTGAAAGAGGGAAGGCGACTTGAAGCGTTGATTGCGGTGAGAGTGTGGGGGAATATATCGGTTCTTGGGTGAGAGACTAATGTTTCCTGTTTTTTCCCAGAGTGAAGTAATCACGAGTGTGCGAGAGGTGAAGGCCATGGATTCTTTCTCTCCGGTGTATATCGGTTGACGAATTCATGAAGTATTTTTCTACAATCTTGGATTCTATCACTTTTATACTATGCGTAAGCCATTCTTATTTAAACTTCAAGTTCGGAATATCTTAAACCCACGTAGAGATATTCTGAGGCCAATTTTGAAGCCATTGTATGATTCTATATGACCGTGATTGATATGTAAGCTAAATTGCTACCATTATCCTGCTCATTTCTGTTTTGCACAGCAAACATACGAGTGCCATATCCTCCTGTTTTCATTTGCGAGAATGAATTATTTGGGAAAACCTTCCATATGTAGCTCAACCCTATTTGAGATTTCTCTCTTGTTCCCACTGAGCTAAAACCTCCTCTGCAGCCTATTGCTGTAATCGTAGGTTAATTTTCTGCATCGAAATCTCCTCCCGCCATTGTTTCCATGCCCCTATCTCTTCCAATTCCTGCTCGTATACATTTTCGAACCATTTAATCAGCCCATACATCATATCCCTCAGGGCCTCCTCTTCTTCTTCCTGTTTCTGGCATTTCATGATCTTCTTCTTCAATTCCGGGCTGGGGGCGGGCTTCACAAATTCGACCTCATAAATTAATGGGCCATAATTAGCAATATGGCTTTCCATATTAGAAAAAATATCCTGCAAGAAATTGCATTGGCGCAATTCGGCCATTTTAATGCGCTGTAGGCAGCGCTTATGAGGTATTCCCCGCTCAGTGAAGCTGTAACTCTTTTTGATTATTTTCAAATGCGTCACATTTGGGTAGACCTTGACGACTGTTTTCCATGCACCAGCAGAGAATTTAATCAGGAGCCAGAATGTGTGGTGGTCAATACCCTAGACAATCATATTAGTCCAGTGCTACTTTGTGGCGATCTTGCAGCTCATCCAAACTCGAGTCATGGTATACCCACAAGGTTTTTGACTTTTTTGACTGGAAGTAATGAACCTTTGCAAGGCTGCCAAAGACATGAGATACAATCCCACCTGCATTCCAGATCCGATACTAAATGGCAAAATCCGGAAGACAGTTGGAGTACATCACGCTCATAGTTGATCCATGCGTAGAAATCTAATCCAAAGGCACGCATAACCGGTATACTCAAGCCAGACGCATCCGAATGTCTGAAAGTAGAGTATCTCTTCAAACAGGCCACTCTTGATTCTTGGCACACTTGGGAGAGGAGAGGGGCATTGGGAAAGGTAGGCCAGGAATAGACAACCTCAGAAGTTGAGTTAACGTCGACAGCGTAGTCCCAAATCGTATCACGAGCTTCCCGAGGAAGCTTGGGGAATTTGTGGAACACTGGCTCCTCTGTCACGAAGATGTACCTGTATGGATTGTCGATTTCGGTTTCTGGGGATGGGCCTGGGTCATTCTTTTCTATCTCTACACAATTGATCATTAGTATCCTGGTCAAGAGTAAAAAGTAAATGGGGATTATTTACTCGGCATGCTCGTGATACTTGCAGCATGATTCAACTCCATCTTGAGTCTTGAATAAATTTTGTGATGCTGGAAGTGAGTTTGCGAGGATGAAAATTTGGAGATATGTGAAAGTGTGGGTTGAAAGAGAGTTTAGTACGATTACTGAAGTCGAGGAAGAACGACTAGCGCACCTGCCTTTTTTGTTCCATAACACATGACTTGGGTTTTTTCTTGTGAGGTACAATCTTCTCGGATTAACCAGTCGGTACGCACAACTTCACTTAACCACCCAGACAAACTGAGCTTCAATCGACAAAGTCTTTGGACGTGAAGTAGAGGTCCCGTTTGAGGGGACGTCGAAAGACCCTATATGGAGGGCTAGGCGATATAATGAGTTGAGAAGATAAGCAGGGTACGAACGAAGATAATTTGTTGTTCAGTCCCCAGACAAGATTCAAAAGATGAAGTGAATGATTGTCAAGTGGCAGTTGAATCTTTTGATATCAATACATCACAAAATCTACGAATGCTTCTCAGGATGAAGGTAAGTGAATGTTCACTGCACGATCGGATATTAAATGTCTTACTTCATATATTACTCTTCTTCTACAAAATTCAAGTGAATATCTTCACCCAATCCAAGCTCACGATCTTCCAATGGCTGTGCCGAACAAACAAGGCTGGCTTCTATTTGAACCGCACTACAAAGCTCTTCTCAGAGATTCTTCCACATCCATCTCGAAACTCGAGAAGTTTAGTAAAGTCTTCATACATACCACCAGTCTTAGTCAAGTAACCCTAAAACACAAAAATTCATCCACCACCACAGTTCGACACCCCATCTTAAAAAATGTCAACCACACTTTACCCACCTGTCCCCGCTCCATCAAGCGACCAGGAATTTCTCATCTCCGCCGGCGTCTGCGTCCTCGAATCGCAACAGCACACTCTCGATTTCTCACCCCAATTTCTCTCCATCTACGGCCGACCAACCCTCGTCTATCGTCCCTGGGCACGTCTCTGGTCGATTTCCTGCACCCATATTCTCGAAGCCATCACGCCACGCTATCCCTCTCACACCGCTGTATTCCTCAAATTCGCGGCGTACAAAGATCGGTATCTAGAGTTTTGCTTGGAGGTGGATAACTATTACGGATGGTTGGGGAGGGATAGGGATAAGAAGAGGAGGGAGAATGGGAATTCAAGGGTGGGAGAAGATAGTGAGAAAGAGAGCGCGATGATTATTGGGAGGGCGGAGATGGAGGGTGCATGGTGTAAGCTTTTGATAGGCATGTTTGATGAGATGAGGTCGAAGAGGGATGTGATGAGAAACTTTGTCGGTATGAGGAGTCTGCTTGGTGAGGATAGAATCCTCATGACGATCAAGGAAGTAGAAGCGGAGATGAAGGAAGTGTTGAGGCTGGCGGTGGAACAGGTATGTGCTTCTCGCTATCCATTTATTTGATGTTCTATCAACGAGCACGAAAGAAAAAAGATGGATAAAGTGGTCGACTAATACTCTTGGCATCGCAGAGATTCGGCAAACAAGTCGAAAAATACTGGGCTAGAAAGTGGAAGATCTACGGATACCGATGTCCAGAATTGGACATCAAGGTACACCTCCCCTCTTCTTTAAATTTCGCAATCCTTATCATCCCCTACCCAAAACTTCACCCATCTAATCCCTCGCTAACCACCCCTCCCCCTCCCTAGTGCGTAACCGACTGGTCCATCGAAGCACCCTTTCAAAAATCCCTCTTAGAACCCAACGACATCAACGACAACGACTACATGGAGACTGACAACGAAATCACCGACGAGACATGCAACCCCAGCGGCGAAAATATCGACTCGGGCGTATCTTTCCAGAGTGCCCAATCTTCTCAAACACAGACAATCCAAAAATACACACAAAAGACGAGTCAGGAATCAGAGCAAGATAAATCACAGGAGGTAAATGTAAAGGAGGAAGAAGAAGAAGAAGAAGCGACACTAGAGAAATCTAATCCGGTATTAAACACAAAGCAGAATTTGAAGTGGGCGATGCACGGAGAAGATTCGGATACCATGCATGGGAGATTAGCGTTCAGGGATTAGATCTTGAGAACTAAGAACCGAGGAGCCGAGAGGGATATCTCTTTTTTGTATGAAATGATATGAAGTGAAAACGGGCGCTGAAATAAAGTGCCAAGGGCGCATTGGAGTTGGGCTGTTGACTATGGATGTGGTAATGGGATATGCATGAGCATGGACGGATAATATATTTGCAAATAGGATACTTAGTTACCTCGCTTCCTCGGAAGTCATTCAACACTGGATAGGAATGAATAATATCAGGATACCTATCTTTTCAATTCAGAATTATTACTCCTCGACTCATCATCTTCTCCCGCTTTCTTGACATCATTACTATACTTGCGAGCATTACTTCCTCAGCAATTGTCCACAACAAGATGCAACATAGATAGACATTAAGTGATATAAAGTATATTCCCTGATTCGCATCCCTAAGCTATGTACTCCTCCTTCCCTATTCCCTATTCCCCATTCCCTATTCCCCATTCCCAGTTCCCCGCTCCCGTATCCTATCCTACTCTCCCAGCTCCATCCTATCCATCCTATCCAAGCAAACAAAACACCCCCTCAATATCCCCAACTCAATCCAACTCCCATCCACCATGCACCACAGGAAAGAAAACAAAACAAAACAAAACAAAACAGAACAAGAAGAGAAGAAAGAATACATGAGTTGTAAATACATGCTAAATTTATAAAATCCACCTCATCCCATGCCACCTGTATCCCCACAAAACGCCTGAACCAAAACAGAATGTCCCTCAAACACCAATCCATGATGCAACCACGAAAAATGAAAAGCCAATCGACAAAAAACACGCCACCTATCCAATCCGATCAATGATAACGGTCCATATGCACCATGATTCCCTTCCATTTATCTACCTTCCAGTTACTGCACCAAAAACACCGTCCGGGTAGCAAGCAAGCAAAGCAAGTAGTAAGTGAGCCTCCTTCACTGATACAATTGGTCCCATCCATTTATACTCCCGCGCAAGGACAAGAAGAGGAAAGAGGAAAGAAAAGGAAATCAAACAGAATTATTCCCATCTCCCTTCAATCTCCACCGCCTTTGCCCCCGCTACTCTCCTTGCGCTCCCACTTCCTGCACCATATAGCATTTCCATCAACTTCCCCTTTTGTGTTTCCCTAACCTTTCCTAGATATCCACTTGCATCTTCTAGGCCTTGAATTTGCTCTTCGACTCGAATGGTACTACTGTTTGTCCTTACGAGCGGACTAACTAGCTTTTTCCTTAGATAATCTAGGTTTGCTCGCAAAGTTAATAATTTACCGTTATGATCGAGGAGGACGGATTTGTTTTGAATTGTCTTGGAACGGATATTGGCGAGAAGCTTTTTATTCTTCTCAAATTTGTGAAGGGTACTGGAGGAGGGACCGAGCAGTTTGGTCCAAAGGGAAGAGAGAAGTTTATCTTCGTCCATCTCTTGGGTATCTAGCTCGCGGGATGCGCTACGAGATAATGCTTTGAATTGATGATCGATCTTTTCAAAGATGGCAAAGAGATGGAGAGCATGGTTGAGCTCAGAACTAATAGCATCCTCGAGCACTGATAGAAATTCGTTGAATGTTCTTTGAAGGGTCTGACGTGTTCTTTGAGGCGATGACATGCCAAATATATTCGTTGCGACAACGCCAATTTTGGTCGGTGTCCCAGTAGGAGTTTCGAAAACTCCTACTCGACTAAGAAGTGTGTGTATATTATCAAAGGCTGAATTAAGGGGAGACGGTGGCAGGTGATTCAGCTGAGCAAGTTCTCGTTTCGCCCAATCCATAACGATCAAGATACTAGATATGTCAGATGATTTCAAGCAACAGAAGTAGAAATTATTACCCATCCACATCTCCGTCAACATTAGCAAAGAATCTGGTTAACTCAACAGACAAAGTTTTGAGGGTTTCACTCAGTTCATCGAGTTCCGCAACAATGACAGGCGCCGAAGTCATATTTGTTGAGCGTACACTCTCACCAAGATCCCAGACCGCAATACCAGTCTGTTGTATATCGCCGATTTGTTGAATACCATTTTCTGAATAGAATATCAGAGGTTCAAAAGCTCTTGCGAGTCCCGCGACCTTGATGAGATCTGGGACCGGTGGCAGTTGTGAAGGTTGAAACAGTGTTCGTAATGTCAAGATGGAAATAATCGCTATCACAAGCGCACTGCATACGGAAGCCCATGAACTCATGATCTTCTCAAACTTTAAACTCATAGATGAAAACGCAGCTTCAAACGGTTCTGTACGGTGTTGTACTTCGGTTTTAAATGCGAATCGAATAACTTTTTATACATCAGCATATGGACCAATACATTTACTCCAAGTTTCATACAGTTGTTGGGGTTCTCCATCGAAGGTACCAAAGCGCCCTCGTGGCCATCCTCCTGTTTAACTACCGCGCCAAATGTCTTTCCAAAATCATCATTTCCCGAAGGATATGGACCTGGTGAGGGGCTTCTCTTCTTTTCCGGTGATATTGAACCAGTAGGTAGTCTCGTTCTTACCGCCGCGGCAAGAGTCGGATCAGATCCACCTCCCTCATCAGCACTCTCATATTCCGGACTACTCTCTCTAGAAAGTTCCCTGTGCCTCTTTCCCAATATATTACTATGCCGATTCCAAAAGCCGCTGCTTCGGTTGCCGTTTTCCTCTCGTCTCCATGCTGGCGGACTGTAGCCACCTCTGGATACCGAGTCTCTTAGGTCGTCCTCCGAGTCCGTGTCGCTGCGGAAGCCCGAATGCTGGGAGGGATAGCCAAAACGACGAGGCGGGTTGTGATCTATCTCTATGTTTCCTTGCTCGAAGTCCTGCAGAGATGCGTTCAACGAGGGGTGGTCGTCGAACATTCCTTCTAGCTCCTCTATCGTAGTGCCCATGATTTCTATTATTCTTCACGATGTCTGTCGATGCGCTCCAAGCTGGTACGGGAAGAGCTTTCGTCTGTATGAGATAAAGATATGCGAACGATATGATTATGACAATCAAGAAGGTACTAGGTGCGATATTCAGGTTGATCAGTGTAAAATGAACTTGGTTTTGGATAGTAAATATGGACATATCAATCCAAAAACACGTCTGCCTTGAGTCGTTGTTTACAGTCGCGTAAACTTTGTGAATTTATGGCTTTAATTCATACAAGCATGCGACTGTTATTCTGTTCAATATATGAATGCGCCAATGATGGATTGAAAGTTATGTTGGTTTTATCTGGATGTGACTGAACTGATAGCGATGCGATAATGGATAAGTGGGTGGGTTGGAAGAAGTGAATCGCGGATATGATACTAAAGTGGGCTTGGTGGGTGATGGGTGGGTGATGGGTGGGTAGTGGGCAGTGGGCAGTGGGCAGTGAGTGGTGGGCAGTGAGTGGGTGGCAGACTGGTGACTGGGAGTGGTGTGTACGGACACGGGTTCCCTCTAGTGCACGGTATTTGGGTGGGGTTGTGTCTTTATCACAGGCCCATCGCGCATTCGTGCTGAAAGTGATTGGGGGAGAGAAGAGAGAAGAGAGAAGAGAGAAGGGAGAAGGGAGGAGAGAGGAGAGAGAAGAGGGGAGAGAGAGGGAGAATAACAATGTGAGCATGAGCATCAGTAGGGACGAAGGATACTTCACTTGCCTTCGTACAGCAAGCACTAGAATCGACTCCAGCAGTATCATTGGTCTCGAAATAGAAATATGTACAGAAGGTACACACTAACAAGATCTATCCATTCCATTCAATCCTCTCTGCCATGTCGAACTGACCCATTCCATATAATGTCTTTTGTTGATTGGCTTTGAAAGAGCACATAGATGAGTGTATATGACAGACATCTCAGCATACCTATGTTTCCTTGCCTGCCAGGTATCGGACAGATCTGTATCGATATTCTTCATCTGCCGATACTAGCCACTCGCATTCCGACAAATACCATAGAATACAGATGCACACATATATATATGAAGAAATAACCTCGAATCCATCTATTTTAATCATACTCTAGGCTTCTTCATCTGGCTGTACACCACCACCACTACCACTACTGCAACAAGAACACCGGCTTGTCGACTTCTCCCTCACACTCTCCAACATCTCCCTCCCCTCTCTTGAGTCTCTTCCAAATCCCCCCTCACCATCCCCCTGCTACCCAATCGAAATCTTGCTGCGTTGTCCATCCTTCATCCCTGTCTAGCTCATTCCCAGTATTGGTATGTGTTTTAGGGATGCAACTCACGGTAGCGCAGTCAGTGATTGGCGAAGATGACAAAATGATGCAGGGAGAGAGCATCATGTACCACTTGTACTACGTGGCTGGGCCAATCACGCTGTTAGCTCTTTCCATTTGGGGACATGGAGCTAATGCAATGGCTTTAGGCGATTGGATATGATGACGCGAGAGATGGAAGGGAAAGAAAGAGGAAGATCGGGCGATCAAAGCATTTGTCTGTAGGAGGTCTTCGACTTCCCTTGCTTGGATTTTGCTTTACTCCAAAAAAGAAGTGTTAAGGAAGGAAGTATAAAAATGTTACATTAACCAGCCACCGAATTATTCTCTTATAATGTGGTGACACAATCAAAGAAAATTATAATCTACTTGTAGATTTTTTTTTTCAAATACGTCACATTCGCCAAACGCCCTTCTGTCTGAAGATACGAGAGAGCAAATACAGATGCATGAACAGACTTTGCTTTGTAGAACATCAAAATTGCCATTTCATGCATGATGTTGTGCCTATCTAAAATGCTACCTATTCGCTATGCTAATTACAAGATATACTACAGTTGGTTTTCCCAAGGCTTTTCTCTCTCAATCCTCCATCCCTTGCTCGCTATCCCTCAAATACTTGAATTTCGTAGGTATCGTATCATTCTGGATGACCGTATCAATGAAATGAGATTTGCGTCTTCTCTCGGTGTTCACACGTTCGTATGCAATTTATGTTAAAGTAACAAGACTCGTCATCTTCCACCAGCCATTACACTTCTGTAGTATCCCAAACTTAGATCGATAGTGTGCTTCAGATATCTATCCTCTGTGAGAGGTAGTCTCAAAACCTTTGGTAAATCCACATTCTGTTTGACGTGGTTAGTACTTGTCAAAAGAGGGGGCCGCCAGAATGTTCTTACCTCGCCCTTCTTCTCCATATCCACCACCGCTTTCGCCACCAATCCACTAATAGTTTCAATTGCCACTGTCTCCATAAAAGCGGGGTGGCGCGATTCCTCCACGACAGCCGGTAACCCTGCCAACAATCTGTCCAATACCGCAAGGTCGAATTCTTGGCTCTTCTTTTGGAATTCAAGTAAAGTGAGGAAATCCTGATAAATCTCGCCTCCAAGATGCCATTCTAAAATGGCATCCTCCTTGCCCGCAAAGCTGGCAAGAATATTGCGAAGCGTAGCATAGTCAAATTCGATAACTGCCTTTGGG
Organism: Botrytis cinerea B05.10; assembly: GCF_000143535.2. Taxonomy (NCBI): domain Eukaryota; kingdom Fungi; phylum Ascomycota; class Leotiomycetes; order Helotiales; family Sclerotiniaceae; genus Botrytis; species Botrytis cinerea. The sequence goes on along the minus strand of NC_037312.1, from coordinate 1,687,558 downwards.
GCAACTTCCTTTGCAAACGTGCGGTGAGCTTCTTCAAACAATCCGGCTTTAGTCAAAAATTCGACTTCGCTTAATGGATCCTTCCTGACACTTCGAGTGTACAACGCCTTTGCCTCCCATATCCATGATGCTGGAATTTTATAATGCTGTACCAAGGTAATGAAGCTCTGGCTATCTTCAGACCCGATCTTTCCAGCATGTCGAGCAAGATGATCCTGGATGGACTTTGCACGAGCGTTGGTTGACGACAAGTGAAGCAGAACAAATACTGCATCGAGCCAATACCCTTCATTATTGAGCTGAGAAGCAAAAGCCAAGGTAGTCTGGTCTTTCTTCTCCTCGGCAGTTCCTTGGTAATCCAATGCACCAAAAGAAGTTATGGCCCGACTCAGTTGCCACGAAAGGCGCATATCCAAGGGCGATAGTTGTGAATTCTCAGGTCGTAGAATAGCCTCGAGGTCTGCGTTGTCGTAGGTATACAACTTCAATAGACCCCAAAGAAGATCCTCGCGTTCATCAAGCTGGTCGTCTTGCCATAGTTTTGGAATCTTCTGTTCGACGTACCAAGCATGAGGTTTGGATGTCTCTTTTTCTGCCATTTCTTCGTCAAAGATTTTGACTGCAACATCGAACTCCTCATTTGCCTTGATCCCGTACCACAATCTCATGCCAAATGCTTGCCGCCAATCAAGCCCGAAACGTTTCGAAATGATGAAGTCTTCAATACGATCTTCCATATGAGGAGCTTTGTTGCCTTCACAGTGACAGACATTTCCAGCAAGAAGTTCGTAGAGAGCACGGATTGGCTGACTGAATTCAGAGAGAGCTTTTGTGTTTCGCCACTGTAATAACTGCTCGCGCATGTCTTTCTTGAGACTTTCCTTGCTACCGATCATTGCAATAAGTGTAGCCAAATGGAAGTTCTTACCATTGATAAGATGTCCACAAGCCTCTGGAATCTTGTGACCTGACAACGAGGCGATCGCTTTCTCTTCATGGGATCTAGCCATTGCAACGTGCTGAGACGATGCCTGTGCAACTAGATTTTGCCAGAACGTAGACAATTTGTCCTTGCGTAGGCGCTCAACTATATTTTCAATGTGATTCAGTTCTTGGGGAATTTCAATATGGTCGAAAAGAATGCTGGCGAGTTCCCAGACGAGCTTTTCATGAGCTACTGATGGATCTCGAACATTTTGTTCGTCGAAGAAGTCTAGGAAGGAATATGTATCTGGCAATGCTGCGTAAGGAACACCATCATGATTTTCGATGACCGTCAGAGATTGGTGCTTCTTAAGTGCATCTGCTGAAGACTCATTGGAAAATTTAGCGAATCGGATGTTACTGGCTTCAGCAATGCCGCTCTTTTGGATCGTGAGTAGACCATCCTTCTCACGAGCTCGGCGCGATTTGGTAAATGGTTTGGAATCGGCAGACGCGGCATACACCAAGGTTCCATCTGGGCCCCAGCTTGGTTTGACAGAGTCGTGAAACGCACGATCTTCTTCTGGCATTTCAGATTCGTCATCACCAATTTTGGATTTCTTGTTAAAAGGCTTCTGTAGATATAATTTCTTAGCATTGTATTACATAAATATTAGATACATGAGTGGACGCAGCGAACGGTCCCATTAATCATCGCCATCTCACAAGAATGTTTAGCAAGGAAAACCAACCTCAAAATTATCGCCTCTCTTGTAATTAGAAGCCTTGATAGGACTTGTGGCCTTTCCAAACAAGTCATTGTGAACATCCATAAACGACGCAAATCCGTTTGTGTTTGAAAAGCCCTTGTTAGTTGTTGGAACTTCAGTTTGTGCCAAGACAGACTGCCTTTCGTTTCCATGAACATCAATAAGACTTTTCAAAACAGCACGATCCTGCTTCTTGGGGCTGGCAGTTGCTCTCAATGTAGCCGCCCAATCATTTGCAGCTGGAAATCGGAGCTTGGATGGTGTGTCCAGTTTTTGTGCTCTTGCTCTAGCCCTCACAATTGCACCAGGTGTCCCAAATTCAACCGTATCCTCTTCATCTTGCGAGTCCTCCATTTGCTCCGCGGTATTGCCAGTTTCTGGAAAAGAGCCCGCCATCTCTTGATCCACGATACTGACAGATTCATCGTCCTCGTAGACGTCGTCTTGGTCAATTGGTTCCTCGACGCCGCTTTCTGACTGTGAACCCACGGAGCGATTATCTAAAAAAGACCCCTGGTTTTGAACAAATGTGCTATCTGCGACTTCTTCATCTGAATAAACTTCCTCGTCATCGAATGCGCCTGGAAGGACTTTTTTCTTTCTAAATTCAAATGTATCTTCAGGGTCTGACTCTGTTTGTGTCAAATCCATATCAGATGCAAAAGACTGATCAAAGTATTGAGGGGTAGCCTTTGGTGTACGCGTTCGTGGAGTTGGTGTGTCTGGAGGGGCGGTAAGAGTACTATTGCCAAAGTCGCCACCATCATCTTCTTCATCTTCCATATCATCGTCCTCTTCATCGCCATACTCAAGTTCATAAACCGTGTAATGTGCAACATTGAACACCCAGGTTCCATTTTCCGCATTGTAACTCACGAATTCGGTATCCTCCACGGTCTTCAGCTTCTTGATATGCTTCTTCAAGCGTGCATCATCAGCTGCTCTTTTAGAGGTATTGCGAGGCCACGAATTAAAGAGCGTAATGGTAGATGGAACATTAAGTCCAAATCCAACTTGAGGTTTTTGAACAGGTGCGTTGTCTGGATAAACTTCTGCGCGTCTAGTTTCAAGAATAACGATTTTGTCAAAAATGTCATCAAGATTGATGCCATTGAGATTGACTGCATCGCCGAATTCAATGTGACCAACGCCGTCACGACCGACTGTAAACTTGCGTACCTTTTGACGTTCGGCGCGAGTCATGTTTTCAATTTCTTCTCTTGAAGGCGTCATCCAGTATTCGCCGAGAGAGGTATCGCGGGGAGATTTGGGGGACTTGGATTGTTTCTCATTGACGATAGCGAGCTGCTGGTTCTTATTGACTTGTGTCATCTCAGGTGAGGTAAGATCAGGGGTTTGCACAGAATTATTGTTAACCGAATGCAATGGGCTAGCAGATGCGGCTCCGTTCGAGTTAGCAGTACCGTTGGCAGAACCATTAGGGGTGCCGTTAACGCTACCATTGACACTGACGTTGGGTGACGATGCTGGTGTCTCGAAAGTGACCTGCTTCTTAATAATCGACTTGTTAGGAGATTCGGCAGGATGATCAGGAGTGACGGGGTTCTTGAAAAGGTCAGAGCGGACATTGCGGTTAATGATAAGCTTCTTGAAGCTTCCACCGCTGGCATAATTCGTGCTGGTGCTAGACGAGAATGCCCCTGGTGCTAGAATGCTATCATCGCTGTGGAAACTGCGACGAAGGCTATTACTAGACATACTTTTGCTCAAGGCTCGGTTGCCACCCAATAAGCTGCTGCTGAACATCGAAGGAGTACTTCCTGCCGTCGAGACACTTCCTGGGGTGTAAGATAAACCGAAGCCTCCACGAAGGGATTTGCTAGGAGTATTGAATCTTGAAGAACCAGATGCGTTTAGCTTGTACAACGGAAGGGCAGCTGCCTTCTTTTGTCTATTAGCACTTGACAATGGGGTTGCGAGAGGTCCTGGGTTCTGGAGGCGTTCTGAATTATTACTATCTTTGTCATTAAACATAGATTGAGTGCCATAAGCTTTAGAATCACTGAGACTAGTGCTGAGAGATTGTGGACCTTGTCCCTGTTGTGATGTGTTGAAGATCGAACCTGTTCCAAAGAAGGAACTTTGGGCTTGAGCAGGTTGTTGCTGCTGCTGTTGGCCAAGAGTTGACGAACCAAACAAATTGGACTGCTGCTGAGTTCCAGTGTTACCAAACAAGCTTGACCCTTGTTGCTGCTGAGACTGACCGAACAATCCGCCAGGTTTCTGCTGGTTAGCATTGTTTCCGAGACTAGCACCAAAGAGGCCGGTGTTTTGTTGGGGTTGATTGTTTTGATTTGAAGCACCAAAACCACCACCTCCACCGAACAAGCTGCTTGTGCCTGTGCTGGTTTGAGCTGCAGGCTGGCCGAAGAGACCACCTGTAGCAGCTGGTTTAGCACCAAAGAGACTGCTTCCTGTGTTGGTGTTATTTGCACCACCAAAAGGACTGTTATTTGTAGCTGCTGGTTGCGAACCGAATAATCCTCCAGTGTTTGAAGCAGCGGGTTGCGCGCCAAAAAGGCCAGTGGTAGCTGGCTTTTGTTGGGTGTTTCCAAAAAGACCTCCACCAGTGTTGGTGTTAGTAGATCCAAACCCGCCCCCGAAAGCATTGGTTGTAGCTGGTTGTTGCTGAGCGGCGCCACCAAATCCAGTTGTGGTATTCTGTTGTTGTTGAGTATTTCCAAAGAGGCCTCCTCCAGTATTTGTGTTGGTCGCTCCAAATCCACCCCCCGTTGAGCCAAAGCCTCCGGTGGTGGCAGCTGGTTGCGTGTTACCAAAACTAAATGCAGGTTTTGCTGCAGCGGCGTTATTGTTGTTGTTGTTGTTGCCAAAGAGACCTCCTCCAGTGTTTGCGTTGGTCGATCCAAAGCCACCAGCTGTCGAGCCAAATCCTCCAGTACTTTGATTGTTAGTAGTCGATCCAAACAATCCACCACCAGTCTGTGCTTGGGGTTGAGCACCAAAGAGCCCACCAGTCGCGGGTTTCGCTGCACCGAAGAGTCCACCGCCAGCTGTAGCGGTATTCGAACCAAAACCTGTGCTAGCTGGTTGACTTGTACCGAAACCCGTGCCTGTTGAACCACCGCCAAACATGGTTGAGCCTGTTGTTGTGGCGTTATTTGTAGAACCAAAACCTCCTGTTGAAGCTTGGTTAGAACTACCGAATCCGCCGAAGTTTGTGTTTGTGCCAAATGCACCACCTTGGTTTTGATTGTATCTCAAACCCTTAGTGTAATCGGCCAATCGAAGTTCCTCGGGTGTGAAGTTTTTGTAAGGTTGTTGAAAGGATATGCTTTGGTAGGCGTTCTGCATAGAGGAATTTGGCTCCTTCTCGACAAATGCTGTAAAAGGAACGGCTTGGGTGCCTTCGCACTGGGTACTTGCAGGAGCTCCTCCAAATCCAGTTCCTGCAGTGCTTCCAAATCCTGAACCTCCCCCAAAAGCAGAAGGTGTGCTCGTAGCAGGAGTAGATCCAAAGCCACCAGGTTTGTTTCCAAACAATCCACCTCCAGTGTTGGTAGCACCAAATCCGGTTGTGGGCGCAGCGCTACTTCCAAATCCACCACCGCCAAATGCACTAGTTGTTCCCGTCGCAGCACCACCTCCAAACATACTGCCGCCTGTTGTTGCGGTTGTACTTCCAAACCCACCAGTTGCTGGCTTTGCTCCAAACCCTCCGAAACCTGTGAAGAACATCAGTAACCAAGCATCAACCCAAATGTCAAAGAGTGAAGAAGAAACTGCTGGAACGTGTATTTTGAAAGAGGCTTAGTTTCATGGTTGAGATAGCTCGCTGTTAATTTAGATTGGATGATTCGAGAGCAAGAGTGGATGCGACAAGAATGCGATCCAAGGTAAAACAAGCTATCAAGCTAAACAAAATCATTCAGAAAGTTAGAGCATCAGAGCATCAACATACCAGTACTGCCACTAGTATTACCACCAAAGCCTGAAGAAGTTCCGCCGCCCCCAAACATACCACCACCCGTGTTGTTATTTGCACCGAAGCCAGTATTATTGGCAGGAGTTGAACCAAAAACTATTGCAAGAGACGATTCGAGTAAGTAACGAGTTCAACAGAATCGCGGAACCCCTCAGTCTCTTCTGACGCCCAGCGAATTACATGCAAAGAAGTGTTGAAGTGTTGACCTACCTGAGCCAGTGTTGTTTGTAGTTGAGCTACCAAAACCTCCTCCAAATCCCGCCGGTTTATTTTGCTGGCCGAAGCCACCACCAAATCCTCCTCCCCCGAACGACATCTTGATTGACTATCGACAGTGGGCGAAGTGGATCTGAATTGCTGCTAGATGTAGCAGATCGCGAAACTGAAAAGTCGCTCTCTTTGTGGAGAGGTGAGGATGATCACAATCGCAGAAAAGGCGAACGCGCAAAAATGGAGAAATTGCGCTTAGGATCAAGAAAGCGTCGCATACATTAGAAATTGTAAAGAGAGTGTCAGAAAGATCATCAACAACAAAGTGGGTGGGATGAGGTATGGTAGAAGAATTGAAGTTGGATTTGAAAGTCCGAAAATGTTTTGGTGATAGATTGGAGAATTTGTAGGAGAACGCGCTTTAATTGTAATGGTCGTTGGAAGAAAGTTCGGCTAGGGGAGGGAAGGGAACATGGGCCTCGAAAGTCAATGAGAGCTCTGGAGAACTTGAGAACTTGAGAATGCGAGAACCTTGACCTTGGCACGTTTATTAACTAGGTAATCACACCAATGAAATTCATGAAAATGCCGTGTGAACCAGTGAATACAGCAGATGTCCAGAAAACCGTCGAGAGGTACTGTTGCCTTGGGTCAAATATTGTCTTGTTATTGGTATGAGAACCGTACGTACCGGGTAGCACCGTGGGTATTTGAGCGGATGACTAATATTATCTCGACATGAAGGTATTATGAGACTCTACTGGCGAGGAAATCTGGCATTTGTATGGCTAGCCACCGTCTACAGATAAGAATCCCGTGTGAGGCTTTCTTTGGTATGACTCTTCTCTGTACCTGAGGAAGAAATTCTACAATTTGATTTGATGCTTGGAGTTCTGCAGACTCTCCGGAGATTCATAGCCAAGACTCTCTTCGTATAGGTACAGTTCATACAATCCACACAAAGCGTTTGTGAAGGATCACCTGATGCCATGCGCGTGACCATCCTTCGATATCAACAGCACAGCTACCACCTGCCTCGTAAATACTACCTTCCGCTGTGTGAGAGCCTTCTTCTCTCTTTTTTCTCTTGTGGCGATGGTTGTGACTATGATTATGACGATGCCTATAGAATGGCACTTCGTACAGTGCGCAACTCGGCCCCTCGAGCTACCTAGGCAGTACTTGATATCTCATACTTCATATCTCACACTTCATATCTCACACTTCACGTGTTCCAACTCCCATGCGACCGTGATGACTAATCACGCCCATTTTCCACAGCAGCACTCACTCACTCGACGCGTTCAGGTTCGATGTTCTCCAGAGGCGTAACGCGTCGATTCTTCGAAACAGTAGCACCGCCTTGCACCACCTTGCACCACCTTGCACCCTACCCAACTACACTTTCAATCCCCAACCAGTCCATCATCAATCACAAATCACTTCCCATCAAATCGTTCTGTCCCACTTCACCACCCCGTTCGACAAAAATATAATAATAGCTTTCCTTCCCAGCCACTAACAACGACCCGTCTCCTCTAGACTCACTTGATACACCTTATTTTACAATTAATAGCCACTTTTTTCTTCAATTGCTCCCACTTTGCGCGCACTGTGTTTTAAATAAATAAATAAAAAAAGTGTTCGATGGCATCAACAAGCCAGCCGCATTCTTCTTTCCCCGCGCGTCCGTTCAATAACCTACGCAATCCTCCCACCACTACCGCTTTTGCTCAATCACAACCCGCGCTGGCGTTGAGGCAGAAGGAAAGGTTATCGAAGGATACCCAAGCGCAAGCTCCCGCCCCGGCCATGGCCCCGCCGGCGAATGCTCAAATGAATATCTTAAGTGATGAACAGAGAGAAGAGATCAATGAAGCTGTATGTCCACACACATCTCACGAAACACCATGCGCAAGACGACACAATCCCATCAAGTCGCGCGCATCGCATCAGCCCCTCCTCAGCCCACATCAAAACAATGCGCTAACAAACCCCTCAGTTCGTTCTCTTCGACAACGACAAGGACCAAAGAATCGACTACCACGAATTCAAAGTCGCCCTCAAAGCTCTCGGCTTCGATCTGCCCAAACCTGAAATCCTCACTCTCCTCACCACGCACGGCATACCCCCCGACACCGCAGCGCGCCCCGGCATACGCGATCCCAATATTCCCCCCGGGCGTCTGCTCCTCACTCTCCAAGCCTTCCAAACCATCGCCGGAAATCTAATAGCGGCGCGCGATCCCCGCGACGAGATACTGCGAGCGTTCGCTCTCTTCGATACCGACGACAAAGGCATGATAACCCTTGAAGATTTACGGCGAGTAGCGCACGAACTAGGCGAAGGGCTCGAAGAAGACGAGCTGCGAGCAATGATAGAGGAATTCGATTTAGAAGGCAAAGGCGGAGTGGGGAGAGAAGAGTTTATTCAAATATGTATGGGATGAATGAAAACCCCCAAACTCAATATATCATCTCATCCTCATCAAGGTCTCGGGTCACCCATTGGATTACCACCTTCCCCCAGTCTCTGGAAGCAGTCCACCGATTTGTTCCATCGTTTCATCGAAAACAAAATCATCCCGGCCAATTCGAAGTACTGGAGCAGAAGGATAGGAGATAGAGACCTGTTTTGATTACAGTATGAAGTTTTTGTCTTTAGTTTTCCGTGTATATCACATCTTTATACCATCAATCATATCAAGGAGTAAAGCAAGGAGTGCAGGCGTCAGGTTGGGTTACAGAGAGGCCAAGGTATTGCACTACCTTCATGCAAGTAGGTATGCATAATTACAGTACATTTCCAGGGTGCCATACCCACTCCACGAGAAAGGCATTCGTGATCTCTATTTGAAAACACCTATCTGCCAGTCGAAGAGTCTGTCCAGAAGTCGCGTCGAATGGCATCAGGTATCACTCAGCATCACACCAGATTAGCGAACACAATTCTTCAATTTATCACACATATTCACACTCCATAACCCAATCTACTCTAACTACACTTTCCTACTAAAGCTGAAGCCTTGCAATATCCCCAAACCATTATCCTCTTCCTTCCTTCCATCCAAACCCAACCCAATTTGCATATCAAGTTATCTCATCTCACAGTGCACTCAAAAAATCTTTCGAAGAAAAAAAGATTGATTGCAAAGAAGGATAATAACAATAGAAGAAGGTAAAAAAAGCCACCTCGCGCCTGTAAAGCAAAGGGGCATGCATAAACCAATCCAAGGCTTCCGAATAATTTCCATGTCGAAGTGCAAAACTTTATACTTTCCATTTTCCGCTCTTCCCACAATGCCATGTATCACTCCTCATATGCCTCCCAACTACCATCTAGAATTGTATCAAATCCCCACCCTGCCCGTTTTGTCCCTGCTGAGGTCTGGGCCCGAATGGATTGCTTGATTGTCCGAATCCGTTTGCGCCGCCATTCATACCAGCTGGTCCAGTCGCAGCTGGCACTTGTCGACCAAATGGACTGCCGCCGAACGCGCCAGCAGCATTATTTTGATATGTCGTTTGTGGCATGCCGGTATATTGGGTCTGGAGGAATGGGTTGTTGCCGGTTTGTTGTTCGTGGATACGTCCTAAGCCAGCACCTGCACTGTTAACAAAGGTTCCCGGTGCAGTGTGCTGAGCTGGGATTCTAAGGTTTCCTGTATTTCCAAAAGTGTCCATTCCATCTCCGCTGGATAGAAGCGCATTGAGCTTAGCTTCATGTTCAGACACTTCTCTTTGGGGTGGTTGTGGCGAGAATGAAGGAGTTGGATTGAAGGATGGAGTGTTACTGAATGACGACGTGTTGTATTGCCCCAAAGTCTTCTGTTCTTGAAGAGTAGCGAGTGTTGGTTTGGATGCAGCGGAGCTGGTCTGAGGGCGCGCAAAGGATGGTGCAAATGGATTGTTGGATCCAGTAGGCATTGGTTGTAAAGATTGGAGTGGCTGGCTCTGGTTTGTGGCCCAAGGGTTGTTTGTTCCGGCGGGGGCAATCGGCTCTAGGTGTTGTTGCTGCTGCTGAGGTTGTTGCTGTTGCTGTTGCGAGAACTGATCATATGGATTAAATCCAGTAGGTTGTTGTTGAAACGGTTGCTGTTGTTGTTGCTGTGATCCGTAAGGATCAAATCCCGTTTGCTGCGTGGGGAATCCAGGTTGATAACCAGTAGTTTGGTAGCCTGTTGGTTGCGAATTTTGGAAATTTGTATAAGGATTCAAATACCCCGTAGGTTGTGTTTGCAAATCAATAGGATTTCCTGACCAATCGACAGCTCCTTGTTGTTGGTACCCTCCATTGAAACCAGTGGGTTGTTGCGCTACTTGAATTGGATCATCATCAAAGAGCGAATGCGCGTTCTGATCTTCTAATTCACGCCTGCGCAGCTCTTCTTCTTCTTGACTGAGCTTGAGAGCTTTAGCAAGATCATCGTCGTCTGGTTCACCGCCCCCTTGCCGACTCTCACGCTTCTTGCGATCCTCTTCCTCCTGATATTTACTAGCCTCAAGAGCCAACCTATATTCTGCGTCCTCTTCGTCGGCGCGCTGCGCTCGATGTGGTCGTTGTCGTCGTGGCTGTGCATCTGAAGGTTCGGAAAACTCATCCAGGCCAGTAACTCTAGATTTCCAGTTTTTGCGATCAGCGCGCTCGGCTCGAAGTCTATCCTCATCTAAGATCAAAGATGTTAATTCTTTGGCGGAGACCCGGACTGAGAACATAGTTAGCAGGCTTCATTAGTCTCATTATGAAAATGCTAACCATTTTGGCCAACATCTCTTCCATCCTCGTCAATATACTGGAATTCCCTCAAAGTCTTGATAATATAGAGATTCTTTCTTGCCCATGTCACTACTAACTCGGAACCTTCGTGCAGACAGTAATCTAACACTTTCAAGGCCTTCAAAACATGTCTCCAATTTTTGCCCTTGTCGTTCAAACGTTTGTCGAGCATGTCCATTATCTGATAAAATGTTTCCGCCCTATAACTCTCGTGTTAGTCCTGTCTACAATGGCAAACTGATGAAAGTACGCACGAATTGAAAGTTAGTTGGGCAATTTCAGCCATATCAGATCCAACCGGACCCCATGGGTCATTACTCGTAGCTACCATTCATCAATAAATGAGTCGGAAGTTTGGCCAAAGGATCATACCATTCCGAACTTTGATTTGCACATTGTTATATCCTTTCGTAATGTTCTTGACGCTTCGTACGACTTTCGACATGCTGGCGACCTGATCTCTCCTGAGTTCAATACCAAATTAATTGTAATGTCTGAATTGCGATCAGAGATTCGGTAGCTATCCAGCTACGATGCGACACCTAAGAAAGCCAATCGCGAATCGCGTTTGTATGGAAGGGCGACGACGGCGTAATGATGAATGATGTTGTGAGGTACGGCGTCGTAAGTGATCACTATGTAATCGCTTGGTGTGGTAATTTCCGATGTTGATGAGGACCCGGCGCTGTATGTACCCAGTAGTAAAGGCTGGGCTATGCTTCGGTTTGGCCCCGCACTTTCCAGTTCCTGATCACAGGGAATGAATGTTTGAAAGTCGAAATTTGAGTAATAAGGCTGGTGGTTGATTAGAAGTTGGATGTGTTTTTTCTGTACGGTTGTATAAGACGATTAGGTGTGTAGAATCAATTAAGCATATTGTGTCGGTTCAGGATGCGACCATCTCCAGGTAGTGTAGTGGCTGAAAAGTTGAAAAGTTCCAACTTGCTGCTTGCTGCTTGCTACTTGCAGGTCCTCCGGCAAGCGGTGCAGTATGACGATTAGCGGGATCAGCCCCATGGCCCAGAAAAGTCACCATTCATCCAATACCATCATGTGACACGTATTCAAAGTTCATGTCAGGTACATACGAGCTATCATTGGGCTTCACTACTCACTGGGGACCTTTGACAGTTGCATCTTTGTTTTCGGATTCGGAATGTTTTGGCTTATTTTGGTATTGACTAATAAACCCCCTTTCCCCCCAATCAGCCCACCACTGTAAGTACTAGGCAATTAATTGTCTTGCATCAAGCAAGGTCAGCACTGTTGCCGTACCCTTCCCCTTTCCATTTTTCAAACAATTCGCTTGTTTTGCTTCCCTGGCATCCTCTGTATCACGGATTGATTACTTATGTAAGTACTGGAGTTAAGACTCTAGATTTATGTAATCCACTGGAACCACCTGGTCAGTCACCAATTCCCAGTGAAGAGCAGTAATCCTTCTAGACTGCCGCAATATGCTCTCGTACTATGTATTTTTTCTTTCTTTCTCGAAATGCATCCTCAGTCTGCAGTATTCAATCCCTCGAATAGTTCTTCGTGTGAAATGATATCCACTGGCTTGGCTAGCTTGACCTTGGGTTGGATGTGTAGACCCGCAGCCCTTAGCATTGCAAATCTCACAGCATCAATGCCATACTTCCTTCCAGCACATTTCTCAGATGTGCATGTTAGTATTTCTCCAGTCATAGAGTCGGCCTCCTCAGACTCTGGATCCGGCTCGATCATTTCTTTAGTCTCTTGCAAGACTTTGTTTAGGCGGGCCATCCTATTCTGCAAATTGTCATTGCTTGGGATTTTTTTCGTATTTGAAAATAACATCTTATCAATCTTGGATAACACCACTTGATGGGGTACTTTCTGTGACCGCAACATTTGCAGCATCACACGGTCACTCTCCTTGATTCCGTGCTCGGCATCAACTAGTACGAAAGCTCGTTTAAGCTGTTTCCTCTTCTCCAGATATTTGATGATTTCTTTTCCCCATTCAGGTCTGCCACCGTGTCCGTATCCTGGCATGTCCAGTACTACTAATCGCTCACTATTATCTTCAGACCCTTCATGCCCTCCAATCGCAAATGCATTCATAGACCGGGTTCGCCCAGGTTTCGAACTGGTATATGCTGCCTTGGTGTTGAGCAGAGCATTGAGCAGAGATGATTTGCCAACCTACAACATGGCAGTGTCAGTATATACTCAAAAGTGCGATAACTCGTGTCTTCTATATCTAAGGATCACAGATAGCATCCAATACAATGGAAAATTAAACCACAAGCCCAGTAGTACAACTAGAGGATTTGGCTTACATTTGATCGTCCCAAGAAACAAACTTCGGAGCTGTCTCCAAACTCCATGGAATAGAATTGCGATGTAGACCATAAGTGCTTGGGATGTTTTTTGGTGAAAAATCCATTCGCGTGCACAAGTTGAGCTTCCGTGGGTGGTAAAGTGTCCCAGTGGTAGCAGAGTTTAGTTGAAGGAAAATTCATATATTGGGGTATTTGAGAATCATGACCCTGTGACATTGTCTTGAGTCCCCTGAGAACATTGCTCACAGAGACCACATCTCGTCGGTTCGTACGAGCACATGACTGTATCCTCAAAAGCGTTGACATTGGAAGGGAGTTCGATGTTCAAATGCAAGAGAATATAAATATAATAGTTGAACGAGGCTGCAAGGCTGAAAATATGTCGGAAATTTCTGGTGCCGACAGCTCTAGTTCTAAGGTGTGCCAGGATGGTGATTTCACACTCCTTCCTCATCAACTTTCTTCAGACCTCATTCTCATCGGCGCGGGCGACTACAAAAATGTCTTCTATTACGCCTACAAAACTACGCTCGCTCTATCGTTCGTTTCTCCGCGAACTTCCATCTCGGCCTCTCACACAAGAATCCCGCTCACCTCTACAATCCCGCATTCGCAGAACCATAGCCTCGGAAACAGGCACGCCAATCGAGCAAGCAGAGCAATTCCTACAATATGTGAAGGCGCAAAGGATGTATGCCACTTTACTTGAGAGATATAACCCTGGGATGAATATGGATGAAGAAGAGCGAGTGCGTTTGACTGCTAGGAGGGTGGGAATGGATCTCCCGGAAGAGTTTTCGTATGGGCAAGATGGAAATGGGGGCAAAGTCCAGTGAGGGTTGAAGCGGTTGTAACGACAACATTGCTCGTGCAAATCAATGGAAGACACGAAATCTTGACAGCGAATAAGACGGAAGGCTGTTGATAGACCCACTACCCAGAGCTTTGGGATTTGGTAGCTCTTGAGGGTTATTCCTGCTCAATGCCTCGTGCGCACACTAAGGACGAGCTATCACCCCAGTATCATACCAGTTTCCATAGGGCCGGAAGATGTTTGTGTAAGATATGAGCTTCACTGTACAGATCGAATCGGCAATGAAGTAATGCAACTCCCGGCCTCATTCAGTAGGCTAGCTTCAAGACATAAATGATACTTACAACATCACTCACTTTGTGTAAACCCAACCGGTAATGTGTTATTGGGACTCGATATTGCCTCGTTACCATACGACATTACGTCGAAGTTGGATTGACAATTCATCCATGTCAGATAAGCAATGTGAAGGAAAACAAAATATGGAGCTTTTAATAACAATACTCACTTCGTGCTGTCGCTCAGTGGCATGTCGACTCGATGAGATCCACTGTGGAATTTTGATACACGGTACCGACTGTGATGAGACTGCCGCCTCGGTATCCAGATGAGGTTTCTCAAGCCTTTTCTCTCCACCTACTTGCCAAGCTCAAGCTAGATTTGCTGTCCAATAGATCCCTTTTGTGAACCCAAAGATGTCAGATTCAACGTTCCCATCCAATACCACACCCAGATACCCCGATGCCTTTACACATGTGTCTAATGGATTGATCAGTCCACAATATCCACGCTAACATCTCACTGCTAGAGTAGCGATTCCATACCGAAGCAAGGACATGACTTATATCCCCGTAAGCTGATAACTGTTGCAATTGTGAGATGCTTTAATCGGTGAAGATGGTAAGGGAAGAAAAGATAAGACATGGGATAGCTCTATTTTTAGTTGTCCTATAAAAACACTTTGTGAGACTCGGGCTCCACATGCAACAAATTTCTCTCCATAATCCTCAAGTAGGCAAGGTGATAATTAGGTATGGTCAGTATTGTTGGTCTGTATTCTCGGTTCTCTGCCGGAGAAACGAACATGTCCTCAAGATTTCGATGAGAAGGATTATCATGCTTTTCTATTCAAAGACCTCCATACCCACATTCTGATTCAGGTACACACCTTGGCTTACCCTCAACAGTGCATATACTTCGTCCATGTCAAACGAAAGCCTCGATGATTCCTGTGCTGTCGAAGCCGTCGATGCAACCTTTGAAGGGCACGGATACGGTTTGGCGCATGAATGGTTGGGGGAGCGAGGGGGAGCTCGTAAGCGCTGAATATGTCAAATGAAGACTAGCAGACTAGATCCATGTCCAAATGCCGCGGTATCGTCGTCTAATTGGCTCAATGTGAAAAAGGTGGACAGAATTAATCATGCACATCAACTCCGACAGCTCCAATCGTGGGCCATGCCATATTTGGATCCCTGAAGTTGGTGGTGTTGTAAGGTAAGGATGGCAGCATCTTTCTTTGCCCATGCTACCATGCTTCAAAAGAAGCCATCTTGCCCCCTCGAATCAAAAAATCCCACTATGACCTAAAGAGTGGTCGATCCCGTAGGAAAAAAAGAGAAATCCTTCCAAACTTGTAAACTACACCTCACATTCAACTCGACTCGTTTACATCTTTATGTTCAAATGGGACCAAAGGCAAAATCGTCTATATAGGACGAAGGCCTGGCTCGAGTGCGTGCTTGAGTGCTCGAGTGTGGAGGTTAAGTGTCGTTTGTCGCGATAGCACCTTCGTGTTACTATTTATAGAATCGGGAGACTGCAAAGACACGACAATGAACCCCCATAGAGAGCATGGTTTCCGAAGGAGAATGGAACTGAATCCCATCACAACATCTCTCCAAGTCACTCCTCCTCATCATCAGACTCCTGCATCTACCATTTCTGGAAATCCGAGCTCAGCATTTGGATATCATCCATCACAGTACAATACACCTCTGAGCTCGGTGCGACAGTACAACCCTTCACAATGGACTTCATCTCCCAGCGTCAGCGGTGGTTCAGATGCTTCGCATTATTCTGCCAGGCCATCTCACGATCCAGATGGTACTTGATTTCAAACATTTTTTTACGTTTCGAATTACATCTACAGTATGCGCGGGGTAGTAGAAGCTAATAATCAATTGTAGTAGTGATTCCGGCTCCACCCCCATACTCGCCACCGCGAAGCAATAGACCAGCAGGAGGGTCAGATGAGCCTATGTCTTCTCCACCACAGGCATATCGATCTTCGCCAGATATTCCACACACACCCCATACTCCGGCCCCAAGTACCCCACACCCAAATTATCCTCCTCCACCTGGTGGACGATCGAGAGCTGGATCAAATGATCGACCACATGGCATCTTTGGATTCTCTAGGAGACCAGCCAATCATTCTGAAAATCCCAGAATGTCTCCAGCAAACAGGGAACCAATACCACCAGTTCCGCCAATTCCAAGAAGAGTTGTGGAACAAACTCGCCAAGAACTTGCAGAGCCTGTTCCGGTCAATGTTCTACCCCCAGGGTCGCGTCGAGCCGCATCTACAGGAGCCATCAGCTCAGCGTCCCCGGCACATTCGCGAGATCCATCTACTACTCGATGGCAGCCCGGAATGCCCCTACCACCGCCTCCACCTGGCGTCCCTCCACCCCCAAGATCCCAAAGTATGACCCGTACACTCGAGACTGTAACCTCTCCCCCTACACGAAGGCCACCCCCTTCATCTTCTTTAGGTCCAATTCCACCCACCCCACTTTCGCCTCCACCCCAAGCTTCTGCTGCAGCATCAGATTGGCCGCCTGATGAGACACCCACAGCAGCATCTCCTCGGAACCACGTAGGAAGTCCTGCGCTCCACATCGATACTTCAAGCAATACTTCTAGCGCAGCGACTGATTCTATTTCCGACTCAAGTTCTTCTAGCTTGGCAAGATCACGAGCAGTCAGAGGAGAGAAAAGTATTCGTGAAAGAAGAAGTGAAAGTAGAACTGGCAGGATAGCTTACCCTGAATCGGCTATTGAACAGTCAAATAATCCTTGGGCAGAAGCGATCACTCCTAGTGATATTGTTGTGCCCCTAGCGAGGCGTCAGACCATAACCAAAGCAACTCCGAGGAGCGGAAGATCATCTAATTATTCAGAAACCCCAAGATCGTCCCAACCCATGCAGCACAGTTTGACCACTCCTGACCGTATGAACGGAACAGCTACTGGCTCTAGGGGCTCGACTCCCAGACCAGTGGCGCCTACTCCACCTTTCTCTCCTGAGTCTATCAGGTCATCTACAATAGAACACTCACCATCAGTTCCTTTGAAATCCTTGCCAACTCCCCCACCACAGTCAAGGATGGTTCAAAAAACTCCCAATAACCGTCCACCTTCCTTGGTCATCCCTAAAAATGACTCCACGCTCATCGCTGCTTCGACTGCATCCCAGCCTGCAACGGGTAAATCTGTTGCAAGTCAAATGTCCCAAATGTCCCCAAATGATGATTTCGCCTGCGCCGCTGCAGAGAGACATGAAATATTTGTTCAAAGAGAAGCTAGTGCAACAAATGATACAGACCGTGTGCGCATTTTTGCTGAGTTCATTGTAAATGAATCTAGAATTCGTCGAGACCGTTATGCGTCTGCTATAGATGCAATGGGATCCGAGATTCTAGATTTAACTCGGGACTTATTTCGCCCTAATACTGGTCCTCGTAGAGACTCTTCGACGTCTCGTGCAAGTGAATTTACGCCTGAATCGTCGGCTGCGCCAAGATCTCATAGGGGCTCGCTAGTGGGGGCCATGAAAGAGAATCTACAATTACAAAACTCAGAACCAAGATCTGGATCGCGCCCACCTACGAGACCAACCTCACGCTCAAACTCAAGACCTGGATCTAGAGCTAATTCAGCGGGTCCGCCATCTCCAGTTCCAACACAACAAAATCCACAATGGTGGAGTCAACCTGGCTACATGCCGTCATTATCTCCAATTCCCAGCATGAGTGTCAGTGAGGCACTTGATGGTGCAAGTTCAAGAGGAAGGCCTTCGAGTAGATGGTGGGAAGTTAGTCAGCATGGATCAGATGGAGCTCCTTCATCAAGATTCGAAAGATCAAAACGGGAATCAAAGTATATGGGTATGCCAAAGGAATTGCGTGAAGCTCTACAATTTGGTGAAGGAGACCAATCTTCCGGATCGCCTATGGAGAATACATTCGGTGGACCGAGTAATCCAGCCCATCTGGGTCCCAACGAATATCCACAAGAGAAGGCTGGCTTCCACCAACCCAATCAAGTATCTCCCGTATTTCAACCAATGGTTCCCCCAGCGCTCGTTCCACGAACGCCGTTCACCCCAAATCCAGAGCACCTTGATGTTTCGAGATTGGTCACATTACCCCCACCTTATCCCCGTCACCACCCAGCAGTCAACAACAACCATCCGGATCTCACAAGCATCCGTACAACAGTTCGTACCCTAAGCGACATCACTGAAGTAACTGCCACTAAAGAACGCTTCTTGCGGGATAGTGCTCAGATGCGGGAAGATCAAAGTACTGCTGCCTCCAAACGCCGAGCATCACTACGTCTTCGTATGCAACGCGATATTGAAGCTGGAGCAATCTCGTACGCTGACGCAGCTGCATACGAAGCAGATTCTGTCACCAGCGAACTTCTCAAATCAAAGGAAGCCGCTAAATCTATCTTTGAACTGTTTCAATCTCAAGTCGTTCTTCCTGTCAATGAACTACTCATGACCCGTATTCAATCAGCTACTGATCTTTTCGAACAATTGCGAAGTAAACTTTTCAATGACTCAAGAAACCAGAATCCCACTTCTACCCAAGAAGAAGGGGATGAGCAACCAGAGCTCATTGAGAAATTGACCCTTCTCAAATGGATTTTCGAAGCTCGCGAACAGCTTCACCGTGAAGTTTACGAATTACTCTCAGATCGCAATGATCGTTACAAAGAAATGATAATAACTCCTTATCGCTTGTCCCAAAATATCGAAAAAGTGCGTGGCGCAGAATCCTTCTTCGCAGAAGATGCTCAAAAACGCAAACAAGAATTCGAATCCGAGATTCTCAAGCGTACAGAGGAATTCATGGATATTATTGAAGAAAATGTAGTTCGGGGCGTGGAAGTTCAACTCGGTGCTTTCTGGGACATCGCCCCTTCTCTCAGTCGTTTGGTTGAGCAGATACCGAAAGATGGAGATTTGGAAGACTTTATGATACAAATCCCCAAAGAAGAATATGAGGAAAATCCAAGTTATTATGATTTTCCATTGCAATATTTGTATACACTCTTAGTCCACACAGGTAAATCGACGTATCAGTTTATCGAAAGCCAGACGAATTTGCTCTGTTTATTACACGAAGTTAAAGTGGGAGTAACGGCAGCAAATTGCAGATTAATGGGAACTCAACGCGTAACTCAGGGAGAAGGGAAAGAAGAGGTGGAAAGAGAGTTAGAGGCAGTGAAGAGGGAAGAAGAAGGCAGACTAACAGATGATTTGAAGGAGAAGGTGAAAGTTGTAGAAGAGCTTTGGAGAAGTGGCTTGGGGACTGAGTTGGATGGAGTGAGGGGGAGGATTTTAAGATGGCTGAAGAAGGTCGGAGGCGAGTTGCCACCAGATGACGAGGCGTAGGAGTGTAGTGGGCGAGCCATCGCGCATGCTAGAGTGGTAAGAAAATCCTCAATGCATGCACGTATGCATTTATGAGGACGATGTTATCTGATGATATGATTCGATATCTTTACGTATAACGACTAGGATAAGAAGGTTTGGGGGAATAAGTATTCTTAATGTATATATTAACTTCAATTCACGATCGTTTCTGGGGAGCTTAGGAGCAAAATTATTTAGATTATTGGTGGTAGCTTTTGTTGTATTTTCGATACCCATTTTAGTATTTACATCGTTCTTCTTTTTGGCTATGAGGTCAATGAAAATTCATGGACATGATTTGATACAAGTTTTTTATGCGAATCAATGAGAAGATTTAATGTTGGTAGTTAAATTTGTATTCTAAATACCTGCGTCCCTCAGACCAGAAACACATAAGCGATCTATCAAAATCCATAAATGGACAGAGACACTAAAGAAAACCCTTGAACAACATTCTACCTCGATTCCTATCCCCCACCATTCTGTCATTGATTTGGTCAGTGATAGTCATAAGAACTTCTGTTCTGAGCCCTCGAGCTCATGGATCATAGGATGCTGCGTAGGTGGTGAGGGTAGAGGATTTTCCTTGGTGTGAAATTTGGAGATTTCATCGTTTTGTATTGGGGTGTGAGGATGGGATTGGAGTGGATGGGGCATTTGATCTCGCTCTCTATTCTGGTCTTGATTTGTTGCATTCAAATTTGTTTTTGGGTCTGCGAAGATCGTGGAACTATGTTCAGATGGTAATCTGTGCAGATTAGATGTCTTCGTTAAGACGGAGTTTTGGCGCGGTGTTTTATCTCTTGTCTTCTTTCTTGGTGTGGCTTTGACGTTTCTCTTAGTTTTGGGAGGCTCTGAATTTGTTGCAGATTGGTATTTTGCAGCATTTCCTCTTTTTACCTTGATTTGTTTATTCGTGACGTGCTCAACTTCTTCTTTCGTCTCCAGCTGAGATCGTGATTCGTCTCGGTTGGGTATCTGTTGTACAGTTTCCGTCGAATAGGTTCGGTTTAGTAATCCGTGATTTCGCCATGGATTGTAAGATGGTATTGGTTGTTGGATTTTGATTGGTTCTTGTCGGGGAATGCACACTTCTTGTTGGTGGTGATGATGATGATGACTAGGTGTTGGATTCAATTCTGCAGGATGCACAAGCTGCTCTTGCTGCTGTTGGGAGGAGGGGGATGATTTGTAACTGGGAATTGGAGAGACGCTAGATGGGGAGTTTGTCCAAGATTCGTAGGAGTCATGATGGGACGAGTAGCTGGGCATTTCTTCCCCTGCGTTTGAGTAAACATGTGAAGTAAGATTGGGATACTGTCTATTTTGCCTATCAACAGGTTCCTCGAAATTTTCCAGTGGTATTTCATTGAGACTGTCTCTCTGCCTTCCTTGTTGCTCATGAGGCTCATATCTAGGTGCGACGTCATCGGGGCTGGTCCATTGATTTTGTGACATAGCATGCGAACGTTCATCATTAGGACTCTTCAGATGTATCTCGAAGTCATGCGTCCGTGATAGACGACGTGGTCGCGGATTATCTTCCTCGTTTACACAAAGTACTGGTGGATCCTTTTCTGCAAGACTTTGGATTCGATTCTTTCTGATGCAGCTGATTAGGAGTAATACGGCAAGCACTAACGTGCAAGTAAGAATGCAGATAATGAGGCCAATGCCAATTTCCGCTCCGACTGGAAGATTGCTGGAAGAATTTGGTTGATCTACTTCATTTCTTTCTACTGAGGATGATGAAGCTGTGTCAGTTAACAACAGATCACGAGCCGTCAGCTTGGACCGGGCTTGCACTGCAGCCATTGTTCATGTATAAAACAAATTTTGATAAGTTATAGTGAAAAGCATGTCCACAAACTAGTATGAACAAAAGACAATACAGATCTGATGCATCAATTGAATGATATACAAATTTTTAAGTCATGTACAAGCTCTAGCCCACCACGAAAAGCAAATATTGAACGACCTCATCGAGGCCAAAGTCAAGGATAGGTAATATTTCTGATGTCTTTGAACACTTCAGCCCTATGGGCCACACGGCCTCTAAATCGACCTCTCCAGCATTCAATATTGATATATTCGCAGCCATACAACCAATAGAATTGATTGCGCTTGAGTTGTTGGTTCCTAAGCGCCGACTTGTCAATATTATTAAATCTACCTAGTATCGCAAGAACCGAAGACAGTGATGATGCGATGGCCCACTGAGTATGGAATGACGATATAATGACCAACTTTAAACATCTTCTGGCCCATAAGAAAAGAGTTTCTTGGCCGTCATTTCGATTTGGCACGCAATGATATCAGAGTGTATTTCTTGTTGGTACTTTTCTAGAGTCGAACGCTGAGAATGGTATTCCGGGGAAAGGGGCTGTGTTGAAAATGGTTTTCTGCGCAAACATTTGTCAATCAAGAACTTGACAGAGTGCAATGAACCTCTATTGCCCGAAGCTTTTGCATGCGTTATTACCTGGTTCCTTTACTAAATCATCTGCTACGAGTCGTCCTCACTATTGATTCCATCTCAAACAGTGGAAAACGTTCTGTGGATTTAGTGAAATAACTAGCTGGGCCTGTGAAATCTAAAAGTTCCATGAATCAGCGGCATTTAAGTAGTCGAAATTCCAATGCAATAAACTACAAAGTTAGTAGATATCAGAAATCCTTATTTGAAAGTTTTCAATAGTTCCCATACGTCTTGCTAAATGGAGGTTGTGACAATCTAACAATCTACATCCTAAATCTTTGATAAAACATGACAACCCATCGATGCAGAATTTATGCTATCCACTTCCAAGATCTCTTTTCCACAGAATCAAAGAATCGAACCGCGATAACGCAGAAAGTAGCGCCAGATAAAAGCGCAGCATCAAACAAGATCACCGAACGATAGTTTCCTAACTTGCTCTCCCCCAAAATTTTGCCACCAACCGGACTACCAAGCATAGTTCCGAGACCTCGAACAAAATAGATAAACCCATTTACGCTAGCGTAGGCCTGGAGTCCAAACACTTCCGCCACAGTCTGCAGGCTCATATGTAAGCAAACTGGGTAGACTGAAATGCACAGAGGTAGGAAAGAAGTGACATACCGTTGGAAAAAGAGCATTGTAACCACCACCTGCAACTCCATAAAATATCACAAAGAGTAACCACAATGCTTTGTTACCATTTGCAGTGGTACTCCCTAACCAGAATCCCAATACCGATATAACACACAAAATGACTGTCAGAATTAGAGTATTCTGTCTCCCAAACCTATCGCCCGCAAATCCCGTCATAACTCGACTAATAGAGTTGATACCGTTTGAAGCAGCTAGCAACGTGGCCCCAAAAGCAGACGTGTACCCCAAGGCCACAGAGTACTCAGCCAAGAATGTGAGCGGTAGTCCGTTGCCTCCCGCCTGTAAGAAGCCAGCTCCAACGCTGAAGATGAACGCAGGCTTTACGGCCAATTTGAGATCGACGTGAGTTTGTCTCCTTCCTATGAATCGTGATGGAGCTGCAGTGACAGCAATCGGCAATGCAATTATCAGTACGAGAAAAGAAAGTAAACGGAGTGTCCATCTTGGTCCAATTGATGTTAGAAGAAAGCGTATCAGAGGAGAGAAAATGAGCCCGCCGATTCCCGCACCCGACAAGATAAATCCCATAGCTGAGCCACGGTGAGTAGTAAAATATTCTGGTGCTGTACTGAGAATTGGATAGTAAAGAAACGATGAACCGATGCCGTATAGCAAGCCTTGTGTTAGTAAAAGTTGCCAAACCTAGTGAAACGGCTCAGCGAATGATAGAGTAAAGAGGGAATTGTGATTATCGAACTTCTTTACAAACACTAGCCAATCCAAAGCCTAGGCTCATGAAAGCAACTCCCATCATACAGATATGTTTGGAGCCCTTTGTACCTAGTCTTGCCATCATAGGATTTACCACAACGCTACCCGCCCATGTGAGACCAGATCCGAGTGTTCCCACGAAAGCCACCAAGGCGCCTTCGTTAACTGTCGATTTTGGAAGCATGGTTTGAGTTTCGGAGATATAGTAGCTCTGAAACACGCCATAGGATTGATTGAGACCAATCGTGATACATATCGTCAAAAAGCTTGAGATAAGAATTGTGATTCGTCTTTGGCGGGTTACAGGCCGTAATTCAAACGCGTTCTGAGGCGACTGGGGCTCGTCTACAGTTAGAATATCCATTAAATTCGTCTCATTAACCACATGATTTGAAAAGTCCGGAAGAGGATGAGTAGCAGTTGCGTGCGCCATAATAATGCTTCAAAATATTTTGGGGGGGTATTTCGAGATCAAAATTCTATTTGACCGTTCGAGTCCTAATGTAATGATATACCCCTTGGGACAGGGGTAAATTATATCTATGAAGAAGCGAATTTTAAATCTGATTCGATAGACGAATACCAAGAAAACTAAGAAGATTGTCGATAATAACAATCGTACAACAATTGAGAAATTGTAGAAGTGATATAGATCATAGCGCTTACTCATCTTCATTTGTTAAAACTACCACTAAAACAAGTTACTGCCGGAGATAGAAACGGAGTGGGTGTATTCACCCGTCAATTTCCGTCTAATATCCTCGGTTATCATAGCGCAACGTAAATAGCATCTAGACAAAAAAGATGGAGATCAAAACTCAGACCTGCTTATATTCGCTCAGGTTCAAGTTTTTCAAAACGGCAATGGGTAAACAGCAATCTAGCCAGCTATTGAAAATTGATTATTTTTGCTCTTCATTCTTCAAGCTCATGGTATATCCCCTAGAATTACAAGGTTTGTTGCGGCCACGGTAATGACTACCTGCACCCTCCTCGAAACGCCCATTTTAATCATATGTTTCGCTCATATTGTATCCCACTGAAATTTTATATTCGATGAAATTAGAATAGAAGAATTTCGATCCCTTCGTAACGACACCTACTTTCTAAATGCTGTAGAGATATCGGCTCTAGTCCATTCAGCAATAATTTCTCCATCGTAAACATCTCTGCTGATTGTCAAAATTCTGTCGTCTACTCTTTCGTACAACCTCTCGCATTGCTGGTGCACCTTAATGACAAGCTCTCGACTGAGTCCTGGATCATCCGCATCGCCGAAATGTTTTTCGACTCGCTTCTTGAGAGTTTCAATACCTTTTCTAATTTCCTTAGCGTCATAACCAGCAAGGATTTTCTTGAAAGTTGATTTGGAGTGACTAGGCATTGCCGAAATTCTCGACGCCGATTCACCAGGTTGTCTTGAAAGCATAAGACTCTCAGTGCTTTCTAAGAAATCGAGAAGCTTTCCTAAAGGTCTTCGAATCACAGCACCAAGATACAATGTCATATGTTCATCCATCTCTTGGCTAGCATTTTCTCGCCATTCTTCAAGTACAGGATTGGAGCGGACATCCACTTCTTCAAGGTAGTGGTTCATATTTTCGATGAGTAGAATCTGATAATTGAGGGCTTCCTTGTCTTCCGGATCTGCACCTGCAGTTTGGGCACTTGGGTTCTCTCTTGCGATGACTTTTAGAGACTCAAACATGGTTTTGTTCAATCGCGAATATGCATTGTTTACGATTTGTCGAACTTCGAGACCATCAGCGGACATTAGCATCGTTTCTATCGCTAGCGAGAATGAAGGAAATATCCTTATGAAGCCAATAACACCCTTTCGCTTCTTTATTTTGACTTTGGTGTCTTCAATGGCACGTATTTGCTCATCGAGAAATTTGTTGAATAGACCCAGCAAACGAGCATGCAGTTTTTGAAGTGTGCGTGCCAGGTATTCCTGGCTAGATTCCTCGAGGTCAACAAGCTTGCGCTCAATTGAAACGAGTATTCCGACACCTTGCCTATTTAATGAATTAGTTCTGTTCTCTAATAAGTTTAATGATAGTGGACTTACAATGGATCAGATTGAAGGGACCAGTCTACGAGTGCTTGCATATCGCCAGCCCAGAAAGCGTAAATCTCTTCCATGGTTTGTACGACACGTTTTGCCAAGATCCGGTTCGGGTCCATAACTTTCGGCCTCCTCAAGTCACCGCCTCGTCGCAAGTCTGGTGGTGCAGCAGCGATGGAATCTGCAAAATCGTGTTGCTCTAGTGATGTGATGTGGAAAAATTCTACGATAAAATTTTGCTCCATGCTCATGATTGGAATCATTTCATCTAGAGCTCCCGTAAATACCTCATTTGGAGGTAGTCGACCATCTGCCTTATCTGAGCTGGATTTGTTGCCTCCATCGCCAATTGGAGATCGTATTTTTGCTAATGTCTGACTCCTCTTTACAGTCAGTTTTCTGGCTGTCGTGGTTGCGAGGCCTTCGGTCTGTTTTTCGGTTTGTGATGTGAACAAAATGTCAGATTCATCCCCATGTGCTTTCCTAGCGACCCGCTTCCAGGCAAAAACAGCGTCCCTGAACTCGTCCTGGTACAAAGGTTTGCATGAAGACTCGTAATCCAGCAAAAACCTCTCCCATTCATCAGGGGCAACTTCTCTAGCGAATAACATCAGTGGACTGTATCTCCAAAGTATATTTCTGGAAAGATCGTGATGGCGTGGATCAAGTTTTCCCTTTCCGGCTGCTCTGGTGATATTGCCACCCTTTTCTCGGTCTAAAGCTTTCCTCGTTTCGTCGATTGCAGCGCGGAATTTCATTTGCAAGAAGGAATATAAACGTTGAAGAAATTCAACGCTCGTAACTCGGTATACATCTTTTTTCTCTTGTAGGACTCGCATGCTTCCGATTTCGCTATTGCCGAAACCTCCAGTTTTCCCAGAACGAACACTACCATCTTCGCTTCTTCTAGGACCAGAAATACTGAGTGAGGGATCAATAGTGACCATAGCTTTGAACAATACAACCAAGGATTTTTCGATCGACTCGAGATCATGAGGTCGCTCTAGCGATGCTGTCTTGAGGCAATCAAGCTGTGATGATGAAATCGATATCGTATCCAATAAAGATTGAAGCTCAACCTGCAAGAGCTTTTGATTGGCTGTTTGTACTTGCAGACCTTGTGACTGGGCTTCGATGTAGGCGATATCCTCGTTGAGCGTCTGAAATGGTTTATTAATACAAAAAATTCTGCAGGAAAGCATTTGTGGAAGCAACTTACGCCAAGCTCCACAAGATACAATGTGAGCAAACCATCAAGTTCGTCACATTCATCCATACACGTATCCAGTCCTCTTTTGATCGCTTCAACTCGCTCATCCTCCTCTTCTAATCGGTTTAGCCAGCCTCCAGCTTGAACCTTGTTGAGCTCTCGCTCAACATCATCTTTCAAAGTATCGATAACTTTTGTATGAACACCTTCTCCTACCCATCCAAACTCATCCCAAGCATTGACAAGATCAGAGCCTCGACCATCCAAGAAACTTGGGTCAATACCCAAAGACGCTAACTCTTTCTGCATTGCCTCGGAAGCAGATTTTGGTCGTCTAGGTTCGCGAGCCTTCGGCTTGTCGAGTGATCCTGGGTCGGATGTCTTTGGAGGACCTTCAACAGTACCAGGTATATCCTTATCAGGGACTGTGATCTTGACTTCTGGAACAACCTCAGGATTAGCTTTACGTGCCGCTGACTTCTCTGGAAGGGCTTCAACTGGAGGAGATAGGACTTCGGGCATAGCAGCAGGCACAGCAGCAGGTACAGTAGCAGGCACAGTAGCAGGGGTAGCATTGACTGTAGTTGCACTATCACTACTTAATGCCCGGAGCAAGGAAGGTGCTGGGACCACACCGGTTATGCCATCAGGGCCGTTTGGAGATTTCGCTGCCAGCGCTGCTTCTCTAAGACGTTCGGCAGCACCACCAGCACGAGGCTTAAATCCGTTTGCATTTTTAGCAGCCCTGAGGAAGGTAGTAGCAATGTCACCCTTAGATTTCTTTTTGATCATTGGTCCTAGGCCTGGGCGCAGTTCCTCATCCTCTTGATCCTCTGCTGATGGTGAAATGGGGCTAGTAGGTGAAGCAATAGGAGAGACGGGAGAAGTCACAGCTGGCGCAGGTTTAGGAACTGGCGGAGGCTCATTCTTGCTGCTGTCTCCCATATCATCGCGGGGTATTTCCAATGCTGCTGGCTCTGTAAGCTTGCTATCTATGCTACCATTTCCATTGGTATCTCGTTCGCGAGGTATCGATCGTTCGCTACTCCGGGTAGGAGGGCGCATATCATCTCTCCGCATACCAGGACTAGCTAATGGCGCCGGCACGATATTATCCATTGAATCTGCACCACGCAACCGAGATGCATCTCCAATATTTGGCATCGGCGGCCGACGTCTCTCCGGTGGTATCGTTAGTGGAGCAGGCATTGGCGGCGCATCCGCTGACCTGTCTCGTTTCGGGCTCGGAAATCCAGCATCAGGAGGACCGCGTTGGGAGTTTGGCGTTACACTTCTATCAGGGAAGCGACCAGGTGCGTTAGGTAACCCATTGGTACCGCCGCGTGAGCGAGGTGGTAAGCTGCTGCTGTCGTCACTGCGCCCAAAAGATTCCTGGCTTGGATTAGCCCCCTCCAATCTACGAAGACTTGCTTGACTCTGCTTAGGTGTAACACCAGGTAGCTTAGCACTGGGGTTCGGCGAAACATCGCGCTGTGGTCGCATAGGAGGTCTGGAATTTTGTTGTGGAAAAGCTGGACCAGCATTGGGCGGCATTTGACCTGGTGGGCGTTGCATAGCATCTCGGCTAGGTTGGCTACGAAGTACAGGCTCTCGGGATGGTTCGCGCTTGAACGGTCGACTTTGATTCTGTTCATAAGGAGAAGATGCGGAAGAGGATGGTTGCTGGGGTTGTGAGGGCCGCCGCATCTCTTGGGGGGGAGGTTGTTGTGGTCGTGCAGCAGAGGAAATACCAGACAATTGTTCCCTTTCCCTAGAGTCGAACCCAATAAGTTCTGGCGCCTTTCCACCAGTATATTTCGTGTAAATCTTGACCAAGCTTGCGATGAAGAATTGCTTTTCTTTTTGAGTATTGGCTTGCCAATAATAGGGCTTTCCAATTGTTACAATAAATCCCATTCCGCCGGCCCATTGCTTGCGTTGCTCTTCCTCAGCGTTCGCGGGCACTGCTCCACTGAAAGACTCTACCGCAGATAGATCATCGAGCATCCAAGTTTTGCCTATTGAAAAGCTCCCGTTCGCATTCTCTCTAGCTTTGTGCATGCGGACTCGTCCAGATTTGCGCACTGCAACAATTATAAGACGAGGCTTTTTGGCATCTGGATTTGCGTTTAAAGGAGGGGGTGTAGAGGGATAGGCAGCATCCTCGATGATTCTAATGTGTGTGATGTATGATTCCAATACTAGATGACGGAGGAGTTAGCGGGCACCTTCAGCGCAAACCGGACTAATCTTACAGGAGCCATCTGGATCCTTTTTCCCAAAACAGCTTTCGATAATTCGTCTCTTCTCATCTTCGAATCTTTCTGCCCTGCTCATACCACTCCTATCGCTGCCAGTGACCCCGCTAGAGCCAGTTCGTATAGAGCCGTCCATGTGGCAGGCGGAGCCACGTTGGTTAAATCGAGACGACTGTTCTGTGTATCCTTTTCAATCATTTATTCGTGGAGGCGACTTGGAAATTGTTCTGCAGTTGGCTCGAAAATCATTTTTTGGAATTGATAAATAGCATTCAAAAGTCACAGCACAACTCACATGGAAACAAGAGTATATGAGGTGCAAGTCTGATATTGGGTTATTTGGTGCTTATAGTTTGACTCCAGCTTTCGAGGTCTTGTTCCCTGACATCAAACCAGCGAGCACGCAGGCACCATTCGCATTACATAATCAAGGACCTTCGAGACGGGCATAATAAGATCCGATCTTTGGCTATGCGATACTCGTACCTTTCTTGAGTCTTCCAATTCAATCATCAATATCAATAGAGTATTTTGATGGAGAGATCACGAACAATGTGGTAGATCAATTGCGTCTACAATATTCTACTATGCAAAAGGGCCAAGGATACCTAGGCTTCAAGAATGGGTCCCTATATACCTACTAATAAGTCCTCTCACCTCCAAACCCTCATGAATTCTTGCCAGGCTTTGGCAGTCGAGGCGGACTCGTACGCCGCATCAAACCAAACGGCACTAATCTTATTGTAGATTAGCCGCTTTCCATCATTTCTCCTTCCCTTGGGAACTTTTTTTTTTCTGCCGATAAGCTGTAATTTTTGAATTTTTGCGAACAATCCCCAAACCAATACACCTTCAATTACATTCATTGAGTATGAGGCCCAAGCAGAACAAACGCAGCATGGCGGATAATGCCAATATGCAGGCATTGGGAAAGAGAAGAACACCTGCTGGTCAACCACAACCAGATTGGCTTTTCCCTGCTGGCTCTGGTGCTGATGCCAATCAAGCCTCAGCTAACAAATCTGGCAACGATGGACGTTCGAAAAACAAACAGGACAAAAAGATTGCACAAGATCTTCTCAACCGTCGAGATGCAGGCGAACCCCCAAAGTCTGGAATTCCTTCTCATTTACTCGATCTTGTCGGCAAATTCCTCGAACAGCACGAACTTATGCAAACTAGTCGCACCTTGAAGACTGAACGTCGCAACCGAGAGGACGCAACTGCAGGTGGTACCAGCCCTACCACCTCTCTTGAAAATATCTACAATGAATGGCAGGCGTCCAAAGAGGAGATTGCGGCACTCAAAGCTGCGGCCATTAAAAAGAACGAAACCTCAAAGCCAAAGGCAGCCAAGGCTTCGTCTGAGGACACCTCGAGCAGCAGTAGCAGCAGCAGTGAGAGTAGTGATTCGAGCAGCGAGGAAGAAAGTGAAGAGGAAAGTGATGTCGAGATGGCAGACGCTCCACCAGCCAAGAAAAATACTTCCAGAAGATCTTCCTCATCTTCCTCCTCCTCTTCTTCATCCTCGTCGTCCTCGTCGTCCTCTTCGAGCAGTTCCGATAGCGACGCTGATGATGAAGATGATGCGCCATCAGTAGTCAAATCTCCCTCACCAAAACCAAAAGTCAACACTTTAAAACGAAAAGCTACTTCAGATAGCGATTCATCGTCATCCGATTCGGATTCAAGTTCAGCAGAAGACGCCCCGAAATCCAAGAAGGCCAAGACAGCTGCTACCGACAAAGAGTCTTCGGCGTCTTCATCGGAATCTAGCTCTGAAGACGATTCTAGCTCTTCTGATTCGTCCGACTCCGATTCTGACTCTGACTCCGACTCCGATTCCGATTCTTCTACACAATCAATTGCGAAGAAAACGCCACTGCCTGATTCTGATTCTGATTCATCTTCCGACTCTAGTTCCGACTCTGATTCCGAGAGCGATTCTGGAAAAGTTACAGAGAAAGAGCCAGAAGCTAGCTCAGACACCAGCGAGACTCTTTCCGAAGGTAAGGGGCCATCTAATGACAAAGTATTAGATCCCCCATTACCACCAATGCCTGCCGCGAAGCTTCCTAGAAAACAAAACGTACCATTTTCTCGCATTCCAAAAGACACCAAAGTCGACCCGAGATTGTCCAGTAACGCATTCGTACCATATGATTATGCGCAAAAGGCTCATGAGGATTTGATCGTTACGAAAGGCAAGGGTTTCACCAAGGAGAAGAACAAGAAGAAGCGTGGAAGTTACAGAGGCGGTTTCATTGACGTCGAGGGAAAAAAGGGTATTAAATTCGACGATTAGAAACCTACCTTTTGGATTGGTAGCTTGATAATGAATGGATGCCAATGTTTTAGCATGAGAAAGATTTTAGACCTTTCAGGCGATCAAATTGGCTGGGTAGCAAAGGAGCGTTTGGCGCAAATTCATATAATAGAGTAGTTTCGCTACATCCATAATACAAAAGTTGTCCTCTGTACATGATAACCTTTTAGACTTTGTCTTCTGCACACCGACTTCCTCTTCGTGAACGTTTTGAGACCAACCGGGACTGGAAACCAATGACCACGTCTGTGTGCTTAATTTTAAGACTTCACGTACTCGATGTGTTCACGTACTTCACAACAGAAATGTTCTCCACTTAGATGACAACTCCGAAATGCTTGGGCCAGTGTTTATGACGCCAATTCCCCAATTGCTCGGAGCTGAGCTCTAGAAGTACTGTATGTGTGTGCTGTACAAGTGCCGATGAGTATTCGGCGAGTTTCATACAGCCCGTGTGGACAGCAGACGATGGCATCCCCAACGCAAAAAGGCCACCGGTAATGGGCCAAGCTCGGCTGTCATCAACCAAGACGGCCAATGTCAACCATAGTCTGCATACGAGCATGTACTAGGTATACATACTAGGTGCCCGGGGAGCAAAGTTCCAGTGCCATGGTTACACAAGATCGCCTTGTATTCAGCCTTGCCTTGCATTGCCATGCTTGATCGATGATAAGCAGGCTGCTTATCTTGATAACCACACCACTAGGCAAAAATCCCCTCATCAACCATCAGCCATTGACGCTTGTTTACGATTCTTCTCTAGCCTTTGATCATAATTATTGTAGAACGTAACCACGACATTGTTCCTTCCTTACACGATTCGCTCTTCCACGACCATACACAAAAAGCACCTTTGTCTTGACTGAATTCGGGTACATAATTTGGCAGCCGCTTGCAAAATACAACCCAACGCAGGTCTGGCGCTCTCATCACACAGGCACGAGGTCTGCAGCCAATAGGGAGCTCGGAACTCTGATCAGTGAGTGAGATTGCTGTGTTTTTGCGCAGAGTGGCTGAGTTCTCACAAGGGCACTCCAGCATGCGATCGTGACAATTTTTACAACATCTCCAACAAATGTGGGCAATCTGGCAACGACAATCTGAACGGATACTTATATGTTGTCTATCTGGCTCTATAACGCTATCACGTTGTACTGCTTGTAGAATATTGTGATATTCATACTGGATGGGATGGGTGTTTTGTGCTCTGTACTAAAAGACGGCGAGGAAGCGCCGGATAGCGAAATTAAAGAGATCCCGAGAGAGAAGCCGAGAGCCAGAATCTGGAAGATGCCTCAATCTGGAAGACCAGGGACAAAGGCAGAGGAAACCTGCCGTCTCGCGATTGAGAAAAGAGAATTCGACACTCCAGAAGATTATAATAAAGCTCTTCAGGCTCTTCAGCTAGTTGAACGGAGAACTGCATTTGACGCGAAAGCTGAAGAGTTGGCTTCGGATGTGGAAAAAAGGGCGGCAAAAATTGTTCAGAGAATCAGAAATTATGATTGGGACAATACTTATGGAAAATCAGTCGACGCGAAAGGTCTCGCTACTGGAAAGAGAACTCAAGGAGAGCACTTTCTGGGAAACGTGGATCTCATCAATCGTACGGAGTTGATGAAGATTGCAAAACGAATGCCAAAAGGAGCCCACCTTCACATTCATTTCAATTCATGTTTGCCAGCACGATTCTTGATCAAACAAGCTAGAGATATTGATGCAATGTACATCCGTAGTACTCTACCTCTCACGTCACCGGAAAATTACACTGCTTCACGAATCTCTTTTATGGTAATGACACCTCATGAAGCGACCCACGTGAAAGGAGAGGAGAAAGAAACTTATGTTCCATTGGGAGATGTCACGGATATTGATTATGTTTCCAACAGATGGATGCCATACAAGCAATTTCAAAGGCAGTTCAATTTTATAGACGAAAACGGGGAAAGATTGAGCGGCACATCTGGTGCCGAAACATGGCTCGAGAGAAAAATGTTGATTTCGGAAGACGAGGCTCACGGTTGCTCTCAAACTGGTCGCGGGTATGTATACACATTCGATGGGAAACTCTATGGCTAACATAACTAGTATCTGGGAAAAGTTTAATTATAGAACTCAGATGATGAAAGGATTATTTGCTTATGAGTCGGCATTCAGGAGCTACACCAAGGAATGTATTAAAGATTTTGTCGAAGATAACATCCAGTATGCTGAGATACGCCCGAATTTCATGGCTACGAACTCCCTCAAGTCTGATGATGGCACAAAAACTATTGGCAATGAGGGGATTATGAAAATCATCGACGAAGAGCTTCACCAGACAATGCAAGAGATTCGAAGCAAGAAACAGTACTTCGGTGGTATGAAAGTCATTTATTGCACGCCTCGCTCATTCGATAGAGGCAAAATTGAGATGGCGTTAGACGAGTGCATTGATTTGAAGAAGAAGTATCAGAAACTACTTTGTGGTTAGTGTGCTTTAAATGTTAAACCTACACACTTCCACTAATGAGAATCTAGGGTTTGATCTTGTGGGTCATGAGGAGATGGGAAACGAGCTTCGACATTTCGTGCCTGAGTTTCTTGCATTTCGTCGAAAATGTCGAGATCAAAAGCTGGATATCCCATTTATATTCCACTGTGGGGAGACGCTAGAGGTTGGCGGCGAAGTGGACGGCAATCTTTTCGATGCGATATTACTAAACGCGAAGAGAATAGGGCATGGTTATGCAGTCGCAAGGCATCCTATTCTCATGGAAATATTTAAAGAGAAGAAAATTGCCATTGAATCATGTCCTATCTCTAACGAGGTTCTTGGCCTCACTCCGAACATTGCAGGACACAATCTTCCGGTATTACTGGCAAACAATGTGCCTTGTACGATTAATAGCGACAATGCTACATTTTATAGGCATGTTCTCTTGATTCCTATCAAACAAGCGTTCACTAACAAACAACAGATCATCCTTATCTCATGACTTCTATCAAGTAATGATCGGCTCTGAATCAATGTCTCTTCATGGCTGGAAACAACTTGCAGAGTGGAGTTTAGAATATAGCTGCCTAGACACTGAGGAGAAAAAAGACGTTACCAAGGAATGGACGACGCGATGGAGAGGTTACTGTCAGTGGATTGTTGATGAATATGGTTGGGTAAATGAGTGGACACCAGCGTCTGGTCGACATTGATTATTTACCACGATGATCAAGGGAGCAAATGATGTTACACGTCCATCGTGCCTCGTTCAGGCTCTTTCGTTGGTTTCGACTTCATTTAATACCACCGACTGCATGTAAGATGAGGCTGTGGGCTGGGAATCAGAAAATGGGTGGAACGAGATGATTGTGGGCGTTGAGGCGCACGAGATTTTGATAAACGAGTCACAACGAGAGACGACTTCTTACTTTGGATTTTGGGTGTATTATTTTGATTATTATACTTGATGAGTTTTACTACGTTTTTACCATATTATTTAATTATGACTCTTGTCTTATATTTGGCTCCTACGTATTTATCGTTGGAGCTGTACAAACTCTGAAATGAATCCAACACGAGCAATAAGAAACGAATTAATCCAGCTGTTACATTCAGCCTCAAGACGACCACATGCCTAGACGGGTACGGGTAGGCATCTACGAATATGTGGCATGGTTTCGAGTTCGGAGACGGCAATACGGCATTATTGAACAGATGGTCATTGTCTGTTATCCAATCGATTATTTAATGGCAACGAAAATAGAAAATAAAATCAATATATGCAGCAGGTGTTCGAGTCTTATCGACCACACACAGAACAGCCATATCTTTTATTAGCCGTGGACTCCGCGTATAATCAATACCCCTTCATTTACGAACGAAGAATGTCCATACCCCTCCCCCCCCCTCCCCAAAACTGAATGATAGGAAATGGATTCAAGTAACTAAATCGCCTTTTCTTCTTCAGAGTCCCCGCTTGCTGTGCCGCCTCCTTACCTCTCTCTTGAACTCCAAAGTTTCATACATGCATAGCCGCCGAATGTAGATTTTGCTGAACATGAACATATTGACAAACGGAAAATAACCGGAAAATCCACCAACGAAACAAAAGTCGGATGAACATGTGGTTAGAAAACCTTGAAAATGCGAAACAATGGGGGACTAAAGGGCGCTGCTAGTCTCTCGAGGGCCTTAAATATCCACTTATAGGGCTTGGCCTGCACTATTTTATAGATTTGGTTTAGACGGGGCTCACGGGAGGAAGTCACTGGGGCTCTAGAGTGGTCTTAACGCTGGATGGACGCTAAATACTAGGACATAATCGCTAAATTCCCGTGACGACTTCAGAACTAACAGGGAATCTACACTCTCGAGATTTTTGGGGATGTACAAAGTATTCGAATCATATGATGAAACTCTTTTCAGTAGCCAAGAAGGGATATCCAAAGTATATCTTATACCAAACATTCAAACCTCCCACAAGCTCCAAATGCATGACGCCGCCAAACAAACCTTCGTTATATAAAAGAAATGAACGAGGTAGGATGATGAGGCGTGTAAATAAATATAGGCACAGCCCTCTGACACATCCCCTGTAATGGTCTCTCCGACCCACGCGCTACTGGCTCCGCGTTGTTCAGCTCCCAAGGCTTGTGAGACGCGTTTCCTCTTTTGGGCCCCCTCTTGAAGATGGAGGGGGTATGGGATGGGATGATATATACTAGGTAGGCAAGCTTGCATGAGGCTCTGTGAATTTCTTTTTTTCGTCTTCCCCTATGATCAATAAATATACGAGGACATCTTTTCTTGAGAGAATCAAGAGACGAACGAAAATAAAAAGGATAAGAAGATACTGACAGAGTGGTCTTTGGCAAAGTGCAAATTAAAATCTACGACTTTGAGACGTGCGTGAGGAAAGAGGAAACAGAAAGCAAAACGGCAGGCACGGTTGCTACATTTGACTCGAAGGCAAACCTCGAAGACTTGACACGATAGCCATCGGGCAATAGACCTTCGGCACAGTATTCGAGATGCCAAATTCATGGTTTCCCTCGGGGAAAGAGGCTAGGTATGTTAGATGTCATATCGTTATTCGCATACTTCTCATATCCTGTTCATAGACTGACAACTACGACAGAGAGGGATGGCGATTAGATATTGTGTCACTTTTGGCAGTCATAGGGGAGTCTGCCATGGCTGATCACTCTCAGACTATGACCTCGTCTTGGATGTGTATGCTCCCCCGAATCATTCCCGCCCCGCAGGTCCTCCTCAAATCTTCTCGTCCCTCTCGAATGCCACAAGTCAACGCTGCTGTGGTCGGTGTACATAATGGGGTTTATGTACAATCACTCAACTTCTTCCCAAACATCATACATCCAATAGAAGATCTCAAGCCTTTCGAGTTCAAAGTCTTCAAAATCAGTCATGCAAATGCCTCTGCTCGGTCGGCAACTCCACCTACACCCTCGAACAAGGAGAGACAGGTTTCGGCTTCTAGCAGTATCGAAACTTCACATTTAGAGAGCGGAACAATTCCTCAACCTCGACGCCGGGATACGCTCAGAGCCAAAATCACCCATCATGGAACCAATGTTGACGACAAGAAACCCCACGTACCAGCCAAATTCTGGTCACCTCTGAACTGTCTTTCTCTGATATCATTCCTCTTGACTATTGGACTTCTTATATGGGCTGTATTGACCCATGACGGAACAGCATGTGTTGCACTCTTTACTATCTCTCTTGCCTCATCAATTGTCGGTTACGCATCTTATTGGTCACCCGCACTCATGAATCGCAACAACAACATCAAAGTTCCACTGGGCGATGTCGTGATCCGCACCAGGGAAGGAGCATTCGTCGTAGTTAAATGTAATGAAGAAGTTGCCAGAGAACTATATAACGGAACTGAGGAATGCCAATATTCTGTTGGCACGGATCTCTACCGAGTACTTGTCGGCATCGGTACTTGTCTACTCATGGTCTCAGTCGTGCTTCTTGGAAATTGTGATTTTCAAATGCAAATCTCTATTGGTGCGTCCTATATCGTTCTCAACGGCGCGTACTGGGGGGTAGCTTTGATGAACAAAAAGAAATTCTGGGATCTTTCGAGTTACAAATGTGAAGAGATTACACCTGATTATGCAAGAGGTGCAAATCTGGAGCAAGACCCGAACAATGTTGAAGGGAGGCCCTCTTTCACTAGAACATTGTGGTACGCGATCTTAGAGACAAAGAAAATTGGTTGGGTGAAGACGAGTGGGGCTGCACCAACGACAGCGAAGTGGGAGGAATGGTTAGGAAAGGCAGAAAAGGCGGCCATCAGGGGAGATCTGAGATGGGATGCTGTGCGCCAGAAAGATACGACTGTTGGCGAATCGGACTCAGTGCCGCAAGCTGAAGCAGCATTCAAAGATACGGCTGCGGAACATGCGCCTGCAGTCCAAATTCCAATGGCAGATCATATCAACACTGAGTGAATATGCGACCCACGCTTATTACCTATACATATAAAGAATCGCCTACTACCAGCACCAACTCACGGGCCTGATGGCGCAGTAGGCAAGTCCGTGTTCCAAATGAACGCCTGTTGAGTTGGTGTGTAACAGAAAAAACGTACGGAAAGCCGATGTTTCTGGGAGCGACCCCAGTTTTGCTATTTTGATGGTTTATTTTTATCCTTTTGGGGGTCGCTGGACCTCGGATTATGGATGGATAATTTGACTTGGGATGGAGGAAGATAATTTGAGAGATGTGTTCGAGATACCCTGATATTGAAGAGATGACTACATAGTCACTTTGAAGATTGATTAATAAATGTCTTATTTGCGTTGGTAAATTTAGCGTTGCATCTTTGGCTATTTTATAGGAAGGGAGAGATCTCAGTGCGTCCTTGGGGTTGTTTAGATATCTCATCTTTGCTTTACTTCTAGTACAGTAAGTAGTATTTATCATTGCTAGGTCGTTTTAGAGGCTAGAAGAGATGGATCAATAAAATTTCATATACATGTCTAGATGACAATGAGTGTTAGTTTGAAGGACTCTCTGGTGTTTGTGCACTGGTATAGACTGTTATATTTCCTATTCTTTGAGCTTTCACACCCTACGTTTGTCTTGTCTATTCACCTCCAATGTTGCTGTGTTCTCTACCTACGTCTCACCTTTCCCCATTTCGTCTCACTTTCTGATAGTATTCAGACTCCCACCCTCGCTTCCCCACTTTCTTCGCTATATATCTCGACTTTGTATTCTTCAAAAAAATCTCCTTTCCAATCTTGCCTCCTCCATCTCCAACTCATCTGCTTCGATCTCTCGATCTTAGTATTTTCAGTTCCGCTCCTTCTACATCAACTCAATCGAAACGTCTTCAAATACAGAAGAATCAAAACAACAATGGCCACTCCAGCCGAAACAAGAGTGAGTATCTAGTCCAGATCCGCAGGTGGCGCAATATTGATAGAGCGATAGATACCTCATGATATAGTCATCGATCCTGAAGGTGATATATCGATACATCTCATCAAGGAGGAGATCACGAGACACCCTGTGACTGGTGAGAAGTCCACCATCGAAACTACCATCGCTCATTACAAGGTCTCAAAGAAGGTTCTCAGTGAGAGTTCTCCAGTGTGGGATGCCTCACTTCGGGGACATTTCCGAGAGAGCAGATCATCCACCGTACCCGTCTATTTTGGCACGTTGAAGAGTTTGGAACTTTGGTTTCGCATCGTTCACAATGTCATGGTTGATGAGATGCATGATCTTCAAGTTGTGGACGTATATGAGGCCATCGAAGTGTGTGGAAACCGCGAATGGGATATCTCCAAGTTGAGTAAGTCGAGCTGGGCTAGAGAATGGATGAATCGTCAGAAGTACAGGGAGTTGGATCTTAATGCGATGAGTCGGCTCATCTATCTTGCCAAGGAGCTGGACTTTCCCAGGGAGTTCATGTACATGACCCAGAAATTGGTGTATGGAACAGCAGATCACATCAAAGATAGAAACCCAACAAAGCACCAGCATCTTCATCTTGATCACACTATCATTCGTAAGTTGGCGCATTACTCTTACTCAGATCAATTGCTAATGTACAGTGCAGATGCACTCAACGGCGCCAAGGGTAATCTTCGCTGTAAAATCCTCAAAGGACTCTTCACGCCCGTCGGTGTGTTCCTTCAGCAGAGTTGCGAATGCAAGAAAGATTCTCTTTTCGAATACTGCAAAGGCCTCTCGCATACGGGAATCTGGCCCTTGGAAAGTCATATGAAGAATTCAGCCCAGGAAATCCTCGATACTTTCGATGAATTCGAGTGCGACAAGCCCGAGAATGCGTGTTATAAATGTCTCTTCCGTCTGAGCGATTCGTCGATTGAAAGAACTGGTAAGCAGGTTCAAGAACATTTTGATGGTCTCTGTCTTGACTGTATGAGCGTTTCTAAGCCAAAGGATGGTAAGGATGTCGATGCTGCTTACTGGCAGCATGATACTCTAAAGCAGTATAGCAAGGGATGCAGAGTGCAACATGATCAGCCGACATGGTATTGGTCATTTATGGGCCGGAGAACTCAGATGCAGGCACACCAGGTGGCAAGACAGAGATAGAGAATGATTGGGGGGTCGGGTTTGGGTAACTGGAATGGCGGTGGGATATCATGATGCGCGAGGGATATTTCATGGCGGATTAGATATCGGTCATGATGCGTGAGAACGTTTCGCCCGTTGAAGACGATTAAGACGACGCACGAAATTTTAACAGCGTTGGGTTTTATAGTTTCTCTTCCCCTACTTTTTCAGAAGATTGTGGAGAGCGAATGGACTATGAGTTGTTCTCTTAGCCTGGCTTTTAACAAAATGATTGCGCGTTTTTAAATCATACAAATTATAGAGGCACACTTTGTTATTTTCCTGCTTTGAGTGTGACGTGAAAGTGTTGAATCATGGCAAAACAGGGAGTTTTAACACACAGCACAGTCTGCAAGTAGAACGAGTTCCTAGAGGCAACTTTAAACCCCCCGAAAATCTCCTTGTATCGGCTGCGCACACCAGCTTGTGAGACTCCCTATATCTCCATTACTCTAGAGTCCCCAAAAATAAAAGAATATAAATACCTAATACACACAGCCCATTTTCGCCCAAACCTTTCAAATTTCAAATCGCCCCACCAGTGCAGTGATCGAATTCCAGATCGATGGTTTGCCGCTTACATGGAATATCATTAAGAAATATGATACCATTGG
This sequence comes from Botrytis cinerea B05.10, assembly GCF_000143535.2. Lineage (NCBI taxonomy): Eukaryota > Fungi > Ascomycota > Leotiomycetes > Helotiales > Sclerotiniaceae > Botrytis > Botrytis cinerea. The sequence continues at coordinate 1,647,153 of NC_037312.1, read as the reverse complement.
AACTTCAAATAGAACACCGAGAACATACACAGAGACTGTACCCAAGGGTTCCCATTACATCACTGCAAATCCTCGTATCAAAAATTTCCCCATCAACTTGTCAGTATAAAAGCCGCGAAGTTCGCCCATGAAGTATATTTGCATATTTTCTTCCATCCAAAATCCTATAGAAACGAGACACGTTATCTTCTCGCTCGAGTGTATAAGATCTCAGATGAGATTTGTTCATACTTGGACATTCTCAGCTGAACGGTTGTGAATCAAACATCATAACCACAATGACTTCCGGTTACCGACTGATAAGTGTTGCGGGCCTATTGAGTAATAGTCTTAAAGGTATTGCAGAACCAAGGGGCATCTAATGAATATACCTTTCGGGCAACTTGATGTGTCCGTTTTGATTTGAAGTTCCAGAAGAAGAAAAAAAAATGCCATCGCATGTTGTCGAAGCCCCGACAGACTATGAGTCGTCCTGCTAGATCAAATGTCGATCCAGGAGTGGCACTAAACAACGATTGAGTGATTTGGAAAAAGAAAAGGCTTCTGGCGTTGATGCCGAAAAAATGCTTGTTTATTCATTCTTGGGTAGCATTAGTGGCAAGTTTTAGATTGGATGGTGAGAATACTCAAGCTACCTTGCGCAGGTCTTGTAATCGCTCTCTTGATTTTGCGTTGCGTCTCAAGAGACGGCACCTTTAATGTCACCGAACTCTTCGAGGTCACAGTAGAGCACTCATCATCAATGTGCCAGTTGAAGTTGCTAATGAACAAGTTCTTGGAACCACATCCTCTTCAGTAGTCAGCCTTCTCGGTCTTTGTCTTCTCAGCAGATAGATGCCTCTGGGTGGAGGTTCTTTTTAACCTTGCTGGTTTTGATCGTGGTACTCTTCTGACTGATAGAGGGACTAAACTCAATTCTTATATGAATGATGACAAGGAGAACAAACCAACGCAGACAAGTTTTTCCAGTGATGTTGGTGTTATGATACGTGGATCGATTTCACAGAAGTTGAAGTTTCAGGGCATATTGTAGGGAAACCAGATGTAAAGGGTATCAATACAATCATTATGGTAATGCTAAAATACATACATGGAGATACTATACAATCAGAGCTTGCTTGTTGGTTGGAAAAGAGCTGAAGCTTTGTTCAATGTCTCCACAGCCTCCTTCTCGATTCTCTTGCAAAGTACCTCACACGTGGGAATGTCGTGAATGAGACCAATTACTTGGCCAGCAGTCCAAACCTAAAAAATAATTAGCTCATGAGTTGTGAGTGTTAAGCTATTGATACGTACTCCGTAGTCGGGGTCTCCAGTAGTGAAGACTTCTCTACCTCTCTTGCCGCTTACATAAGGAGCAACTTCCGCAAACTCTCCAGTCTTACTCTCTTGCTCAATCTTTACTGCCTGTGCAGTAACCTTGTTTTTATACAAGCGAGAGGTGTTCTTCCATCTTCGAAGAACAAGCTGAGTATCAACTTCAGAAGCCTTGACAATCTCCTTCTTGATATTTTCGTGTATTGGTGCTTCAACGGTACACATGAATCGTGTTCCCATGTTGATTCCTTCAGCACCTAAGGAAAGCGCAGCCGCAAGACCTTCGCCATCAGCAAATCCACCAGACGCGATGAAAGGAACTTTTAGCGATTGTCTAGCTCTGCTAAGGAGGATGAAGTTGGTGATATCAGTTTCACCAACATGCCCAGCACATTCGAAACCATCGATGCTTAGAAAATCAACCCCAAGCTTCGCTGCACTCTCTGCATGTCTGATGGTCGTACATTTATGTAAAACGATTATTCCAGCAGCCTTCAACATCTTTATGATAGGGCCTGGGCTGTTTCCTGCTGTCTCGACAACTTTAATTCCCTCATCAATAGTGACTTGTGCGTATGCACCGTAACTGGAAGAAATCGCGGGTCAGCTTGGGTTTGCAAGTTTTGCGGCTTGACGGCCATGTTGTACTCGCGATACACAGGCACGGAGCAAACGGCGAATCAACATGAGATGAGATTGAGATCTGCGGAAACTTACTCCGGGGGATTAATCGAAGGTAACAGTGTGATGTTTACACCAAATGGCTTCTTCGTCATTTCCCTACATCTTCGGATCTCTTTGCGGAGATCTTCTGGAGTGGGCTGCGTTAAAGCTGTGAGGATACCCAACCCTCCGGCATTGCTCACGGCGCTTGCTAACTCCGCATATCCCACCCATTGCATACCACCTTGGACAATAGGTACTACATAATCCCAAATCAATGATACGTCGGTCGGAAGAGTACATGAGGGTGTAACTTACATTCGATACCCAAGGCCTGGGTGAGTTTCGTTCTGAAAGGCATGATGTCGAGGATTGCTAACGAACGATGTGGTGAGATGTAGGTTTGGCTGTTCTATCAAGTGTGTCAAAGTAAATGAACGATCTATTCTAATATCTTTCTTTATGTCTAATAATATGATTCAAAAGAGCAATTATGATTCGAAGTCTAAGAACAAAATATGTATGGAAGACATTAAAATAGTAAATGGTTGGTATCGTAGGGAACGAGCTCCTTTCCCCACATTCTTTGGACCGAGGCACGGCAACTAGGCCTAGGCTATACCGGTTCACACCTGCTAATTTGGTGTTCGTGAAGTTCTCCAGATTACGGTAATTATTAATCAGCTGGACCCCATCTCTTCCGATTATTGCTTCAATGCGTTCTCCCATGCCATTGCGCGGTCCAGAGTAGATTGTTGTTGCTTTTGCTGTTTTTGTATCTTCACAACGTTTCCCTGTCCCTGTCTCATCGTTGTCCCTTCGTACCTGAGGATAACATTCTTTCCACCCGAGCCACTTCACGGTGCTGTGAGCATGATTTGGTGGTGTATCCTACAGTCACGTGCCATGGTTCTAGACATCGAATAGGTCGCACTGCCAATTTCACACGTGTCACATGAAATTGGTGAATTGGTGATACAAATCGCTGAAACGAGTACGGAAAACCCGTTCCTGATTGTCAACCCACCAGAATCTGCCGAGTAATATAAATTACATCCTAGTACCTGTCGTTCGACGATAGAATGATATTGATGAGTAACTCTTCAATTATCCTCAGATTTGCGAACACTTGGGCAGCAACAGGTTCTAGATCCAGTCAATGCGCTGTCGAAAATAGGGCTGCTCAGGTGTTGATGGACAAGGCTTGAATATACTTGTCCTTCTCTCACGCCGCCACGCAATATTATCTATCAACAGAATGTTTCATTATTAGGTTGTGTACTTCACGGTCTCCCTCATTATCAACTCCCTTGTTGGACGGGAGAGCTCCGTCGATCCAACAAATTCTACGGCGGTTAAGTAAGCGGAACACCCGACGGGCTGCCGCATGTTATCCTCTAGGTAACTTTTGCGGGCTACCTCTATTCTACGAAGTAAGCTGTTCATTCCTTCAACATTTGTCGAGGCGACACAGTCAGTTCACTTGGGAATCCCAATTGAAAATACCTGCTGTACGACTGTTATTTCCAAGTCTTTCTAGACGAAATGCAAGTATCTATCCGTTCTCCAGGTTTCGTGAAGCTAGACACACCCTTTGCTCATCTTCATAAACGTCTAATCCAGGCTTCTGGAATCTGGTTGGCACATCAGGGCGGTGAAGTGAGAAGCGGTGGACTCACCGTTGAAGAAGCCGCAGGGCTGAGTGCTTGATTCTATGTACAGATGTACTTATCCGTTGCTATCACCGGGGTATGCACTTTTACCCCAACCTACCCTGAAGATCATTGATCAATATGTATAAATATGTATGTAAGCACCCGTTCCTGCAGACACCTCGATCTCATCTCTCCGGGAATCTACAGTAGTGGGAAAGAGAAGGAAATTGAAGATGGAAGTCTGGCACACCATTACATCTTTTTCAATGCTCCGAATTGACCAATCATATCGTACGACTCCCGGATGATATATGGCTTTGTCTATTATGGCATATCTAGATTTGCAAAGATTATAGGTACTGGGATAGAAAGTCCCAGGTCCTACAAACTTATCATTCTTCCTTTTCGAGAAAAAAGTAAATCAAATCTGGTGAGAGATATCAAGTCTCAGTACTTAATCCATTGGCCTGGAATCAGCTAATAACAGAGGTAGTAATACTTTCTATATCTCGGGTGTTTCTTCCTGCAGCTCATTTTTTTTATTGCAAGGTTCGGCATTTTGCACTCTTATTGGGCTTCTTTTATGGAGAGCTTTTTTTTTCTATCGTCACCTTCTTGCATATGGTCCGCCCCTCTATATGCACCTTTTGCCTTCCACCCCACATACTTCCATACACACCACACATACATACATACACATATATGCCAGCTTTCATTTCAGTCTCCCAATGCCGCATGACGATCCGAGACTGCGAATTACTGCAGGTGTCTCCAGCGTTGGCTGGAGCATCTCCACTCACTGCTACTGTCTCAAGCCTCAAATTGCTTTTTCTACACTTTACCGAAGTCGTCAGTAGGAGGTCGCACATGAGCTGTCCTAACCACCGATGGAGACAACACACACGGCTCTAAGCTACGGGCGATCGACGTTACTTCTTTGAAATATATTTCATCACGCCGAGACAAATTCCAGAGTCAAGCTGCCGTGTTGCACATGGGTATGCAGATGCAGAGCAATCCAACTTTATTTGACTGCCACCTCACAGTTTCACATCATTTCCAACACTCCTCCTCCTTCGTGAAGAGTACATGCGGATCATCTATAAGACCAGCTTCAATTCCTGCGGAGTATAACGCCATTCCCGAACCCGCTCCCCACTGTTTCTCCTCCACATCACTAGCACTCAATCTCAGATCTAGCTCAAGAGCTTGAACACTTTCAGATCTTCTAGTACGAAATCACCATCTAAGATGTCTTATTCATCATACAGTTCTGGCTCAGCTACATGGCAAGAGAAGCTCGAAGGTAATGAAGCAATTCGTGCTGAGAATACTGAACATCAAATTGACTGATTCCCTGAAGAGAGATGTCGCGAGGCACAAATTCGTCCTCCAGTATTTCAGATCGTGTCAGATAGAAGAGGTAATGTTATTCCACCTCCAACTCAAGACCGAGTCTCCAGATAACCGACTCTAACACTTGTTACAGGCGGACGAACAGCATGGTCTAGCACGGTAACTGTACAGGGCCAGAACATTTCTGCACGATTCTGGTATGATGGGCAGTACGTCAACAATGCGAAAGAGGACGCAGCAGAAGTGGCACTCAATCGTTTGACTGGATCGAGCCCAACCTCACCCACTCAAATTCGAACTGGGTGGTAATTTCAACATAACCTAGAACTACCGATACTGCGGCCGACGATTCGATTTAGCCTGTAGGATAAGAGATGATAATAGGATAATTTGCCGTTTGCTGCAGCTTCGGCAAGGATGAGAGAATGCCAATAATACTTCAGGCGTCGGATGGTTTTCGCCGTGGATTTTTACAGGACAGCAAGGGCGCTGGAGTTTGAATGCGTACATGTTATTCCCAACAGTTTTCCTGATATGTTTTTCTTCTTGGGAGGTGGTGTGGAAAAGCTTGTTTTTTGGATATGGAATATCTTTTATCTCTTCGAATCATGGAATGGTTCCAGAACTTGGTACTAGCAATAAAAGTGGAGGTTCTCTCTGAATTATTAAGACATGGAATGGATTAGATACTCACTTACACATCAATTTATGACCTGTGTGGTGGTTATTTAAGTGAACTTCTTACTATCAAACGTGCAAAAAGCAGAGGTCGACGCCATCAAAGGAACTCAATGTCACCGTAACACACATCAAACTCCATAAATGAGTTAAAATATTGTTCTAGCCTTGATCCATGTTGTTTGACAAGAATATTCAGACCCAGCGTTATGGTTCTGTGGTTCAGCCCAAGAAAGATCGTCATTGCCCAAGATGGATTTGATGCCTTATTAGGCAGCCACACGAAATTTTGGTTAGTGCATCAATTCGAAGTTGATATCAAGTGCGGAGTAATAAATATCTGGATTTCACAACATCCACAACAATGCCTCCACGATTGAACTTTCACAGCGCAAGCAGGTCACTGACCGTTCGACCACGAACAATTGTCGCACCTCGAAATCCTGCTTTCTTCAAAATCGCCCCGGCAATTCGTCGAGGTTTCGCAGAGGGGAAGCAACCTCCAAGAAATGGATCTGATGAAGATGTAGCCGGCCACGTCAGTGAAGAGGCAAGAGACATGGCTGAAATTACTGGAGAGACTCCTCCTGACATGGGAAAGAGTACAAATGTTCAAGATGTATGTGCATTATTTCCTGAGGGTTCAATTTCACCAATCATATTTGAAAAATGAAGAAGCATTGTGATACCAAAATATGTCAGCTACTAACCACATGCACAGATTCTTAAGAGAGACCAAGAAGGAAAGGACAAGGCTCCAGAAGTGATCAAAGAAGATATCAAAGATACGCAATCCGCGTCTGCCCTCTCCCAGGAAATCTCCTTTGCCAATCTCATGGCTCTTGGCCGTCTCGGTCATTTGGAAAACGGCGCGAATGCCTCTGATCTTACAATCGATGGTCACAAGTTTGGACTCCCAGAGCTACCGATTCCTTCGAACAACAACCTCAAATATAGATATGATCCCGTCGTTTCGCAGGTTACGAACATGATGATGCAGCATGGCAAGAAGAGCGTTGCCCAGAGGGTAGGCTCGTTAGTTCTTTCCTTTTGCGTTACTCGCTGCGCATGGGATTTATGTTTTGATGTCACAAAACAATTTGCTAATTTACAATGTCTTCAATGCAGAACATGTCATTCATACTGAACCATCTCCGAACCGCCTCCCCGCCAACACCCAACCCCGCCAAACCCCTCCTCCCGGGCACACCCCCACCATCCCACCTCCCTCTAAATCCCGTTCTCTATCTTACTACCGCTATCGACTCCATAGCTCCTCTCCTACGTATCCGTTCTCAGAAAGGTGCCGCAGGTGGTGGAGCTTCTCTTCAAATTCCCGTGCCCTTGGGCGTGAGGCAGAGGAGAAGACAAGCAATCAAATGGATATTAGATTCGGCCAGCAAGAAACAATCGAGGAGTAGTGGGCGTGGAATGTTCGCACAAAGGTTTGCTGAGGAGATTATCAGTGTGGTAGAGGGCAAGAGTTCAGTTTGGGAAAAGAGGAACTTGGTACATAAGACTGGTACGAGCGCGAGAGCAAATTTGACCTTTTATTCCAGAAGGAAAAGGTAATAGGTTATCAGATTGGGCACGGCACAGGATACGGATGTGGGAATGGGTACATTTGGTGCGGTGGGGTTGTAAAATTATTGTATTATGACATCGAAAAAATGGTACATGGCTACATGATACTTGCTGATGCATATGATATCAAAATCTATCCATACATTTGCGGCTTTTGTCGTATCGACTTACCTCTTTCCCCAACCTGGTCATTTTTAACCCTCACATCTTCTTCTCACTTCATAACAAGTCGATAAAATGATTTCATTCTGCAAGTCTTGCGATCTAATATCGTTTTCTTCTTTTCTTTTCTTTTCTTTTAAAGCTTGGGTTCTATTGAATTCGCCAACTTACTATTGGCTAATTCGCTTTGAACTGAGCGGTGAGCATTACCTATACTAATCAATACCATGCCTTTTTGCAGCCACACTCCATATCTACATATTTATGGCTAGGGGTTATGCGCTTATCATGCATTAGATCCTGAGACTTGGCGGTGAGGATATGAGGACGTTGTGATGTGGCGTATATGGCATCTTTGCTTTTTGCGGGAGTGGGAAATTGGTTGCTTCACATGGCGTGGGATTGGAGGATGGGAGGTGAATTCCTGGGTATGTATTTTGGCTAGGAGCCGGAGCGCTGGAATAGCGGTCCGAGTTTGGGGATGAGATCATGGGATGTTATGATATGATATGATTTGATATGATATGCTGTGGCATGGTATGGTTTGAAGGGCTGGGATGGGGGAATGCACGTGCAAGTCGTTGGGATGTTTACTGGTAGGGCGGGTAGTGGCAGTGGTGTAATGCTGACTGGTTGGGAGAGGTGCGGTGGGTATTGACAAACGGATTTTTCGGGAAGTAGGTAGCTTGTTGGCATGGCATGGCATGGTGTGGTGTGGTGTGGTGTGGTGTGGTGAGAATCGAAGAGCAAAGGAGATGGAAAGAAAGGTGGAGATAAGGTTGTTGCGGCCGGTAGTAGCAGGGCTGAACTAGATATGAAATAGGAAAGTAGTTAGGTGGTTTAGACATGAAGTGTGGCACTGGCATATGTGGATAATGGGTCAACGTTGGATTGTCATTAAAGGTATCTGGGTTTGGACTATGTTATCATTGCTTTGCGGTTCAAGACGCCTTATTGGACTATCATTCAGTTGGAGGCAGTTCTAGAGCGTGTTTTGATAGACAGTATATTAGGCAATTGGTAAGACTTTTATGTAAATTCTGCTATCAGATATGCTGCTGGGTGTTAATGAACTTGATACAAACATGACGTTCTGATGCTGCTGAATGATGCCACTAAATGGATCCTACTTTCCGATGCAGTATATCCATACCAACAAGACTCCTGATCGAGATAAAGAAGCTGTACTACCTACCCAAGATCGTTCGACGATCTGCACAAGTAAATTGACCATCTCCGAGAGATTTTCGATGTTCATATCTAGGTAGACGATCCGAAAGATACCCGAGGTATCTGTATCTCGGGGGGCCTTTGGGGGGGGGGATTTTCCTGTTTGGGGAAGATGGAGGGGTACTTACTTGCGTCGGAGGGTGGTATACAGGTTGTGCAGGGGTGAGACATAGACATACAGGTATACATGTGCTTTAGTGAGAATTGTTTGCACGATGTTTGCTGGGGACTTTGGTTTGGTGGATGATTCGATTTGTCAAGAATTGAGTCATGCTTTGGGGGAGTGCGATGAGGAACTGGATTGGGAAATTGGGAGTTTGGGAGTCTAGAAGTAGCGACCGTGTAGATAGTCGCAAATAGTTCGACGTGCTGGCAGGCTTGGTACGTGGGCCGAGCGAGGGGAGAGTGGTGTGTTTTCAGCTGGAGGGCCTGGAGGGATGGGGAGGAGATAGAGGGAGGTGAATGACAGGATGAAAGATGTGCCGGTATGCGATGCCAAGGGTTGGTTGCGGTGGTGCATGCAGTCGCTGATGTTGTATCGTGGAGGGGTGAGGATAAATGGTCTGGGGATGGGAGTTGGGTGGAGTGGAGTGAGGATGAGGATGAGGTGAGGCGGGGTTGGCATGATGATGGATTCGGGAAAAGAGGGCTAGGGATTGGTACTAGGTAGGTAAGCAAAGCGAGAGATAAGACTTTCTTGTCGTGCTTGACAAGTCTTGAGCAGAGGTTACAGAAAAGCTTGAGGGGGGAGCAAAAGCATTGAGTGGAGCCAAGAGGAGGTTCATTGCTCGTGCCAAGGTACTGCGCCTTGGTTGTGGCGCTCCCCTTTGTATGAGGTTTCTGGCGGGGATTGGGGCTTGTGAAGCATCGAGGGGAGTGTGACTAACACACGCATCTGCTGGAGACAGCACGAGGATAGAAAGCCGAGCAATGAAGAGATGGGAGCCGGGACGGGGTGTAACTTTTGATGGACATCTGTCGGATGTGGAAGGGCAAAAGGGGGCTTGGCGTTGTCGTGGAGGGCATGAGAAGGGAAGGGAAGGAAAGGGAAGGGAGTTGGGTGTTGCGTTATACATGCTGGGTCGGTATGATGTGGTGGTATCATCTATCACATCATTGCACATGGTCATATCTGGGTTGATGGAAATGGAAATGGAAATGGAGAGCGAGAGAATGAGAGAGATGCAAAGACGAAGAGAGAGAGAATGAATGATAAGTAGACGAATTACCTGTTGATCTTACTCGAGCATTCTCCCTCTTGCCATACACTCTCCTCTGCATACGTACACCTCCCTCCCTACCTCCCTACCACCCTACCATCCATTTTTGATTCCCGCCCGGCTCGGTTTGGGCCGCTTTGTAAGATCATCCTCCCCCGCCTTTACTGGTCTGCAGCTAGAGAACGATAGGGTATAGCTTCCAGTGCGAAATTTACATATTAATATGGTGTTCTGTTATTGTTGTCACCAATCCGATATTTCAGATTTTCTTATTTTGATTCATTCTCGGATCTTTGACTTGAATCTTGGTCTTGATCCTGATCTCGATCTCCCTTGGACATAAAAGCCACTTCCACTCGCACTCGCCCCCTTTTCTCCAATTGCAGCCTCGGGGTTGGGAAGATCCTCCAACATCTGGAACATCCACACATCGATTTCTTCATTCACTCCCGACTTCGCCCCCTTCACTCCAAACAGGCAGAGGAGAGAAGAGAAGAGAAGAAAAGAAAAGAAAAGAAAAGAAAAGAAGAAGAAGAAGCAGAACAAGCATTCCTCACTCACTTGATAGGCGGGTGCACGTGTCAATTCTTTGTTAGTTTAGGTACAGTACATACATATTCCGTACCTACCTCCTCCGTACCGTTATTCGTATTTCTACACTAGCTTCCGTCCCTCTTTTATTGAACATCTAGAACTTTTAATACGAAAAGGCTCCAACAATTCATAATTCCCATACAGCCATTCACATCCCCCCATTCCCAAATACCATCCCATCCCGTACCACATCTTCCCATGTACTAGGAATAATAAAAATAACACAACATCGATTTTCCACCCTCAGCCCATCTTCAACCCCTACATCCAATCCAATCCAATCCAATCCAATCCAATACATGGTCCACAACATCTTTCAATCGGCAAGATTATCTTCGCGCAAGAAACACGACTTTTCAACAGATCAGTTGATGCATTCGTCACTTTCTAACAATCTTCCCATCACTGCAGAACATTTCTATACTATCCTCCATATCACACGTACCAACGACCAGGGCTAAAGCAATGTCCTGAGTGCGAACCCAAAGATCATTCCAACAACCACAATGCAGTATCAAAACCTTCCTTGGTCATCAAGAAAGTTTCTAAACGGCTAGCCTTAAATCTATGAGCATCCATTGCTCTTGCCTTATTCGAATCGTGCAATTCCCACCGAGTCCTTAGTGAGCTTCATTACATCGCCGTCGGAACCCTCGAAGAATAACAATAAGACAACCAGTTCTGTTATCTGCCATCTCTTGAGCATCTGCAGAATTGCAAATTCGATCAAACGCATTCGGAGTATTACAAATGGCGAATAAAAACATGTCACAGGAATCGGCGGCAGAGCAGGAGAGGCAGGAGGTGCTCGCATTATTGCATTCGACCAATGCTCGACCAAGAGGCTCGGTGAGCTCCACCGGTTCGGGGCACAGAGCTGGGGGCGGAAGAAGTTTATCGCCATTTGCGAATATGCCCAGGTCTCCTGTCCGTAGTATGTTAGATATTGATAGCGCTCCAGCAAAACCTCGACATTCATCTATTGGTGGCACAAGTAGGAGAATCACTGCCCCAGTTCGAAGTATGCTTGATGTTAATACACCGTTGACAGTGACACCTGCTATACGAAGCATGCTTGATGTTTCTTCTACTGCGCCCATAGCATCTAGTTCTAGAAGCGCGCAGAATTCCCCAACAACGATAAATCACAAGACGTATGCCAAAAATGGTAGACAATCAAGGAGTTCATCAGATGCAGCAGCAAAGTCTACCATCGAATTCGGACCTAGAGCAATCACCAGGGTCGACCCTAACGAATACCAATTCTCTGGCTATCTCCCAAGTAACCCGGGTGGTCCTTCGGTTCCAAAACGCAATACGCAAGCAGGAAAGAGGATTACGAATTCAATGGCAGAGGTAGTAAGATCAGGCGTAGACCTTAGCGGCTTTGGAGGTGGGCGGGATAGGGAAAGACACAATTCAATTGGAAGTGCTAGTGGCATTGCGGCGAAATCAAAGTCGCCTCACAATCGGTTTTCCCCACGTTCTAGTTCCCCAGCTCCCACAGATCCTTCAAAATATGCAGTTTTGGATAACGGGAAAGTTATAGATGTCAATAGTGCTTATCAACGATTGTCGGATGCCAATCTTGCGCGATCGAACGGAGAATTATCCATGTTAAGTCAAAAGAGCAAGCAAAATCGGCCAGATAACGAATATTTCGATATCAACGGACCTCGATTGAAGAAAGACTATGTGCCAATGGAAGGCGAGGAAAGCGTCGTTGACAGTACGGATGAATCAGACGATGAAGGTCCAAGAGGGCGCAGAAAGAAGGCGAGAAGTGTAGATGGAGACGATTCCGAGCGAGAAAACAAAACTTTGGAAATGGGGCAAGCAAAAGGTCCAAGAACACCTTTAAGTCAAATGGCTGCTGCTGAAGCAGAGCGTACGTATATCTTACCCTCAGCATAGTGTCAAATACTCACATTTTCCATAGGACAAGATGTCGTAGCCAAGGAAGCTTTGAATGAGAAGTACAAAGTCAAATCACTTCTTGACCCAGAAATTACCTTGACGGGACCTGTACCCAAACCAAATAAGCCTGTGGTACATCCGCATACGAGCTTCGATCCGGACGGCTCTGGTGAGCCTAGCCCACATGACTCAGACACTGAAGCAGATCGCGGCGACGTTAAGAAGGCTCAAAGTCTTTCACTGACCATGACTGCAATAAGATCTACGCCAACGACATCACGCTGCGTCCGTACAATACACCGTGGAGATTTCAAGAAGGTTCAACAAGAAGCCCGCGAGAATCAACGTCGTACCAGGAAGTATCTTGTCGCAACAGATCTCAGTGATGAGGCAGCACATGCTTTGGAATGGACTATTGGAACAGTATTGAGGGATGGCGATACGATGCTTGCAATCTATTGTGTTGATGAAGAGCTTGGAATTATAACTCCTGATAACAGTGGTGATGATGCCCAGATCAAACAGCAAATATCTGCTATTGCTTCGGCTCAACGATCTGCTAGAGCATCTCGTACCAATACCCCCTTACTGACACCTAGTCTAGGACCGGGTCAACTAAATCACAGCTTCAGATTAGATCCGGGCAGTAGAGCGGCCAGTCCAATGGGGAGAGACTCGAGAAGCAAAGCCGAACAGGATCGATTCCGAGCCGTAGAAGATATCACGGATAGAGTATCGGATCTTCTAAGAAAGACAAAGCTACAAGTACAAGTCAATATCGAAGTCCTTCATTGTAAAAATCCTAAGCACTTGATCACCGAAGTGATCGACTACGTCAACCCAACCCTAGTTATATTGGGGAGCCGTGGGAGGAGTGCTTTGAAGGGGTACGTTTCCAATTCTATCAACAATCTTCAAGAAAACCGAAAGCTAATGATGGGCAGTGTCATCTTGGGATCCTTCTCTAATTATCTGGTTACGAAATCATCAGTCCCTGTCATGGTTGCTAGAAAACGTTTACGAAAACATAACAAGCAGAAGCGTACTCCTAACATACGTCTCGCAAACAATCTTACCAACCCACTAGTCAAGTCTTTGGCCAGTGCGAAGATTGACTGATCAAGTAGACGATGTGATTTTTATTTGAGGCAGATGGCGTTTGGCTGAGTTGGCTCTCTTTTGCTCTTTTTTTTCTCTGTTTTGACTGCTGGAGTGATGCGGGGCACACACATGCGCTTTTACTGTATCTGCCAATGCGGCATTAACTCTCGAAATTTTATTAGGGGAGCTCGGCGTTTATGGAATTGGAATGGAATTGAAGATATGGGATATCGGGTGGCGATTGCAAATATGGCTTGGGAATCTGTGTCAAGGGAGTTGCGAAAGAATACTAAGTATTCAACACACCACTCTTTATCAAATTTTTCCTTCCTCTTGAATGAGGAATGCGGTACACGGAATGGAAATCGGAATGAGATAGTGAGTAGCTTAATAATTGACCCAATTAATTATACATACAAAAGATTGCTTTCGCCATTCTAGTTTGAAGATGATGAATTAGCCCTTAAGCATTGCGTCCACTCGAATTCAACACCTTCAAGGTGGGTGGGGATAGTCGTCCCATGATTTTCTTGCAGAATCTGATCATTTAAGAGCGATAATATCTAAATATGTGATTCCTATGAGGGGATTTAATTCTTTCTCATAGATGCTAGCCAATTACACACAAATTGCAACATTCAAAGCACATACAGTAGCACCTAGCCACACACAATAAACCGTCCATCTGTACAGTGCGAAACCATCTAGCAACATGTACAAACTCTCTAGCACAATCATTGCATACCAGAAAGCATTCTCTGGAACATACTCTCCAATCTTCCCGATGGATTCGTGTTACGTTCTGGCAAGCCACAGGATTTAGCCACAAATCCGTATTCGTGGTCATTCCTGCATATTTTCAATCGCTCAACTTCTTCCTCCATGCAGTTCATAAACTCGCCATCGCCAAAAATCTCATTCTGGGCGTGTGCACCTTCGAGTACCTTTTCTAGTACTGCTTCGATCTTGTTCTCAAGGGTACCGCCCCATTGAAGATAATTGCACGTTACTGGTGGCCATTCGCTCGTGTCTTCCCATACTCTCAGAACATTCTTTCTCGTTGGTGGCTTGTTAGCTTTCAAGCATATCGCAATGTAATTGAACATATTAGCGAAACCTTGACGGAGTGATTTGTTTGTCTTGAAGTTTCGCTGGAGATCCGGATGAACGTGTTCGACGAGGTCTTCTTGCAACCATAACCAATCAACGCCGTCTTCTCCGAGACTCATGTGAATCGAATCATTCAGGCTGTCATGATATGTTTCAGCTTGAAAAAGAAGTGCCAGCTTCATGCGCGGTGATAAAAAGCCTCCGATGCATTCTCCACATGTGCATCCACATTTAAGCTGTAGTAAGAGCTGAGTATCTGATAGCTTTGTAGGCATCGATCCGGTCATCAGCAAAAATTGGCAGCGGGTAGCGTCGGAAGTGAAGCCAGCAAAGTTATCTGCAATTACAATTGTCATTATTCCATGTTCGCGTCGTGTTCTGATGACGTTGAGTTTATACTGTAATGCTTCGAGAGGGGTATATCCGTCGATGTTACGAGCCGATGTCAAGGACTGCTTGTCGTTCACATTATCCATTAGCCACTGTACACTTTGGAGTTTGAATTGGCATGCCGCGATATGTAGCAAAGTATTGTCGAGATGATCAACCTGCTTCCACTCCTTTTCATCTTCGATTTGGAATGTCTTGTAGAATTCTAAGAGTTCAACATCAGGAAGAGAAACAGCCGCGAAGTTCAAGGGTGTCAGTTTCTTTCTCAATTTCTCCAGCCCCTTTTTTTCCAGTTCTTTTCCGTAAGCAGATGTACGAAAGCTTTCCTCTTCGCCAGGAATCGTAATTACCACCAACTCTGGTTCCTCTGCAGGTGTTGATGGTGGCTTTGGTGGATCGAAATCATCCTGGATTGCGAGTGAATGGGATTTATGATTAGGGTCGGGTGATAGACCAAAATAGCTCGAAGCACCAATTCTTCGAAAACCAAGGGAACGATGAAATGATATAGCAGAATCGATAGCTCGAGAGTTGATCTCATGCTGCTCGGGTTCAGATTTGCCCTCATATTGTGGTTCGACGTCATGGCGAAGATAACCAGGCATCGAAATTATGTGTATTTTCGCACGGCGCTCTCTTTCCTTGTTGCGCCCAAACCAGAACATGTCCTCGAACATGTTGTCTTCTGGAGTATTTAAAGGGGATGGTTTGTGTAGTACTTCTGCCTTCTTGACAAGGTCACCAACCATGGCTCGTCCTAACCCCTTCCGTCTCCATTTTCTTTCAGTCACCTCAACATGCTCCAGTATAAATAGTGAGCCAAAATCTAACTCGTCTCCCCATACACCTGTGCCCTTTTGCACGCAATGATTTTTAAGGTGACCATTGAGGTATCCATAACGGTCGAAGAGCTTGAATGCAACTAGAGACAACTCTCTGCTTGGGGCTTCCATTTCGCTCCAGAAATCTTCTCTAATTTCTTCCCGGCAGATGTATTGACCGAAGGCATGGCCAATTCGTTTGCCATCGACGGTGCAGTTGACATGAATCATGTGAAGCCAATCTGCAAACTCATCATCCTTCGTCAAAAAGAGTCTCAACTTGGCTACGTTATCCGTACCATCCTGCTGGATAGTAATTTCGCGCCCCTCGACTCCATACTCACGACTCCCGGAATCGCCAGCTCCATGAATATTTTCATCTTCGTACGAGTATTCATCTCCGAGTTCATCATCAAACTCATCTTTCGAAAGTTCCTCGGACGCCCCAACATTTGGATCTTCAACGTCAGAAACAGTAGGCTGGTGATAAATGCGATCAACATCGACTTCGCTTTCATTTGTGGCAACTGCAAGAAAGTTAGTATTTAAAATTTTACGAGTCTTCATGACTTAACTTACTCAACTCGTCAGATATCAAAGTATTTACACCTATGACCATCTTAGATCTCTTTGCCACTGTGGTTGTGACTGACAGACCAGTAATGGTAGCCGGTAAGTCTGTAGAAGTATCGACTCCAGAATCAGACTTGCGCTTTCGAAGAACTTCAATCGATGAGTCCGCCATGATGGATACGGGTCTGTACTTTCGCTTCTCTCTCAGAACATGGATTTATAAGACTGCACCATTTGAGATGAAGTGACGATCCTTTGTTGTGGATGAAAAAGAAAGTTGAGAATCCGGAAGTTCAAAGTTGAAGGCGAGGGAGGTTATTTTGCCTCAAGCTTCACTGTCAGTATCCATAATAGGCAGGAATCATACTAAGCACGTGCAAGCAACAACATGCCATGCGGATCGATTCTTACTAGTACTAACTAGTAGGTACCCTTCCAACACATTCACATTCACATTTACATTCACAGATCTGACAGCCGAGCACTCTGCTTCACCATTTACTTTTTCACTGGTGTCAGAGTTGACCTTTGAAGAGTTTTATGAAAAATCCCATGGCGATCTTACTGAATATAGTGACTTTGATTACGGTGATCTGGTGGCCAGGCTGTTGGTTGTTACGTTCATCAGCAAGCAATCAAATCCAATTTCTTGAACATTTTGGACTTACCAAGTCGTGGGATGGGTTAGATAGCCGGCGAACTTTCGATAAATTCGGCTGTCTCCTTCGCAAGCTTAAGGAGCACGTTGTACAACAAGGTACTGGTGCATGGGGATCTGAGATCGACGTTGGCCCCTTGGTCTTATTTGAAGCAATTGGAATTACCAACAGGCGATTTCTTCCCAAGGGGCTTGGTCGAGCTATGGCCAAGGCGCCGATTCAAAAATCATAGGCGCAGACAGAACCTTTTCGGAGACTCCATATAATCTCGAAGCCTGGTTTGTTCCTTTACGACCTTGCTGAGGAAACCTATGGCAAGTCTAACCGCGAGAAACGTACCATGAACCGTTGAGTGCTCGACTCCGCTATCGCATTTTATCGCTCTCTTGGTTTCCACCGCATTGGCTCTTCAAGTTGTTTTGGCTTTTCAGCAGATCCAAAGCACGATGCCCATTTTTTTAAGATCGACGCTGACTATGATCCACCAAGAGTTGACGAGGAACTGGAGATATTTGACGACGAGATCGTCGTGGCTACATCATTTCGCCCTAGAAATGAAGTCATACAGAAGAAGCTGGCAAAACTGAAGCAAATATTCCCACTAGAGCATGCCATCAATACGCTGCCCGATGCAGAGCTATTAGCCCTTTTCAAACCCTTGGACAGCAAGAATGGTACTGGATGGAAGGAGATCAACAGTCGTCACAACAATGTGCTACACCAAACAGGATGTGCACTCGGAGTTTACGCTACAAAATGGTTGATAAAAAACATTGATCCGGAGCAAGAATTAGCGCTGGCTCGGATCAACTTAATATTTCTAACGAGTTCGTCGGTTTTCAATTTGACGCTATCGCCTGCATGTCTTTATTGAAATACAAATATCTGCCCAGCTCTCCTCTAAACACCCAAGCACTTAGATTAAAATATAGATGTACTTGTGAGGAATGCATTGAAGATTACATGTCACTCCGCATGAAGCTAACACTTCCTCGTTCCGCCGGGACAATTACAGTGTGCGTCAAGACTGATCTGTCCTTTTTCGATAAATTTATGTACAACCCTAGTTTCTTAACCAGCGTATATACTAAAGAGAACTTTGCAGAGACTTGTCGTCATTCATTCTTAGACGATTTCGCTGATGAAATAGGGGAAGCGAAGGAATGTGCAAATGATTACGAGTTTGGAATAGTCCATCGGCAATGCTGTTGGGACTTGTCTGAGACAGGCTAGTAGCAGGAAACATAGGTGCTGAAGAGTTCCGGTGCAGAATCACGAGCAAATCATGGATAAGTAGCTTCTATGAACAAGTTTGACATTCTCAAGGTGTTCCCTCTTGTCCATGGCATGGGAAATGACAGAGAGTTATTTCCAGGTGTAGATAGCAAGACTAGAATGCCACCAGTCCAGTAGTTTTCTCAGCTAGTCAACATAGCTCACTCATCACCTTCTCATCGGTTTCGAGATAAACGAATATCCATCACTCTTCTCGCAATAACAAAATGATTCTCAAGAATTCATTCCACACAACTCGCTTTGCACCCTCCCAGCCACTCCCACATCAACATATAATTAACCCCCATATGATTACCCTACCCCTATTAGCTACCTCTTCTCCGCTCTCTCATCCATACCACTTCTCACTTAGGGAGGAATACTCTCCTCGATTTCAGAGATCATCCATTCAATTCATGGTACTATAATCACTAGACATTCATTCATTCAATCGTATACTTACATGCATACATATACGCTAGCGACTATAATACCATTGTAGAAACCACACAATATACAATATACAACACACAACACACAATAAGAAGATAAATGACGTCATCCTTCCACAGAAACAGCCCCCTTCTAGACATCCCTACCTATCACATTGTTTAAATCATCTCGTAAATTATCCCACTACTCAGTGATTATATACATCTACCTAATCTAGTATATCATCTTCATACCATTCATTCATTGTTAACATTTCTTTGAGTATCCCGCTGCCTGCCAAATTATACATTATTTTCGAACATTCAAGAATCTTACTCGATATCAAATGCTTGTATCTCCTATTATTCAGCCGAGAGCTACTCATTTTTGGCCAGTAGTCTGGTAATCGAGCCCCGGTTGTGCAAATTAAGCTTGAATATCACGCTGTATAAATCATTTGAATCACAATTGAAATAAAACAGCATCGCACAGCACGCTCACAATCCTCGCTCGCAATCCTCACAACATCCACATAGCTCAAAGACTCGTGATTAATTTGCAATGTTTTTTTGATTTCTTATTTACCCCCCTCACCACTTATCTTATCTATGATAAAATCCTAATCTAATTCTGTTCACGCTGTCACATTCCCAATCCATGCCCACCCAGAAAACTGATTTGCCATGCCAATACCCCCTCATTTCATATTCGTCATCCATTCATGATTAAAGGAAAAGGTGAAGAACCCCATGAAGGTTGTCGCCATCAGTTCAAATAGAGCGAATGGACCGAAGATAGTCATAAAAAAGCAGAAAGAAATTAAGGTTTTGTTGTTCGTTCCCTCCGTTGCCAACTAGCCACACCTTGCAATAATATTGTAATCGTTAGAAGCGTAGGTAATTTTCAATCAGAAATAGAAAATTGTACCTCCATCGAGTAGTGCAAGAGTCGTTGAGCACAAGAGTAATCTATGAGTACATGTAATTGGTTGAAATATTTGCCCTTCCATAAGACGAAGAATAGAAGATAAATATTCATTGACCATAAGAAAAACATCGTTCCGTGCGTGAAGAATGCGATAAAAAGTAGGACCGAAATGTTGCCACCAAAGCATAAATAACTTTTCCGGAACCGTACCGTAGCAGAAGAGTTGGACAAGACGCCAAAGTAAAGTGTAGAAAAAGAGTCATTAATGGCAGAAGAGAGTGGGCAATTAAGCCTTCTCTTCAGCCTTCTCGTCACCCTCCTTGGTCTCACCAGCCTCACCTTCACCTTCACCTCTGTTCTTGACATACTCATCGTAGACGGTGAGTGCCTCGTCAACCTTGGCGCGGAGAGAAGCATCATCTTCGATACTGTAAAATTGTTAGTACGTCGATACCCACAGGGCGGAAAGTTCTCTAGTTATTACTTACAGATTGATCAACTCCTGATTCTCCATCTCCAACAACATTCCGGTAATCTTGCCAGCCAATTCAGGTTGCAAAACTTGGATCTTAGGGAACAAAGCCTCTCCAAGAATTTGCTTCTGTTGCTGAGGAGCAACGGCTTGAACTTGGGCTTGCAACATAGTAGCTGGAACGCCACCCTCTTGGGCCATTTGAGGAATTTGTTGCATACCTGGAATCTGTTGTGGCATACCACGACCTGCTTGTGGAGGGAATCCACCAGCAAATTGGCCGGGACGTCCAGCTTGAGCACCACGACCAGGCATACCACCTTGTCTAGCGCCTTGTTGGAATTGTGGCATTCCTTGTTGACCCATAGGCATAGCCATGTTTGGTGGCATACCTTGCATTGGTCCACGTGCATTTGGTCCACCACGGCCGGCAGTGAGTTGTGCAGCTTGCATGGCAGCTAAGAATTGTGGGTTGTTTTGTTGAGGATATTGGCCGCCAGCAGGGAATTGGCCTGGGCCCATTCCGTACATGTTAGGTGGCATTTGTTGGCCAGCTGGTGCACCACGACCAGCTTGCTGAGGGGGGAAACCAGCTTGGAATTGACCAGGTCGGCCTCCTTGGGCACCTGGGATTGGCATGCCAGCTTGGGGTGGGAACTGCATACCACGTCCACCTTGGGGAAGGAAACCTGGTTGTTGAGCCCCTGGAGGGAAGAACATTGGAGCTTGCATGTATTGTTGTGGCATACCAGCTTGAGCAGCGGCTTGCTGCATGCGGATTTGGTTACGAGCTTGAATGCTGGCTTCCAATTGACTCTTACGGACATCCTTGCGCTGAGCAAGAGCAACGTAAAGTGGCTTATTGTTGACCATGCGCTGGTTCATGTCAGAGACAGCCTTGGTAGCCTCATCTGGGTTGTTGAAGCAAACGAAACCAAATCCCTTGCTCTTACCCAAAGAGCGCTTTGCCTTTGGTGCAGAGGCCTCTTCGGTTTCAGCCTCGCCCTCCTTCTTGGTCTCCTTGGTCTCCTTGGTATCCTTGTTCTCCTTGTTCTTCTCCTCGTCCTTCTCCTTCTTCTCCTCGGCTTCAGCGGTCTCGGCAGGGGTATCACGCATAACCTTGGCAGAGGTAATGGAACCGAATGATTGGAACAACTCTCGGAGCTTCTCATCATCAATGTCATCATCTAAGTTCTTGACGTAGAGGTTGACACCTTGATATTTCGAAGCCTTTTCGATACGAGCAGCTTCGTATGAACGGCGGAGCTCTTCCTCACGTTCATGCTTCTTCTGTGCACGGCCAACGTAGAGATCTTGACCCTTGAAGTCTTTGCCGTTAAGCTCATCAACAGCAGTAGCAGCATGCTCATGGTTGATGAAGTTGACGAAACCAAAACCACGGCTCTTGCCGGTTTCAGCGTCGCGGGCAAGGGAAGCTGAGGTGACATCACCGAACTTCTCGAACAACTCACGGAACTCCTCCTCGGTGGCTTCAACTGGGATGTTCTTGACGTAGATGTTGGTGAAGTTTGCCTTCATCTCCTCGAACTTGCTTTGACGGTCCTTCTTAGGGATGTGATGTCCAACGAAGACCTTCTTCTCGTTCAAAAGCATACCATTGACGTGCTTGATAGCTTGAGCGGCTGCCTCATCAGTCTCGTAGTGAACGAAACCATAACCCTTGGAAGCTCCAGACTCGTCTTGGGCAACCTTGCAACTCAAAATGTTTCCGAAAGCAGCAAATGTGTCGTGGAGAGCCTTGTTGTCAATGGCAACATCCAAGTTCTTGATGAAAACGTTTCCTTGACCGTTCTTTCGGAGAGCTGGATCACGTTGGGACCACATGATTCTGCATGGGCGGCCCTTGATCAAAGTGTAGTTGAGCTCTTCCAGAGCCTTCTCACCATCAGCGGTGGTATTGTAGTTGACGTAGGCATATCCGAGGGATCGGCGGGAGATAGCATCACGGCAAACACGAATGGAAGCAACGGAGCCAATTTGGGAGAAGAGTTCGAAAAGCATAGCTTCGGTGACGGATGTGTCAAGTTCACCGACGTAGAGGGAAGCCGAAGCTTGTGGGTGAGGGGCATTGGTGGGGGTAGGACCTGCGGCATCTTGGTCTTCGGAGTTGACGTTGGAAACATCGGTGTTGAGGGTAGCGGCGCCGTTTGCATCTCCATTTAAGGAAGCATTGTTAAGGTCAGAGGCGAGCTGGTCGACAGCTGTGTTTTGAGTTGCGGCAGACATAATGACTAAATTTTACTGAAAAGTCGAAAAATTAGCAGATGAACAAAAATGAAACCAATTTTTTCCAAATTAAATTGTGCACGAATAAGGTGACAAAGGGAATATTAGGGGAGGGTATAAAGGATAGAAGAAAAGGGATCAAAGTGGCATGGTTACCTTTATGTCGAGATGTGTTGTTTGAAGAGAGGGTCGAGGTTTAAGATGAGGGGTAGAAATTCGTGAAAATAATTCTGTACAGAACCAAGGATTAGATCGAAATACTGATGTCACACTGCCGGAAGACAAATGCACAATATGACTGACTCTTTGGGGTGGGAGATTTTGGATTTCGGAAGGAAGGTGAAGTTATTTCGAAAATTGGTCGACAGAAGAAGTATCGATCGCAATTTTGGGGTTTTCTGTGGTTTGATTTTCAAATTTTTTTGTATCTCTAAAAGAAGAGGGATTTTCTAATTTGAAAAGGGCGAAGAAGAACGAAAAAAGCACGAAGTATTCGTACTTAAACCGCTATTGTAAGATCTTTTCGGTGGGTTGTATTTTTTTTGGGTGGTTGTAGAAGGAAGGGGAGGAGATTTCTTGAGATCACAGTCGCGACAGACAAAACTCAATCTTTTTTCGAAATTTCTGTGCGTAGACTAGCTAATCTGTATTGGGATTGGCGGGAGAATCTGCCGATGAGTAAGTGGGAGATCCCGCCATGTGATTCGCTACACCGGCTTACGTGAGGTGAAAGATCAGGATGCTTATGTAATCCATGGACAGATACTCAGTTACGTTGTGTGGCACGTGTGTGCGTGGCTATCTAATCTGCAGAAAACGAAGAAAAGCGATTTCATTGATAGTCAGTCCACCAGTGCAGTGGTCGGCTCTTCCAACGGCCGACTACTTCTGATGTACATGCCTCCAGAGCAGGTGATCAACAGTGATTAAAGCATCATTGGAATGTATCATTTGACGCTCCCCTTGGCCACTGCCGTGGAGGCTTTTTCGCTTCGCTCTAGTATGGAGAAAGAGCAAGAGTAAGAGCAAGACAAGAGCAAGACAAGAGCAAGAGCACCGGTGTGATTGTCGAATGCACAGAGGACGGGGTCTCAAGGGCGTGCTCTCATAAGAGAACATAATTGCTACATACAGGTACAAGCATACAAGGAAAACGGCAATCATAACAATACAAAGAATCTTCTGAAGCTTTGCCATGTCTATCCCACCGATTTCGTGTACCCAGCTATTTCGTCCTTCTCTGAACCTCCTCTCCCACTCACATACATAATTAACGAGGGGCATTATCTTGGGTTGCTTAAGTAATCACCGCCAGCAACCGACAAGAAAGACAATCAGAAAACGTTCTCTATCATTCCACCCATATGCTTTGATTTATAAGGTTACAAGGCCGCTGGAGGTGTCGGCAATCGGGTTATCAAAAGCGGCGTCATATAATGAGGCTGCTGCCAAACGTAATCCGAGGAACACATGAGGAAGAGGCTGTACAGGATATTATTACTTTGTTACCATTGCCTCCAGATACTTCAATTAAAAAGAAAGAGGATTTCATAAACCACTGGCACATAAAACTATTTCAACTGTTCTACTCGCACTGTATCCGTGGTTCTCTCCATTCTATCATTTCCTCCTCTACCTACCCTTTGATAGTAGTTCTACTACCATCATCGACTTATTCCGAACAACCCAATCGACCACAACCATTATTCTCCCGTCTTCGATCGGTCTCTGTTTGGATCGCCCATAGAAATTCGGTATGCGGTTTTGTTCATGATACAATCATCTACAATCTATAACAAAGGGAGAAGACTCTGAAAAACGATACTCTTTCCATTCATTTCACCGTCGAAGAAATGTTTCAAACATTTAGTGGCAGTTCTCGCAGACCTAGACAAGTCAACCTTTCCGGTCAAACTCCGAATCCATTCGCTGCCGGTACCTGGAGTTCCCCAGCTTCAGCTTCTGGTGCTCAAAAGACAGTGGCACATGCGCAACAAGAGAGGGAGCAACGTCAGAGGGAAAGAGAAAGGCTCAACGCCTCAAAGAAAATCCAGAGAGTATGGAGGGGTCATAGAAGTAGAGTAGAGCTTGCGGATGCAAGACGACAACAATATAAGGCGGCCTATAGTTCTTGCGAGGGAGAGCACGATGCCCTCGTTCCACTTGAGCAATTAAAGTTGTTGATGGCGTTTTGCAACCCCGAGCGGGACGATGATGTAGCCCAATTGACGGAACTCGGCAGGAAGTTCGTTCACAGCAAGAATACTAGACTCATGTCTCAAGCAGAGTACCAACCTTATCTCCTCAAATTGGCAAAGCTCACGCTCAGTGCTCTCATACAGTATGTATACCCCCACACATATTTGTTAACGATGGAATTTTGACACACCCAACAGTACCTTGCCCAGCTACAACAGAGTTCTTTTCAGGCTTCTGTCGAACATATTAGTGGAAAATGGCAACATACTATCACATATTGCAATTTCCTATTATGACTTTCTTTCGGCAGCCGTAGTTGGAGGGAGTGTTTCCGATGAATGGCGTGCGGAGCTTGTCTCAGCAGTATTCTTTCCTCTCAAAGTATCTCCGTCAGCGCCGGGGCAATCATCTAGTAAGTTTCCCCTTGCACCTCCTTTACATGTATACTAATCAGTATAGGTACAGTGTCATTGGATGTTTATTCAGCAATGGCATCTCGATTCCTGACCATTCCAGATCTAGAATCTAGGCTTGGGGGTCTACAGGTACTCGCATCTAAACTGATTGGCAATAATCTAGCTGCCGCTATAGTTCGTGACTACTCAAGCATTTCCTCTTCGCAGTCAAATCCGGAGGCAAAGCTCTGGCTGCTTGCCCATTTTATTGCAATATACCGTATGCGGGAGCATCGTGAACAGGAATCCGAGCTACTGAGAGCCTTGTCCCTTCAATTATCGGCGTGCTCAGTCGATCTTATTGGCAGAATTGATAGTCGCAAACCAGCATCCAATAATTTCCAAACAGGAGAAAGTGAAGAAGATGGAGTTCAGCCTGTAAAAAACTTGCCTATATTCGTAAGCAATCAGTTGTTGTCTTTGTTAGATAAAGAGTCAATAACTGGGCTACTCAAAAGATTCAACATGTAAGTCAGCTGTGTTTCTCTCTTGGCCATCGCTAATTCGGTTTTAGAGATTATGCCAAAGGGTCGACGGCAGGGCAGGAAGATGCAAGCTTTCTGGCAAGTTACGCTCTTACCCTTCTAAGAATTTTTCCGGATCGTGCCGATGAAATTCGAATGTGGCTTTGTTCTAGCTCAATCACGACTTCAAATGGAAATGAGGTATTGGCTCTCAAATTCCTTTGGCAGGCAACGAGTTCAACAAACACCTTCAAAGCTATCATGGCTGATTCGAGAGCTGCATTGGAGATCCTTCGGTATCAAAACCCTCGCAGCAATGAACCATCTCAAGAAGTTATATCAAGAAATCGAGAGTGGAGAACCATTCTTCTGTTCTTGGAACTTTATACGTTTGTTTTGAAGTTCATAGATGACGAGGATTTCCTTGGAGGTAGTACAAATTCGAACCAAGCGAGTGGGACTGCCTCAAAGATCCGGGGCAGTGCACTCTCATTGGAAGCTGTCGAGCAACTCACCCTTTTTTTGAAGAACATCTCGTTCACCACTTACTACAATGCTGCTGAACTTTCTGGTGACGATAATTCTGTTATCGAGGGTGGCTTAGGTACCTACTTCGGTAACAAGAGCGAATCCGCAAAAGATGAGAAAGACGCTTTTGATGAGGGCCGAACAATAAGCAGCTCGAGTTGGCCATTCGCAGGTATCTCGGGCATGACGTTTTACCATTTGCGAACCATTGTAATTGGGGTTATGCGTATGATTTATGAGCGAGACTCAAGAAGACGATTTTTGCCCAAAGATCATTGGCTCATGACGGCACGTTTTGACATGAAAGGCTTTATTGTTGATGTTATCAAGGAGCACGAAAGGCGACAAGAGGTTGGCGACAGCGAAGGAGCTGAAGCAGAGTTTGAAGAAGATGCAGAAGAGTATGAGCCAGTTCAGAGTCTTATGCTGGGGCGTACAACCCGGGCAAGCCACTTGCTGTCTCAGGTGAGACAGCAGGATCTGTTACGAAAGCATCAGCAAAAATTGAACAAGAGAAAAATCATGGCTGCTGTTGGGCCCAGGATTGAGGTGTTACAAAATATGCCATTTGTCATACCCTTCGAAACTCGCGTTGAGATATTTCGCCAGTTCGTCATGATGGATCAGCTCAGGAGGCGGTCAGGAGTTATCGATCCGGATTCATGGCGTATGCGAATGGCAAACATGGCACAAAATCGACATGCCGCACGAGAAACTCTTGGCAGACATCACGCATCGATCCGTCGAGAGTCTGTATTTGAAGATGCATTTGAGGCATTCTTTCCACTTTCAGAAGGCCTGAAGGAGCCCATTCAGATCACCTTTGTTGACAGCTTTGGTGCTATTGAGGCTGGTATTGATGGCGGTGGAGTGACGAAAGAATTTCTTACCAGTGTTACCAATGAAGCATTTCGCGGTCCTCTAGATTACGGTAATAATCCATCCCTTTTTGTCACGAATGACCAAAACCTATTGTACCCGAATCCAACAGCCATGGAGCAAGACTATGCATTTTTAAGATCAGTTGGGATAAATGAAACTAGTCCTGGTTGGAAGACGCATAGTGTACAGTTGCGTAATCGCATGCACTTCTTGGGCCGCATCGTTGGAAAATGTTTGTACGAAGGCATTCTCATTGACATCAATTTCGCTGGATTTTTTCTCCTCAAATGGTCCGCTGCAAATTCTGGTCCAGAAGCAGCAAGTCGCAGTAATTTGAACGATCTACGTGATCTTGATGAAGGATTGTATCAAGGGCTGCTAAAACTCAAAAACTATCCTGGCAATGTCGAAGATTTCTCTCTCGACTTTACTATAACCGACCAAATTCCCAATGGCATGCCTGATGGCCGCGCCAAAGTAATCACCCGAGATCTTATGCCTAATGGCTCTAACATTCCCGTGACAAACGAGAATCGTCTCCTCTACATTGCATACGTCGTCCGCCACCGTCTCCACATTCAGCCCTATGAACTCACGCAGGCTTTCCTTCGCGGTCTCGGCCAAATCATAAATCCCTCCTGGTTGAGCATGTTTAACCAAGTCGAACTTCAAACCCTAATTTCCGGTGAGACATCCGATATTAACATTAATGATCTACGCAAGAACACACAATATGGCGGTGTTTATCAGATAGGTTACGATGGACGCGAGCACCCAACGATCAGGATGTTCTGGCAGGTCATGGAAGAGTTCAAAGATGAGGATAGGAGAAAGGTGCTCAAATATGTTACCAGTACGCCGAGAGCACCGCTATTAGGATTTGCATCATTGAATCCGCAGTTCAGTATTAGGGATAGTAGCTCAGATGAGGATAGACTACCTAGTGCAAGTACGTGTGTCAATTTGTTGAAGTTACCAAGGTATCAAAGCAAAGAGAAGTTGAGGGAGAAATTGTTGTATGCGGTCAATGCGGGGGCTGGATTTGATCTTTCGTGATTTTTAAATCTGAAGAGGTTGTGGAAGGGGATAAGAAGAGCCCGGAAGTCGGAAGAGAGTGAAGTGAAGTGTAGAGAAAATACTAATGAGGCAAATGATAAAAGCGAAGCGATGATTGATGATCAAAGAATATACTTACAACATACATGGCGCAGGCGTTTTTCTATTTTTCATTTTAGCAGAGAGTTATTTAATGGTTGAATGGATGGGCTGGGATCGAATGGCAATGTATGATTACATGAGGTTGAATGGAGAAACTTCCCAAATTACAAAGGCTTGCATGTGGTGAATCAATTCATTGATAGGACGTGTATTGAGAAAACGGAGAAGGATGGTGGTCTATCTGTCTGTTGGGATTGGAGGATACAAGCGTGTATAGACATGAATTAATCGTCAATACATTTATTTCTTACACATTTGGCATTGGTCTACTGACATTTGAAAAGAGGTCTGGGGTTTCCGATTCATGACTAGGAAAAATATTCCATTTCAAAGATTCCACGATCATATTTCACGCCGTGTTGCTTGTCTCTTCTGGTATATCTGTTGGTAACCTGCGTGTGTGGGCTCACTAACTTGTTTTATTTCCCTCAAGTTTCGTCTTGATTCATCAAAAAGTTCTCATTTATGCCCTTTTGTAATTCGCCAGTCTATTATCACACCTTGAGCAGTATCTATAGAGTAACAAAGTGAGCATGCTGACGAAGCTAACCTCAGACTTGACAATGTGTACACACACACTTCATCAGATTAGCCGAATTGTGCATTCGTATGGTCTGATATGAAGTTGAGATGATGAAGTACAGGAAATTGCCAGGAATGTGAAACAGAGATGAGGAACAGTATGTACGATAGACCCTCCTCGAATCCGAGAAGTTTACTCAAATCACAAAATCACAAAATCAGAATGTTGGAACCGTTGTGCACGTGATGAATGGATATGACAGGCGCTATTATCATCATCCATGCCGTCTTCTGGAATTCTTCTAGCTCGTTTCATTTCTCAAAATAGAAGAGCAGATGCATATTCATCGTTTTATCTTCGCTATCTTGAGCCCTCGGCCCTTCAAGTCTGTTTGATCTTATTATAGCTTGAAATTTGCTTCATATATCAGCATTATCCTAGCTTACTACACAATCTACCTCCGAGACTTCAACTTGAATCTGAGAAGTAGACTTCAGGGTAGGAAAAGAATGGTCGCGTTGGGAATGTCTAGCCTCGTGAATGCTATCTGTCCACTTGATAATCCGCTATTACACAGGCAGTGTAGCTCGAGACTACTTGGCCAACGAACGGACCCGCACTGGCTTGGACTCTGCAGCTTTACAAAGCATGATACTTTGGGGGCGTAATCACGCGTTCTGAGTAGGAATCATGGATCAGAATTAGGCGAAAAAAGCCGTTGGGGTTGAAGATTGTGGCATTTGCACATGCGGAGTTGCAAGATACTTTGCGGGTTTTCGGGGTCCAAAGAAACGTGTTTTCTGACCTAACATGGCTGGTATGATGTTGGTGACGTTGACGTTGGCGAGTGGGCTGGTCTCTGTTGGCCGTGCGCTTGCTGTTAGGAAGGAGCTAAGGTGACATGTGTGCTAAGGACGACAGGAGAGAAGGAGCTAAGGTAACATGTGTACTAAGGGCGACAGGAGGAGACTGTGACTAACCTGTGTCAGTACATAAGACTAACGATGCGGTTGGCATTCAGAGAGCTAGTGCATGACCTCCTTGAGGCACTAACTTTGTAATGTAGCTGCAGAGACTGCTCGACATCATACTGCACAAGCTTGCTTTGCTGTCCGACTTCGAATCATACAATCAACACACGCTGGCTTGCCTCGCATGCAAACCGTAAACTCTTGCTTTTGAACGGCAAAAGTTCGGATTCGACAATGTCTACTAGCACCATAGGGGAAAGAGGCGACAATTGACGAACTCCATGTAGGGGGCTGCATTTCTCTCTATCACAAGGTGGAACTAAGCCAACTAGAACACATGAATTGGACAAATCTTTCAAATGGTCTCTCTAGTCTTCTATCGACGGACTAGTAAATTTGCAAGCTGTATCAAAAATCATAATTTCTAATCCCCCCTCCACTTCTGTCCATCTACCGCGGCTCGGGCCGCAAGGTGATTGAAGCGGGGTCGCTCTGAGCAGGCATTTACATCGACGATGGTGTTTGATACTATTACGAGACTATGACCAATCGGTTCACCAGTTCGTCTATCAAAAATTTCTCTACTTGGGTCTTTCAAACATTTTCGTCCCTCTTTGATATTGGGCACGAATCCAGTGCTTTAAGCTTTTCTCGACCTTCTCCAGCAAGCTAGTAGACGTACATTAGAGTTCAAGTCAGGTCAAACATCAAAATGTCTAATGGACCTTTAACCTTATCGAGGGAAGGGTCGTTTCTTCGTAGACACTCCACCCCACGAGAATCCCTGTATGGATGCAGGTAATGAGAAAAAAGGAATTTTCTGCCATTTCGTAACATCGAGGACTGCAACTTACAAGGATGACCCACCATCCTCCGAAATTCGGTTCGTCTCCATGCATCCTGCACCACGTTTCACACAGCAGCACGACCAAAATGGTAGATATGCATCATGTCGCAGGCTGCTTTCTCATGCAGAGTAGATTATCGATAGCACCACAATTATGTTTAACCCATCCACTGTTTGAATGTAGCCACGTTCTCTTCAATCTATTTGTGACTTCAAACATTCTGTATTGAAGATCTCATTCCATCCTGTGTCTGTACCTGTACGTGGCCACAATCCAACACAAAGGATTTCTCGGTGCAGTTTTCATGACCCACGAAATACCACGGTTGGTTCTCAGACTAACATTTTCCTCTACTTGCTAGCTCTATAGGGAAATTTATTCCTGGATTCAAGACATCGGCAGAAAAGCATCGTCATGACTATCCCTACTTTGAAATTGAATACCGGAGCCCCAATACCGGCTCTGGGATTTGGTACTTTTCAGAACGAAGGATCCCCAGGGAAGTGCCACGATGCTGTACTTTGGGCTTTACAATCAGGTTATCGCCATCTAGATTGCGCTTGGTAGTAAGTTCAACCCCTATGTCTCATGTTTATCCGTTCATCCCAACTGTATACTCGATGTCTCCTGGGCTCATCCCTTCTCTCTTCCCACTAATTCCGACCCCTATTCCTTGGTGAAGGGGTGCCGAAGTATCGGAAATACAGTTTTCGTATTGCAATCCGCAAACCTGAAACTAACACACCGCAGTTACAAGAATGAAGAAGAGGTTGGGTCTGGCTTGCGGGAATTCTTGTCCAGCAACCCAAGTGTCAAGCGTTCCGATATCTTCATCACCACGAAAGTGTGGCCTCATCTATGCGGTTCTCCTGAAGACGTCGAGTGGAGTCTGAATTACAGTTTAGAGAAACTAGGGGTCGATTATGTGGATTCTTTCTTGATGCATTGGCCATTCGCCGCGGAGAGAACCGACGACTATGAAGTCAAGATCGGAGATGATGGAAAGGTATAATCCACCAATCGATGATAGAATCTATTGTTCCCAAGTCTAATAACCCTGAGCAGTACATCATCAACAAAGAAGTCACGGCCAACTTGGAACCTATTTGGCGTAGATTCGAGGCTCTTAACAAAGCTGGCAAGGCAAAAGCCATCGGAGTATCCAATTTTACCATCTCAAACCTGCAAGCTCTTCTCAAGTACGCAGATGTTCCTCCCGCCATCAACCAAGTCGAGATTCATCCCGTCTGGCCTAACACTAAGTTGATCAACTACTGTTTTTCAAAGAACATCCTTCCCGTGGCATATTCGCCACTGGGATCCCAGAGCCAAGTGCCCACGACAGGCAAAACCGTGATCCAGAACTCTGAACTCATCTCAATCGCCGAAAAGAAGGGCGTTAGCATAGGTCAGATATTGATTGCTTGGGGCATCAAACGAGGATACGTAGTCCTTCCCATGAGTTCGAATGAGGGGAGAATCAAAACCAATGGAACACTAGTCGATTTGACTGAAGAGGAGTTCGAAAAAATGAACAAAGTTTCCGAGGGCAACGAAACAAGGTTCGTGGATCTGAAAAACACTTTCGGATGGGAAGTATTCGGGGATGAGTAAGGAGATGGGTAGCCAAGCAGACAATTGGCCGTGTCGTGCTGTCTACTCGTATTGTTCGGTTCCACGTAACGCAAGATATCACTATCAAGTAAATTCCAACTATGATGCATGTTTTCATATACGTGAAGCAAGCACTGCAAAATAAGCTGATCTGACCTCGTGATGTTCATAACTGCATATGCTATTGGTATGTCTGTTGACTCTGCATTGTTAGTTGCCATTAGCATTCTACGACACAGTCACCACTAATGTACACATCATGTTATATTCATCATGTCACATATTATCTCTCCCAAAGTTAAACTTTTTTTTTGTCTCATATCCTAATCTTATCTCATCTCGCCGAGTTCTCAGCACCAAAATTTGCACGTACTGGCTCTGGCGACCTCTTGCCTGCATCCCACGAACCACTCTCCTGGAACCAAAAGTCGGTGAAGATCGAACCCTGCGAGAAATCCTTACGACAATCTAAAACATTCAAGACTGATATGTTTTAGATTTTAGATTTTCCCAGCGCGCGCGCTGTACTATGACGAATGGGTACGCCGAATGAACGACAGGATGTGACATCGTTCGCCTTACCCGTGCGTGACATTGCTGTAACAATTGTTGAGGTGTGTGTTTATTGGTGATGGAGTCTGGCGCATGGCCGTTTGCTGTAGTCTTCGCTAAAATCGCACCAAGAATCATATAGCACGACACCTACGACGAAGTGTCAAATTTCCGATTCAGCGATACATATCAAGGTCGACAATATTAACCACGAGGATAATAATGAAAATGTCAATGAAAACCCTGGGACTCGGAGTAAGACTCCACCCGCTCGTCCTTTTTTAAATTGCAATGTTCATGCCGCTAGAAATCTGGGTACAGACGCCGACAATCGTTTGCGAGAGGAGACTCATCATCTACGGCATGAGAATCTTTTCACTCATGACGCCAGTGCCAATCATCGCATCGACACAGCGAGCACCGAAGAATGACGAGTAGAGTATATGCACAGGCGAATTCTCTGAGTGGTTGGTAATACGGTGACTCAATGAGCCGGCCGATCTCAATTTTATCTCACTGCTGGCTCGCATCACATATAGATATATATATGCATGCATTTACGAGTATGTGTATCCGTCCGCACGGTGTCGTAGGAGAGGGTGCATTATCTCAAAAGACCAGAAACGCCATGCCGCGCCAAGAGAAAATGCATTTGAAGCGGACTCCGCCTCACATGGAATGCACAAGGTAACATCGGTGCATAATCTGGAAGCCTGCTCTGCTGAACAAACCGATGATAATCCATGACTGCAGATACACATGCATGTGATCGAACCTTCCAAGGCCGATATTGGGTGGTACTAGGTATCTAGATGGGAGGTCGTAGTAAGGCTATCATATTCATTATCAATCACATCGCTGGCCATCTTCATCTAATGCCAATATTCAATGCTGAACCGAGTGTTAAACCGGTTTCCTGTCGATCGGCCGTAATCCTGCCACTGAGTTGGGTGCGCTAGATCGAGAGCTTCTTGCGAATGGATGTTGGAACGTTGACCCTCAATATTCCATCTCGAACAACAAACTCCCATCACAAGACCCCTCCCTACTTACCAATAATTTGGCCAAGCCCCCATACACATATATGCATAACTTCCAGTCTGCAAATCAAACCTCAGCACCTCCTATCCAAGAATTCATACCGACTCCTCAACATCAAACGTCAAACCCCCATACCTACCAAGTATGTATGTGTAAAATTTCCGTGGAAGCTCGCACTCTCACCATCAAATCAGCCTCGATGCCATAGCCCCACATACAACGGTACGCCATCTAAGTGGTCCGTCATGCCCTGGCTTTTTCTGACGTGAGGCTAAGCAGTATGCGCTGCACCCCTCTATTCGTTTCCCCCTCTTGATATATATGCTGTAGCACGTGTTTTTCCTCTTCCGTAAGCCGAGCATACCTACGACTATCGCACAATCAAACATTAAGGGTGTTCTTCGCACTATGCACAAAAAGGACGCCATATTGCTTTTCCAAACACGCGCACAGAGAAAGATATCCAGCTCTGGAACTTTTAGATTGACAGAGAATGAAGTCGAGGAAAATACAACACAGACACAACATCAAGAAATTTGGTATATATTTTGAATTTAAATTTGAGATTGGCTAATGCATCAACACTGATATAGATGAGATGGATGTACAGTAAGTAAAATCTTTCATGAACGAA
Organism: Botrytis cinerea B05.10; assembly: GCF_000143535.2. NCBI lineage: Eukaryota > Fungi > Ascomycota > Leotiomycetes > Helotiales > Sclerotiniaceae > Botrytis > Botrytis cinerea. The sequence goes on along the minus strand of NC_037312.1, from coordinate 1,612,841 downwards.
CAAATCAGTAGTGGATATATAGGCTAAAAAGTTAACTGGAACAACTCCAATCCAGATCTTCCCGCATGCACAGTGCGTGCAACCCTAGTAGCAGTACGTAAAAATCCCAACGTATCATCAAGAAACGAAACCCCAAACCCCAAGAAATCCGAGAAGAGAATATTTCATCCCGGGTATACATCGTAAAAAAGGAAAGAAAAATAATGACGAAACTCCCCAAAATCCTAAAAAAAAAAAAAAAAAAACCTTAAATGTCTATATGCAAAAAAAAGAAGAGAAATAATGAGTAAGAAAATAAATTCGAAACGATTGGTATTGGTATCCCCGCTGTGCTTGCAATCAATCAATCGTGGTATAACGGAGAAGAAGATGGAAAAAAAAACATGTGAAAATAATCAAAATCCCAGAAAACTTTTAATCTCATCTCAAATCCCTCGTATTCTTTAATCCGAGCTCACGCTGGAATTCGAAGATTCTGATGTTTCGGAGGATTTATCATCGTGGATGTGGGCTTCCCATTCAGCGACCGACATGGGTTTTTCAGTCATGGCTGCCAAGCGGAAAAGGTGGCGGGCCTGAATACGGGAGTCGTAGTCGACAGTTGCGGTGTCTATTCTTTCTGTTAGGATTTGTTTTGTCAAAGTAGAAGGTAGAAAGAGAAAACATACGTAGAGTGCTTCGCCCATCAAACATGACCACTGAGTGTTTTTCCCAACCCACTCTGGCCTGGAAATCGTGGCCCATACAAACATGGTCCACCAAGAATTTCATAAGCATTTCCTTCTCGCCATCCTTGAGCCCGACAATATCGGTCAAGAATTCTGAGTTGAGGTAGAGCGCTTTTTCGCCCGAGACGGGATGGACTCGAACGATTGGGTGCAGGGAGTCGATCGGGTCGGTTCGGACAGTTCCTCGGGCGGCGCGGGCATAGCCAATCATCTTTTGAGATGAATGGTTTGCCTTGAGGTCCTGTATCATTGCGCGGAAGGTGGGCGAGAGGCGTTTGTAGGCTTCCACAGTGTCGGCAAATACGGTGTCACCACCAACATCGGGGCATGCTAATACTGGCTGGGTGTTAGAAATGTTGAAGTCTGTAGCCAGGAATGTAAACTTACTGCCAAGCATGATATATCCAGGGGGCTGTTTTTCATAGCTGACATCGTGATGCCAGAGTGTGGAAGTCAATTTCTTCTGGAAGAAATTTGCGATTTCCTCTTCGTTGTGATCGCGATGAATGACATGGAAAGGAGGGTGTCCCTTAACGGAACCAGAGACAGGCTGGATGCTTAATGGTCCGAAATAGGACATGAAATCTTGTTGAAATTGGGGTCCAGCGTGAAGGAAGTCGGATTGTTCTCGAAGAACAACAATTTTGCGTTCGGTTATTAAAAGTGCAAGCTCGTCCTTGCCGGCGTCAGAGAGCTCCTCCATTTTTACACCACTCAAAATAGTTCCCATCTTGGGCGTGATGTGCTTGGCTTTGACGCCACCCTTGAAAAGGTTTGGCTTGGACTTGTTTGCTCGCAGGGCTGGGTCATGATACTCGAAGTGCTTAACTTCGTCGAACCAGACATCATCCTCCCACTTCGTGTTTATTAGTGGCTGGTTAATGAATTGGAATTAAGCCTGTCACTTACCGATGGAAGGTAGCTTGGGAATTCTGTTCGGCATTTAGATCTCTGGTCGTATTCATCGGATACATGATTGTATGGCAGGTTGATGTCGTAGCTAATCTCTGGGACAGCTACTTCATCTTCCTCTGTGAGTCGACTAGGTGCCATGATGAATGCTTAAGTTGGTATGTATATTATGAATGGTAAAAGAGATGAAATGTGATGAGGATTTCTGGTGGAAGACGAAGATTTGATATAAATATGTAGAAGTGAAGTAAAGTCTCAAGGGTCTTCGATAAATTAAGAGCTTGATAGCTGGGATACTCTCGGTTGAAGACCTATTAAATATAGCTTGCAGATGAAGGGTTGGGTAACAGAAGAGCTTTGGAAGGGATGCTAATTAACAACCGTTTTCAAAATGCGGAGCTCAACGGTTGTCGTGTAGCTTGTTATTTGCTCTTCGTCAGATTGGAGATTATCAGTACTGCAATGCAGTAATAACACTTTAGCAAGCGGTGAGGACCCACGATGGTGTGACATGGTGCTGGTTGCTGATCAGTCAAGGGTATGATGAACATGGGATAATGGAGAAGAGAAAAGCCCGGCAGCTTAGGAAGGCCTTGTGGGGTCTTTCATTGCAGGGGTTTTTTGTACATGGAATTTTCAGACCATGGTAACCAGTAGGAGATAAAGTTTCCGTTGCAACAAAATGTACTTGTGGTAATGACGAAGCTTGTATGACCCCTTAAACGCAACGGGCCGTGACACAAAATTGGAATCGTAGCGCGACTAGGAATACCTAAACGTGGGATTAATGCGAGAAAGTCGAAACATCCTTACCTAAAGCCAAGGAAATAAGCCCAGGAGGGAAAAAAGTACGAGATGAACGACATTAGATCATTGTAGAGAATGCAATAACTGTACAGCGAAGCCTTTGCTGATCATGAAAAGGCTTCAATTAGAACAACAACTCCTTACTTAATTACCTGCAAGCATGGGACTAAAATTTCACACACATACTAGGTAGATTTAGGGACCTACCTCTTTGCGTAAAGTTTGATGAAATAACTTCTACGTTGGGCATAAGGAAAAGGAAGTGGAGCTTGAAGCGAGAAGGAACATTCGCTGAAATGTTCTAGCTGCGATTCGTGGAACATGGGACTTGTTGTAACTTCCAAGGCTATGCAGAATGTTCAAAAGGTAAGAAATGTGTGGAAACTATTCGGGGGATCCGGTACTATATTGTGGACTACAATCGCTTTTTAATTTACGGTGATATATCCGAAGTGAGCCTTCATTTTTGCCCATGTTGAAATTTGCAAGCTTAGACCCCGAAGTGCTTGAAATTTGAAATTAGAAGAATGAAATTTGAAAAAGATGATGTGCATGGAAGTTCAAAGTGCGTGTTCGCCAGAGTTTCCACCAGGATTATATTTCGTCCCACTTGTTCCATAAGTTCCATTGATTTGTTCCACGCTTTGATGGATATTAAACCTTGTAGGCTTACACATTTCGAACCACAAAAAAATGGATCAAATTTTGGATTCCACAACGTCAATTTTTTTCTCTCCCGCTCTGTCTGTCTTCCACGCTAAAGGTCTTTTCAACTTTTGAAGTCTCCATTTGCCCAATGTTGATATTCGTTCTTCAATGAACTCATAATTTGATGGCAGTAGAGTTCGCGTAATCTTCTGGTCATCATCCCATATTCATCCAATCAGCTGATTCTACCCTCGCCTCTCGCATGCATATTTGGGTGTTTAATCGCAGTATCTTCCTGCAGATTATCGGCCACAGATTTCCATGTCACCGTATCGATCAGCAGACCGAGATTTGACAGGGCTTGCCGCATTTCCAGATTTTGCTTCGGAAAGAAACCTATACAAGCCCCGTCCAGTAGTCCTCGATTCATGCAAAAAGATTTTCTCTGCGATTGTAGTTACACAGCATTTCGTAGATGTGAACAAGTTTTGGTTAATATTAGACCGACATGATAATTGGGATGCGTCGCCTTAAGCAGCTTGAAATGAATATTCTTAGCTCTTGGAATGACTGTCGATTCAAGCTATTCACAGCCCAGGAACTTGGAAGTGACTTTTTACAAGACAATTTGTTCCATGCATACATCATACTACACCTGCACATTGCTTCAATGGCCGAGAGCAATGGAGGGAATGATATCCTTAGATTGCTCAGCAATGATGCAAGAGGATACATGGGCTGCTGTGGACAGGATGCCTATAGAATAAGGTCTTTAATTGCCAACGTAAAATGCGAGTTGGCCATAAAATGAAGCTCGTGGAAGATTCCCAATTCGCAATGACAATTTTGCCCGTGCATACGTTCCATAGATTTTGTTAATTGCGAATGTCCATAAAAGCGGTTTCATGCACAAGTGATAGTGTTCTCTGAGTGTGTGAGCCCATCTCAAGATGCCCAAGGTGGGGGGAGGGAAACCGGAGTCATGTCAAATTCGGACGATTTTCCGATATGTTCATGATTTAGACCGAGTAGTTCTCTAAAACTTCGCGACAGTATTGATCCGCTCAGGAGCGAGCATAGCCTCAAACACAACGTAATATGCGCTGCGATAGATCGAAGGACTCTATTATCGGTGTCATTGGATCATTTGCCCTAGCAGAGTCGACTTGAGAGTTGCGTGGACTGAGACGCTATATCCATGTATGAAATGAAGTCATTATTTTATAAGCTAACTTCTTATATATTAACATAAAAGGCCTGTATTTAATATACAATTATGTTGTATGTGCCTTTGGAGCCTTGAATAACCGCTTTAGGGCTGGGTCGGAAGCGATGTAACCGTGTCTAGCTGCAGCATGAGCGGTGAAGAAAGGGATTGTTTCTACTCTGTCTAATACGTGATGACCCTTTGTGATTAGCTGCATTATTAATGCAGCATAGAAATGGTATAGAATCCAATTTGTAAATTGGATACTCGTAGGAAATACCGAGTCAAAGTAACCTGTGACTCAGCAGATATTCCAAACTGCCTTTCGATTATGCATGAGGCTAGTAAAAGCTACATCGAACGATCAGACGATCGGATGTGTTTGCGCCTTGTTGATATCAGGGGCCTGCTCGGGTTTGAGGCGGTTATGGACTTCCAAGTGCTTATCATACAGAAGTCCCGAGTCAGTACATTAGATGGTCGCAATGCAATCAATTTCTGTCCACCCATAAGTAAGTTGAGTGAAGAGAGTCGCGTGGTTCGCACCATTAACCCCTGTTTATCCAATTCAACGCGGGTCATCGAGGCTATTGACGCAGGCGCACTTTGAGCAGGTATGCCCGACACTCTTAACGACGTGCATCTTGTCTCAGGAGACACCTCGGGAATCAGAGCTCCAGGAACGGCTGGACTTTGCTCTGCCAGAACAGTATGCCCAATTACCACAGACACACTAGCTAAAGCTGGCGAGCTTCGTGGAGATCTAGTGACACAATGATGTAAACAGTATTTTCAAGAATCAACAGATTGGAAACTTCTGTTATTGCTAAAGCACTCAAGATGAGAAGGATCCACATGCCGAGGGCAAATAGGTATCCGGATAAAAGCAGACTAAACACCGCATGAAACCATGACTTGTAGTATTCGCAAGAATTGCCATTTCGAATCATGAATAATACTCAAATGTCTCGGAGGCGGGGACTTACCCGTCAATCCCACAGTGTCAGTCAAGACTTTGCAAGAGCCTTGCAATGAGGATTCCGGGTCCCACGATTCATGACAGTGCGATTACCAGACATTGCAATAAACCGTACATGCGATATTTCCCGATAGTACACTATGGCTGTTCATATGACGTCCCAAGATGTATAGCAATGTGCGCATCATCATCGGCCGGTCAAGTTCGAAAACATTATTGCTTGTGGTTTGGTAGTCAGGTCGCCTGTTAAACAAGACACCCATCAAATATGACAAGTCGAGTACCACAGATGAATGCTGAACTAGTCGTTTTTGGAATGAGGGTTTGCAGGTGCTGAAATAGTATTTGAGAATAAGTGTGGATATTTCTCTTGCATGATACTGTCTTCCTCGGGTGGTGAATGTGATGATGGTACATGTGTTGACGAAACCTCAAATCGAAAAGAAGGCGCAGCTATTTGGGATTTTAGAGTTGGCTCCTTTTCCTCCGGTCTACCCGATATACTTCTCGACTTCGTATTCTTCTCCTCAGAATCTATATCAGACACAGATTTCATGCCAAAATTCAGCCATTGTGCTCAGGTTGAGAATCCAATATTGAAATCTTCAATTGTCTCGAGATCCTTGATCTTTTTTAGTTGGTATCTGCCACACAAACCAAGGGCTTACACCAGTTCATCCCGTTGCCATGTGCAGTTGATTTACCTGCCGTCCAGTAGATCGAGCGTGTCTGAGATGTAAGGTAAGCTGGTTTTTGCAATGTGATTGTCAAATCGCCGGTATCATACTTTCTGTTTCTTTCAATTGAACATTTGCTCTGCTTCCCTTTAAGTCCTGGCAATTTGTCCAGATATGCGGATCCTACTCTAGGAAATTCGAATTGAGACATTGTTGCTGAGGATTAAAGTGAGACCGGTGTGGAGAATAACGACGATGCTCGCTACCAGAAAATGAGTTTCAAGCTTCTGGAAGCTTTGGAAGGCGGGGCTCGATCGGCAGGACGGCAAACGCTTAGCTCTGATGCGAAGCCAATGACAGAAGGTTTGAGCCTCGAAGCCGTTGCAGTACTCGATTTCATTTCCACCGTGCTCGTTTGCAAGTACCGAACGCAAAGCTTTTCGAAGCTTTTACCTTCCGTCATCAGTTGCCTGCCGAAGATAATCCCAAATTTAGTTGTCAAATGAAACTCTCGGCACATGGCGAAATAAAGTTGGAGAAGTTGAAATCGAGTTGGAAAGGCAACCAAGAGCGAGGGGGAAAGCAGTTCCAGAGAGGATCTCGAGGGTTTCGACAACATCAGTCAGACAACAGGGAGTGTCGCTCCAGGCCCGGGGGATAAAGCCTTTCGGGGAGCCAACATCCTAGGACTCATGTCGTTTTTGGGACCCGATGCAGGTAATGATTACTCGAATTAATCTCCATCTCCGATTTCTGACTTCTCGAGAAGTCTCATTGCTTGGCCAGGAGCGAACTGATGGAGGTTCAGTCAAGCTCGTGAAGGAAATCAATAAACGCATAAATACATTTGCTCTCGAGAATGGAAACAAACAAAGGTGCCATAACCAGGTGGGATCACTACGATATATATATTTCCATGTTGCTCAACATCCAAAACCCCTTCTATGGCACAATCCATGCTAGTGAGGTGGAGTATTTTCCCAGCAGCCGCAGCTCGCGCAGTATGCGAAAAATATCATCACGTGAAACTCGCTGAAGCGATTTAAATCTTGTAGCGCAAATTATTTTTGCTAACTACCGGCACTATTTTAGATTCATGAGCGGAAGATAGTTCTTCTTGCAAAGGGATGAGCAACTGATACTAGGATCGGAATTCTTGGGTCTACCTCCAGAAGTCTTGGGAAATCGAGGTTCATCGGGCTGCCCCTTCTGCTTAGCCCAGTACCTCTCATCTATAATTACACGATAATTATGGTTACACGTTGGTGACACAGGGCTGTGATGCAGCCAAAAGTTCCCTATCATATACTCGTCGAATAATTCAATATGTACCAATCTATTGTACGGGGCCGGAAGGCGTGTTACACAAATTAATCAGATGCATGAAGTCTCATACACTTACCCGTCGGGGGAAAATGACAATGGAAAAATGGTTTGGCAAAAGCTTTCTTCCAAAGTCGATGAATTCAGGAATCCTATAGGCTATAACGCAATACAAAGCACAATCGGCAATGCTTCTAACTCTATGTATATACTGTTTTCGTTGTAAAATTACAACATTGTCAAGGATTACCCTGGATATGTTACCAAGGGCTAATCGCTTACCTGCATACATGAAGAATGGGTACTCATTGTGCAGATATTGTTGAAGATTCAGGGCGTAGTATCCAAAGTATTGAAGAACAATTGTTCAACTCACCAAAATGGTAGCCATTCCTGAAATATTGTCTCCCAAGGACACAGTGACATCGGAGGATCAAAGGGGTTTAGTGACTCATTGGTGCTGAGACGAGCCACAATTTATGGTCTGGCACGATATCACTTTTCCTATGGGAAGGAGTGTCCGATATTCGCTTTGGGAAATACAGCATGATATATCCTAGAGCCACAAAATGAACGTTTTAATGGTGTTCATGATTAGTGCAATCAAAAGGACAGCCTTGAGAATATCACGGGCCATTCGACGGCTACACGTGAACAGATGTCTTGCAACAATATGCAGGGAACTATCCATTCAAAGTACAAATTGAACTCTGCGGAATGTGACGTCGGTAGTAAATTCAAAGTGCGACCTATACCGCTGCTTGAGAGAAGATATCAGTCTGTTAGAGTCTTCTGCAGGAAAGTCATTGCTCCATTCGATCAGCTTAAAGCCTCTCATCGTTTGAGAAATACTCGAATGTTTCTATCTGCAAAGTTTTTATTGTACACTATGTGCATTTTCAAACGTTCAGTTCAGTACGCTTACTATACATACTATTTCCGACCCTTCAGTTGGCTTCCGCTCTTCTCCGAGCAACTTCTGGAATGAGACTCGCCACACTAGTGAGCTACATAAACGAGAGCCTAAAGTCGTAATTCCAGATATGGACACTGGATTCGAGCCTAGTTGTTATCCCATGGTTCAATTAGCAATGTCGGCGCTTAGAAAGTGGTGTCAGAGACTGCCCCTTGCCCTCTCCCAAGAACAGGATACTAGGCAACTTTCAAATTTGTTAAACTAGCCCTTATTGGGAGCGCGGATTGGCGCCCATTTGCCGATGCTTGATGATGGTCACTCTCAAAAAATTGAAAATCCGGAATCAAAGGACAACAAAAGCCAAAGATGATCTTAAAACAATTGCACATGTACTAGGGTTATGAGATGGCCGTAAGATGATTACACTGTCAGACCAAGTCTGTCCATCGCGTTTTTTCTTTATCAACTGCCATATCAAAGATGGTATGGATTTTGAATAACACAAACCATCTCATGTAAAAACTTCAGATTATCTAACAATTCAACCATGTGATATTCATATGACTGTCGTGAGGTTAGCTCTGTCGGGTCAAATGGTATCATATGATTGGTCATGATATGGCCATCAAGTCGGATTTACACCTCTAAAATATACATCATTTTGGCGAGTTCGATATTGAAGCTCTGACAGTTCTGGCTGCAGTCTAGTCGTCTTTCTATCCTTATTCCAACTCTCATACAAGATCATTAAGTGCAGTACATTCACAATGATGATCTGAAGATTCTAGGTACGTACAAGGGATTTTAACCTAACTTTCAGATACTCGTACATCTGTCGACGTCTACTTGGCCAAAAGCCCTTTTATCTTTTTGACTCTTTTTGAAAATTAAGCATAAGAGCTTCCGGACACTCGTTTCAGCATTTTCCATTCATCTATCCTAGGTTCTCGATCATCCATAACTTACTGCACAAGTTCGCTAACGAATATTCAGCCAATTTCTCCTCTACCCCGCGACCGTTCAAAACGATTGCCCAATTTTTTTTAATTTTTTTTCAATGTGGAATCTAAAAATCGAGCTGCCTATAATAATTAAAGATTCTTGAACGCGTATAGTCAGTCATGCATACACATGATCTACCTACCTACCTGACCATACTTGCCCGCCACCATTTTGCGACTACATTGTCATTTCGCATGCTTTCTCAACCTGGACACTCTATATACAGTCTCATTCGAAAAATCTAGTGCTCTTTAACTGCCATCGACTGGAAACAATCAACCACCCTCTCAATCGTTATCCTTTTTTGATCAGTTCAGCCTCAAACGATTCATTTACCGAGTTACAGAAACCTTCAGGTATAATTGATCAGGCTAGAGTATCTTGACAACGGGAACTTACACTACGAATATTCGAACTCCGTATCCAATGACCGTAAATTATGGCACTTCAGATGAAAAAGCCTTAGCCTCTAAAGGTAGAAAGCATGGGAGACATAACCATGACCTTCAAAGCTCAATCGGAGTTTTATCGTGTGAAGTTTATTAGTAGTAGAAATCTCGACAACAATTCTTATACTTGATAGTCCTGCCTCTAGATCATCTAGTGTTAGTTTCAATTTGAGTTTGAGAAGGACGTTATTACACAGATCTCGACACGGATGAGGCTTGATTCTTGCACCAGACGGACAACATTATTCGACAGCACGGAGAAAATATAATTTAAACACTTAACGAGAGTTCAGAATTTGGCGAGAAATTCGAATAGAAAAGTAGCAAGATGATAGATGACACAACAAGCCCAAAAATCACAGAAGTTTAGAAGCTCATAGTAGATGTAACACAATGTATGATATAGTGACTTTTTTATTTCTGGCGGAGCAGTCAGAGAGCATTGGACGGTTCGCTGATACCCTCATGGAAAGCTCTCGGGTAACTTAAACACTGAGCTTTGATTTATACACTCTCATCTTGTATAATAATAGAAACGAATTTTCTTCCTCCAATCCAATCCAAGGGCGCCAACCCCAATATCGAATCCAGAACCTTCAAGGCCCCGCTTTTACCGGCTACCGATGCTAGTCAGACATGCCGATACATCCGACTCAGCCCTGCAGCTAGCGCAAAGTAGTGACATTTTTAATACCTATTTGCAGTAACACCAGACAGACAGACAGACAGCATTTGCGAGAATGCGAGAATGCGAGAATGCGCAGTATAATATGGTCTTTGATTGTACAAATGCAGCATCTCTATCTCAAACAACCCCCGTGATTCTTTTCGTTCACTTGCAGTTCATCCAAACGAGGATCTTGTACCAACCGTTTCAACACCCAGTCCTTAATAAATCCCAACGCATAAACCACCAACGAACTTACTAAACTAGTGGGACATGCACTCATAGGACTGACTGACTGACTGCCTGACTGCCTAGAAGGAAGTTCTGATACTGGAATCGAAATGGGATGTTTCCCAGCCCAACATATCCGCAGTAGAATTCGTAGATATCTATCTATTTTAATACTCGCGCGATAAACTCTCCATCCAAATCTTATAAAGAGAACCCCCCCAGCACAAAGTTCCAAACTCAATTTCTCCCTCAATTTCGCAGTCTACACACAGAGCAGAATTGCGCTTGCTTCTCAATGCGTCCGCCCATCTGTGCACACCCACTATAAGGTCAGTGATCCGACCTCAGCACAGCACCCAGCCATCATGATCCCCGCATGTGACCCCCTCCCCAAATTTACACCTTCATCTCATACCCGGCATCGTGCAAGCATGCACATCAAAGCCACACACACACCCGCGAATCGCAGCGTCGCATATGGATGCATGCGGGCGGTCGTGAGCGAGGATACCGCTGTAGGGCGCCAAGCAGCCAAGCTCGTCTTGCTTGTATCACACGTAAAGGCTTACATCACGATTATATTGGGTTCGGTACGGTTATGGATGGATGAACCTTTGAGGATCGCCGTTGGCTGCGGCTGGGATGTTTTGCCGTGGAGGAGTGCTGAGCAGGTATAAGAAGAGTGCGGGTGACCCTGAGAGTGAATTTGTTTGTGCTGTTTGCTTACTACCTACTGTATTTTATTATTTTTGCTTGCGAGTTCAATTGGAATTATCTCTTTCCATCTCCCTCCCTCACTCACTCAATCTCTCTCTCTCTCTCTCACTCGCAACATCCCAAACTCCTCCGTCTCCCATCCAAATCTATCATCCTCCAATTTATCAAACCGAGTTCTGATAGTCAGAAAATTCGATCGGATTACGATCAAACAAATACATCCATCTATCCATCTATCCATACACCTCCCAACCCACCAAATCTGAAAACATGGTCGCCGCCACAAACCCCCGCACCACCCTCCACCCAGCCATGATCCGTCAACCACCCGCTGCCTACAACGCCAAAGGTCAAGATTTTGAAATGAGAGAACCTGTACGTCCATTTCTACCTTCATCTTCATCTCCCACTCTAACCCTTCCTTCCCTTCCCTTCTCTCCCTCCCAAACCCAAACCCACGCTAACCCCCCTCCCAAAGTCCAAACACGCCACCATGTCCATGTCACCCACCCCCACCGGCACCCTCTCCCGCACCAGCAGCAGCGAATCGCACGTATCGGGCAGCGCACACGCCGCAGGAAGCGTACCCGTACACCAGAGAGGTGGCGGAGGAAACGGAGGATTGTGCTGTGGAATTTGTGCCGGATTGGCTTGTTTTGAATGTTTGGAGTGTTGTTGCTAGTGTGAGAGAGCGGGACGCGGAGAGATAGAGAGAGAGAGAGAGAGAGCACGTTGAGGTTATTTTTCTTGGGGTTTGGGGGTTTGGACGGGGCGGGGAGTTGCTTCACTTGTGATGGATGGGTTACGCAGGGTAGCTTGCTTATGACTTTATGAAATGAATTTTGGATTTTTTAATTGGTACTTCTTTGTGTGAAATGATGAAATCCTGTAAGAACTACTAAGGTTGGAACATCTCTACAACGTCATATTGTCGATTAGTGTCTATCTAAAGATGGCTTTACAAGTGACATCAAGCAAAGTAGTGAGTGGCATTTATCTTCAATTGAATATTCTTCCGCTCCAGCTGCAAGTTTAAAAGACAAACTACAAACCGTAAGCTACCCATTTAACCTTAGTAAACCAATCCTCGCATGTTCTCCACCGATTATATGGCTGGTGTTTGCAATATAGGCGCAATGCAAAAAGTCCTTCTTTACTCATATGATATAGGAGAGCGAGAATGAAAATATCCTGGAATAGACAATACACGACTAAGATTTCTCTTCTTCAACTCCCTCTTGGACCTTGAAATCTTGCTTTGCTGGTCTTTGTCCAAATATCGTACTGCCGACCCTAACTTCTCCGCTTCCTTGTCGGATCGCCTGTTGAATTGTTAGTTCTGGCATCACAATACAATTTCCGGAAAGAGGGGAGCAAAAAGATTAGAGATATGACAGGAATCAAACGCACCTCTTCAAAATCCTCACTCATGCCCATGCTCAGTTCCAACCCCTCTAGACCCAACTCCTTCTCAACCCGATCTCTCTCCTCTCTTAACACTTTGAAATCCTCATTTTCCTCGCCTTCTTTCATTTGGCTTCTAGCTATCGCGCCAATAGTCATAAATCCCACTAGTTTTAAATACGGACATTCTTCAATGACGTATTTGCATAATTCGGTAGTGTCTTTCCCAGGCGAGACGCCAGATTTCGAGGATTCACCTGAAGTGTTGAGTTGAATGTGGATGTTTAAGGGAGAGGGGGGCGAGTTTGAATCAGCGGGCATGGGGAGAAGAGAGCGCCCGAGGGATAATTGGGAGGCCTTCTTTTGGGAATCGATGGAGGAAACAAGGTGGAGGTTGAAGACTGTGGAGGCGAGGGGTTTGCATTTATCTAATCCGTGAGGTTAGCGATGAGGTTGAAAAGATATGAGACGACGAGGATTGCTGAAAGCGGTCTAAACAGGATTCCGAAGCCTACACAGGTGTAGCAGCATCCAAGATCTATTTCTCAAAAGTATCATGTGACTCATCCCAACCTCAGCATCTTACTGATCTTTTCAGACCAGACGAACACAACTCGAACACACAAGCATGTATAGAAAAACCAGACGTACTACTCTGTAAGCCTCCAATGAAATGCCACTTGATACTCCTCGGCAGAATCTCCGCCTTTTCCATCAACTCCTGTGCATAGTTCTCACCGAAATGCTCGACATTTGCTTGCTCATGGAGAGCTAGAATATCCGTTGCTGGCTTGAGTTTAGATACTGCTACTAATCTTACCTAGCTTTTGCGTCAGTATACTTGTGCGCAGACTGTTCGAAACAGATGTAGATAGGTAAACAAAGATAACCGTTGGAAGGATGCGAAAGATAGGCACGTGTAGGGATGGATGGTCCCATGCAGGTGAGGGGCAATAAACATACATTTCTGGTTCCTGCGGCGTTGGTGACACGTTCAGAGACGGATTGGAAGGCTGAAATGAGGGTTTTGGCCCGGGCAGGGTCGCAAGTGAGCTTCATTTTCAGATTCAGATCTGGGTTGCGTTTGTTGTTGACTGTTGAGTGTTGATTTGGTGGTTTTGCAACGAAGGTTTGTGTAAGTTTATCGATAAGAATCTGGATTGTGGGTGGAGCGGAGCGGAATTACTTGGCACTGGGAAAAGGAAGCAAGGCATGGACGATATTTGTTACAGACACGAAAGATCTTGCTAGATAAAAACCTTTTGAATGATTTTTTTTTTTTTGCATTTCGGTAAAGCATGGCATCCACGCAGCAATCAAACTCTATGCCAGGGGTTTTGCCTGTTTGGGACTTTGAGACCAGACGAGGTGTGGATTCTTCGCATGTCACTGTTTATGTGTTCAATCATCCAATGTGGTCGAGAACGCAATAGCGAGGATGAGCCTAGTGCGGGTAGGTGACTCAAGGTCTAGGAAGGAGGCACAGAATAGTGTCGTTGGTGATGCGTACCTCCCTCGACGTAATTGTTGATGAGTTGGTGGTGAGTTAAGTGGACGGATGTTGGAAGTTTGTGGTCGAGATGGTCGAGATGGGCGAGAAGGGACAATTTTTCGAAGACTCAGACGTTGAAAGGTCGTGCAGGTGGTGGTGGCTTGGATTCGAAGGATGATTTTCAAGATAAGGATTTATTATTACGAAGCATGCAGAGTAGGTTGATTGCGTGTGGGTGTGATTTGATGAGATTATCGTTATGCATAGATATTAAAAGTACATGGAGTACATGCATGGAGTGAGTGCATGAGGATGAAGGAGGTTATATGAATGGAGCAGCGCACAGTATGTGTACCGGAATGTGAAGCAAGCAAGCAATGTGCACTATCTCGAAGATGGTAGAAGCACAGTTCAATCTGGATCTTCTTCTCTGTCTTGTGCATTGTACGTTGGGAAATGTTTCCACTACACTTGACTCTGGCGTTGTGTACCATTAGATTTTCCACCATCCACGTTCCACGTTCCAACATAAGGTTACTGGAGCATGATTTCCCAAGATCACGATAATTCTGGAGCCTCTCTCGTCATGCTCCAAAAGTAGTGGCTGAGATGGTCGACGGATCTACCAAACTTCCCACATTTTTCCCTCCCAAGATGTACATCATCGGCGAGTCCAATTCATGATTTGATCAGGAAGCGGCTGTGTGCAATTGGAGATCCGCACTGTTCAGTAGTTTGTTTTTCTTAGGTTCGATTTGGGTAAACTGGAGACTGCTTGTACATCGCAGAACACTGGTACGTCGTAGGGTACATTGCAGAATACACACACGGAGGCATTGGCCTAAACTTGGATCGGACTGAGATACGTGGACGATGGAGCAAGATCATGACGAGTCGCCACAGACGATGAGGAGTGACGATGAAGGACCGCATACGGAGACTTCAAGAACTCCCTCTCTTCGAATCTGGATGCAGGCGTTCTCATGCAACACATGCAACACATGCAACACATGCAAAATTCTTCTTCTAGTCCATGATCATCGTTGCATATTCCTTCCGTATACGAGGGGACTAATGTACAATATTACGCAGGAAGCCCCTTAACCCCCCGTCGTGAAACTCGTAAGGCCATGAGGAGCTTTACCCGATTGCCTACCTGAGTATTTCTTGTTTCTTTGCTCCGTACACACTCTCACTTGGTTTTTTGTCCCAGATCTCTCTCTTTGTATGATAGGTAAATGCATTTTTCAGGAGGGCGAATGGGCAGGCTAGTCTTCCATCGCTCTAATATTAGAGGTTGAACTCTTTTCTTGGTGTTTGGTGTTTCGTATTTTTGGGTGGCCCATGGTGGCCGTGGTGGCCCGTTAGAAATCCCTATTGGCTATGGTGGCCATGGGTGGCTGTCGGTACCTTGCATTCTCGACCATTCTTGAATCTCGACCCTCCCTTGCTTGACCCCTTGCAAATGCTCCGTGCCTTTCATACAGAATGTTCATCTCGAACCCCAGTCTTGAGAAATTTGTTAGATGGCATCGAAGTCCCTACCGACCAGGTAGACAGACAGACAGCTAGGTAGAGGATTAGACTTATAATCACTTCTCGACTCTTTTCTGCTCTCTGCGACCCTTTCGACCCTTTCGACCCGTTCGACCTTGGCTCCATTTTTCTTCTGCTCAAGCTCGAGGGACGAGATTTACATCTTCAGCTTTCTCCACAAGCACTATTTCTGTCCCCTCTCTTCTTGTCAATCTTTACCTCGTATGTCCCGTTTCTGCTCTTAGATCTTTCGTTGCCTTACGAGACGGAACAGGAGAGAAAAAATCGAGATACACGAATCGAACTTCGATTACGAAGAAAACTTCTTTCCATTCTTTTAATAGATTCAATTCTACCCCCATTCTGTCTCTCTTTCTTTCACCTCTTTGGACTTTGTTTCCTCCGTTTCATTGTTGAAATAGTTGGTTCCAATTCTCCTGTTGGAACTAGCAGAATTCTTATCTATCCAACTGATTATTCTTTGCACTGTTGATCAAAACCCCTCCCTCGAACACGCTTGACGCGAGTTATTATACGAATGACGACCATCCATTAAATCCATTGCATCCATACATTCGTTTCGCAGACTATCAATTGATTGAAATCTGCGTTGATTCTCCCTTGAGATTCACTCGTTACACCATTTGTACAAATTATTATTATTATTGCTTCTAATTTGTTAGTTTTACATTCGAGACGAGCAACATTCCACAAGGAATCTCATCTCCCCCGCCACTGCTCCAATCTCAGATCTCCAGAAAGATCTGCGGTTATATACTTGCTTTCTCCACACGAACACCCTACTTCTCGATTAAATGTCACTTCGCTCCCCTCGATCACCAACAGATTTCTCGCGGCGTGGCTTCCAGCCCATAGACGGCGGCGATATGACCGAAAACATCCCCCTCACACAAGTGAAAACTGCAGCCTCTTCCACGGGAGCACGAAAGGCTGGAGAGGGAATACTGGCAGGAAGCTCGGAAAATGATTCTGGCAAGGAAGATGAGAAGCATGGAATGTTTAGAAAAGGGATAGCCGGCAGAAGAAAGGTCCATCCCACAAGAGTAGGAACAAATGGAGAGGAGGTTTCTGTCAATGGCTTGGGCAGATTTTACAACACAATCATTAACTTCTCGGTGGTCACTCGTTACATGTTCTACGTTGCGCCAATTGGTATCATACTCGCCGCACCAATCGTTATCTTCGCTGTCATGGACCCGACGGCAACCATTGGCAAAATGAAATTATACTTGTTCTTCACTTGGATTGAGATTATCTGGCTTAGCATTTGGGTTTCGAAGCTATGTTCTAAAGCCGTACCTTACATCTTCATGTTTTTGTGCGGAGTTGTCAGCACTGGCGTGAGAAAGTACGCAACTATCTTGAGAGCTTTGGAAATTCCATTATCCTTGGTTGGATGGGCCATTACCAGCTTAGTCACCTTCACGGCCTTGACGAGTAAAGAATTGAACAAGCTGCACAAAAATGGCAAAGACTACGATGGCACCCTGGATCCATGGGCTGACACGATGAAGCGTGTTCTGGTGCCTACTTTAATCTCTACAATCTTACTCTTGGCAGAGAAACTCATCGTTCAATTGATCAGTGTCAATTATCACCGACGCTCTTTCGATGGACGTATCAAAGAATCAAAACACCTCATCCACTTGCTCGGTCTTCTCTACGAAGCATCCCGAACTTTGTTTCCAATGTACTGCCCCGAATTTGCGGAAGAAGACTACATTATCAGTGATAGCATCGAAGCCGTCCTTCAAAAGACGAACAGAAGACTATTGGGTCATAACAGATCGGGTTCAAATGCACCAATGAAGATTATTGGAGATATTGGTCGTTTTGGTGACAAAGTTACGTCGGTCTTTGGAAACATTGCATCTGAAATTACTGGAAAGCAAGTTTTCAACCCCAATTCTGCTCACTCCGTCGTTATTGAAGCGCTTGAGAAGACCAAATCATCCGAGGCATTGGCGAGACGTCTATGGATGTCTTTCGCTGTCGAAGGCAAGGATTCTTTATCTGCCGAAGATCTCGAGGAGGTCCTTGGCGCTGGTCGCAAGATGGAAGCCGAAGAAATCTTTGAAGCTTTGGACAACGATGGAAATGGCGATATCTCTCTTGATGAGATGATCATGAAAGTAGTAGATATTGGCCGTGAACGAAAATCGATTGGAAACAGCATGAGAGACGTTGGACAGGCCATTGGTGTTCTTGATCAGGTCTTACTAATTATCGTTCTTATCATTGTCATTTTTGCCTACAGTAAGTTACAAGGTCAAAATTCCAACCGATGTGCCACATTCTAATCATTTGAATAGTTGCTTTCCAAGATACTGGTTTCCTTACCACATTGACAACTGCCGGCACGACCCTCTTGTCTCTATCTTTCGTTTTCGCTGCAACTACTCAGGAGTTCCTTGGTTCTTGCATCTTCCTTTTCGTCAAACATCCATACGATGTTGGTGATCGCGTCGACATTAGTTCCGAATACCTTGTTGTGGAACAAATTTCCTTACTTTTCACCATTTTCAAACGCATCGACAACATGAAGATGGTACAGGTACCTAATATTGTACTCAACAACCTTTGGGTTGAGAACATCACTCGTAGCAAGGCAATGAAGGAACAACTCGACATGTACATCTCCTTTGATACTACTCTCGAGGATATTGAACTCCTACGCACAGAGATGGAAAATTTCGTCCGTCATCCAGATAATGCTCGTGATTTCCAACCAGATATTGTATTGGAGGCTGTGGGCATTGGGAACATGGATAAGCTCCAACTCAAGGTGGAAATCAGACATAAATCCAATTGGCACAACGAAACAGTTCGCGCTGCTCGTCGTTCCAAGTTCATGTGTGCTCTTGTTTTGGCCTTGCGCAAAATTCCGATCAACGCTCCTGGAGGTGGTGGAGATGCTCTCGGTGGACCTGCCAACCCCAACTATTCTGTCGCTGTGACCGATGAATGGGCCGCCGAAGCACGGGATAAATCATCAACCACTAAAGACTCAAAACGTCTTGTACCCACGAAATCTCTGAAAAATACAAATCCAGATCTTGGACCAATAGATACAGAGGAAGAGGCCGCGGAACATTTGAATGCAAGGCGCCCCGGCTTAGACTTTGCACATAGTAACAGTTACAATGACAACGATGATATGTCGACCTTGGGAGGAAATAATTTCGACAGCCAATACAGCAATCAAAGAACATCTCTCATGAAGAGAGCAAGCACCCGAGGTAGACGAAAGCCTGGAGAACATCTACCACCGAGTGCATTCCAGTCATCCCCTGGTTTTAGCGTTACAATAGATGAGCCTTCAGCATCAGGAACTTACGGAAATTCTTTCATGAATGAAGGCTCTTCAGGTTCTACCGAGTATAACTCTTCATATGGCAGTGGAAGTGGTTATCAAAAATATACACCATTCCCTGTAAATCCATCTGGTCAAATCGGACGTAACGCATCCGTTGCTTCGAATAGAAGTCAAATTGGACCCGATGGGGCTGGTATACCATCGTCGACGTCGCTATACCCATCATATTCAGCAGGACAACAATCAGCTGGTGTGGCTTCCAACTCGACTGCTAGCAACGCATCACAAGCTGCACCTGGTCGAACTTTAGTCGGCAGTGCACCAGCAAGCCGAGCGAGGAGTGGAACTACAGGTGGTGTTCGACCGAATGTTGAAGATGAAGAAGAGTAGAGGCAGAGGACGATGTAGCAGAATACAGACTGGATAGAGCCAGATTTCTTTTTATTACAGGATCGGGAGTCAAACATACTATACCCGAATATTTTTGCTTGTAGTTGATGCATGGATTGGCAAAATGATAACGAATTTGTATGATGTATTTGTTAGATAATGTGCTTGCTACATTGGCTTCCGCATTTTCTTTAGATGGACAAGGTCGGTCGTGTCCGATTAGAACCATAGATTGGCCAGGAGAATTTATGAATGGAATGGGCAATTCAAGCAATTTTATGCAATTATTTAAACACTCAGCCTTGGAAGTCTTTGCACATTGAGTGAGACATGACATATATAATTGACAATTTGATCATCGGAAACGCCTCCTTAAATGCTACTAGATCTCACCCCATGATGTAGTGAAACCTTGAAAGATGATGAGATGAGACAATCATACGCCATGTGTGAGTCATGTGATATGCCACCGGAAAAATTCCAGTTCAGGCTAGCGTATTAGCTTTATCTGCGAGTTGAACTTCTATTCCATTGTCTCAAGCCATCGTCAACACACTGAACATATTCGCTTTCTAAATCAAGACGTTCTGTTATTCTAATTCGGAGCTAAACCGCGCTTCATAAATTGGAATTGCGCGTCTATCGTGCATTTACTGATTACGGATAAATTTAGCTCAAGGGATCTCTGTTCCTGCATTTCGATCACGTGTGGCTTTTGGGCAATTGTCTTTGCGTGGAAACACGGTGCAGGTGTACTTCGCGGACTAGTAGGCTTGGAAGATTAGTAGAGCAAGTGCTGATATATCTGGATTGAAATCATGGACCAGAGAGCCATGATGGCGAAAAGCAATGGCGTCGGAGAGACGAACCTTGCGAGAGGCACACCGCCGGGTGCTTCAGGTTCATCAGGTTCATCAGGAACCTCGAGAATGGCAGATCCTCCCGGAATAATGAGGAATCCAGAGGCAAGAAATTGGAATACTGATATCCCGAATGACTTACCTCACGAAAAGGTTTTCCCAATTCAAATCGGGACGGAACTTTTTCGGTTGAGTGGTGCTAGTTTGAGTTCTGATGGTATGTATTCTTCCTTCTTCGCACCTCCTAGTTGAGGATAAGATTTTGGAAGGACAAAAAATTTCAGAATGAGAGCACCAGCTAAGAGATCTAGAGCACCCTCATACTTTTCCCAATATTTTCAATGTCAATTGAGGTCGGCGGAAGAGAATGGCGAAGATCCAAATACAGCTATCAGAACCCTTTATATCGATCGAGATCCCATCACGTTCAAAGATATATCACTTCATTTGCAAGGATACCATGTTGCACCAAGAAATGCAAGTCATTTTGTTAAATTATTTGCAGATGCTCAATTCTATTCATGTTTGTCTTTCTCTTCCCTCTACTTCGTGAGCTGTGCTAACATGAGACAGTACCAAGGCTAATCTCTCAGCTACATGAAGAGAATATTTTCATAACAGTCGGAGATCGAGAATTTCAAATTCCTCGCGAGCTATTTTCTGACCCTGGAAACAGTCCAAACTACTTTTCCCTAAGCTTCACTATCTTGTTTAGCTCCCCTACTGAGTTGTTCCCCGGCCTGCGTAAGGAAGGTCTCCTTCGACCACCGTCGATTGCCCCTTCGTCAGTACCCAACCGCTCCTCGAAGACATTTTCCGAAATTCTTCATCTTCTTCGTGGTTACCCACTTGAAATCCGTAGTCCGGAGCATCGTGCTGAACTCTTACGAGATTGTCGATATTTCCATCTTAAAGGCCTCGAACAAAAATTGATTCCTCATTCTATTGTTTACAATGTACTACGCAACAAATCAGAAATCACAATCCGACTCGTGGATATCAGACAATCTGGTCTCTCTATTCTAACAAATGTTCCTTCATCTACCGCTCCCTCTCCCGAATCTCCCACCTCTCCAAACCCACCCCCAACACCATCTGTAGGTTATGTACACTATCAACGTCCGTTTGCCGATTCATCGCCCTGCGAGCTTATTCTCGAAATAGGTGATTCGGCTACATTGCTTCATTGGAATACTATGCGCGTGGAATTTTTTGGAGAAACGAAGACACGGATGAGTAAATTGATTGAGGTTGTTGCTACGAAACTTAACTTGCCGGTCAAACAACCCTTGGGACTGTTGATGAAAAATGGTGGCGCAAACAGTGGGCCGGCTAGTCCGGGCAATAGTGGATTGAGTGAGGAGATGATTAAGGTGGTTGTTGGAAAAGACTGTGGGGTGGTGTGTGATGGGAAGGTGGCTGATTTGAATGGGGCTACAGACGGGATTTCCAGTATCGATGGTCAAGGAAGTAGTAAAAAGAGGAGAATAGAAGATGGGATTGCGCTTCCGGTAAACGCAAGTGTAGGCCCGGGAGCAATAAAAGATGAAAGTTGGATTGTGAAATCGGGACAGTGGAGGCTGAGAGTCCAAAATCGTGGTGGTGCTTTGCAAGGTGCGAGGATGGGAATGGGAGTCGGGGGACAGGCTTTTGTAAATGCGAAGGCGGAGTGGGAGTGTGTGTTGATAGCTGTGAGATTGGATGCTGTTAGTGGGGAAAGGGGGAGGAATCTAGGGAGGAGGTTTTTAGGTGAGTAATATGTGTGGTGGGGAGATATTCAGCGAGTGGAAGTGATAGAAAGAAGGAATGGAGAGAGAAGAGATACCGATATTTAGGGTTGGTTATCTCGGGTATTTGGGGATAGGTGTATAGAACAAAAGGGAAATTAAGCCGGCTGCGGATCGTTTTGTACAGTGCTGTGAAAGCAAGATGCTGTATAGTTGTGGTATTATATTCGTTTTGTTTATCGTCTTCGAGGATGAATGGATGTTTTGATTCGACTTTGCGAAATGTATCAGCAGATCTGTCTGAGTATAGAAATCCCTAGTGTATGAGGTCTTGTAAAGTTGATATGAATGTTTACGTTGGATCTCACTCGTGGCGGAAAAAAGGTTCGGTGTTTGGTTTGAAAGGATGAGATTTGCTTCTCGGGTCTGTTTGGCTTTGTTGGAACTTGGATGCGTGTTGCTTGCTGGTGGCTTCTTGATGGGGGATGGTCTTGCATGGATGTTTTGTATAGGATTGGATGGAAGGTTGGGATGGGGAGTTTTTAATTAGGGGAGATTTGGGATTTGGGATGGATGAATGGATGGATGGATGGTGTGGTGAGGTTTGAGGCTTGAGGTTTGAGGTTTGAGTGATGGGTTTGAGGGTTTGAGGGTTCGTGTTGGTATTGAGGATGTAGCAATAGGGGGATATAGTGATGGGGGAGGGATATGCATGGGAAGAATGTAAGCTGAAAGCTGGGAATCCATGAGTCAGGCCACACAGGTCAAGGTCAAGGTCAATGAGGAACGGTGATCAGTCTAGAGGGAGTCTTGAAGTTTAAGAGTATGTACGAGGATGATGGTATCAATAGATTTCTGGTGTTTGAGATGTTAGCTAGGTATTGTGGTGGATTCTGTAGGATGCTACATGTCAATTTCACGGGAGAGGTACGGGTGAAGGGGGGCTGGGCTCCTTGATGAACATCACAATGGACCAAAGAATAGAATGCTTAGGTTTAAGAATCTACAACATGACTCTCAGAGAGTGGTTCGATCATGAATGGAAGTGAATATGTGTGTAACCCAATTCTTTGATGGCGGCTACTGGGGCTGTAACTTGCGGTGTGAGATGGGTCAATAGTAATGCTCAGAACGAGTATCCGAGTTGAATTTGTCGGCTGGGAAAAATATCGGGGACTTCGCGGATCTTTGTGTTACGGGAGGTTGGATCACCACACGTTACCGAAATGATGTGTGGTATATCGACAAAGGGAACGCTGGAATTATGAGCTCTCCTCTCTTTTCTTCTCTTTTCTTTTCTTTTTCTTCTTTTCTTTTGCGATCAGAACAATCGATGCGTTCTGGGGTGTATCATGCGATACGGATTTAAACATCAGTCGGTTGTAACATAGAAGTTCTTTCTCATATCAATCCCATGTCTCTGGTCAATCAGATACTTGCTTTGCGAAATGGTATATACGAACCTACCTGACACCAAGAACCACCCTACGGAGTGTCGGGCGGCTGGTACTCGGCATATTGTTATCGTTGGGCAATGAATACTTATAGATATTAATCAACAGCCATGAAAACTTTGATAGGAGAACTAATCCCCACAATCGAGATTGAATTTAAGATCTCATCGAAGGACGCCTTCCATCCGTGGGCTAGTAGATGATGGGGTCTAGTGTCAATCCACGAATAGCTCGACGCTCAGATAAAACTCGTATAAAAGAGGGATAAAAGCGAGTGACGCGAACAAACGAGAGAACGACTTGGAAGCATTTGCTCGAGCACTGGAAAATGGATTATGGTTGTTGTTAGACTGCTGGGACGAACCGGGTTTTCTTGGCGCACGGGTGATGGGGAAAACACGAGACCGCATCTGCTCGTGCAAAGTAAAATCGATAGAAACTCAATAGATGGGTATTTTTAACCGCAATGACGGAATGCTTTGGTATCCATCCGCAGACGACACGAAGATTGGCAGAGAATACAGAAAGAAATCCATCGAGAAGCAACCAAGGTTTCTGACACCCGCACATGCACATGCACACGCACACGCACTACAAAACATGTCCAAAAGTAATCCAGGTGTCTGATGTGCAAGCGGGGCACGTGACTAGCGTTGGAGCACTCCATCCAATGCCATCATCCATTTGATAAGGATTGAAGTATGCCATTCGTTTCTTCGCTGATAGACCAGTCATGCAATTAGAACTACTGCAAGCCAAGCCGCTATGGTAGATAGCCTCGGCAATAGCACACGTGGGAACTTGGAAGGGATACGATGCATCGAAATCCCGCCATTACTCGTAGATACTGAACATGACGGCTTCTTTGCTCAGATTTGAGTAGCCTCTAACTTACCTCCAAAAGGTAGAGAGTAGTCGAATCCTAAATACAGGTAAACATCATCTCCATTGTCGCTCTCATTTTCTTATAAGATGGCTTTTACTTTCCCTGACTAGTGATACTGTTCTCTCCTCCTATCCATCTTCGTTTGCATCACCGTCTCTCACTCTTTCCTTCTTCCATTGGGTCTTGCAATATGAAGCTTTCAATATTTTCCGTGTCTGCCATTGCAGTATCTGCAAATGCCTCCGCTCATTTGGAGAGCCGTCAGTCGAATTGGACTGTCGGACAAACTGTCCAGACAAGCAGTGGACCAGTCAATGGACACCCTAGTCGAAATGATTCGCAGGTTTCCGAGTACCTAGGTATTCCATTTGCCAAACCGCCTGTTGGGGATTTGAGATTTGCTGCGCCAGTTGCATACAATGGTAATGCGACTATCAATGGTACCAACTTTGTAAGTAAAACTTTTCAAAGACATTTGTCCATCGCTAATACAACCATAGGGCTATACATGTCCTACCCGAACTACCACATACAATGAGACCATCGTCGCACAATCAGATATCACTTCAACAGGGCTGGGAGTACTAACCTTACTTCAAAGCTCGACAGCACAGAGCGAGGATTGCTTGACCTTGAACGTGTGGACGAAGCCACAAACCGGCGATTCAAAGAAGGCTGTTTTGGTGTGGATTTACGGAGGAGCGTTTAGTAGCGGAACTTCTTCCATGCCAGCATATAATGGACAGCATATTGTGGAGCAAGAGGATGTGATAGTGGTATCTCTCAAGTATGCTCTAAGCTTCTCGAACTTTTGAACTTTACTAATTGAGAACTAGTTACCGATTAAACATTTTTGGGTTTCCTGGTAACCCAGACAGTCCTGCCAATATCGGACTCCTAGATCAAAGATTGGCCGTTGAGTGGGTTCGTGATAACATTGAAAAATTTGGCGGTGATGCATCCCGTATCACTTTGTTCGGACAAAGTGCTGGCTCAGCATCGGTCGATCTCTACAACTATGCTTGGGCGCAAGACCCCATTGCTGCTGGTTTCATTCAAGAATCTGGTACGGCACAGAGTTGGGGTCTCCCAAGTACAGCAGAACGTATCGCGACAGCCTGGTATAATGTGAGCGAAGCTTTGGGATGTGGCGGCCCATCCGCCAGTAACGTCACTAGTTGCATGCGTACCAAAAGTACAACGGATATTCTCAGCGGAATATCTGCGACCTCTGATTTCCCTGGGTCTTTTGGTATATTAGGAAGTTTTCTGCCAACCATCGACGATACCGTCGTATTTTCCAACTATACCGAACGCTCCTTAGCCGGAAACTTCACAAGTAAGCCCTTATTAATCGGAAGCAATGACAAAGAAGCCACTCTATTCGTCGTCGCAGCTGCGCTACAAGGTGTGAGCACTTCTGATGCAGATGCGCAAACTATCGATTTAATCGGCTTCACTTGCCCAAGCGGTTACCGTGCAAATTACTCAACCCAAGCGAATGTTAACACTTGGCGTTATCGCTACTTTGGTTCCTTCCCTAACACAATGATCGTTCCTAATGCTGGTGCATGGCATACTGCCGAAGTCCCCCTTCTTTTCGATACAAATCTCGCCAATCCCCCCGAGACAGCCGAACAGGTAGAAATCGGAAAATACATGCGTGGAGCTTGGGCTACATTCGCCAAGGATCCAGAAAATGGCCTGTCCAACTATGGATGGCCAAAATATGACGCTGCAGAGGATACCCTGATTAGATTAGCATACAATAATCAGACTGGTGTAAACGCTGCAAGTCCATCACTGTACGATACGGATTGCCCCACAACGCCGGTTTTTAGCATGAATGCAACTGGCACAATGTCAACTTCGTCCGGCACTTCGACAAGCAGCTCGAGCCCAGGCTCCACACCCACAACTGTATCAACGTCCGGGGGAATAAGTCTGGAATCTGGTGTCCTGGGCTTGTTCTTGGCAGTGATATTTGGATCGCATTTCTTATTGTAGGTATCGCCGAACGCGTTTATATTGTGATCTTCACGCTAACTGTACACAGGAGAGAATTAAGAGAAAGTTTAATTTTCCTTTAAATCAAGATTATTGTTAAATTATATGGCAAGTGTACACATGAAATTGGTTCTTCACAGTCCATCATGTTGTAGAGGACGCCCTTCACGTCGTACATCAACTATCTCCAGATTTCCATCCGCTTGACCCATCTCACAAAACAAGAGTATGCTTTTTTTTGTTCTTTTTTTTGTTCTTTTTTTTGTTCTTTTTTTTGTTCTTTTTTTTGTTCTTTTTTTTGTTCTTTTTTTAATTTTTTTAATTTAATTTTTTGGTTGTTGAAAAGCCAGGCATAAATATGATACACAGTCGATAGTGACTAAAGCTCCTCCGTCCTCTTACCTTATGATTCAAATGATAGGTAGTGGACCTGGATCGGTCTTATGTGTGAATAAGGTTTAAAAGTTGGATGGACTGTAAGATCGTGCGCTCCGCTTAGTTCGAGGCGATCTGCAAATTTCGAGGTCAGATTCGGATCGACGGTGAGATTTTGCACTGCTGTGGCCGCGTGGTATTTCGGATGCGCTTTGCGCACTTATGGGTTGACTGTGGGCTTTTCCACTGTGACTGCTGCGAGCTTCTCTGGACTGTCTTTCCTTGGACAAGGATTTGTCAGAATTATGGCCACCATGGAGGCTTTCGGATACAGATTTTTTCTTGATAGGCGTTGAGGGGTTTACATTTGCGGACATGGAGGTTGGCGTTGAAGGGGAGTTTGAAGCTGGGTGGTTAGCCGAGTCGTATACACCAGGTAGT
Source organism: Botrytis cinerea B05.10 (assembly GCF_000143535.2). Taxonomy (NCBI): domain Eukaryota; kingdom Fungi; phylum Ascomycota; class Leotiomycetes; order Helotiales; family Sclerotiniaceae; genus Botrytis; species Botrytis cinerea. The sequence continues at coordinate 1,585,669 of NC_037312.1, read as the reverse complement.
TATCCAGATCTTCACCTAAATCGTAGGCTGATTCGTAAGCTTGGCCGGAATCGGCTTTCGATTGTGGTTCCGAGATAAATACTCCAAGTCTGTCTTCTTTTCTTACCATGGTCTCTTTGTGCTCCGTCATATGTTTGCCTCGCACTCTCTCCAATTTTGTTACGGGTAGAAGTTTGTTACTGGAAATCTCGTCAATTTGCCTTTTGTCGAAGTCTTGGCCGTCAAATCTCAACCCGGCTTCTCTAATTACCTCTATTGCTTCCGCTCTTCCTCGTGGTGCTTTGTTCCTATCTCCTGCCATTATCCAGTGTCGACGCAACGTAGCCGTGATATACAATTTACGCGAATAACCCATATTTATCTCCTCCCCGTACTTTCTGTTGCACGCCGGGCACCAACCAGAGAGCACAGCCCAGCTAATCTCCCCACTTTCATTCCATTTTCGCCCCTCGGAATGAAAGCTCGCTCCCTTGTTGCTGCTATACCTACCGAGTTCGGTTGACGTCTTGTCCACATCCTGGTTTGCTGAGTGCATGCAGAGGGCTAAGATGGGTGGGTCGGGATCGAAATCGTGATTGAAGCGAGTGGTGATGATGACTTCAGTAGGGTCTGGGAGTTTCGGGTAATGTATGCAGTGGACTTCGATGGCGTCGAGGTTTATACCTATCGAGGTTTTGCTAGAGGATGTCGAGATGATGGACACTGAATTTGTATTTGAGGATGGAGAACTTTCTGGAAAGGGTGTGAGGATATCTGTTGTTAGTTTTCTGTAAATCTTGCGAGAGCTTTTTTGAAAAAGTGGTGAAGCAGAAAGAAAAAGAATACTCAGGGTGAAATCAAACTGTTTTGTCCATAGGCAAACTCCAGTGAGGAGTCATTTGCTCTAGATCGGGACGCATTCCGTGAATTCGTGTCGAATAATGCATTTTTGTTTAGATTCAATTCCCCATTGGGGATTCATTTCACATGAATCGTGAGTTGACTTCTTCAAGTCCTGTCATTTTATTCGTTTACATGCTGAAGGAGTGATTAAGATATAATCACTAAGTAGACGAGGGAGTTCCGGTCTAAGTTTCTTGGAACAGGACGTCATGGAGGGTGAGAATCCCGTGTGTGACTGGATACCTAGTTGTCGGCTGGCGTATCTGGTGGGTATATTGAAAATAGGGATAATAAGGTGAGTAAACAGAATTTGGATAGCAAGCGAAAAATATTTGAGTAACGTATTTGAATATTCATAGTTGCACCAAATCAAGGAAACTACAATGTTCAAGCCAAATTTAACAATTGGGAAGTGACGATCTATGAGTTAGACTAGAGTAGGGTTAGAAGGAGAAGCACGTGTTAAAGTGGATAATGATCACCTCCTCACTCTAAGAAGAGACTACTTTCTATAGCTCGATTCTTGGCTTCCTATTCAAGTTTTTCCTCTTAAAAGGACCTGTGTTTCCCACTTCTTGACTTAAAAGCACACGGAATGTTATTTCCATATCATTGTATTCATCACAAAGCTTGTAATCTTTCACCATTTGATCGACAACATCGAGAGACGCATCTACAATTCACATCTACTTCTTCCCTTATAGACAGCCCTATAAGAAAGATGATCAATTACAGGTCACTGTACATAACTTCAAAGCTCTTCAATACATCATTCCAAAGACAGCTCGTCAATATCTCACAACTGAAACAAACACGACGCGAAACGAAGATATTCATTCGACGACTAGTATTTCTTCTCTCGTTTTTCTCAACCGCCAGTTGAAGGATTCCAATTTTGAGATGGATGATTTGATGGAGAGCCAGAGGGGACTGATCTTGAAAGAATTCTCGCAAGATAATAAATTCGAAGTTGGATCGGAGCCAGAAGGAGAACCAGGATTACATGCCAGTTCGGTTTTTAGAGAAAGTAATGGAGAGAACGCAGGCGCCGGAAATGATTCTGAACGAGGGAAAAGCATCATGGGCATATTGGAGGTTTCTATAGCAAGATCTAACGACTTGTTGTTGCGCCGGGGGATTTTCCAACCGACAACAATTTTCAAAATTTCAGATGAGTTACTCGGGATGATTTTAAGCTTTATTAGAGAGCCCCAGCTCTCCGAGCCTCCTTCTACCATTTGCTATCAACCGCCTATCAAACGGCACCAAAGAAATAAAGAATTTGAAGAGAGCGCAAAAGCGATCCAGAGTCTGCGATTAGTATGTCGAAGATTTTGCAATGTCAGCTCGCCCTTTCTTCTTCCAACCGTGCGTGTTGAAATGAATGCGCAATCCCTTTCGCGCCTTGATATAATTTCTCGGCATCCTACTATCGGCAAAGGCGTTAGAGCTGTGACAGTCATTACACGATTCTTGAACTACACGTTCGATACCTTTGAGGGATTCCATCGTGAAAAGACTGAGTACTTATATTGTTCTCTGGCTATGGTGATATATGATGCAGTTCCGCCAGACGAGGGAGGGGAATCCAGGATGAGTAGGGAGTTATATCGGCGGTATATATTGGATGGATCAGGTGGTAGTGTCAATGAAAGAATCTTACGTCAAATATTCTGGACAAAAGCTTATGAGCGGTACAAACATTTCGTTGTAGAACAAGAAACCCTAACAGAAGAGGATTTATCTCTGGAGGGCGTTGGCACTGCGTTCGCTCGAATGCCAAGGGCAAAAACACTTCATATTAGCGACAGGGGCCGTGATAATCTTCATGAAGGTCGCCCTCGTCCAAGACTTTGTTCAACATCAAAATTCTTTTTTAAATATTGTGAAAATGAGGATGTACTTATCGACGACATCATTAAATCCAAACTTTTTGGGTATGAGGATGATGTTGATTTACACTTTCGAGCCGACAAAAGTTGGACTTCACCACCCGCTCAGATACTTCTTAAGCTTCCAGGTGCTATCCACAAGGCTGGCAGGTCACTCGAAAACATATGTATTGAGATACAACCTCCTAGGGATTCCAGTACTTTAATTTCATCTGAGGACTTCGAAAAACTTTCAGCTGCGACACAGCGGGTAAAACATTTCACATTTTGTTGCAGATGGACGGATGATATAGAAGATCATGGGTGGCCGCCCACGGAATTAAATGGTTTGGTTAGATATCTTTCTGCGATTGTGAACACAAATGCTCTAGAAAAGATTGACATCAACATGGAATTCATCCCTCTAGAGCTGAGGCACTTAGACATGGAGAAACGTGCTCTATTGGTGGCCTCTTTGGGAGCAGTTCTCACCAGTCGTATATGGCCGAATCTCAGATCAATATATTTGTCCTATATATCGCTCCATCTATCAGAGTTAGAGATATTCATCTATAATTTAAAGTCATCAGATATAGTAGTGCATATAAAAGATATGTATCTCATAAGCGGCTCGTGGAGCGACGCATTCGAAGTATTCAAAAGAAATTCGATTCAAAATTTGGTACTTGGGGAGCCATTTTCAGTTTTCGAGTGCCGAGCATTACTTTGCAGCGGAAAGCTTTTTTGGGACTGGGACAAGGAGCAATATTATTGGGACTTTGGCGATTCGATAAAGGAAACCACAACAGGTGATTACTAAGGAAGGAGCACACTCGATTCTCATCTAAGTCTCGAATCAGTGTACTAGGAAGTTTGTGCTTTCTCCAAGCGAGGATTTATGGTCTACAACCTTTCATAGTATGCATATCACTTTGGATGTACAGCAGCAGCGGTAGCAAGTATAGAGGGTTCGATCTGGCCGAAAGGCATGCTGGCAATGTTATTTTTCGAATATAAGGGGGCACTGAAGTGTATAATGTTCAAGGTAGACAGGATGAGGACACCCGGAAGAGCAGTATCATAATTAATCATACAAGATATTGGAACTTTCCATATTTTAGGTAGCTTAGGTAGTATGTGTAAAATTTCAACACGCCCATGTTCAAGTGATGAAAAGCTCCAAGGGAAAGCACCACTGAGTGATATTGCAACAGGAGAATGAAACTATTCATCCATCAAGTAAGAATCCACGCGAGACCGTCAAAAGCAACACACAGTACAAAGAACCCTTCTCGTAATCTACAGTAGTATCCAGAGACACACACAAACTCAACTGAACCAGCAAGAGCTGGCCATAATACAACACTCCGCGACTCCGATGTCCATACCATATCACTAAAAATAGCCCTCCACTGGAAGTGGTAATCTTCAACCACACATTTCTCGGACATCAGGAGATACTGTATTGTTTCTTCCAACCGCAGAACATGCGGATACGCCGTGCTTTCTGTAGAGTCGCGAAGCAACGGGGAGGGGGGTTGGAGATGTCGTCTAGATGGATGTTTTATTGATTTTCTCGTGCCCTAAGGTTACTTACTACCTAGTTCCAAGCTGCAACGCGACGCCCACTAAGAATTCGGCCCAGCACAGACATCCATCCTATCACGATCCACCAATCCACCGACAAACTCCGGAATCTTATCGACGCTCTGCTCCACAGAGAGAGCACAGCACTAAACCACCGAATATTTCATGCTCGGATTGATGCTACCATACACCTTTCTCTCGTCCGAAAAGGTCCTTCAAGTGTATATGGCACAGATGGAATCCTCCATTGGGAAGAAGCGCACATTCAAACGAATGGAAAAAAGTAATTGCATCCGTCATACTCTCCATCATCATCCAAGGTAGGAATCCCTCTAACACGCTATCGCACGTCAGGTATGGCTGGCACAGCACATCAAGCACAGTCAGGATGCGGGATGTGTGCGGTGTTACAATGACTACCTACTTGATCGGACACCGAGCACCGAAGTCTTCTATTGCGATTCAACAGGTCTTGCGTGCTTTGCCGTAATGGATCATGACATATAAGACAAGACTAATATCCGTTTCCTTTTTTTGCATTTTGGATATTTAGATTCAATACTACTTTGTGTCATCTATCTGAAGTATCCAAATCGCGCGATATATACACAAACTTTGGCCAAGATGAGGTTTTTGTGTTTACATGGAAAAGGCACAAGTGCTGAGATCTTTTCCATTCAATCTGGTATGTCATTCTCTCCTACTCAGGGACGACTTTCACCCAAATTACTCTTGGTCAATATATTTCCATCATATAAACCCATGTTCTAACGCATACCTGCCAGCGGCATTTCGCCATCTCCTTCCTCCCTCGTATACATTCGATTTCCTCGATGGTCCCTACACATCTCCCCCCGCAGCCGGTGTATCCCTCTTCTTCAACCCACCATATTATGCCTATTACCACTCCTCAGACCCCTCAGCCATCCGCGAATCCTACTCCTTCCTCCAAGAACACATTGATAAAAATGGTCCTTACGATGGTGTAATGTGTTTTTCGCAAGGATGTGCGCTCGTCGCGGGGTTCTTGCTAGATCATCAGGTTACCCGACCGCATATTCCTGTGCCATTCAGCTGTGCCATTTTCATTTGTGGAGGCATGCCATTACCCATCATCGAAGATCTGGGTATTGAGATTCCCATTTTTGCACGAGATTTGGAAACTCAATCCGTAAAAGAACTCTTCGCAACCGCGAAGTCGGTCGAAACGGCAAAGCCTGGTGATGATTATTGGAATACAAAGGCGGAGAAAACTTCAATTCTGAACGTGGAAAATGTAGACATGGAGAATCCATATGGAATACAAGTTCCTCAGGGATGGAAGATACAGATCCCTACCGTACATATTTATGGGCAGAAAGACCCCCGTCGGTTGGCTGGGTTGAATCTGGCGAGCTTCTGTGCGGGAAAGAAGAAGGTTTGGAATCATGGGGGTGGTCATGATATTCCCAGGTTGTCGAAAGTTTCGAATGAGATTGCGGGATTGGTGAAGTGGTGTGCAAGTGCCGTAGAAGAGGAGAGAGAGGCTGAAGGGTTGTGATGTAGTATGATGTGATACGGATTGCATTTGAAAGAGCTTTGTAAGATCTTGGTTTCTATAAAGTTATGTTAACTGGAACTGGTTTCTTTTCTTCGAAGGGAGTATTTAATAAGAAGAAAGTCTAGCTACGCTCCTAAGGCCTGTTTACGACAATCTTCATGGGTTTGTGTATATTCGGTTGCTTTAGGGGCTGCCACCATGATCTTAGGACTTGGAAGGATATTACGAATATATTTAGACTTTGGGATATTCTTGCTACCCATTATACTAGATTAAAAATATTCTATACAAGTTACATTGAATTACATTATCAATACAATAAACAGTCTTACACCTCATCTCTTCTATCCATCTCTCTCTCTTGCCTCCTCTCCTAATCTACAAGGACCCAACGGAACCTTGATATCACCCGCATATCCAATATCTCCCTTCGCCTCTTCCAATTTCTTCGTCACCTTCCCTACCATTTTCGCGATCCATTTATCATCAACAGTAGCGCTGACAAGCGTCTTCTTGATTCCTTTCCGAGCCTTATAATTCATCACGAGATTCAATTAGTGACCGAGAAGAAGAAAAAGGGGCAAGGAATTAAGGAAATAAGATGTCGGAACAGAGCTGAAAGAAACTAAAACCCCCTCAAAGATGATGAGAAAAAAGAATCGAAAAGGGAAATACATATATACATACATCCTTCACCCCTCCCCTCCCCTCCCCTCACAATCCCCACCAAATCCTAAATCCGTGAATCTCCTCGTCCATCCATCCATCCATCCATCCATCCATCCATCGTTTCTCCTTTTCTCCTTCGACGGCCTTGCTCGCTTTCACAACACTCGCTACCTAATCTAAGAGCTCTCGATCCATCACTATGGTTGGGTAATTGTGTGTGTGTATGTGTATGTGTATGTGCATGCGCATGTGCTGCTATGCGCACTATACACGTATCTATCTCCTCCTTCTCCTTCTCCTTCTCCTTCTTCTTCTTCTTGTGATCCATCATCTCTTTTTTTCCCTCGCCCTCTCCCAATATCCACAACCCCGCTCGTCCAGATACAATATACAATATACTCACTCACTCACTCACTCCGACGCGACAGCAACCCCCCCCCCCCCCCCCCCTCAGAATCTCAAACGACGCATTTGCGTCCCCGAGCCACATCACATAACTTGCTTGCTTTGATGCTTTAATGCAACAGTGGATATCGTATGCGGAAAGGAAAGAAAATGGAGGGCACTTACTTGTGTGAGATTGGTTGTGGAATGGATGGGAGGTGGAGTGTGAAAGTGTGAATGTGGTGGGAGTGAGTTGTTTGTTGATGGGGCGTGGGGTTTGGGAAGGGGGGATGGGGATAGGGATTGGATTGGGAACTGGGCGAGGGGGGCGAGGAGGGCGGTGTGTAAATAGGAGGAATATTTTTGAAAAGTTTCGAGGAAAGAGTTTCTTGGATCCATTTGAATTTCTTTCATAATTCAAATGTCTTTCCTGATTATAAATTGGTTTTTACCTACTTTTAACTCAAATCCTTCGAGAAGGCATCTAATAAATCTCAATGAACAATTTAAATTTATCACATTTCATTTTACAAATTCAAGATCTTGTAAATATTCTCATTTTGATTTTGTTCCCTTCCATAGATAAATAAACCTAACTAATATACATGATAGCCTTAAGCCCGCATAAGACAATATAAGAAACCATTAAATCATCATAATAATCATAAATCACATGAATAATAAATATCATTTAATCGACCGCTCGCCTGCCTGTCGATTTCATTTACAAAACTCGATTGTTGGTGGTGTTTCCAAACTCAGAAGTCTCTCCCAATCTGTTTTCGCCCGAAAGACCATGGGTACCAGTTGATCCGGTCAAGCCAGAACCATGGGTGAGACCAGAAGAGGTTGTGTTATGTCCAGTGAGACCTGAACCGTGGCTCAAGCCTGGGGTACCGGTGGAAGTGTTGTTTCCAGTCAAACCGACATCATGCTTCAAACCAGTAACATTGTTACCCGAAGCACCGGTGTTGTAACCAGTCAAACCGGATCCGTGAAGACCAGAACCATGGCTCAAGCCAGTAGTACCAGTGGATGTGGTGTTGTGGCCGGTGAGCCCAGAACCATGGTTCAAACCAGTAGATGTGGTGTTGTGGCCAGTAAGTCCAGAGTCATGGCTCAAGCCAGTAGTACCGGTGGTACCGGTAGATGTGGTGTTGTGGCCAGTGAGCCCAGAGCCGTGGTTCAAGCCAGTAGTACCGGTAGATGTGGTGTTGTGGCCGGTGAGCCCAGAGCCGTGGCTCAAGCCTGTGGTACCAGCAGATGCGGTGTTGTGACCAGCTAGATTATCGTGCTTCAAACCGGAACCTGAAGTGTTGCCCAATGGAGCAGAGTTAATTTCATTATCTAATTCTCTACTCTTGCTGTGTTCATGTCCGCCACCTGTGGAGAAGCTGTGATCTTCACCGTGATCACGTCCAACTCCTCTAACTCCTTCATCACCAGGACGATGTTCATGTTGGTCAATCTTTCCCTCTCGAAGGGCAGCATTGGCTGCTGGATCATCCATGACTGGAGCACTGAAGATATGATCAGGGCCAGTGGAGTTATGAAGTGGAGGCTCGATGTTTGAGTTATGGCCGTGAGTGTTGTCAGAGACTTGGACGTTTCCGCGAGGAGCTCCTGGAACACCAGATCCTACTGGACCAGCTGATGTTGAGTGACCACTCTCATGGGGAAATCCGGTAGGTCCGTTGACACCACGGTTTCTCTCAACACCGTGGAGCTTATCTCCAAGGTCTTTGCCCACAGGCTTTTGGTCAAGACCGTGAGAGTTGTGATGCTTGTTGGCTTCATAAGCTGTTCCCGCAGCGCCTCCTGCAAGGGCGGCATCTCTGCCGTAGTGGTGACCTTCCTTAGAGCGATCACTATCGACCCTTGGGTCCACCTTGTTCTCAAGATTTGAGGAATGGGGGCCAGCTGTAGCGTTTCCGGTATTGTGGTGATGTTTATCAGCCCCGTATGCGGCAGTTCCGGCTCCACCAGCAAGAGCAGCATCCCGTCCATAGTGATGGTCATGTTGCTTTGAGAGATCGCTATCAACTCGAGGATCAACCTTATTCTCGAGATTTGAAGAGTGAGGACCAGCAGTAGTATTAGCGGAATTGTGATGATGCTTGTTGGCTTCATATGCAGCTCCACCAACAGCTCCAGCTACAGCCGCATCACGTCCATAATGATGGTCGTGTTGCTTTGAGAGATCACTGTCAACTCGTGGGTCTGTTTTATTGGCCAAGTTGGACGAGTGTGGCCCGGCAGTGGTGTTATGTCCATGGCCAGCTTCGTAAGCTCCGACTGGAACTACACCAGCAGCAGCAGAAGTACCCTTGCTACCATGAACACCGTCAGCCTCCTCAGCCCCACCACCTTCAACTAGACCTCTGGAGTGGGAACCGTGTCCGTGATGAGTGTGAGCATCTTCGGTAGGAACTCCGGAACCGCTCACGTGGGGATCCAGACGATTTGCAGTCTCCGTGGTGTGAGGCCCAGTAGTTTCTCGAATACCACCTTGATTGTGTTGGTTGTTATGATGGTGAATGCCCTCTCCAACAGCTCCTGCTGTGCCGATTGCGGCAGCGTCACGACCCAAGTGATGCCCCGAGGAACCAGTTGTGGTTGTGCCGTAAGCATCTTTAGTACCGTAACCAGATGAAGTCTTGTTTGGAAGACGGTTTCCATCCAAATCTGAATCAACTCTTGGGTCAGCGGCATTCAATGCAGCAGAGTTGTGTGTTCCGTGAGAACCCTCAGCATGACCATGAGTTGGATGGGATCCAAGACTAGTATTTTCATGCTTTCGATGTTCATGTTCAGCTAATCCTGCAGCACCAACTGCTCCACTTCCAACGGCTGCATCTCTTCCAAGGTGGGAATTTCCGTGACTGCCGATGTTATCTCTACCATGAGTGTTTAATCCATTTCCTGAAGGAATGCTAGTGACACCACCCAAGCCAGAAGTAGTGTTTGATGGAACACCAGCATTGTGTGATGAAAGGGGATCTCTAGTGTTGTGTCCTGTGAGCCCGGCTTCATGTGTGCGAGCTGCAGAATCGATGCCATGAGCATGTGTATTTGATCCAGTAGCGGTTGAACCAAATTCAGAATCTTTAGGTCTGTGAGTAACATTGTCTTGAGCAAGCCCTCCTGATGCATGGCTTATACCTGCTGTTGTGGGATTTGCGTGGGTGGTATGGGATGTATGGCTGGCATCGGTGACTGCGGGTGGGTTGGTTTCCGAGTGGGGGCCCTTTGCGAGATGGCTTCCTTCGCCAGCGTTCGAGTGAGCAGCTCCATGCTTTTCAGCCTTCTTCTCCTCTTTCTGCTCAATCTTCTCGGCCTTCTTCTCTTCCTTCACTTCCTTCTCGTGTTCAGGAGTAGTGCCGTGGCTATTCGAAGGTTAGCATTTGCCCGATTGGTAGGTGTAGAGAAGGTAACTTACAGGAGTGCCTTGATCTTGTCCATGATTGCGAATTTGAAGATTGTAGTATATTTGATGGGTGATATGTATGTAGTTAAGTTAACTGGTTGTTGGTGTACGTAAAAGTGCGATAATTAAGTTTGAGAACTAAGGGGTATCTTAAGCAAGAAGTAAATAGTATATGGGAAATGAGTCAAAAGGAGTATGGCGAGAGCGAAGTATTTGTATCATGGTACTTGGTCGAAAAACATCTTTGACAAGTATTTGACAAGCTAAATCAAGGTAATTGAGGGGTAGGATTCGACATGAACGATGTCGTCAGCCTCCACAACTTGCCTATGCACAGAAAGCTCGATATTCTCTTGTAGCTTGGTTTGATTGTCTCATAACGGGCTGGAAGGCTGGCTGATTGGCTAGCAAACGCGTTGTATGATGTAAAAATTGCCGGGAAGATGGCGCAACCAACGACCAAATTGTGGTGGAGTGAATTCTGTTGTTGATACCAAGGTCTGACCTCAAAGAAGCTCTCCATATCCACATCAGGTTAGCTTTGACACAGATTGCCTAGGTATGCATTGATGCAAGCACCTAGGAAATCTTGCATTTCCATCCTGTTTACCAACTATCACCCCCAAGATGACAATTTACCATCCCTCTCGTGACGGATGATGAAACTTGTGAATAAGATCTACCGACACACCGGGAGCTTCCAGCAAATTATGATGCCTTCCACTTCTCATGGCGGACTCGTGTGCTATTTGGGGAAGCACCAAATGCCAGCCAGACATCCAAATCGAATGAGCAAGAATCGAAAAGGCAAAAGAGAGATAAAGTTGGCAGGGACCCGCAAATGATCTGTTTGATGTTGCCGTGCCTGCAGTCAGGAAGGAATCTTTTACTGGCACGAAGCATACAACGTACCAAGGCTGTCCCCGCATTTCCAAGTTGCCCCTCTTTTCAGCCACTTTGTGTGGCGGGTTGACATCATTTGAAAGCGTGATCAAGTACCTATGAATTCATTATGATGCTCTCTCTCCAATTCTGTGCCTGTTTGCTTCCAAGTTTTCTCTCTTCTCTTCCCTCTTCCCTTCGCGCCACACAAGGCACAAGCCACATTAGAGAGAAATGCACCACCAGCTACCATCTGGGTTTGCATTCATTGTCTTAAGCCTTGTGGCAGCTTTACATGCTTCGAGGATTTCGAGTGAGCTTATTATGCTATGGTATGAAAGAACGTTCGTTGTGTTCCCTTCGCTCGCGGAGAAGGACATTCAGTTGTTCATACACGTAACTTGTATATATTTAAATAAGAACAATAGGTAGGGGGCATTTCGAAGTGGCTGGTAGGATTACAACGGGAACCACCTCTACTGTAATCCAGCTTCGTCAATTGAATTGACATCCAAAGGCTCAACACTCGCGTCAAAAGATATTGATAAAGCGAATTCATTTCACTGCACTTCTCTTCACTGGCGATGCTAAGCTGTCGTGCAATTATCGTCGTAACATAAACCAGAAGACCACGACCTCGTATTTGCGTTCATTTCACTCTTGGCAGCCATCACATGACTGTCGCTATTCTAGATGGCAGTTGTAATTGCGATGGAGACCACGGCGCGAAGGATCGTGTTGCATGTATGTTGGACGAGAACGATGCATATGTGCCTCCAGCTTACTTATTACTTGTTGTACACATCCTCAAACACTGAAAGAATAGGAATCAACCAGTCAACATCGCCCTCCGTCTCGTGATAATCCTGTGATTCAATCGTATTTCTATTTCTGGATTTGTTGCACATCTACTGATTTGGAATTATCTAGAATTTGCTCTGATAATTTGGAATAACGATGGAATTTGACATTGTTTCATGCTTACGAATTGCTTATTAGGTACCTTTCATGGGTCAATGATAATAAATCTTCCAAATCATTTCAATCTACGAACTGCTACATAAGGCGGTAAGGTGATCAATGCTCGAATAGCTTTGGACTATCTGCTACTGACATCACGTTGTCACCAACTACACGTACCTAGTAATGGCAATGGCAGTGAAATGCTTCATCTGTTCAGTCTGTGTATAGCTAATGCTAATGCTACGCCGACCATACGATACGCTTATGTACACACACCACTGACACACGTACCTATCTATGATATGTGATTTCGCTCGCCACTTCTTCTAACAATCTATATTTCCTTACAGAAAGACGCAATGTGATCGCCTTTCTCACAACACAGAGATCCAATCAATGCGAGCAATCACAGATTAGAGTGTCGGTTCAGCAGTCCCGGGCCGTGCTATCATCTTTACCTTTCTATCACAATAAGATCATCCCGATGCGATCCCTTTGCTCCGGACTGGCAATATCAAAAACGCGGGGGATCTGTTGTCCTACGCCAAACTGGGGAATATCCAATTTTTAGCCCATCAATATTATGTTCTCTGCGGTGCAACCTTACCTTCAGGTACGTGCAAGGTGGTCGACAGTGGATAAATGGATATGGAGGAGATGGGATAACCTACTGTAAAGATCTTGGATTGTGGGCTCGACGCTTCGAGACTTACTTCGGTGACACCCAGCAGACCAGCAGCCAGCTCAAAGAAGACGGATGAGACTTGCAGCGTTGAAATGGACCCCCTGATTCTCGGTACTCTGCTCGAGCACCCACGTAATATGATACCCGAGGATACTAGGTATACGGTACACGTTGCCCAGCGTCACCGCCGTTCGATTGCAACCCCCCTGGTGAGCGAAGGAGTCCCGAGTGCTGTGTACTGTATATAGCAGAAAAGAACCAATGGCAACTCATTGCAAGCTGAAAAACAAAGCCACGATACTAATCATGTTGCCCTGCGAGCAGACACCTGGTGAATCACCAAAAGTTTCTCCGAGACCGATGCATTAGCCAGGATATGTATTTGGCATATGCATGGTACAAATGAAATTCTATCGTCTGATCACCCAATCCATCCAGAATCCCAACGAGCCGGCCGTCCTCGAATCTCCACTCCCAAACTCTGAATCTCGTATCCAATACTCATCGAGTCCCGATACCTCTTTGGGGCATGATGCCCGATGTGTCTGGAAGGAAGAGGAAGAGGTCCCGACGAAACATGTCAGGGATCCGAGAGGCACCAGCCAGGGCCTTTACCCCGCACGCGGTTTCCCACTCGCTGATCCTCCCCAGCTATGTCACTGGCCTGTCTGTCACCTGCAGCACTGGAAATCTTTTTTGGTAACTTTCTGTCAGATGTAGTGCAACCATTCGCGCGCAAGAAGACCTCCAACATCATTTCGAGATCGTTTTACTCAATCCTTTCAGCTCGGCCGTTCCAACTCAATTTTTGTAACATTGAACGAGGGCGTTCGGTGGAATATTCGAAAAGCATATATCTGTCTGTACCTTATGCTCTGCACATCTCGCTAGCATGCTTCTGTATACCAAAAAGGCTCCTCCGAAAGTTCCCAAGAAAAGATCAAGAGCCGGTAAGTGTCGATTCACGATTTCGGATGAGCATGGCTAATATGAGCTGTGAAAAAAGGATGTATACATTGGTGAGTTGCCTCATGATGTAGCTGATTTGATTGATTTGATTGATTTGCGTCGTACTAATTGTGACATAGTAAGGAAAAGGTATGGAATCTGACCAACAATCAACCCATGCAAGTCTTTAACAACAACCGCAGAAAAAGAAATGTAACGAAGAACGTCCGCAATGCAATAGGTGTATAGAACGAGGTCTGCAATGCGAATATGAAGCAGTAAAGCCACGAAAACGAAGAAGGGCGTCCTACGCGGATTCTGCCCTCTCGCTCGAATATGGCTCCCCAGGCTCCGATCGCGAAGGATGGCCGCGACAATATTCGCAAGGGCTTAGCATAATTACAGACAAAAGTACGGAAGATGTGCCAAACAAGTGGGAGGAAACGACGGAATATCCATTATCTGCAACTTCTGAGCAGTCGGGCTTTACTTGGGGAAGCTTTTACGAGAATGACAACGACGTAGAGGAAATAACACGAGAAGATCCATATGACAACTCTTCTCCTGGCAGTACACTGGTTCGATCACGAAGTCAATATCCAGATTTGGCGATGATTGCTCCTTCACCGGTTGCATCTCCTCTCCTCGAATTTAGTTCGCCAGTTTTTCTAGAATTTGCCGAGAGAAGGAATCGAAGGGCTCTCGTCGACCATTTCTGCAATACTCTGTCTCATCTCATTGTGTTCAAAGAAGATACGGGCAATCCATTTCGGCAACTTATTCTACCATTGTCTCACGCCAGTTCGCCAGTGATGAATGCGATATTCGCATTAAGTAGTGCGCATATGGAATACAGGGGGGTAGAAAATGAAGAGAAATCTTCCGACTTTCACAACAATGCTTTACAAGGGCTGGCGAAGCTCATTCAACAAAACGATCAGGCAAATAGAGAAGAAATTTTAGGCGCAATAATGTTGCTCGTTTACTACGAAGTAGTAAGTAATATTACTCCCGGATTAATTATTGTGGCGCAAATTGATCATGTGTTAGCTCGTACAACGCGGAAATTCTAGTATTGTACATGGTCATCTGAAAGGAGCCATGACGATTATGGATTCTAGACATCAGGAACCGAGTCCGACGAGCCTATTTCTGGAGCGGGTATGTTCTCCGTTGATTACCATACGGGCTTGTTTCTAATTAGCCTAGGCCTTTCGATTTTACGATGTCATCACAGCTCTTTCTCTAGGTACACCTCCAACTACTACCACACAGCCTACAGCAACCCCATTTCCTTTGCCATTTTCACCCAATGAAGCAAACAAAAATTCACCATTAGATTCGGTCGACACACTCCTTGGTCTTTCGACAGAGCTATGGCCAATCATTCATCGACTTGCACATCTGCTATCTTACAAGTCTTCTCTCCAATCCGCAATCGAAAATAATCAGTTGAGTAAAGCAAGTGTTTTACGGACTGAATTAGAAAGCACATCTCAAGCTATAGAAATGGCTCTTACGAACTGGAAACCAAATTTTGTGGCTAAAGGGCCTTCCTCGCCCAGGGAGAACAACGCAGAAGACGATCCTTCTTTGAAGTATGATATCACTCCCGAAGAAGCACGTATGCAAACTATTCTCAACAATGCCGAAGCATATCGCCACTCCGCATTTATATATCTGTATCGTACCATTCAATCTCACCCCAGCTCCCACCCTTTGGTCCAAAAACATACAAATCTTTCTCTAATCGCCTGTGCCAATGTTGTCGGACTAGCGGAGCTATGCGATGATGCTCCAATGTCTGCACTATTATGGCCATTATTTGTGGCAGCATGCGAAGCTGAAACGGAAAAGGATAGGGAACTAGCGACGAAGGCGTTTGGAGGAACAGAGAGGAGACAGGGAATGCAGAATATTTTCCGTGCTTGGGAAGTGGTGCAAGAGGTTTGGAGTAGGGCAGATAAGGGGATGTATGAGGATGGGGATTGGCGGGAAATTTGTGATAGCAAGGGTTGGAACATTGTTCTGGGATAGGGAAGGGGTTACTACAGTCAAAAACGTCACACGTACGACAAGTGGTAATAATTTGTTCAGTATTACGTTCTTGCTTAGAAGATTGGGAGGCATATTCATTATCTTTCCGTGTTCACTACGGCTGGACTGGGGATTCTTGCATCCAAAAGAAGAAAAAGCCGTTTATATCTTTGAGGGATAGCGGCGAATGTTAACATCCAACTTTGAGTGGGTAGATTTACGAGTCGCAAGTTACCAATGGACATCACCTCTGGTTTTAGTCGTGGAGGGTAGGATGAGATGTTACTTGGATATTAATTTGATGATTCATGAGAAGTTTTTTGAATCCATTTTAGGACAAATGTATGGTATTTGGGGAAGATGGCCCTGGAATTGGCATTGACATTGGATTGGCGAGGAGTTGTATGTATGGTTGTATATTGTTAGTCATGGTACGGAGTATATATCTGAAGGTTGAGGTTGATATCCAAAATGAAAATGAAAATCGAAATTGTCATTACACTCCGGAGGCCAGGTGTTCAGAGCGTTTTCTTGTTTGCATAATAAGGGGGAAAGAAAAGTAACTCGAGAATAAAAATTGGGATTTCGCCCTGTGTGATTTCAAGCATGGTCGATTAGCGCTGTGAATTGCATAGGATATACTATGTGTACCTCGAGGGTCCAAAATTTAGTCTTGCTTGCCTTTCATATTCTGAATAGTAAAAGCGTCTGAATATGCAATGAAATTCGAACATATGAAATAAATGATCATGGTCATGATATTTCTATAGCGTATCCATCTCATTCTTTCCTATGCTACACCATCCCAATCCGATAGATTCAATCTCGACGCAGTATAGCATACCATAGCATAGCATACCAAGCGAATCAACCCCAGCCAAGTATAAATCCCACTCACAACCTACTTACGCACTCACATTCCTCTAAAATAGCTTAATTGACAATTTTCCACCCCAGCGCAAAACCTGAGTGTTTCTCCATTCCTTCAACTCTTCTACGATATCGATATCGATATCAAGATCTCGCGCTGCTTGCTTCCTTATCCCCGCTTTCTCATTCCCCCTCGACGTCCCTACGCGAGAATTCTCCTGCGCCTCCTCTTCTTGGTGGGTTAGAAAGGAAAAATCGCTAGCTAGCTCTCGGTAGTATGTGTCGGCGTCTTGATCGTCTGTGATTGAACTGCTTACACCGCTGACTCCACTGCCGGAGCGAGCGCGGTCTGGAGAATGAGGGGTGTGCTTGAGAGGGAGGAATTCTAAAATGAGTTCGCGGAGGCCGGGGTAGAGGGGGGGTGCGCGGCGGTTGGGTGGGGGGTTTTGAATGCTGTGGATGGTGCGTTCTTGGTGGGTGAGCTGCTGGAGGAGGGTGAGGAGGTGGGGAGTGGGGTTTGGGGGGGAGTTTGGGGAAGGGTTTGGGTTTGTTTTGCGCGGGAGAGAGGTGAGGGTTAGGGTGTGTAGACGGGGAGTGTTGAGGGGAGAGAAGGGGAGTCCGTGGTGCGTTACGATGGAGTGGTGCATGCGGAGGATTTCGAGACGGGGCTGCCATTCTCGTGTGAGATATGGGATGCTGTGTTCTTGGGTGTGCGGGTCGAGATGGGATTTGGCTCCGGTGGGTGGATGGGCGCGGGTTGGTCCGATGTCGAGGACTTGGAGAGACTGGAGATTGGAGGTTGAGGTGTTAGTTTTGTTTGTTGGGGATGGGGATTAAGAGGCTTGGGGGTGGGAAATACGGGTTGGTGCTAGTTGGATGGAGAAGTAAAATGTGTATGTATTTTGAAAAATACAAAAAAGGAATATTGGAAGCGAGAAAAGGAACTGATAATAGAAGGAAAGGACTTTGTGAGTTGTTTAACTGTTTAAACTTACATTGGTACTGGCGAGGAGGAGTTTAGGTGCAAGAGCTGTGAATTTGTTGTTTGATATGTAGAGGTGTGTCAGACCCGTGACCAGCAAAAGGTTATCTTCAGCATTATTTCTTCGCTCGAGAATATTAATCCCGTGTCTAAAACTTTCAACTTCTTGAGTACTGTCGGGGCGAAGTGTAGTTGTAGCAGTTGGGTGTGGGTCATTGCTTTCGTTAGTCTCGCGGTAAATGGGAGGGTCTTCGAACAGTTCATCGTCTGTTGTGCGGAGTGGACCATGCTTGCGATTTGGTAATCGCTTTAGAAAACAGCCTCGTATTAGAGAGTAGATTACATTGTCTGTCAAGAGATTATCTCGAAGGTCTAAAGACCATATTTGGCCTCTGGAGTGGGTCACTATGGGTGGTAACATGGTATCTGTTAATCTCAGACCGCGTAGCTTCAAGATCCTAAGTTTGGGAAGGGTTTGTACGGTGAATATGGTTTTCCAATTTGTGCTCCGGGCTGTCTCAGATGCGTCGAGATATATTAGGTTCTGGGTTATGTTATGATTGAGAATCAGGGAGAGGTTGAAGGTATTGCAACCAGCCGCGCTTAAGAATTCTGGCTGTGGCATCCCATTATGATTATCTGGCAGGCCAGCGCCAGCACCTAAATCGTAGTCTTCAGAGCATGTTGGTGCGAGAAGAATGCAATTGAGGTTTGGAAAATGCGTGAAGAACTTGAAGAACCACTCAGGCTTCAGATGGGGTCCGAATATCACGCAATCTTTAGTCTGAGCTCTGTCACGTCTGATCTCGTGCAGTGCACGCAGGTCGAGAATTCGAACTCTCTTGCGCGTCCGGAGATCACGTTTTGGAGAGGCAAGGAAGAATCGGGTTACAACTTCTGGTTCTAGTCAGTGGACAGCTCAGCGGAATTGATAAAATCAAACTCTCACCACAAGGCTGTTTTCTTTGGGCTAGGTCTCGGAATGGGTTAGCCCAAAGATAATTGCCCAGTTTCTCATTGAAGTGCGAATTGACGAGAGAGCCAAAGTAGAGATCGGAAGTGTTAAGATACGGAGCGATGAGGGTTGCAACATCTTTGTTGATCTCATGATATGCAGGGAGAGGATCCTCCATATTGACTGAAATTGACCGATCAAACCGCTTGAATTATCTGTAAAGCTCCGTGTTTGACATGGAAACATTGCTGTCAACAGCCAATGACTTTAGAGGAATCTTAGGAAGGTGCAACGCTATCAAGTGGATAAGCGATGCATCCCCATCTCCCCAATAATCGGCTCATCATTTGGAGGTTCGATGATGAGATGTTTGCGATGACTCGAAACGTGATCACCCAAAATTGCAAGCAGCAGAAGAATCTACTTTGAAAAAGTGACATGCTGAAGAAGATTCCAATCATCCTGTCTGTGGCTATGCTCGGATGTCGGAAACCCCAACAATCAGCAATAAAGAAGTTTGGGGCGGATGGCTGCTTTACCGATTTTAGACAAACACTCATCGCTTGCGATTCCTGATATATACTAATATATCGACAACAGGACTAGATGATGTTATCATACACACCAAATGATACGAAACGTGAAGAATCTGATACGAACATGAGCCTGTGGTAGTAAAAGTTTAATGAGGCTGGCTGTGGCTCTTCAATGTTCAGTCAGTGCAATTATAACAATTACCACGAAGCATTTACCGAAATTCGGTCTATCATCCAACAGTCGGCTCTTCCATCGCCGTCTTACAGCGGGTATTCACAGCTGGATTGAATGAGTTGGAATAATCGCTCTCAACGTTGATTTACTGATGCCATTCCATGTTGAGTGTTATTACTCACGCCTTTCAATTGACATGCTGACCAAATCAGGTTAGTTAACTGGTTGACTCATGTGGGGCAACGGTGTGAGCTTCAATACTATATGTAGAAGTAATTTAGAGCCATGCTCATGATTTATTGCTATCGAGACTGGACAACCAACCTAAAAAAGTCTTGCCCTATTCATTTTCTAAGGAATCTACATCCTCATCGATATCATGCATCTCCCAAATTGCAACGCCGAGACACGACCAGAGGTTTTACGTGACTTCATCCGTCAGAATCCTCTTGGTATCTTAACAACTGCGATCAAATCGGAATCTTATCAATTTCTTCAAAACAGTCACATTCCCTGGATAATCGACGCCGACTATGATGGCAATACAGATGGCCTCGGAAGACTTCGCGGTCACATTGCACGACAAAATCCTCAGGCAAAAGCCATCATAGAAAGTTGCACAGCAGACGACAAGTCACCAGCATCAAATGTTCTCGAGAATGACGTTCTCGTATTGTTCAACGGACCAGTCCATCACTATGTGACACCCAAGTTCTACACACAAACTAAACCTGATACTGGAAAAGTAGTTCCCACCTGGGATTACGAAGCCGTGGAGCTTTACGGTAAAGCAAAAGTCTACTATGATACAAAGGCTGCTGAGTCCGGAGCTTTTCTCGCAAAACAGTTACATGATTTATCTGATCATATGGAAACTTCAGTAATGGGTTATGGCAAGACTGCAGGAACACATCCGTGGAAAGTGGAGGATGCGCCCGAGCGGTATATTGAATTGCTCACCAAGAACATCATTGGGATAGAAATTGAGATTACTTCTATGTCGGGGAGGTTCAAGTGGAGTCAAGAGAAGAATGTTAAGGATAGAGCTGGTGTGATTGAAGGATTCAGAAATTTGGAGACGCCTAGTAGTGCACTGCTCTCTGACAAGGTCGAAACGTACGCTGCTCTTTTTGATGCCAATAAAGCAGCAAAAAAGGTGGAAGTATAGTTATTTGATGGGGGAAGGAAGTTTTGTATTCGATAATTCAGTGTTGTTGTTTTGTATTGATACCAGTACATTGTTTGGCTTCATTCGATCTCGAAAGTAATTTCGATAGTCGATTGAGATTGACTCTTTATGTGCTTTGGATTGCATGCTTCGAGTTGAAGTTATCATGTGTTCAGGGAAACCGCAATCTTTTATCAAAATTATCTTTCCTTTCATGATTCAATCAGAAAGCAACTATGTTTATACAATACGAAGTACAACAAATGATGAAACCCGGTATTAGATGCGGGATCTAAAACCAGATTCTGCTCTCCATTAAGACTCGGTATACTTGGTATTCTGACTTTCCACATTAGCTCCTTCATCCCAAACCCCGTAAGAGCCATTTCCTAAACTAAGAGTCATTGATTCGTTCTGCATAATACCTCTCTCAGTATTCGCTACAATGAAGTGAAGCAAATTCTTCCCTTAGAATCAACTCTATTAGAAATGCTACGTCCTTGTAGATGGAAGTCTGGTTGAATCTATCCCACGTGCAAGAATCTACACTGGAAAGGGAAATCGTCTTTTGAACAGTTTTGAAAAGCTTCAGAAAATGACTGTCAGAACAGTTAAAATAGTGAAGTTTGCTAGGGATCCATGTTTTTAGCATAATGGACTTGGGTACATACCCTCGCACTGATAGATACCTCACCGAGAACGGCTACTGCACATTGCTGGCACATCATTTCCTGAGCATCTAAACCCGAAAACTTAGAATTGTCGAAAAGAGCAAGAATGCAGGACTGCAGTGGTGATCATGCCCATAGCAAGGCTTTGGATGAAGCCTGAAATTATTGATCAATCTCAAAAACTCATGTAAAATGGCCATGTGAGTATTTTCATGATTCCTGGCTACACATAAATACTCTCGGCATAGACTCCGATGATAAGAAGATCAATTTCACTGTTATAGTTATATAGGGCACCATTTTCGTAAAAGTTAACACGATTCGGGACGGGTTTCGGCATCTTCCATGGACCGGCATCTTCTATAGACAAACATCAAGCCGCATTCTCAATCGCTAAGCTAACCATCCACAAGCAGAATTAGAGTCAGTATATACATACCAGTTATTAAACCGATAATATAGCAACCCAACGTTACACGAACAATACCGACCTGGTTCTGGCATGTCTCTCGTCCGGGAAATTACACAATCCATGGCTTGAAAGCCTCTTGATCTGTAATATATATCAATCTACACGGACGCGATCAATATACTCGTGACCTCTCTCGAGCTTGAGACCTTTGTTCACGCAAGGGGTCGATTTGACATACGACAACGGATGTACATAGTCTGAGATATCAAAAATAGATAGATTGGATGGAGATTGATGCGGACTAATGCACTAGCCCGCGCATTATGGGTATGCAAATGTGTGTAGCCGTCGTACCTGCAGTATGGAGTGCATGTTTTCTGAGGGGAAACGATGGGATCGTGAGATTTCGTTGTGTAGGTTGGGATCTTCGCTTTTTACTCAACTGTCCATGTATTGTTTAAGAGTCGTTGGGGACAGGAATACTGTACCTACATGCTGTCACTGATTTTCCCTCACTCATACTATGTGATTCTTGAATACAGCAACTAGACACTTGATAATTAGGTATTTAGATAAAGTCCAATATTAAGTGAATATACGACAATATCAACTCTTTCCCAAGCTCCGATGCCCAAAATAAGTCCAGCCAAGTACAATAAAATACAATCCAATACCAATACAACCCAATACCACCAATCAATACATACCAATACATCAGAAAGCTGGAATACGAAAGTTCTGTCTCCTGTATCTCTTGTGTAGTTTTCCAAAAGCTTCCCCTCTATTTTTCAATAGTAAATAAGTATAAATATGCCAATCCACCAAAACGCGGTTGGTAAGAATGAAAGTGAATGCCTTTTTCACGAGATCTCCCCTGCGCTTTTTCTTTCCATCTACAACCCGCCGACTATGTTTTCTCAGATTAAATTAACAGCATTCCCGGCTTCCTCATCTCAAAGCTGTAAATAGTGAAAATTCCTCCAGTTGATGATACAAGGCTTTCTGACACTAATATCAATAAACACTCAACCTAGTCCTGACCGTGGCGGATTTTGCTTCCGAGTCCCCATGCTTACGACTCTTTTTGCCCATCGACTCCCATTCTTTATCGGCGTCTGGGTGCCATTCCGTTCGAGCGGCCTTCCGATTCCGCTTCCTGTGGAGATCGACGTGCGATTTTAGATTATCTGTACGCCCGAATTCTTTCACGCAGAAGGGACATTTGTGTTTGGGGGCAAGCTGGTCGTGTGTGTGCTCGTGTCGCTTCAGGTGTTCCTGTCGTTGAAATTTCCGGTTGCAGCCAGGGTGGAGACAGGGCAGCTTGTTTCTGTTTTGCACTCGAATTGGTACGGTTTCTCGCTTTATTTTCCTGCGGGCGGTGGCTTTTGTTGGGGTGGTTGCTTGTATTCTTTGTAGAGCAGCTGCGCTTTGGGGGGTGTCGAAGTACGGTCTTCGAAATTGCTGTTGTCGTATGGGAGAGATGGACTCTTGTCTGAGGTCTTGATAATTTGTTGGTGGAGCGAGATATCCTGTAGTAGAAGTCCCTGCGGGAGAACTGTTGTAAGATCTCTGAGTGTTGAAATCCGATGAGGGTGTTCCAAATTTGATAGGTGTGAGTGGGCCAATTGGAGAAGACTGAAAATCGGCAAACGTGTCGATCAAAGTTGTTTGTGCCGGGTCCACATAATCCATGGCTCCTGAAGATTCAGATGTTGAAGTTGGTGAATACAAATCGTCCATAAGTGATGGGATATCACTTGAAGGACAATGTGTTTCAAACGACCCAAAGGCAGCAGGTGCGTAGCTTTGGAAGTTGGCATCAAAGGCAATTGTAGGATTTGCATCGGCCAACACCTTTCCGTCATCCATACCAAAGAACGCGTTAGGCTCTTGGAAGCCGTTAAGCATGTCTTGTGTTATGGCTGACATAGCACAGAATGCATTGCTACTTGAGCTTCCATATCGATCTGGGAGGTTGTTGTAGTCATGGAAAGACAAATCCTCCATCTTGACGGTCTCGTCGAAAGACGGACGTCGAGTAATTGAGCTCGCAGGTGTGCCAGCATGAAGTTGCAAAGAAGAGTCCCAAGAAGAGTTCAATGACTCGGTATAAGACTCACTCGCTGATGGAGCGAGAGTACTTGTAGGTTGATTGATTGAATAGGAATTTTTCCTACTCTCGTACACTAGCATAGCCATGTGGGGGGTTAGATAACTGTAATTTTGAAGCAAAGACTAGATAGTGCTGAGCAGTTAATATGGGATATGCTGTAGTTTTTCACATCAAGAACTTACGATATTATAGGTGCTCTGCACTTTGTATGTATCCTTGAGAAAGGTTGAAAACGCTATGTCTATTCAGTGAGTCAATGAGCTTCAGTGAATTTGGAGTTGTCCAGGGAGATTCTTGCTCTCATTTATGAATATAGTTATGAATGTCTATACCATTGACGCCGTGAAAACCGGCATCATTACCAATATGGCCACTCCAGAAGGGATATTGCTAGGCAGAACTTACAGACTATTGCACTTGTCAAGACAGATTTAAGTCGCGTTTTGAGTCGCGTACTGTTAAAGACTGTAGTGCGGCACACGCAAGGCTCGTGTATTTCAAGATCAAATTGGGATCAGTTATACCCTTTCTAAGAATCGAACGCTGGATCTCGCTAATTGAGAGATTAGTACTGTTCAGGAACGCGCCGTTGCACCAAGGAAAACTCACTAGATATCTGCCGATTCTGTAAATTACAGCAAGGGGATTAAGGAGTGTGTTCGACTTCCGGAGAAGGATGAAAAAACAGTATAGTACAAGTAGAACTTCTGAGACGAGCTATTGTTCAGTGTTAATCGTGTGGTACCTTGCAGAATAGCTTCAAGATCCCTTGAGGGGGGGTTAGTTCTCCCTCTTTAATGGCCCTCGCCTCACGAAAGCCGAAATAATACATGTCAAATGATGGCGAAGAAGTCCTCGAGTAGGTTGGATCAACACTAGTCTGTCAAATTGTGGATTGTGGGGTTTTCACAAGACACGGATGATAATCTATTGGTGAAAGATCAGGAGAGGTAGTTGTGGGCTTGGTCTCACTATTTCGTACATATGCAAATTGGTCTAATACAACAGGGATCCATTGCCAGAAAGCAAAGAATTATGCAGGTCCTCCTTCCACATCACACCTAAAGTGAACTGAAGAGCTGTGAAATCCTTGGTATAAATCCAGTGATTTACACAAGGTTGCCTCCCTGGGTGCAGATCTACGATCGCGCATTCTCCAAACCGTTTGTAATAAGCCATTTATGTGCCTATTACGAGGTTGAGTTTTTCGCGAAGAATGAGACGACGGTGTCTGGAATGCTCAACATAATGAGGGCTTCTGGTGTTAACCATCGTGCTGATTCGCGAGATTGAGATCTATCAGGCCTCACTCGCGGGTCCAATCGACCTTGGAAAGTCTCGATTGATTGTTCAATTGAGACCGTCGAGCCCTCGAACGATGTGCGTTATCTCAACAAAATGCTTTGTTCGTGCGGATGTTCCAGAAAGCATGTGATGATTGGCCAAGTAGTTGTTCACAATACTTCATGCGACCAATCAAGTTTGATTATGACACAGCAGCTAGTCGCGCTTACTTCTGCCAATAATCCAATAAATGAGAAAAGCCTCCGCCACTTGATAGACGCCTCCGAGGCCAAGATAGAGAGCTGAAATAGCCATCAAAGCTTTTTGTGGCTGATCTACGTACGAACTATTAATCGGGAGAAAGACCTCAAACCGTATCATATATGATAGAAAATGCAACCAATGAAGCAATTCCCACGGGGAGTGTAGAATGTGCCCAATCAAAACTTCGGACTTAACAGCACGCGAACTCTTTTCTGGTGATATTCCTACGGCACAATTCCGGGCTCCAACATACTCGTCTTAGTCGGTACGGAGGTACAGTCAGACCAGACCGCGAGAGAACGGAAAGGGTGCATGTTGAGGTTGAGCCGAATAGGGATTGTATCTCTCCTTCATTCCGGCAAGCCTTTATTGGGTCGGCTCGGCTATCAATGGAAGAGGAGTCATATATGATATCGCTCGTATTGATTCGGGACGAGAGTGAGAACTGCCAATATATACAAAAAACAGATTTCTTCTATCTTGCCGATTATTGCGAGCAAAAAACAAACAAAATTTGTTGCGTTTGTTAGATTAATATGACAAAAGTCCTGGACCAACAATAAAGCCAGCGCATCATATTTCGTTGCCCTGCCTACCTAGGCATCATCCGATGTCAGGGTCCCCAAACTCGGTAGTAAGATACCCTGCAAGTATTACTACTAACCAGTACCAAGGGACTACTTTTCCTTACCATCTTGTCAACTATCATAACTATGCAGCAAGCAGAAATTTGGTTGGGATAGTTCCTAAAACCATTAAAGTTTTCTTACTTGTCAATCAAGCGACAATTGACTGCAGCTTCTATTTTGGCTAGCTACATATTCATCTCCGCGCCCTCTGCATGCTAGAAACTTACTAGGTCAATTCTGGAGTAAAAGATGTGATACGTTGTGCATTTTCATCACTACCATCAAAAGCGCAGATGTTGCAAGACTTAAATGTTTTATGAGGTGAAATTTCACGTATGTACTCTTTCCCAAGATATTTCGGCTTGCTTATGCGGGGTTATTCGAAAACCTTCATGCAAAATTACACGCGATTAAATTTGACAATTAAGTACCATTGGCCAACCGAGCTGAACACGGCTTACTGCTGCACCATGTGGTTAGAAAGACTGTGCATTATCTGACTACACTGCGCTCTTCCCGTATGAACCCAAAGAGAATTCCCTGCATACTTGGTAAACCTACCAAGGCCAGTAACATATTCATGGGGCAATGCATGCTCGAACGGAAGGAAACGATAGTCTAAAATATCGCCACTACAACTGGAGACTGAAGTCAATTGCTCCAATATGCAGTGGTCCTTAAGAGACACTTCCACATGCAATTGACGACTGGGTGAGAAGATGCTAACAGAGGTTAAAGATCCCCCAAAATCTAGGGTTCTTGCATGTGGATTTATCAACTTCTGTAGCCTTTGCATTGCATCCAACCACCACACTCTTAAGAGTATTCATCCACCAGAAAATCGTTCTGTTTTCCCTGTCAACTTCACTGGCATCCCTGAAAGACGTTGTTGGAATTGCTGATATCAGTTTCTTCCTCGCACAGCCAAAGCATGTGTAATGGGTCGGGAAAACCATTCCACCCTCGCAAGACAGAGTTACATTGACTGTGAAAGGTCTTTGAGGAGATAGTTGGCTCTTGGCAGACTCATTATTTCATCTATAAGAAGGATAGAGAAGCTTAGTGAAAGCATGCCCTCATATCTTCTTCATTCGCCAGAAGTCTCTAGCCATAGATCTCCTCATCATTCTTCTAAGGACTTTATTCATACATCTCTCATCCGCAGACTCTTTGGCGAAGTTTGAAACCAACTATCTTCCAACCTCCACACTGATAACTTGCTCGTCAGCCTTTCGCAAAATGTGCCATACTTACATCGAAAAGTGCTGGAAATGCTCTAAGCCCACCGGGACTCAAGTGGTCACGAATTGTGACAAGAAGCCCTTTTGTGTGATGTCAACATCAGAATTGGTGCCATTAGGCTCTTGTCGATTGCACAGAAATACCGATAGCAAGTTAGAGCTCTTTCCTTGAAGGTTATCTGTAAGTGATTCTCACGATGACATTTCATAAAGCTTCAAGGCTCACCATTTTAGGATAGTACTATGATGGGTAGGCTGATCAAGTTTGTAAGTAAATACCGATTTTGTGTTTAGTCGGGAATCTTTATGCTGTATCTGGACGAGTGTGACTATCCACTGCAGCTATCAATTCCACGCACTAGATTTCCTTGTCCACTTCAGCCATTCATGTCACACAAGTGCTTATGACTTTCGATTTGAGATCTAACGGCGCAAATTTCCAGGGCCGCGCAACCTCTCGCTACCTCGGAAGCAATTAATATGTACCACAACATATTTCGGTTCTCACACCGGGTTTGGGATCTCTAGTCTAATTGCTGTCATCATCGGCGTGGCGCACAGTGTGGGGAACTAGAACTCGAAATTGGACCCTGATGTTTTCCTCGTGTAACCTTCCACCAGGTATGCAACTTTCGGCGTCGCTATGTTTTCATTTAAAAAGGAGTCTAGTGTAATGGGTCTTGTGGCTATTATCTATTTCTGTATCTAGCTTTCGACTGCCGGTGGGAGATTTGCAACCATCTTTGAGGACTTTGGTCTTGGGAGATACAAATGACGAAATCTTCATGATGAATTATGAAGTCTAAATCATGCATGAAATGCCAATGCTCCAAATAATTACATTGTTTAGAAGTTGGCCATAATATTGTGTTCGTAACTTCCACACTGGTAAAATGGGAATGTTTTTTTTTTGTTTGAGATTTCGGCGCAGTGGTCGACGTGCATGAACTAGGTTAGAAAGAGGGTAAGCCCCTAGGGAATTCTGGAACACTGTCAAAATCCTTGTGCGTACTATCCCATCCTTGAAGCAGAACCTTCTCCACAATTTTCTTCATCCACATCTAGCAGCATGATTCCAGCGGGGTTTTTTCTTGACAAGTTCCCTCCGACACGAGGAAATGAAAACCTGCGGACCTGTAAGTCCCTGCATTCAACGATAATAAGGTATGGAATGCAGTCACCTATTTCTAAGATTACTGACTTTTAGAATTACTGACCTTGGGGGTAGCATATGCAGAACGCCCCCGCTCTTCCGGAGTTCTATGGAGTGCCAATGTAGTGGAAACGAATAATCCTCGCTCGCTTCAAGCGCCCCGAGCAATTTAATGCTACCTGAAGTTACTTCGGTAGTAGTTGTGTGTAGCACAAGAAGGTTACAATTCACACGTCTACCAATGAAAATACAAAGGAGTGGAAAGATGATGCTGACTTTTTGAAATTTGTAGAACCTGGCCTATATTTCAAACTCTTTAAGTCAAGCAACAAAACGGTCATATTTCGGAAATGTAGCCCATTTTAATGGAAGATAACCTACAGGTTCTTGATTTAGGCTGACATATTATATCTACCGAATATTTTGGACTGGTCAACTTGCATCGCCGACATGTAACTCATAACTCAAAATATACACGTTAGATCTACGGTCTATGTCCCGCCGAAGTCGCGGGCCTACCGACTGCGGCTCCCGAAGATGCATGAATTCGCATCTTGTGATAGCACACTAGATACAATAGGCAACTGTCCCGCCAAGCTCCATCATCATGATCCAATCAAGATCCAAGAGTCGATATTCCCATCGACCTGATTGGATTTGAAACGATCGGAGGGTTTCTTGCTAAATCGGAAGCATTTGATGCAGGATATCAATCTCCAAGCGGGTGGAACGTTGGGAACAGCGCACGCCTCAGTTAATAAATCTTTGCCCTGAAGAGACATCTTTTCTTGGTATCCGGATCCAGAAATAAGCTTGTATCCGATGAGCCATTGGATGTTGTGCGGTGACATCGAAATGCTGTCGATGGACCGTCAAGGCCATCAATAATGCGTTTTTTTGTTGTGAATCTCGATTCCGGCTATTAGGCTACATTATGCAATTGAAGTCTCCGTTATGGAAAGATGAACTCAAGTTCTTACACTTGCCATTACTTTAATAGCAAAATAGTTCGAATTTCAATCGAGGCAACTCCTGTTTAAAAGTGTTGTTGGGGTGACAGATACGAAAGTACGATGGCTGTAGTAGATTGTAGCTCGAGTACAAACCAAGCTTAATTGCTTTCATCACCAGGCGTGTGTTTCTTGCAATTATTATTATACTGCTAGCATCTAAAGTGGGATTGACCGTAACTTTACTTATATTCTTGATATTCCCTAATCTTCAACTTCTTCAGTCATCGAACAGCTTTGATCCATGGAAACTCATCTCAAAATAATATCAAACTGCCCAAAACTTTGAAGAGAACTCTATTCACTCAATTGAGAAAGATGTCTTTGTCTCGATGCTCAAACCTTGCGAGATCGCCTTTGATATACTTCTCCTGCACTTGAATCAATACTTTGGGATGAACAAAAACACATAACTCCTTCCGCGCCCAGCACTCTCATCAAAAGTTCTCATGCAGTGTCGATCTCGATGTGAACTACACGGAAAATCTCGATAAAATTACTCTCGACAATAGCGGCAATTTTTTATTCGATTAAACCACTTCATATACCAGAACCTCATCATTGGCGTAAATCGACCAAACAACACCAAAAAAAAAAGACTTGCATGTTCTAGACTCTGATGCAGTTGTTGGCAATGCAACCTGATAGGTCGCTTGCTTCAATAACCGTATATCTTCAAGGTATTCATCTTCCTATTCACTCTCCTTCCATCTGTTTGATTTAACGCATGCAGAAGTATCTCCAAAGATCACCAATGTAAATATGATAGTTTAGTTTACTGCCATGACAGTATGGAGGAATGGGTTTTATCCGACGATCGACCTTCCAATAACATTTGGGACTATGCCGGAAATCCCGAGAGGTCTAGCTGCATCTTCACAAGAAATTCACATAGTGACATCAATTGAAGATATTCATTAGCTAAACAAGAGTCTGCCGAGTGCACTTGCATCGAACACGGAGTTGTACATCAACAGAGCGGAGACCAGGGATTGCGAAATGGTCTTGTCTTATCTGCATCATTGCAGCTCTCGACTCCCAATTCGTATCCTAAGTTACATCATCGTTCTCTCATTCAATGAAAACTCTGTTCCCTTCAGACTTCCAGCTTCCACTACCCAATCGAGAACACCAAATCTTCTGTCGGTGCTGCGAAATCCACAAAGAGGACTATTATTTTACTACCGTACTACAGTATACAAGCTCCGTGCTGTAATTCGCCATTTATACGGCTAATCTGCATGCGAAAGTAGAATGTGTCATTAACAGGAAGACAGTGATTTCAACATTTGGTCCGCGTGCGGCTGGATTTCGAAGTTGGCACTGTCAGCATGACTACCACAAGTACCAATGACAGTGCAAGCACAACATCTATGGGTTATGTCTTTCAGGTATACTAACTGATCATAGACCTTTGCCCCTCTGTGATAGTGAGTGGAGTTGTACCAGATTCTTGCCACCAGTTATATTTCAGGTCACCATGCATGATCTAGTAAGAACTTGACTGTCATGGCATGGGGGTGAGCTTTGGAAATAGTCTTGGAGGTAATAGATGTTCATATCCGCAAGAGGGCCTGTGAACATAGCTAGACTACTTGACAGAATTTTATCTCTGATCCACTAGCTACTAAATTGGTAAAAGGTGTACGATGGAAGATGAAGAGTTCTTCGAGAAGTGCCGAATTATCCCCTCAAATACTTGAAAAACTCGGGATCTACTAAGAGTATAGGCGTTTCCTTTGATGCCTTGTGCTATCAATATTCATAACATTAATATCTTATCCATGGATTTCATGCCGAAGCAGGCAATAAAACGGTTATCTGTGATACACTTCGCATCAAAGAATTTTATAAATCTCGTCCATATCACAGAATGCTACCAATCCCTTCCCATGATCTCATCACCCTTCTTTGGGACCCATGTTTTGCAAGTGACCGGAGTAAATAATATCACATGTCGAGATACTGATCCCTACAAAGTTGCCGCTGCGATTACTTTCAGCTGCTAGCACAATCTCTATCAAGATGTGATCCCGTTTTTCCATACCCTGGTAAGCCATTCCGTTCTAACAGCCCCTCGAACGCCGAGAATATCGGGCACGGATCCATATTCCTAGCTCGTGTCTTTCATCTCGGAAAACACCAACAAGTTAGTTCATTTAGGCGACCACAATAATCACATCCCCCTATCGCATTCATTGACTTCCCTGTCCAAAAGGTATCAAAAAGATATTTTTCTATCACTGGTGGGTGATGTACACTTTGACCTCCAAGACAGAATATGATGAACAATAGAAATAGAATATTCGCCATCGCAGATTTCCTTTTTCAGTTCTACATCCCGAATCCAGCACGTTCGCCGAATTCGTGATATGTTGAGGGAGGGCGCTTTGTGAAATGGATGGGCTTCGTATTGATTTCCCTAACGGCTATGTTATGTCTCTTTGTGACGTTCACGTATCAATACAAGTATCTTCAAGTGATCAAGAGCATCCCCTCACATAAATATGTAACTATTTTCAAGTTAAGCACCAAAAGAAGCAATGGCATTATGGCAGGCGTTTAGGGGTGCTATCTTGTTAGCGTCACACAAGATAGATAGGGGGAAGAGAGGGGTTTCGCTTAGATGAATGGGGCGCGCGAGGCGTGTGAAGAACACTGTTTGGGGGAAAATCAGGTTGGCTTGTATGAGGAGCATATCCTGATATCTGATGTTTTGGTTGGTTCGTATATTTTTGTTTTGGGAATTGGGATGGGGGGGGGGGGGGGGAATTGATGGGTGGATTTCGAATATGGGATGCTGGGTTGTGGGTAGAGTTGATTGAGTGGGGTTGTGTAAACTACCGGTCCTTGAAAATGTGTGCGGTGGAAGGAATTGTGTGTAACCGGCTTTGTGTAACGTTTATATGTTAACTCTCGATACAATTTAGATATTACTTCAACCTATGCTTTATCAAAGATATGAGTCTCATAAATCCGGACGGGTTTTCGTTGTGGTCCGAAACTTCGAAGAGGATACGTTGCGATAATTCGGTGTGCGCTCGAGTGCTTATCACGCTTTCACTTCTTCATCTAATGTTCTGACTCAAATATAAGGCAGGCCTTTTCCTCGTGGTGTTTCGATCGAGCGAATAGAACAGTTGTAGTATACTAATGAGTCAAGCTTTTACCCCCGGTGAGGGAGTAGATAGCCACTGAGGAAAACACGATGGTGAAATCTACTGACGAAACCCCGTTTGTGATTTATCCCATCCAAACAAAGGGATTAATGACCAAACATGCCCTGCTTTGTCTGTAAGCTCGAGCTTTAGATAGGATGTATATCTAATGAACAAACAATTAGTACTTAGAGTCAAGATATTAGGTCTGATCTGTCCCTTTTATCTACTTGCTAACGATGAATGCTCAGTTTTGCTTGTCAGACACGCGGTCGGCATCAGTATAGGCCTTGGATACAATGCTGTAGTGAACCCCTCTCTAGCACCAAATATCAACGTAGTATCCCCCGCCAATCAGATGAATCAAGCTTCAGAGTGGATGACTGCACAATCCCGAGAACAACAAGCAAAATGTACAGTCATTGGGTCAAAAGGGCGACGAGAGACTGTTGTTTTGGTCGGACAAACAAATCTCAAAAGACAGGTAGGGACCCGACTAATACTACATACAGGCTTCCAATGGCATGCCACCTCCTTTTTCAAGAGAGAAAACTTTCTCACTATTTTTGAGGGCAAAGAAGTAGGACATTTGAACATACAACCAAACCATCGCCCATTCCTTCTCTTTCTCCAAATATGTAGCAGAAGAAGCATCAATATCACATCGAGGATATTTTCTGCAGAAATTTGAAGGTATTCCCACTTTCTCTGTCACCCATGGCCACGCAACGATTCAAGTAACACACTAATAATCGAGACGGAAAGTACGGAGTACATACAGCCCTAGCGTCAATCTCCCCACTCCCCACTGTCTGTCGCGTCTCCAGCGCTGATACTTACCAAAAAAAAGTTTCGTACGCGATCAATTAAATGTTAATTCGATATTAAATTCAATAATACTTATGCTCAACGTCGCATCGATCTGAGTCTGAATATTTTAATCTTCATCTAGCAATATTAATAGTTCATAAATTCATCATGGCGACCATGATGGATGCCTTTGTTCGTCGTTTCCAGCTGTTAACAGAGCAAAGAGAAGCCGGCGATGAGTTAATTAAGGTGCGTTGGTTCGTCGTCGATGCCATGATTTGATTGCTATGCCGAAATCTAATTGTCTATGCTAACTTCAATCGTCATCAGGATCTTTTGATGTACGTCGAGACGGTCGAAAACGGTCTGCGACATGAAAATGAGCGTCTTAAAAAAGAATTGAACGAGGCACATCTGGACCTGGACGATTCGAGAAATTCGAGAAGAGAATTGCAAATACATTGCAATCTGACCCGCCAGCATTTAGAACGAGCTATCAACGAAAATAATATTCTGCAGGTACGATGGAATGGGTTTGATGACAGCCTGCTCCATTTACTGATGCGTTGCGAAAACAGAATCGAAACCCATACATAATAGCGCTGGTTGATGCCGATGGCATGATTGTTCGTTGCACATCCCCATATCTCGTCCGAACCATCGCTGATAAGAGTTACATAGTTCAATCAAGATCTCATAAATCAAGGGCTCGAAGGAGGCAAAAAGGCAGCCAATCTTCTCAGGGCGTCAATACTCGAACAATGTAGTGGACCTCAGACTGAGGAGATTGAAATCATGGCAAAAGTCTGTGGAAATTACACCGGATTATCGAAAGCCTTGATGAGAGATGGGACACTTGAAAGCCTCGAAAAATTTAAAGAATTTACTTTAGGATTCACCCAAGGAAAAGCACATTTCGACTTTATAGATGTTGGCCATGGAAAAGAAAGGGCAGATTCAAAAATTAAAGGTTCGTATAGCCTTACCACGATTTACAGTCAATTCGGGGCGGGGGATCATTGTACTAACTTCTACAAGAATGTATTAGATGGCATTTAAGAAATTGGAATTGCAAACAGCTATTACTTGGTATATCATTTGATAGCGGGTACGCACCATTCCTCGACGAAGTAATTACGCAGGACGATCGAAACAGAATTACAATAATGGAAGGACCTCCAATAGTCCGCGAGCTTTCTGCCGTTGGCCTCCGAACTCTCAAATTTGAACATATATTCCGCTCTCAAAAATTGATAGATCGAACAACAGAATTCAGTCCAGCGTCTGTTCCATCAACCTGGGCAGGTGTCACGTCGATTCCTCCACCCACACCACCTACCACTGTAGCATCTCCCGCTTTAGGCAAAACCACTTCAACGGCAGCCAAGAAACCAGATGTTACAAGTAATGTTTTTGCTCGACTGGGCTGGGTTCCGGGGCCTAGAGGACTGGATCCCCCAATACATGTCAAGAAAGATGTATTGGAAGCGGTTAAACGACGTACAAATACGAATAAATTATGTAACAACCATTATCTACGAGGGCCTTGCTCTAAAGGCGATGAATGTTGCTTTGAGCACGATCATAAAGCTACAGAGGAGGAAATAAAAGCCATTGCTTATTTAACACGTCAAAATCCTTGTGTCAATGGCCAAGATTGCGATAATGAGGAATGCATCTATGGACATCATTGCCCAAGTGTGGTGATTCCGAGCGTTGGGCCTAAGGAACCTACATGTATGGCATTTGCTTGCAAGTTCTACAAGGAAGATCACCCCCCAGGAACTGTTATCAAGCATCCCAAAAAGGAGTACGTTGAACGATATTAAAATTCGTCAATTTCTCTTTCAGTTCAATTCCCTTTATACCATTACATTTGGCTGGTTGTTGCTCAAGGGTACCAAGAGTTTACTGATCTCCGGATGGGTGGATTTCTGATTTGACGATGGATATAATCCTTAAGTTACAAAAAGAAATTTTATTATCATGCCCTGGAAGGGTCAATTTTTAATTGCGGTAGGATAACTCAGCTCGGTATAGTAATGGAGACTAAGACGGTCTTGCTTCAGCATATTCACCACTCTTTAATACAAATTATGCTAGCTTTTTAGGCTATAACTGAAAACATTCTATAATTACTATATGAATATTGCTGTCCTTACTTGAGTATATTTCACTGCCTTAGCAAGCACGCACTGGTGACATCTTTGGGTAAGAGAAAGTTCCTCCTTTTCATCCGAGAAGCCTTATGCATTGTTAGATACCTTGATATCTGTACTACGTCTATTTTCTTTCCAGATCATCTCAACTTATATCTTCAGCTTGCATCCCATTCCGCAAGAACTGTTCTTTTTCTTCTTTCTTCTCTTCTTGATCCTATACATTTACCTATCTTGAACTTAAGCTAGGGTTCTAGCTCACATTATATTTCGATTTACTTCGCTCGTGGGGTTTACCTCTGAATAGCAGGGTCTGCATTACTCGTTTTCATTACATACTGTGGATGTATATTGATTGAAATTTGGGGGCGCATGTGGTGGGTTGAAGTTTTATATTAATAAAATTATGCGTAGTACATGGCATGTAGGATGTATGAATTATAGTCTTGATGCTAGCACTACACTACATGTAACTAATCTTTCTAGATGTGTGGAAAGTGTTGTGAGATTTATGGCAAGTTGTTTTTGTTGTTGTTGTTGTTGATGTTGGGGCGGAGTATCAATAGCGTAGATGGTAGGTAGGTAGGTAGGGCTTGGGAAGCTCAAGTTTGGAGTTTTGGGGGGGGGGGATTCGACAATTTGAAAAATGTATGTATGGGGGAGTAGAGAGAGGGAAAGACGTTTTGTGATATGGCTTTTGTGAGGGTTTTGGAGTTGTGGATTTGTGGGTAGGCGAGGGGGTGGTGGAGGGGTGATGTGGTGAGCTTTTTTTGTCGGTGCGTGGATTTTGGAAGGTGGGTTAAATCATGTGGTGTTGTTGGTGCATTTTATAATGATTTGTAAGTTGTGGAGGGATTGCTGAGATGGAGAGTTCTGATTGCTTTAGATTGAATGGATAGATGTATGTATGTGTGTTTTGATATTTTGTGAAGAGTTAGGGTGATGAATCGGGGGGGCATATTGCAGGAGTTTATGAGTCTCGCTATTTAAGGGGCAAATTTTGGATGGGGTTGTGGGTGTAGGTTGGGTACAACTTTGGTGGAGGGGATGTGAAGGGGTTTCATTTTAAGGATGTTAGGTACGAAGGTAGGTGGGCGAGATGATGATTGGAATGGAATGGATTATTGTGGGTTTTTGTGTTGGGGAGATGTGTTGAAATGCTAAATTACTATAAGGAAGTAGAGGAAGGAGTATATGCTGAGTGGAAATTTCTTCAATGATTGTGCTTGGATGTATGAACACAGAATAAGGAATGAATGATGATGGAAAGGGATATCAGAACGGGGGAATAGAATAGAGAGAACACGGTGAAGGAGTAAAGAAAAGCAATAATTTTAATATAAGAAAGTAGCATCATGCATGGAATTTCGCACATTAGAAGGCTTAGAGAAGAGTAAATGTAAGCGGAGTCGTGAATGTTAGTTTGGTATCGATGGCTCTTGTTGAATCTTCCACATGCCAGTTGGTAGGGTATCCAATTTCATATTTCCAAAACTGCAATCGTGATATTATCTTCGACCTGTAAACTTCTCGTTCTGCTACAAACTCATGGTTCTAACTAGCCTATCTCAGCATCAGCACAACATATCATATAAAAGCCTTCCCATCAGTCAAACCTTCACATATTTTTCCACCCGATAATTTCCTCCAAAGCAGTAGCCCCCCTCCCCAACTTCCTTCTTCCCATCATCTCCCCTTTTCTATAGCCCCCCCCCCCCCCCCCCCCCCCCTCCAGTCACCAAACACTACAGCCCCAATACCTCCACAATCAGCACTACACATTTCCGCCTCTCCATCATCAAATTCTCATCACTCCTACACTCCCACCACTCCTCCCATTCTCACTTCCACTTCCACACCAACCTACAATTTCCTAATCCACCGCCCGCGCGCAAAGCGCTTACCTCTCATGCAACATGCCACGCGGTACGGTTACAGAAACACATATGCAAGTACCAAGTGGCGCGCTTTGTGATCAATACAAGAAGTTGAATCAATGAATGGATATGTACTATTCTGTGTATCCAGGTATGTAAGTAAGTGAACAATCCACACATCCTATCCCATCCTAGCCTATCCTATCCGAGCTGAGCTGAGCTTTGTCTGGAAAAATTGAATAGACCACATTTGCATTTGCATTTGCATTTCTGATAATCCCGGATTGGATATTTAGTAGATGGATTTGGGGAATCTTGATCTTGATCGGGAAGTACTTTGGATATGTAGTGAGTGGGGTTGGTTTTATTTGGGTTTGGAAGTGAGGGTATGGGATATGGGATAGGAGTGGGTTGGCTTGGTCTGGGGGCTTGGTATCTGTATCTGTATCTGTATTTGAAATATGGGTGTGGGTATGGAGATGTGTGGAGATGTATGGTACGGAAAGGGCAAAGAGGAGGTAAAGAATATCTAGATAGTGATGTAATGTAGTATGATAGGAGAAGGATATTGGAGAGAACACGAGGATGTATTTCGAAATTGGGCAAGAGAAGGAAGAGTAGAAGATGAAGAGGAAGCGTGTTGTTCTAGAAAATAGACCATGGGAAATAGGTGTTGAGTAATGAAAGGGGTTTTACTACCTACCTGAAGAGGCTTAACTCAAGAGCGAAGTTGCAATTATAGTCATAGGTATAGGTATAGGTACATATAGATACATGACAGCTACTCTTAATAAAATATTCGAGAAACCCTACCGCAAGACACGATGCGTTTCCTCGTCTACAAACCCCCGTTCATGCAGTACAAGACGGACAGACAGACCAGACAGACCCTTGACCCACTCCATGGCATCGAAGTTGACTCTTCCAAATCCCTACATCTCGTCCTCTTCTCGACCGAGCTCTGCATCATCAGGCGTACAGCCTTATGTCCACAACCCGTTCTGCACGTCGATACAGCGAGCAGACCTCCCCGGTCCCTTGACATCCCGATTCCCGCATCAAAAATGCACTAGTGATTATCGAGGAGGGGAGGAAGCCTTCCAGTGCTAGACCGTCAGTGATCATGTTATGCCATGCTATGAAAACCCTTCAAAATTCAAACATATCGCACATCCACAGCGTGTCTATGGAGGGCACTGTGCATTAGACTACACCCCTTTCGCTTCACAACCACGCGATCCATCTGCGGTGTTACGAAAACGCATATACATTAACTCCGAATACAAGTCCCGTATCTTCCTGTGCCGTGTGTGTGTTTGATGTATGAGGTGTTCGTGCAGACAGAGAGAGCGGAAAACGGAGAAAGGGGGCGGGGTTGTGGGTTCTTGTTGGGTCGCGTAGCGATGCGATGTGACGCCTCCAACTGTTGATATGTGTTTGTGGAGGGGGGATGGGTTGTGTTTGTGTTTGTATGCACTGTAACGGTAGTTTTTGAATATTTGACAGGTTTTTTTGTCAGGGATGAGGAGATGGAGGGAGGGGTGAGGTTTGTTTGGGTGAAGAGGGGGGTTACATTATGCACTTCTAATTTTTCTTTTCTTCTGTTTTTTTGTTTGAAATTCTGGTTAAAGGGGTTTGAGGTCTGATAAATGATGATTAAACTTCATTCTTATGTTGTCTTCATCTTAATAGAGAGCTAATTTGAAAGGAATAATGTTAGTGATGTATCAAGATGGTAGATGAGAAAAATTAAAAAAAAAAAAAAGTTTAAATGCAATATAAACGTCGAAGAAGAATCGTGCATGATCTTCAGAAAAATCAAAAAAAAAAAAAAAAAATCGCTTGAAGTAAACTTCGTTAGCATGGAAGATAAATATTTAGCGTGAGAAATTTTAGTAGATTCATTGAAGTTATAAAACTAATCTGATTCTGACCCATCGGAATCATTTTGATTGAACTCTTGAATCTCATCCTCGGTGGCTACACCCAACCCCGCAGCACTCATGAGTCTGTCCTTCTTCTTGTTTGCTATAATGATAAATGTTATTAGTAACCATCTCTAAAAGATATAGTGGGGGCGCGAAAAACTTACTCCCAGGGTCAACATCAAACTCCTCTTGAACTTCACAGTCTTGCAACTCCGATTTATCTCCAATCACACTGCCCTTCCCTAACACGCAGTCCGTTAATGTGCATGATGATCCGACAGTAACTCCGTCCATCAATACGCAACGAGTTAATCTTGCTCCAGTTTTGATTTGACAATTTGCACCGATGACACATTCCTTGAT
The DNA here is from genome assembly GCF_000143535.2 of Botrytis cinerea B05.10. Taxonomy (NCBI): domain Eukaryota; kingdom Fungi; phylum Ascomycota; class Leotiomycetes; order Helotiales; family Sclerotiniaceae; genus Botrytis; species Botrytis cinerea. The sequence continues at coordinate 1,546,036 of NC_037312.1, read as the reverse complement.
AATACATTTCTCTTCGACAATTACATTTTCGGCTAAAAGACAATCCGGTCGTACCGTAGTCTTTTGTGCAATTCCTTCTGGCCAAGCTATTTTGCTGTTATGGGCAAAAGGAGAGGCGGCATCACGGCCAACTTGATCGATGGCTTCAATTTTGGCGAGCTGGAGCGATACATTTAAAAGAATAGGGGCAGTATCTACTCGTCGGATGAGTGGTGAAGATTCTTCTGCTGTAGGCTTGGAAGGATGAATGTAGGCTAGAATTGGAGGGATAGCCAAGTTTGATTTATCGCTAGCGGTCGAATTGTCCGATGATTTCTTTGATGAGGGGTCCTCAAGGTTAGACGTCCAAGTTGAGCTCAGATTACCGTAATCGACATCATCACTTGCTGGACCATTGTCAAGCATATTATCGTCGGACTCATCGGGTCGTGTTTTTTCAAAAATATCCCGCAAGCCCAATTTATCACCTAGACCTTGTTGCCATCCTGCTTTAGACCACCATCCAATAACATCTTCACCAATATTATCCATGTGCTCGTTTGCGCTGATCATATCAAGTACCCAGGCTGGGAAAATGTAAATATGCGCATCTCTATGAGAACTGAGCATTCGAATACGGGGATGACTGCGTACCAGGGCATGACGAATTGGTAGCCCTTTTTTGTCTTCAACTATATCCTTTAGTGTATCTGTAGGGACAGAGTAAAGCAAATTTGAGACGTGAGGAATCAAAGATGATTTTGAAGATGGCACAGAGGTGGGAGCGAGGGGCGAGATTGCAATAAAATCAGTTTCTTCGCCCTTGATTGGTGTTTCGCTCTTAGTCTCGTACCACACTCCAAGTCCACCACGTCTTCCGCCTCGTTCACCACCAAGTGCCATTTTTGGACCCTCGTGATCTCCTCCTGTTGCTCCACCCAAACCTCCTTCCTTTACCATCCATGATTCTATCAAAGATTCACCGCCGAGCTCGCAAACCAAATCACAGGGAAGCACTATGAAATCACCCTTGATGATGTTCCGTACTTCAGGTAATCGAAAGATTTGAGCAGTGCCTGTGGTTTGATCTAATTCTTCAGGTGCTAATAAATCAGGTTTGGGCAATGGTAAACTTGTCAAATGTGGATTGGTAGCCAATGCTGTTTTGATAGCTTCCTCTGAAGAAGGTGGTGTAATGAGAGTGATATCTGAATAAGTGTTAGTATCCCGAGAACCTCACATCTCTACATTTACTGTAGCCCTAGGGCCCTTAATCGAATCACTCTATTCAACATCGCATTCAAAGCTATTCATTCACAGGCGTCTTTGAGACTTCAAAGATAAGTACAGAAACATCAATTCACTTACTGGTAACTCCCATTCGGTAACAGAAATCGATAGGGTACCATACCATGGGCCGGTTTGCTATGGGTATTAAAGCCTTTGGGTTCTTATCTGGATTTGAGGTAAAAGTAGGGAAAGACGATCCTGGCCCACAAAGAATTATGGCCTGGAAGCCAGGCGCTGGCATGGCGTGAGGCATTGTCGGTTATTTCGTTTGCGTGAAGAATGATATTCTGGTCAAACTGGGTATGATATAAAAAGCCGATGGGGTGGACGGGAGAGGAACCCTATTCACAAAAACCCAGTGTTTCGTACTAGAATATGGTATCCAACTTATATCGAGCGAGTGAAACGTTGAGGAGTTCTTGGAGAAATATTGCGCCGGATGTGTTCTGAAAGAAAAGTGTGGTGATTCCGCGTTTGCGTTGGTAGCTCTGCACTCTTTGCAATTCATGAAAAATGTCGAAACTAGTGTCACATGAGTCACACGCTCACGTGATTTAATCGTTTAATGCCTGATGGTCCCCATCTTGTTTGAAAGTCAAGACCAGATGTACGTCGAATTAATTCATTCATAGGTCTCCTCCCTTTTTCCAAGAGAAAAAAGATTTCCTACCACCTACCTGGTGTAAAAGTCGATGTTTGCCATGGAAAATTGATAACAGACATCACAACGTATCAATCGGCGTTTCATCAATTACAAGCTCGGAATCTAGATCTTTCATTCTTATATCGACAAGCCAAGTGGTATAAAGTCAAAACAACAGGAAATTTCAGATAAACTCAACATCTCATGTGATTTCAATATCTTAAAGGAGGAAGTACAATGGAAACAATCAAGAGCCGTCAAGTGGATGGTATACCGACTAGTAATACTTGAAGAGCGTGTTTAGTAGCCACGACTTCTATGCATATGATGAGGAATTCGAAGGGCACTCACTGTTCGTGAAAAATTGCAGCTTCTAGTGTGATTGTTTTATTACACGGCGAATATTCCGGTGATCAGTGCCTTGAATATCTACCATCTAGTCATTATATACAAAAGCTTGTGAAGCCAATCTCACCAATCTGACTAACCCTCAAACCTCCAGACCATCTCTCCCTCTCCTCTCCCTTTCCTCCCCAACCCAATCCGGTTTCTCCGCCATCCGCCCTCCGCCCTCCATCCATCACCCATCATCCACCTCTCCCTCCCTCCCCTCCCCACTCCAAAACTCTTCCTCACCCCCCAGCAAAGCCAGGTCCCAGGCAACGAAAAGTCATCAGCATCGCCCAGAAGCAGTGTAATACCAGGGACACCTCCATCACTCGCACGTAACAGGCACGTGTTCGCAACAGACGCAACAAAAAATTCCGTAACCAAAAAAACCCTTTCGACCGAAAGGATCCACATAGTCACACGTGGATAGAACAGATACTACACTTGATCTAAGCAAATTTCAAAGAGATGCTAAATCGATGAGGAGGGAAAATCGTAAAGGGGAGGATGTGGGTGGGTTTATATAGTTTTGGGGGGCGAGCATGTTGGGAGGGAGAATCGGTGCAAATGGTGCAAACATGGCTGTATTGGGGAGGTGAGTCCGCTCTGAGTCAGGTGGATATGGGGCTGTTGCCTAGATACGGTGTGGCGATGTAATATAAAGTACCAACAACAATCAAAGTTGGAATGACCACAATCACGGGATCAAGAAAGAGAATCATGTTCAGAAGACGAGCATCTAGGTAGGTATTCAACAGAATTATGATTTTGTGCATTCAATAAGAAGATATCCATCATACATAAAATTCGCGAGTCAGTTCATGAGAGACATCCTATGTCCTCAACGCTCCCAACCCGGTATCAATCATTCATCCAAAAAACCCGTGCTATAGATCAAAGGTATATAAGAAAAAGAACAAAAAGACGCCCCATATCTGCCTATTCGCTTGCCTGCCTACTCCACTCCAAGAACCTTTCTAGCCCAGAAGTCTCCAATGCGATTTCCCTCTAAGACAACAACGCCTCTTCCAAGACCAACTCTATCTTCTCTCTCCCACCACTGTTCTCTTTTTCTTGAAACTTGACTCTCCGCTTCGGATTCGCTATCTGCGAGTCCACCATGGCCTCCATCGGCGCCTACGATCAGAACTACGTCTTCTCTGAACCAACTTTGCAGATGGTTAATCACCGATCCGTTTTCTCCTGCGAGGGATTCTTGTAGGTATATATATTCAGGTGCGAGATGTCGGAGGAGATGAACGTGGCCAGTTGGAGTGGTGAATGGTAGGACCATCGTCTCTTTTTCCACCAACCCTAATGCTTCGTTGTAAATTGGACCGAATGCAAGTGGAGCCGAAGGCCTTGGGGGAAACATTGGAGTCCTTTTCATCTGTTAGCTGGCGACCTTCGCAATGAAAATGGGTTATGCTTACAACTGTCTATCGCTTTCTTCCCCGGGTGTATGGACATCTCCAGGGCTAATGTTCGAAAACGAGGAACTGAGAGATCCACCCGGTCTTCCACCAGCAGCGTCCAATGGATGCTCGGTTAATCCTGGTGCATATATTAAAACAAATAGTCGTATTTTAGAGAAGTCGGTTTTGCGAGGAAGATGAGAGAGGATTGACTACAGAAACAATTAGTAATTATTGGCGAAACATCATAACCACATTTACAAACCGCATATTCATGATGATAGCCTGCTTCAGAAGCAGTGTCATCATCGTGTGATTCTGCAGATACTACAATAGCGACAGTCTTCCTTTTTCCGTTACTGACTGGTGTTCGAGGTGCTGCGGAAACTCCTGCAGCGCTCTGAGAGCGCGGTTCGATTGACCCTCTGACTGGGGCCGGTGTTGTAGTTGTAGTTGTAGTGATGGGTGGACTTGGGGCGGCATTTCTTCGTATAACTGATTCCTCCTGCCATGTTCTATGATCATCGAAACCATGCTTGTCTTCCTCCCGGATTGAGGAGAGAGCACTTCCCACAACACCACCAACGGCAGCGGCTCCCGCTGCAAGACTTCTACTTGCACTATTGATAAATTGTTGCGGACTGGGCGTTCTCTGCAATGCGCCTGACATTTGAGCTATGTAACCTTGGGATTCTTCCGAGCGTGAAGGGTGTGATGGTTGTTGATCCGTTGTGCCGAATGAAGCTTCTCCCGGTCGCACATCGCCTGCGTACGAGGGAGGACCTGTTCGAAAACTGCCATCTGGATTTCTTTCACCATAGCCCGGTCTTGGAGGTTGAAGAGGCCGGTTCTCGTCGTCGTCGTCGTCATCTTCATCACTTCGTGTGCTCCATATCCATGCTACTACACCTACTGCGGCTGCAGTAACGGTGAAAGCTAGTGGTAACCAGTAGGAGATATTTCCTCGACGCGCCTGTGCGCCTCTGCGATCGTATGGGGATGACATTTAGGAATGAAATCGCATCACATTCTCCATTGATTAAATCCCCAGAAATAGTAATAAATCGTAAAAAATCATTAATTCATAAAAACTTGAAGTGTGCTGCTCATTCAATTGTGGAGATGAAGCATTGATCAACAAATCCCGAGGGGAGATTGGAGAGGCTGGGAGGCTTATGCTGCGTTTGACCTGAGTTTTAGCCCTGTCAGTTTCTACATCCTCGGTGCTGGCTCATTTCTTTGTTTGTTTGTTGTCCATGTGCCTGATCACCTTTTGTGTGTATCACGTGAGAGTGCAAGACAATTTAACAACGTCCTAACAACGTCCAAATATTGTTCAACCTGGAGATGAATTTCGATACTGAAATACCAACACTATGCTAATGGCTCTTATGGCATTGGAATGATTCTCAGGTGCCCCTCTGAAGTATAAAAGACTAGAGACAACAAATTCAATTTGTTGTAATAGCTTAATACAGTACTTGTTGTTCCAGATTCTACGAGATTCTGATCGGATGTTTGAGCATACTTTCGAGATATTCTCATGATTTTGGATTGTAGAAAGCGCTAGGAGAGGTGGGGAGGTGTGAAAGCTCATGGTACCTGGCCTCTGTGGAAGGGAGCATCTCAATGGCCTACCAGAATGGTTCAAGGAACTCTGCGCCGCCCGTATGGATCTAGAGCTCAGTCAGGTCAATTCAATACACTATTTGCCCAGATGCCTCCTCTTGTACAACTCCAACGAAGCCTAAGATATACGGCTCTACTTTCAGAACTGCCACACATTGCGTTTGGAATTTGTTCTGCAACCTGCCTTCGCTTGTTGGCCTACGATTTTCTATGAAATCGAGCCCGAATCAAGCGCTCTATCTAGCATCTTCTAGCCTCAATCTTAATCTCAATCTCAATCTCAATCTCGCAACTCGATTGACCTTCCATACACGCCTCATCGCTCCAAGCTACCTCGCGGTTGTAAAATATAACCACTCGTTGACCAACCCTACCTTGAACATTCAAATCCAGACGGCCACGCCGTGCCACTCAGCTCATACACTGCACTGTAAACTTCCCCGCGTTTTCAAAGTAGCTCGAGTATGTATCAAACACGCCACCACCGTTACTTGTGCTGCCCGAAAGTATGCGACTCCGCTGCTAAGAGAACCGGATTGTACTCTTGTGCTTTACCATCTTGTGGTATGTGCATCTAGCTTCGGATTCGCACACTTTCTGATAGCGCGAGTGCCTGCTAATGTGAGACCCTCTCAATGTCATGACGTTCTGGATCTAGCTCAATATAATTAAGTAGCTTTGAAACAACCTGCCATTGAACCTTGTATTCATCAATACCCGCCTCAATGCTTCTTCCCAGACACACGTGTGTGACCAAGTGGCCAAGACCTATTCCTACACTGAAATATACTTCTGATTGATTGCCCCAAGCCCACTTGTATGTTCAACAACCATTATTTTCAAGCCAATTCCCTTGTGTATAGTTATCGCGGTCGTCCTCCGTATTTTGAGTGCCCGACGCACTGGTGAAGGTTCAGATTGATAGATGGATTACCATTGTCGCAGCCTACATCCTTCCCTCCCTTTGTATGCCAGTATCGAGTAGTTTCGTCATGTATAAAAGTGTTCGTAAACGCATTCGAAATGGTATTCGTAGAAGTATTCGATCTCTCAGCAGCTCTGCGACAAATCTGCGACAAAAATACCGCATGCGCATGCGCCTGCACACCCAAGCCCACCCTTTTCTTCGTAGTCTCCTTCTATATTACAAATCTCCTCAACTAGACATCTTCCCAAACTCCCGCATATATCTCCTTTGTATTTCTTCGTATTTCATCGATATTCTTCGAAACCAGTAATGTAGTGTTTGGGCGAAGCACAAAGTCGCATGCGACAAGCGCTCAAATCCCACAAGACGAAAGCGAGACCACCCCTCCCAAATCCAGGTCCTTCCAGAACCCGATCTCAGAAACGCACCAAACTTTGGCAGATTATTTATAAATACCATGCTAACCCATTTCCTCAAATTTAAGAACAATCCTTCGCGCAGAAGCTCCTGTGCGGTCAACGCAAACCACACGATGCACAATTCGCCAAATCTCGACGAAGATGGGAAGCCCCCCAACCTGCCCCTCGAGATATCTCCCAAACCTGATCTTAGAAGTTGACCAAACTTCCACATAATACTCCTCAAAACCCAATCAACACACTCCCCAACTTTCAAACCCATCCCACGACCCATTCTCCCCCAATCCTTCAATGAACGTTTTTCGCAAAATCTCCACCCAATCACAACGCTCCATTCCCCTCCCCCACGTGATAATTCTGCCCGACAAAGCGTTTTGTTGCACGTCTGTGGGTGCTTCCAAATAAGGGGCTTTTTGACGACACGAGCAAAAATTGGCACATTTCGAAAGCTCTCAATTGCGCGAGTTTGGGAAAACTCTCAGAAGTGAAATCCGCTAAGGATTGGGAGTGGTGTCGACGTTTGCGTTTTTCGCCCTTTTGGGTGGTGATTTGCGAGCGGGATTTTGCGGTCGTCTTCGCGGATTTTTGTCTCGGTGCCTTTTGTCCCGGGAGGAGGTTGCGTAGGCGCGGCGTGAGATGCGCCTGGGTAGAGAGGTGAGAGGGATTCGTTTCACTTGATTCACTCTTCGCTCTTCACTGGCGGAGAGTTGGAATTTGGTTGCACGTCTGATTTTTTAGTTTATGCAGTTTTTGAGCCTAGAGTTTTCATGGGGATCTTTTTTGATACGATTACTTGATGCGCCGACTTTTAACTTCAGATGGTTTATACATGTTCAGATGCGTATGATTTTACATTTGTTTGATTTAGCTACGTCGGCGCTCAACTATGGACTGTGAAGTTTACAAATCAATACTGCCCCGTGTAAGAAATCTTTGATGGCGCATCTACAATTCTACTTGGTGATTTCATTCGTTCTAGCTACGACTATGGGGTTTCAACAACCGCAGCTTTATGTACTGATTTTAAACTCCTTCACATAAGAACTTTTAAGAGCTGGGCTTGCATTGGCGATTGCTCAAGATTCATCTAGTTAAATAAGTACTTTTGAGGAACCTGTAAGTGAAGTACCATTCAGAGCAAGAGAAGTTTTGTTGCATATCTGGAATTCCAGGTGATAGATTTTCTCTGGCCTACGCTAACAAATATAAATTATCTGGTAGCGGCAGATTATAAGTTATTAATGTACTGACTGTGACTGCTTTTTTCGACTGTCAGAGTTTCAGAGATTTGGCTGTATGATGGATGTATAGATCTTATCAAACTTCACTTCCATCTACGTAGTCAAGTCATTGCTATGTGATCAGCCAGTGAATACCACTTAGCGTGAAAAAGGACTTTTGGTCGCGCATCAGGAACCCAGAATAAATACTTCCATTGGCTTGCTTTGTTTACAAAAAGTGAACCGATGACATGGGATGCCCGAAAATTATATCAGATGAGAGCCGCATTGGGGACCATGTCAAATTCCTACGTCATTATTTATCAGGTATGCCGAGGCTCGGCGGGATAATCAATTTTCCAGGTCACGTTTATGACGTGAAATGGCAATTCCGGGGTTCTACCGATCTGTTGCATATCTTAGCGCAAAATTGAGCCTCATACAAAAAATTGTAACTTTTGCAATTATTGGAAATGTAACTTTGTTAAGGCTGGAGGTTATAGAGGAGGTTTGGAATAGTGTAGGAGTAAAGTTTCGGGGGTTTTGACCGCCTGGTTATTGCGTGGCGCATCGGGGCGTTTTGGACGTTTGTGGTTTTCACGCGATTCAAGTCGCAATCCGCCAGTGACGACCGTGAAACGTTGGCAGAGAGGCCTTTTGGGGTCAAGGTGTAGTTGCGGCTAGTTTGGAGTCTTTCCAATGGTGGTGTAACGTCTACGGAGGTTTTCACGGCTGATCTGCACCCTTAATCTTGCGCCCAGGCGCCCTGACTCAGATTTGAACGTGTTGACGGGTCTAACGGTATTCGTACGAGGTGCCACGAGTGTGCTGAAGAGTTTGCCCCATTTGCGGGGGTGGTTGGACCCAAATTGAAGCTTTTGTAAAATTTTGTCTGCCGGCGCGCGCAGTGGTCGATGTGCGTGGTCGATGTGCGTGGACGAAAAAGATGGAAAGGTATCTGCGGCAGCGGATCATATACGTTAGCAGAGTGTTTGCAAGAGACTAAGGGAAGCATAGATTCAGGCCAGTAGCCAAATATGCCCATTTAATAAAGAATGAAGGAATTGTGCGAGTTTTGTTTTTGCGCACCAAGAACCCCTACCAGACTGTCGCATTATAAAGGGCTTTGAATCTTGCGAAAAGTTTAAATCTCTAAAGCCGAGGTTGCTGTGGATACTTTTCTTATACGGGAGCTTAAGTTTCGGAGGGCTAGAAAGAGAAATGGTAAAGTGATGGACCGGGGCGTTCTTGAAAGTTGGCTTGTTGACCTTGATATTTTTGCTGCATGCTTGTTTTCGTCCTAGAAAGTAGGGTTGCATAGGTAAACTTGATCGACGCAGTGAATACTGTAGGAGGTGTATTTCGAATCTGCAAATGTTGTCCTGCGAACAGTTGCAGGCTTCTTTCTACGATTCATTTTATGCACTGTTCGGATGTCCCCTCTTCTGTATCGGAATGTCTGTTTTTTCCGCCCTATCACCTGCTTGTATCTTTCCATTCTATTGTAGTTTGGGAGTTGTCTATGTTGAGGCTTGCCATTGCGAGTTGCATGGAGTTGTCATACGCAATATCCGCTGTCTGCAGCCTCGAGCGCATGCCAGTCTTTCGTCGCATCTGTTCTCAAATAATTGCATTAGCTAGAGTTAAATGATTGGCTGCTATCTCACAACATCATCTTCCTCCCTTTTCGAATTTCTCTCGCCCAAGCACCGCCTTCACTGAATCATTTCATTGCGCATCTGAATCCACCTCCGACCTTTGACAATCCGCAAAGAAAGGACCACGTTAACACAACAGTAGAATTCGCCGCGCCAGGATGTCATAAATACCTCTGTATGTTCCACTAACAAACTGAGGACTCGTGGCTGTTGAGTGTTGGTAGAATGGTTTGTTTACACTCTTCGTTTAATAGTTTTTTGTTTCTAGCTTTATTGTATGGTAAGGAAAGACAGTGAATGAGACACCTTGTAGGTAGGAAAGAGAGGTATGAGTTGATGTGATGGGATGGTATGAGAGATGTCTTATCTTTGGAGTGGCATGGTTAAGCTCAGGTTTTGCGAAGATGAGATGGAAGAAAAGTAGGGATATGGGAACATTGATTCTGTAGAGATTTTAAAACTTGATGGTACGACAGAAGTTCTCGGTTGCCAACATAAACATGATAGCCACAGACTTATGAATAACAGGATGAATTATAATTGACTATGCTCCAGTCGCAAGACGGATATATAATGGCTCCTGCTGGATGACTACCTTTGCTACCAAAAGGCTTCCCTTGCGGATGCGAGCCCAGATTGCTCTTGTGTTGTAAGAGATCAAAAGCTGTTGCGCTTTAACCTCCAAATATTTTGTTAGATGCCATCCCCCATAGCAAGATGAGATATTTCAACCCTTGATCTTCTTCTTCTTGTCCTTCTTCTTTGATTCCGAGGCCGCGCTACTCGATGGTCCATCCATCATTCCAGCCATTCCAGGCATTTGCCCTCCCATTTCAGCCAACATATCCTTGAACAGGTTCTCACTAATACCGCCGCCAGATAATGCTGCACTATAGTATGGCAGTATTTCTCCCATCTTCCATCCTTTTGGCACTGCAGGTCTGGGTAATGGTTTGCTAGGATCAGGTGGTGGTATACCAGCAAGTTGGGGTTGCATGGCTGTTCGTTCTGTGGTTGGGTTTTCTTTCAGATGTTTCGCGATCATTGTGTAGAGGTGGTGCTCTGTAATTCATCAAGTGTTAGTTTGTGCCAATGTAATGTCTCACAAACAACTTCTCAAACAGAACGTACTATTCTTGATGGTTGTGTTTCCCCCTCTAATATTGACCTTAACTCGACCTGGATTTGCCCAATCCTTGGGATGAGTCTTGACTGGCTCAAATAGTGTTTCAATTCGAAGTCTAGAGCATGCAGCAACAATTTCTCGGGCGACGGGATTCTTGACAGCCAATTCCATACCGACTCTTCTACCTTCTGCTCGGCTTCTGGTAGCATCGAAGTATATGGGATAGATGCATTGAAAATCTTTGTATTTGGAGCTGTCTTCTGTCGAGCGAAATTGTGTGCCATCTGCGCCGGTGGTAATTTGAGAGCCAGAAAATGGAATGTTCGCTGGGTTCATTTGAGAAGATTGGGCATTGGGGGGTGGTGCGCGTTTTGTAGCTGGCGGTGCTGCCGGTGTCCTCTTCTTGATAATATCACGGTCTGAGAAATCCGAGGCCACATCTGAGATGTCGCCTTCAGATGGATCACTGGCGCCATATTCATTGTCGCTGTCTTCGACCTCTTCAATTCTTGCGTGCGACATCTTGCTTGTGGTTTGATCGCCAATCCTGACTCAGGAGATGTGTAGGTAGGTAAAAAGGTCGGTGTCCTAGGGATGTGGGGGTGGGGTCTAGAAAGCTTGAACTCAAAACCTTTAGTATTCTGGGTGAAGCGGCGATCATCACGTGAAATACCCTCCGAGCACTTTAGCACTTTAGCAAGCACAGTTTACTCGTTTGAGAGATATGAGAAGTTTTGTCCAAGCCCGACTAATCTTTTCCCTCATCGCGGCAGTAGTTTGAAGTTCGTGGTAATGAATATGATATGAATACGGCTGGTTGTGAGTGAATGGTTTGTCGTTTGGGACTGACCACAATGTGAAGAACAAGTATTGATTAGGATGACAATGGGAGCTTGAGAGGGAGAGACGAGATTCGAGGATCGAGGACTACTTCTGATTTTATAATCCTTTTCCTCTTAGATCAACGCGGTCAGACTTGTTAGTGAAGAACTCGGAGCTGCACGGCAACGAGGCGGTGTTTTGAATACTGAAATGAAATGCGCAGCTTAGAGGTCCCACCAAATACATACTTGTCTGGATATCGATCCTTTCAACTTGCCAAGCCACTCTCATCAGGCAGCTCAGATTGAGTGACAAAAGCAATGATTGCATAAAGACTCAAGAGAACCGGGCCCATACAATGTAATTAATTAGCCAAGTCTTATGTAATCGAAGAGAGAGGGCAGTAAGGGGGTGAAGGACAATCAGTACAACACTCGACAGTGGGGCTTACAACAATATCCGCCGACTTCATAGATGACAATATGGGTTCAGAGATTCTGCTCTCGCATGCCACATATGATGAGAGCAAGGGGCCCATGTCGTGGCTAATATATGGAGGTAGCTTTCGTTCCTTGACTTTGTGTTCCTGAATCTCAAGGGGGGTGACGGGGGTCGAGAATATCGAGAATATCGAGAAGGCCAAGAAGGTCAAGAAGGTCGAGGAGGTCAAGAAGGTCAAGAAGTACATATCGTTGTACAATGTTCCTCTCCTTTCACCCAGTAATTTCAGTTCTCCTGAAGCTTGACTGATGATAGAATGGGTGTGGTCAACCTCACATTGGGTCGAGGATGCTTGTTCGTCAGGTAAAATTGTCCTGCTGGTAGGATATGTCTTCCTATCACTATGTCTACCTAGGTACTGTACTTCTAAATCTGACAGTATCAAATTCCCTTGCTATCTTTCTTTTTCCGAGAAAAAAGGAAAGTCATAGAGGGATCAGGGTTTGCCTTGTGGCACATTCAAGCGGCGACCTTCAACCAAGCCTTCTTGCAATCTTCTGGTCAACAGCTTGGAATTTCTTTCGTCAAGTTGTCGTGTACTAATTCCCCCTGAAGAAGCTGAGTATCATAGAGGTAAAGGTAGAGATAGAGAAAGGCAACCAGCTATAGTCTGGAGTAAACTTGGCGTCCACCGACCATATGAAGGAGGCAGTCATCTTGACCAATTCAGATTCAGAGTTTGTCCATATCCAGCCCATTCATATTGCGAAGGTTTGCAGAGGGCTTCTTCAAATTTGTAAGTACTTCTGGACGATGGGGAGCGATATCGATAAGAAGATATCTGAGCAAGGCCAAGAGCAGGAACGAGTCGGAGAGAATGACACAAGAGATCATTACGGCATTGACGTTGGGAATGATACTCGTGGTGAGTCAAATTACTTTTATACATCTGAAAAGCATTCTCCGAGTTCGTGTTATTGTGGGAATTCAAGTGAAAATCTCGTCAGCCTTATATGATGTTTTTGGTACTAGGTATAGGTGTATATTGTACTGTTACCTCGACGGCGCCATTACTACATGGTTGAATTTTTGATACCATTTATATGCGGAATATTCTCCCATAACTTGTTTCAAGAGAACATCTTCGGCAGGATAATTCTCATCTTCATTTGATTCCTTGTAGCTACAAGTACTTCAGAGCATTCCTGGAATTCAGTACAAATCTTTCATTTCACTTTAAAAGCTACATTCAGCTCTGTTCATCTTCTAGAATTGTATCCGAAACGGCTGTCTATCAAGCTTGCTCGGAAAAATCTTCCCAGGGCATGATTTTAACTTCCTAAAATTTGAAATCAATTCTTGAATGCCTCTCGTCAACTTTTCCCCAATTTCTTCAATAATTTGAAGCTAGCTGATTAATTTGTCTTCTTACCAAGGGCACACGATGTACGAATCAAGAAAAGCGATCTGCGTTGATAGAGGCGTAGATCTGTCTTTTGAAATTGATAATGGTAAGAGTTCCTCTCGTTATCTGGTAGCCGTCTCCGATCTAGAGGCCAATAACCTGAAAGTGTGCAGTTTTGTCTGTCAATAACGAGAGAATCCAGCTAATTTTATTATCAAAAGCCTTCTATAGATGCGCATCCAGCACTAGATCAAGCTCACCAGCTTTATCGGATGCATCGTCGTGTACTCTGAGAGAAAGCTCACCAGAGCTAGAAACAGAGTCAAATCCGGAAGCAGAAAGCTCTACGACCCTCGATACACAGGCACGTTTTGAATCTCTCTCCATAGCACCCGAGACATCTGGCACACCTGTAACAGCAACCAAGAAGCGGTCTTTGGAGGAAAGTGAGCTATCTTTGATAAATCGGGAGATCTTTAATTCTTCCAAACGTCACAATGGAACTCAAGTCGTGGCGTTTCGTGGGACTCGTCACACGAATTCCAGACATCTCCAGTCCCGCAATATTCTACAAACTGCTTCACTCAACCGGAGAATCCCATTGAATAGCCTTCGTATTCACCAATCAAGTCACCAGATCATACCTTCTCCAATTTCAAATCAATCCAAAGCTACCTGCGCTGATACCAATACTTTTCGTCAGGGTTCATCCATCGCAGCCCCGAATGAAATCATTAATCTTGATGATGATGAAGAAGACTTCCCATCTTTTCAAATCCCTCCCGGAGTCGAAGTCATTGATCTAGATGAGTATGAGAAAGAGAATGAACTTGAGGAAGATGTCTTTGGCATTGACCAACATTCTGGCGCCCAAAGCAACTTCCAGCGTGCTTTTCTCACCGATAGAAACCCTGAAATCAGTCCTCCCAATGTAGAAATTCCATCAGTAGCATGGAAATCTAGTCTTCTCAGACCCGAGAAAACAGTAGAGCTGAAGAATGGAACCTTTCTGAAGATCAAAACAATTGTCAAGGATCTTGCAAGTGATGAAATCTCGATCAGAGGATGGAAGCTCGTACGTACTCGAGATCGAATGCTTGGTGGCATTGCAGGAAAGAAGAGGAATGAACTTGCATTTATTCATGAGGTTGACAGGGACGACAGGCGAGATGTATGGGAGCAATCTGTACATACGATTCGAGTCAAAGAGGTTTTGAAAATACGTCGCTTGATTTGTACTAATAGATTTCTGCCGGAGTGTAGATACAATAAGGACGACATTCCTATGGATATCAGAACTAAAGAAGAGAATGAAATACTGAAATATATAGAGGACGAGATGGTATTGGTTGCCAGAATTGCTTTTGTGGCTAGATATCCAAACGCAGAAGCGAGAGCAAGGAAAGGTGCACTTGTGGATAGACCCAGAGAATCGGGAATTCTGAGATCTTTGCAGAGAAAAGAGTGTACGGAGAGTTACTTCATCGAGCTGGATGAGAAAAAGAGAGGATGGAGAGGCGAAACTATTTTGGGCGGCTCAGGAAACCTCGACAATGGGAGAAATGCGTTCAACTTGAGCTCTCAATACACATACGGCGATGGATGTAAGTTCAAATTTCCTTGTGTTTAGAATCATCTAACAAAAACCCTTAGACTGCGGAGCAGGCGGTATGACCCGAGGCGCTGCAACAGCCGGTCTCAAAGTGAAATGGGGCTTCGATTTCAATGCTCACGCAGGCGAGACATGGCAAAAGAATTTTCCCGGTGCAACATTCCATCTCTTACCCGTCAATGAATTTGCCGCTCTTCCCGATCCACGCAAGAGACTCTGGATCGACATCCTTCACCTCTCTCCTCCCTGTCAAGTCTTCTCGCCAATCCACACGTGTCCAGGACGTAACGATGAAATGAACTATGCAGCTCTCTTTGGCGTTATGGCAGCGATTGAAAAAGCTAGACCCAGAATCGTGACTCTAGAACAGACTTTTGGGATCCTGCATCAGAAGCATAAAGATGCTTTTAATGGGCTCATTTCCTGTTTTACGAATTTAAGTTTCGATGTTTCGTGGAAGGTCGTGAGGTTTCAGGGATATGGCACGCCGAGTCGAAGGACCAGACTGATTATTCTTGCATCTTGGTATGTTTTTCTTCCAAGTTTCGTTTCATATCTCTTCACCATCTTGCTTTCCAACTCATCCACGAAATCATTAAACCTAACCTCTCTCACAGTCCCGGAGAACCCCTCCCCCACATGCCCCAATACACGCACCACGAC
The DNA here is from genome assembly GCF_000143535.2 of Botrytis cinerea B05.10. Classification (NCBI taxonomy): domain Eukaryota; kingdom Fungi; phylum Ascomycota; class Leotiomycetes; order Helotiales; family Sclerotiniaceae; genus Botrytis; species Botrytis cinerea. Next base: position 1,530,396 of record NC_037312.1, on the reverse strand, counting down.
CCACAGCATCTCCGCCCCTCTCAAACCCCCTACCTCACCCCCAACAAAGTCCTCTCCGCCATCCCCCCCAACGCCCCCAACCACGATCCCTCGCACGAGAGACTCCACCGCACAACCTGCATTCCCTGGGACGGCAGCACGATCTGCCGGGCAATCCTCACCAGCGGCGCGGGCGTCGGTCTCCCAAACGCCAGTCGCGGCATGACGAATCGAGAACTCGCTGCGCTGCAGGGATTCCCGCTCAACCATGTTTTCTACGGTTGCGAAATCAAGAAACAGGTAGGTAATGCGGTGCCTCCGATTTTTGCGCGGAGGCTGTTGGAGAGTGTGAGGAGACAGTTGGAGAGGAGAGATGGGTGGGAGAGAGGCGAAGAGATTGTGCTTAGTTCTGATGAGGAGTAGGAGGTTGGGAGAACTAGCTGATTGATGGATTGGTGTTTTTATTTCGTGATTCGTTTGAAGGATATGGGTCTAAACAAGGTACTGATGAGGCCCCAGTGGTAGAAACTGGCATACAGAAAACATAGGATTATGAGTAGCAAGTTTGTTGTTTCAGTTGAATTTTCATAATGGGCAGAGAATAGTCCGTTAGACTTCGGAAATAGTTCGATGTGATAGATCTAATCTTAATCCAATCCATCGATTTTCATCTGACAGTACAAAACACCCTCAAAAGATTTTATGGGTAAGTTATGGGTGGACATTCCGCACAAGTATTTGGAACCTCGATTGTAAATGTCTAACGCAGTGTGCACGACTGACTGTATTCTCAGGGGGTAATTACACTCAATCCCTCTGTATGTGCTTTCCGAGCATATCAGAATATATCCTGCGAAGCAAAGAAAAAGAAACTCTAAATTAAAATTGCTATATTCCGTGGTATATTCCAAGATTCCTTATTATTACACCTATAACCCTCCGTCTGCATGGATAAAAACATGCAAATCTTCTCTCCCACCCCATTAAACCACACCCAAACAATGATATATACCTCCATCTCCCCCTCGCCTGCCCTCAAATGAAAAGACCCCTTAGAACCCCGCCTCATCAGCCTTCCCATTCGCATTTCTACTCCCGCTCGCCTCCGCACCCCCCGAGTTTCGAATCATGATCTCCTTCGGTTTACTCGGTTTCGCCCGCACCACATTTCGAATACTCGCTTCCCTCAGCTCGGCATTACTAAGACCACTCCTGGGTCTAGAAGCACGGGATTCTCGCCCCGTGTCACTACTTCTAGGTCTCTGAACTCTAATCTCATCATCATTCACCTCTTGTTCAGCCTCTGTGGTATTCATAAAACTGCCCGCTTCCTCCGGCACATTCGAAAGAACGGTTTTGAGATCGCGGTCGAGAGTAGTAGTTGGAGAACCTCCGAGTGATAGATTTTCTGGTTTCCTTTTCGTAGATACTTTTCCCTTCCAACTTCCCAATCCTAGAACTTTCCAAGCTTTCCCAAGAGAAAATTTCAGTTCGCCATCATCTCCGGCGTCTAGTTCGACGAGCGGGCTAGATGATGATGCGCTGACATCGCTGGCATTGCTCCAATTTCTTCCATGTTGACTTGGCCGACGAATTGGACTTACATCGTGACCATGGCGCAGATTCTGGTTTCTGAAATCGGGAAGTTCAGATTGCTGGTGTGGGGGGATGTCGAAGTAGGATTGTGGTTGTTGGAGAGGAGGAGTGGATTCTACAGAAGGATTGCGCCGGCCCGACGATGTCTGAGAATAAGCGGAGTCCGAGGTGGCTACTGGGTAGTATCCGCGACCTTGGGTCTGAGCGCGATTGCTAGGATACGCGTGCGGGGAAAAGGGGGAGTATGGGTTGAAGGAAGGTGGGGTTACGACTTCAGGGCCGTCGTGTCGGTCAGATGAAAATCGTTCGGTTGCTGGATGAGAGTAATTTCGGACGCTACGTGAAGCTTCGGAACTGGTCATTTGCAGAGGATCGGTTGATATTGAGCTCATATCAGATGGTGATGGGTATGAAGGACGATATCTATGTGATCGAGGGGCGTTAGACCCACTGCGTGTTTTTGCTTCCTTGAATGCCTTTGTGGCCTTCTTTAGGCGCCTTAAGATACAAAAAGCGGCAATCAAAATTACGAGTAGAATGAAAGCTGCGCCACCTATGATTCCACCTATTTCTGGTTTCGTAAGACCGCTACTTGTTGTTGCACCCCCACTTGTTGCACTCCCACTTGTTGCTTCGACTTTTGCTATTGCGGTAGCCGTGGGTGTGAGTTTGGGGACGGCTGAAGCTTTTGATGTATTCGCCGCGACTGATGGTGACGCTGGAGTGGAGGCGGTAACTAATGTAGATGTAAGAGTCTGTGTGCGCGAATCGCTATCTGTCGTGGTCAAGGTCTCGGTCAATGTGAAAGTCGTTACTGCCGTGGAATAACAATTATTCAACCCGCAGCCCATGCCATTCTTACAACAACCGTAGTTCAATGAAGCTGGACACAAATATGAATTCACTCCACAAGTTTCGCTGTACGAAACACCAGGAGAAGCGCTACATCCATCAATTTCGCATGAGTAGCCAGTGGGACAACATCCACCTGTTTCTCTATCAGATAAGTCGCAATATAATTTGGCATGTGATAAGAACTTACCTCCGGCATCAATTCCACAAGCTGTATATCCTGATACTCCACAAGCTGAAGCAGGAGCAGCGCTGGTGAGATAACAACTACTAGTACCGCAAGATCTGTTATTTGGACAGCATCCTCCATTCATCGATTTAGGGCATAATTGATAATCGCTCGGGCATTCTGATGCGTCCCGTTTTCGTCCTTGAATTGCCTCGTGTATCTTATCCCAATGATTCGAGCCCAATTTTCTCTTTACGATGCCTGGGTATGATAATTTCGGAAATTCTGTCGTCATTGTAACTTGGGTTGTGGTAGTTGCCGAGCAGGATTCTCCGTCGCAAACTTTATCAGCGGGGTAACAATCGCCATCCTCGTTATTTGCACATCGTTGAATACCCTGGGGGTATTGATTGTCGAGTTGATTCATATGAATCGCCATTTTTTCGCGATATGTGGTTTGGTTTTACTAATGCGGGTTGTTCGTCTCTCGGTAGATATTATCCTGCAAAATGCTCTTTGAATGCTCCCTATCGTGAGCGTAACTGTACAACACAAGCATCTAACGTCTGCCGATCTTTTTCTCCAAAGGATTTGAATGCTGTGAGACCTCAAGCTGCAGTATGCAAGTTGATATCGGCCCGCGAGGTTTGCACTTGTGAATAGCGGGGTCTGTACCAAAATGTCATGAAGCCTGATTGTTTCAACGAAAGGAGGGCTTCGAAATTTAGATTGAGCGATTGTGGCCTCTTGGTCGCAGGAATAACGCAGGATAACGAGGGAACGATCGCGATTTCCCACGCTGTAAATCCCAGTAGAACAAAAACAAGGGTATATATCGCAAAGGGCGCCTCTCACGGATCTCACGTCGAAAATTTCAGGTTCGTTGAAACTTGATGCAGGAACTTAAATCATCGATACCTGAATGACAAAGATAAGAAGAAAAAATGAGAAAATATCAAAAAACCGACAAAATTCTTACTGAGAAATCCATTTAATCACAGATGGGCATTTGACACAGTGGGAAGGTTGTCCCGCTGCTGAGGCTCCATAGCACTTATCTCAGCCTCCCAAGTTTCCATTTTGGGTTCGATGACAAGCATAGGCTGATATTTGGTAGCTCTGGCTGATTGGGTGTTTCTGCCACACAGTATTGGGTGTCGAGACAATTCCAGCAAATCAGAGTGACTAGGGGTGGAAGACATCGAAGATGAGTAGAAAGTACATAGATGCAATTAGCCAGTAGAAGCGAAGGTGGTGTTGATCGTGTATGCAGGACTATAAGGACCCAAGAAATTGTCATCGGACGTGGCTGGTGGTGTGGCCCGGAAAAGAGCAGCAGTAATATGTGAGATGATATGTATGTACGTAAATTGACATGTTGGTCAGAACCCCGCGAAGGAAGGGCAGTGAGATAAGGATGACTGCGATATGAATGTGATACCAAACAATTTCCCCACTCTGCACTCGCGTTGTGTAAATGCAAAATACAAAGAGACAGACAGGACCTGGTGGACTTTGGCTGTCCTTGAACTATATAATTGACAAACACGAACTGCTGCACACAGAAAATGCTTGTCGCACCAGCTTGGCTGCCAGCATAAATCTCAAATGGGCAATCATGACCGAAGCTGTCGCTTGTCAGCTGCAAGTCTCTATGCAATGGTTCAGATACGAATTTTCTTTTTCCCACATGTCAATTGGTGGAAATGCATGTTCTTCATGCGAGAAAGCGGCGCAGGTCCAGAAACGCTCTCTGTTCAGCCCCCAAATCAATAAATGTCAGAGTTGGCTGCATCACAACATGCATTCAGTGGGTTAGCACATGTGGAGATTAGTCATCCAATTGATAAACATCGCACAGATCAAACCTAACCGGTTAACGAGACAATGGCCACCAGCTTCTCTTCCTTGAATGTTCAACATAATTGTGGGAATTTATACTCGAAACCGCACAAAGAACCTGCACACTGCTCGTCTTCCCGCAAGAACTGGAAATATCGACTTAAGGCCACACGATGATTGTCATGGATGGGATAAAGGATCTGAGATGAAGGCAGCCACCGCTAACCCTGCCTGTCCATACTACGTCCCCATTACATTTGAACGATAATGAAGAACTGCTCCTCATCCAGCACAAGGGAGTGTTGGCTATTCCCATTGCTGTGTAGTTGAAGTGATGGGAGGGACACCATACTTGGACAATCTTATGGCTTTGGTACACCAAGTCTGGTCGGTCTTCAGCTGCTCACTGCTTAATTGCAGGGTCAATATACGCAAGTCTGGGTCGCTTTGGGTGACTGATTAAGATGGGAAGTCGTGGAATGTTAAGTATTTCCTTACTTCTGTTTCTCTTCGCAATGAACCTTCTTTCCAGGATTGGATTCGAATAATTTGGCAACAAGCCTCTATCGATTAATCCGTCCACTGCTCAACCGTACTTTCCAAATGTGTCGGGACTCGCTCGGTCGTTGAGAAATTCCTATTGCTTATTACTTGCGAGCGCCCACTTCACAACAGCATATAAGATCTTGCCGTGTTGCGTTGATAAGTCTGCAGGCCTGGAGAAGTGTCTTTGGCCATAGTCTGTTAGATCAAAATGAAGTCATGATATGCAAACATGAAAGGGTTTTCTCTGTCCCTGATGCTTTAGCACTTCATTTTTGGGAGCGAGATCGGCTAGAAGCAGGAAGTAAAGTGTTTCAAGTATTCACAAATTGAAAGCAGAGACTATCCAATATACTGAGATTTCATTGTACGCTCCTACTATCTCAATTACTTGCTTCAATATCTAGAACAATTGTTTGGGAAGTCACTGCAGAGAGACAAATGTGAGTTAGAAGGTCTGTAAGTTGGTGAATTATTCTTTTTGCTAGGCTTATTATCCTTATTGGTTCCAGAATATCAATGAAACAGAAGGTGCAAGTCAAGAATCGCCGATGCATAAGGTTGGCACTGGTTGCTATCACAGTGATTTTGGGTTTAGGAAGTTGCGTGGGAGAAAAGTTCACGTAAACGAGTATAAAGGTCCATAATTCATCTTACATCTTCGTTTTCAATCACACAACTCATACATTACAAGATTCATACACAATTCAGATTCCAACATTCAATTCTAAAACATTCATACCACCTATTACGGTTGCAACAATGATTCAAATCAAACAATATATTCTCAGTGCTCTTGCACCCTTGGCCGCGTTTTTTCCTTCCTCTCCTAATCCAAATCAATCTGCGCCATTCGCGCTGTCCCTTGTTTCTGAGAATAAGCATTGGAATGGTTCATATATACACGGTTGTCACACTGGAGCTGCTCGAACTGCCCTTTGTGCTTCCCCCAAGTGCCATGTTCGTCATGAAGAAACCTCTCCGGTATGTTGTCAACCCTTGTGATCAAATTCAACATTCTACTCATACCAATATCTGAGTTTGGATCAATTCCTAAACTCATAGAAGCGATGTACTGATACGAACATTCAGACTACCTTTTTCTTCAATGTCTCTGCTCCCCTCAGCTTCGATCGTCCCTCGAGAAGTGTTTCAGGATCCTTAGTCTTCAACTTGCCATATAATGCGAATATGATTCTCTCCCAATCGGCAACAATGGAGTTCAATCTTTATTCGCATGATTTTGCCCATCCTTTATTTTCATACCCTCCCGACACGGAAGGTATCTTTATCTTTCACGACGATCGCTTGTACCTCAAGAACCATAAACAGCAGCGATGGTACATCTGCGATAAATACTCACCTTTCCCTCCATATACTTATTCCACTCTAGTTTGGTATTATGGCGCTGGAATTCCAAATGCAGAATGTGCCAAGGTGGAAATCAAGAGGAAATTTATTTAATTCGTCGGGGTCGACTTGAAACAATAGAACAGTGACTTCTAGGGTATGGGGCAGCTGAGCTTTCGATAAAAATCATCTTGCTTAATTCCAGAAGGGAAAATCAGGGTGTATCAGCATATTTGAGGGCATTATTATCCGAGAGACAGTTGTACTCTTGGGCAAGCGTTAGTTATGGAAATATCAATTTTTAATCGAGTTCTAATACATTAGGTGCTACTTCCCTTGATTGTATTTGTTACTTCTCTGGAACGGAGATTTGTGAATGGTGACTGCTTCAGCTTCGGCTGTGTCGTGGTAGACTTCTTGGGTAAGTTTCCTCCATTTGCGATTCAGTAATTCACGGTTTATGTCAGAGATCTCTGATCCGGATTCTTTACATTACATTTATGCGATATTTTCACGACTCTTCCCAAATTCAGGGCGTAGGAGCTGGTCCCAATAGATTGCATAGACGTGTTTCTGTCCCGTCAAGGGTCTAGATTTGGCCCCGATCACGCCTTCCTGAGCATGCCAAGCCCCCAAAATGTCCCCTCAGGCCAACACAGTATATTTTGATCCAATTACAAATACACTAGTGCATTTTAGTATTACGCCCCCATTAATTGATATGCGGGAGCCCTCTTGCTGTGAGGGCCGTGCAGGGGAGATTTCCTAAATTTAACTTGACTATAACTTAGCCGAGCTGAGTACCCAGGAACTTGGAATGTCTTGAAGCTGACGAGTAATAATCATCGTCTGCCGTGCGCCTCTTCCTCTGATTCTCGAATATATCGCCAAGCTACAATTTGAAGCCTATCACTTTTAAAAAATAGGACGAAGGTTCTGAAGTAACAAGGATCTTGAAGGGCTTCAAATTATGCTTCTAAGACACTGTATTCAGCGCTCCTCTTATTGTGAGCCTCATATTAAGAAGGCGGAGATATAGTTTCTCTCATTTATTGAAGGCATCCGTAAGTTGATTCAATGACTTGTCTGTTTATTCGTGTCAAGAGATGTATCTGAAGCCTATGCAACTACTATCTTGAAGAAATATTTGTCAGGGGCATCTGTCTGAATTGTGTGGTTTCAAGAATGCGTCCATTCAAGAAGAGTCATCGTATGTGCAATGTTCTGATATGCCAGTGGCATTATGCCACGCATTTCAATCAGATTTTTTTTTTTTCAAAATTAACTTTCATAGCTTCATCGGGCAAGAATAGATACTACCGACCTCTCGCGACAAGGACGCCGACTCTCACATTCCTGCTGGTAGCCACATTATTGCTCATTGCACTGCTCGAATATTCTTGTCATGTAATTCCACAACACTCCGGGTTCGGATCTGCAGCAGAAGAATTTGTCAACACTACACGTGCCAAGTTGAATGGGAGAGATGCAGATATACATCGAAAAAGGGCTGGAGAAACCAGTATGTCGAGTGGGGAGAGCCTTTCCACTTCAACGGGCTATGCGGCATCTCCTTCTCCAACCACAAATTCAGCTCCAATGACTTTATCTGAAAAGTCTACCACTGACACAGTTTCTTTGACCGGTACCGAGTCTTCATATTCGACTACTACGGACAAAACAAACGTACCGCTGGCAACTAAGATTAGTGCTACGTATCTGACTCCCGGTAGATCTCTTTCCACAAGTATCAATGCATTGTATCTAACTCCAATTACAGATAAATCTACTCCCATAAATTCGTTCGCTCCAGACAGTACATATTTGTCTCCAGGGACAGTCGGTGCAACTAAAATTAGTGGATCATATATTAATCCAGACTCTACCCACTCATGTATGGATTTCATTGTTCCTTGTTATGAAAAATCTGAACTGTTCAAACCCCAAAGTTTGATCTCCACTTACTGACGAGCCGATTTAGTCCCAACAATGACATTCAGCACAAGTGCACCTGGGATGATTATTTCAAGTAAGTCTGAAAAGCACAGTTCAAATGATTTGAAAAATGGTCTCAAAAAATTGGCGCTGACTACATGTAGATACTAATCCAAAAACCCCCTCGCCAGTCGTGGTGCCTGTGACGAGTGAATATGTTTCTACCATCTATATTCCAAATCCTACCATCGCAGATAAGGGACCATCACCTAGCAATCAAGATGCTGCAGAAAATAAAGCTCCATTTACCTCCATGCAACAAGTTCCGGATAGCACCACTATCGAAGTAACTACACTTACATCAACTTCTCGTGATCCTGACGGATCTTTAGTAGAATTGATCATCACATCGTCTCTGGTACGTATAGTACCGTCAACAATCAACGGGCCTCAGAATGATCCTACCCCCGCACCTACTGGGACAAATTCAAATGACTTGAGTATGTTGATAATCGTATCAACGTTCAAAAGTGTTTATGAAAGTACCATCTTTCCCACTAGCTCTAGTACTATCGTCGATAGACCAGTAGCAACGAGTGCTAATTCAAGTGGAACTTTCGTGTACCATAGCAACGGCGTAGTTACTGCACCAGATCAGATCACTTATCGACAATATCTCACAGCATCGTTTTTACCACTTTTCTTGACTATCTTTTATGCTATTCCATGGCGTATTCTGGAAAATACAGTCCGATATATGGAGCCTTTCTATCAACTGAGGCTTTCCTCGCATTCCACAGAGTCTGAAGCTATACACATAGACTACGAGAGTCCATCGATATTCATTCTCCCCTTTAAATCCTTGTCCCGGAAACACTTTATGATATTCGTGACAAGTCTGATCTCACTCATTATGCTTGCAATCGCACCCCTCGCTTCTCAAGTCATGATAATAGTCGAAAGTAATTATTGCGTAGGAACTGGCCTTGAAACCTGCAATAGTTGGGGAATATACCCTAATTTTGCACGGCTTCTTGAAGGACTTCTAGGTTCCATTGCAATATTCACGCTTTTCTTGATAGTTATGGGACTGCGCCGAGATAGTGGAGTATACAGTGAGCCATTGAGCTTAGTTGGGCTAGCAGTCATACATCGCAAGACTCCCCTTTCATCCCAGGCAATGGAAGATAGCCAGATAGGATTAGAAGAAGAGATCCGCATCCCCTCTCTAAGATATACATCTTTAATGACAGCAGAAGGAGAGACGGCCACTGCGACCCAAGAATCAGCTCTCTTGAGGTCTAAGAGACGAGAAGACTCGAAGAAGACATCCCTAACAAAGGTGCTGGAAGGAATCAAGGCTCGAATACTCCATATTTGCATGCTTTGTTTGTTGTGCGGCATTCTTGGCGTGGTAGCTGCATACTACCAAACAAGTGCGGATACCGGATTCAATCGATTCATGAATTCACAAGGCTTCGGAGTTCGATTCTTTATGACGGCTCTTGGAACGGGAACCAATCTTCTGTGGTCGCGTGTTGACGATGGTTAGTCTCCGAATTCATCAGAAGATGTTGATTTTCGCAAGATATACGGTGATTACTAACTGAGACATAGATTTCCGTAAGATGGATCCTTATTATCAGCTCCTTCGTGGCAATGCCAAGCCTCAGAATTCCATCTTAGCTCCCGTGCATATGAGTCCCTATTCAGCGCTTATTCCTTGCGTCGGACGGAAACATTATCTCGTCTCTTGGATTTCATTTTGTTCGATTCTATCAGAGTTCCTACCAATAACTCTGGCAAATATACCGTACAGTAATACGGGGACGTTTTTAGTGCTCCTAACATGCTTTTACCTCGCAATGGCTATACTTTCGCTCATGATTATTGGTGTTATCTTACTCCTCCTTAGATCTCGTCATAATGTCAAGAGTCTTCCCAGAAAGCCTTGTACAATTGCAGCTAGACTGGAGTATCTAGCTCCAACCGGCGAGGTGGACGATTCGAACTTATTGAGAAGTCTTGATGGACTTGACTCACTCGAAAGGGAGGAGAGAGATGCACGGGTCATTTCAAGGGGTAAACTATACAGTATGGGTATTGGCGAAGACGGGAAGTTGAGAATCGATGAAGATGAGAGGATCGTGAGTAAATGGAGAAAGGAAAATCGGGACGGTGAAGATGTCTAATGTTTGAATGCCTTTGATGATTTCCAGAAACGCTCATCTAGATACAACATACATTGAGTTGTCGTTACACCAGTTACAGCATAGAGTGGAGGATAGATTTATGGCTATCGTGGTCATTGCATGGTTTCTGGCAGATATTTGATGCTGTGGTCCGTTGGTTAGGTGCGAGGTGGCGTAATCATCTACCCGATACATGACGGAATTGAGACGATTCTGTCGGATGGGAGCATACCTAGGTATGCATGGATGAATTTGATAAGCGATTATATGTCGATTTTGATATGAAAATATATAATAATAATTTGTTGCTAGAGCTAATTGCAAAAAAAAAAAAAAAAAGGAAAAGTATTGTTAAAAGTATGGTTCACGTGGGTGCTAGAGCAGGGGGAGCTAGGCTTAATTAGTACTAGTAAGAGACTCTGACTTATAGCAGAGCCCTTACTTCCATAGCTAGTGAGAATGTACTTAGTAGAAGAGATCTACGAATGCCCTCTTATTCTACCCTATGCTTCCCACCATACCCTGTAGAGAGTCATACTTGAAACAAGTATACCAATTTTAATGCCTTGGCTCTCGATTGACCGAAACTCCTAAAAGTCAAAAAATGTTTGTATATCAACTTAAGACGACAAGCAATATGGTGAATATACAAGAATTTCACAGGTCAATTATCTAACTTGATCTTCCTTCTCCGCTTTTCCCCATGCATATGACTTTTCGTACAATGCGCGAATCCCAGCCTGCTCTTCCAATTCATCCCACAAAGCCCACTTACTTTTTGAGTGGCTCGATTTACTCTTCCATTGCCAATCACTCCTCAGCCATTGTATATGCTCGGGTAGTTCACCTTGGGACTCCTCCCAGGTGCCTACGTCGGTATCTAGTAATTCTTCCTCCAGCTGAGCATCCCACGCGGCGTCAATTCGCTCGTCAGTCCAGTTATTCCATGGTGATACCCTACCTTTATAGGAAATCTTTTCCGCTAATTTATTTATAAGTCCAACAGGCCAATCTGTTATATCACATTTGTTGAGAACAAACGCCTCGAGTTGAGCAGAGAGTTCATCAGCGAGACCATCTTCCTTCATTTGTAGCCACATCTTTCCTAGAAATATTCTATTGTTGTCCTTATAAAATTGAAGCTTAGATTCATTGAGTAGTCTTTCACGACGGTTTTCCGCTTCTGTGAGTTCGGAGGACTCTACAACCTCTTTGTTCGTCGAAAAGAAACTAATTGTGTTGATTAGTATTGAAATAGAATGTAAACCAACGAGATACTCACTGCCATAACTCTCGACCGAAGGAAGAATGAATTATACCATCGACATGGAAACTCTCAAGCTTGAGGCCTTTTCTCAGGGCCTGGAATAAACCATGTAACGAACCTCGATATAAACAAATGTGAGTCAATGTTAGATGTCGCAGCGAAGAAGCGTGCCTAAGGAGAAAATTGGTCAAATCTTTCTCGCACAAGGTCATATTGTCGAGTCGTAAGCGAGTCAATGAAGGCCAGGTAAAGACCCCCAAAACCTTTCTAAGAGGCACATATTCATAAGTTTCGAATTTGCAGTATCCGCCGGTAACCAATCCCAGATGTAAAGTTTCCAGATTTGGCGCTGATTGCGCTGCCCTCCACAGTCCAGTCGAGCATCTCTTGTTAATTTTTCCGCGTGTTGGTGAGCACCTTCTGTCACATAACAGCTCTAGACTCTCAAGGTCACGGAAAGGCTTGAGAGTATTTTCAAGCCGATTTAAATCTTGTAAGAAAAACAAGGCAGGAGCTGCATCGTGGGCAAAACGACGGAGTTTTACCTTGGAATTCTGTGCAGCTAGCATAACCGTTTCGAGTTCTCTTGTCTTCCAAATGCCTCCATAAGCTCTAGGAAAGGCGACTTTCGCCCATGCGCGGGTTAAGGCTTCCGAACTGAAATCAGGAATGCCGGTTGAGAAGCGAATGCAAGTGACATTGTTCAAATGCTCAAATGCCTTGGTCATCCTTGTAATGTCATCGTACTTTTGAGCTGCCTTGTTCCACAATGTATACCACTGTATGCCAGGTTAGTTAGTGACCGGTTCAATTCTAGGATAATCAGAGTCGCTAAACTCAAAATGGGGATTCAATGGGTACGATGCAAGCAAACATTGCAAATCGTAGGCAATGGAAACTCGGGCAACTCACAGTAAGGTATTCGGATATTATATCTGAAATAACAATGGGCTCTATTTCATCATTTTGTTCCACAATGTATCTTCCTTCATCATCCCATTCAAATGCTTCTCGGTAGTCCTTACGAAGAACGCGAAGCATGGCTCTTATAGGCACAAACCCCTTCTCGAATCTGATCTTCTTGACATTTTTCAACATTTTCGGATGTTCTCGAGAGATCATTTCCAACTTTTCAAGATCTCGTCTGTTGAAGCGAAATGCGAAAGTTTCGATAAAGTGTTCAGACCCAAGTATTGCAAATTTGCTGGAGCACAACCTGAAATTCTTGACATCCTTGGTATTTAGATAGCTCATTGCTTGATGCCAGATCTCAGGAGCTATTTTTTTATTAGAGTCATTGCCGGCCAATGAAGCTGATGTATCATTCTTGTTAGCAGCCAACTGATCCTGTGTAAGAGTTAGCATTACATCAGGCACTTAGAAGTGAAGAAAACTATCAACCCACCTTTGACTTGTTATGCAATTGTTCTTCCGATTTTCCTGATTCTGATATGTCCAAGTCATCTAGTTCTATTATAGAACCCTCAAACTCGAGTGTAGACTCCGTGGAAGTCGACATTATTCCGCAATTTGATCAATTCTTTTCTTCGTTATAGATGCTTGGGTGTGTGCATTTGAACTTCAGAAAAAGAAAATATCCTCAAATTTATATTTCGTAGAAATAATGTCAAGCACTATTCATATTAGTCCAAGATCAAGTGAAGATCGCCAAAAAATTTCCCGTTCTTCGTTGGATCGAAGAACATTTCACTTGGAAGAGTCATCACAGCCAAGAACTGTCAGAATTAGAGTTTAATAGCTTATTTCATTAGAACACCAAAAGTAAAACCTAACTAGCTAATAGATCTAGCACGGTGGACCATCAAAATCTGATGAATGAAATGATGGTAGTGCCGGACTAGATCCCATGAAACTGAAAAAGCCTAACCTTATTTCAAATCCAATGGACACGCATGCAGGGCATAAAATTCCGAATCTAGCTTGTAAGAAATCTCAGATCCGATATTTCGAATTTGAGAGTCCCGGGATTCTCGAGCCGTAAGAACTTCTATCATTACCTACCAATTCCGCTTGGAAAAATGAAGTGTTGAGGAACTTGCAAGATTGTCATCAACTTTACCAAAGCCGCAATAGTCGGCTTGTCAAGTGGGCCAACCAGTTCCTAATCACTTCGTCATATAGCGATTTTCTCATTGTCATCAAGTATATTTTAGACTTCCTAAACCTTATTCATATAACATTCTCGGATTATCTAATATTTACTCCCTGGTATAGATTTTATTCTAAAGATGGTGAATATAAAGGTCAGGATTACATACGTGTATATACATAGATTCATCAGTTATAGTTTAAGAGTTATCTCCATGAAACCTCGAACAAATGAGATATGCTGTCATAAATGTCACAAGGCCAATATGAGAATAGCCTCAAGATCAGCAATCAGATAAAAGACCCATGCCAAGGAAAAACGGTCTTCCTAGTGTGATCAAGACCCGTCTAGGGATTGATCACATGACTAGCTATTCTTCATTTAATAGACAAGAGTCTAGCGCATGACATATGCTTTCTATTATTTCCCTATCCGGCTGAAAATTGCTTATAGTGCGAAATGCAGAGAAAGGTAAAAGAGTCACCTAGCTAAGCTACGTAACTTAAGGAGAGATCACAAACTTGGAAAATCAACGATCTACAAAAAGGTAAACGTCGATCTGAATTAGAGATGGTCTAGTGCTCACTATTAGAAATGGTATATAAAATAATGATGGCAAGCTATACCACTAAGTCGTCATGCCCTTATTGGGCATGAATCCTGATTTTATTATGAGCTATATACCTTCTTTGTACTAGCTCCTTCTATATCCAAGCTCCTTCTCTATTCAAGCTCCTTCTTCTCCATACAAGCTCCTTCTCTATCCAATACTCCATGTTGTGAACTATAGATTATTGTCACTTAGTTTCAATTACTAAATCGAGGGGTTGCTACCGTCTCTCAACACCGCGACACCACTTCTTCAGCCAGGGTAGTATAAATATGGTTTCTCTTCCCAGCTCACCTTTTTTCTCCTCGTAATTTACAACATCAGTTGAAACAAGTCGATCTCTACAAGTCTTGGATATCTTCACTTTTTGATTTATCACCCACCAACCTCAACACCAGACAACGCTTGTGCCGGCATTGGGAAACCAGTTGTTACATGAGTGTTTGCGTAACAAGACCAAGACTTAAATGTTTCCAAATCCCAAGAAGAGCTCCTAACAAGATTACTCTTACCTCTTCAACATCCAGTGATCGCCAGCCTATCTAAGGTCCAGACTCTGGGAAAGAAAAGATAAAATTCCATAAGCCATCCATCATGCATTTTTCTAAATTCCCATGAACCTTCAAAGTTTACAAAGACTAACCCTTTCCAATAGAATTGCTCACTCTAAAAGAGCAGAACTTCCAAACTTCAAGTCAACGAAACAATGGTATCTAGAAAACCATTCGAAACATTCCGTCCGACCCCCCCCCCTAAAAAGAAAGAAAGAAAGAAAGAAAGAAAGAAAGATAAAAGATCAAACAAACCCATCCCAAATCTCTACCCAGCACAAAAACACACAAACATATACACCCAACCCTCTTCTTTTAACAATCAACCCATGCAACCAATACAAGCACCTCCAATCTCCAAACCCACACAAACCCAAGTCTTTTCCTCCCCTCCTATCCCATCCCATCCCATCACACATCTCACCTCACCCCACAACCCCAAAACCCCATCCTACAAACCCCCTACCCCCTACCCAAACCCCGCACTCGGTTCCCCCCCTTTTCCCCACACCAACCCAACCTAGCGCACTCAGCACACTCTACCGAGCCAATACCGAGGGTAGCGTTGCCGGGGTAGCGTTGCCGGGGGCCGAGTATGTACCGTACAATAGGTAGGGGGTATATATTTTTAGCACTGATGCCCGAGGATCATCATATCATGTACGCGTGTATATGCGTATATATACACACATATCATCCAACTTCCCTTCACATTCCCCTCTCTTCACTTCTCCCATTTCTCGAAACTCGACCTCATTATCGTCCCAATCTTCATGTACGTCTCACAACGTCAAGAAAAGGAAATTCATCATCATGGTATCAAAAAACATAATACTATACCGGTCACCAATCGATTCATTCATTCAATTATAAGAGCTGTTGAATGATCAACTTTTGTAATTTAACTCAACACCTCAAGCCTATCCATAATGTGGTCCGGCTATCTATCTTTATTTCCTCTTCATTATATTCTATCCCAGAACCTCAGTCGCCGCCTGAGAGTAAGCCATACACCACAGACCCATCATTCTCATTCAACATTTAAGACAAAGAACTTGAATGCAGACGTCAAATCATTTATCGAGCACCAACCCATTCCAACCCAGCCCAACCAAACCATATAAGAAGCGACGCCATTTTTTATTCCAAGACATGATTCAGAGTTTCGTCCATGTCTAACCTCAAATTTTGCCAAACGAGACTAGTGTCAATCGATAGTACCTCGAAATTTTAGACCAGAACGCCAATTTATTCACCATCCCATTCTAATAGGTACCAACATTGCCCATTGAGGGGTTCATCAAAAGCTATAAGATCGAACCATTTCCCAGTACGCCATATGCCAAGTCTTACTTGGGATTGTCAGCTTCCATCGACCAAATATGAGAATGATCAAATGAAGACAACTCCACATCTAAAGCCATCAAACATAATTAGATGCCCAGAACATCCATGTAAGGTTGATCGAACAGCGCAAGATTATCTCCAGGTTGAGGGCTAGGCATTCTGCTACCGAATCCCGGAATCTCTCTACTGAATAGATCCATATCATAAAACCCTCCCGATTCCCCGCCATCGTTGTAGTTAATGTCCAAAAACTCAAACATATCATTTGGATCATGGGCAACTTTCGAGCCCGTTCCACCAAGAACAGCGTCACTATCTGGAGGTGAATGGGCAAAGTGGCCATTGTATATCGCCGTTGAACTATCAACGAGAGTTCCCAAAGACTCGAAACCATTTAACTGGGTGTCGACTGGTGGTGTAATCCTTTCATCCATAGACCGCTGTGCGCGTTCGAGCTGTGCTCGCTTCTTCTCATATGCCAAAGCGGCTTTGCGCTTAGCATCTTCGCGTCTTGCCGCTTCTCTGGCACGGCCTATGATATCTTCCATGCCTGCTTTTCGAACGGCTGCCTCTAAGAATTGAGTAGCGTAATCCGCTGAAGAGTAATTATCGCGCAAACTCTCGAGAACAGTCATGCATAGACAAAATCCTTCTAGAGCAGGCTGTCGCTCATTCTCCTGTGGGGACCTGACCAACAGCAAATGAATAATGATGGCTGGAAGTAGAGCTGTCACGCCTGTAGTAGGAAGATATCTCTCCAGATCATAATTATGCATATCATGAACAATGTTCGTTGTCCCAATAGCAGCGTTGGTCACTACTTCACGTGAAAGCGCAAAAAGCGTTTGTGGTTCCGGTTGGTTTGGCCCTGCAGGTAAAACTCGTGGCCTGTGCAAGGCAGAGGTCGCAGTGAAATATATCATGTGTAACAATGAACATGCCACAAACAACGGTTGCCCACTGTTTCCTTTTCTCAACTCATTCGAGTAGACACATGCTTGGGGAAGATTTTTCTTCCAGTGATCGAGTGCCAGATCGCATTGCTCGACCTCTTCTGACGACGCCGACTTCTTGGGAAACAGCATAATCTGTGATGTAGTGCTTTCAGATTGACTAGAAACACCTTGATGTCTTCCGAGGACCGAGTACTGAGCTACCAAGATTTGGCTGATACATAGACACAATTCAGCTTTCGAGATACACATGAGTGCCAACTCTCGCTGAGCCTCAACATCTCGTATCAAAGAACAACTCGAGGAAATTATAGTAATCCGCGGATCGAGTGCCTTGATCTCGAAATCGCCTTCAACCAACATTGGTACGTCACAGTCTTCATCCTTAACCCTAGTCGGACGTCTCATTCCCAATGCGATAAGTCGATCTCTCATAAAACATGACCACCATACTCGTTTTCTTAGTTTATGGTCGGCATCTATTCCCTTCGGATCTCGATGCAACGCAAGCGTATATGCATGATCAATCGCTCTGCCCATCCAATGCCAAGTGTCTTTGTGATCCTCGGGCGTTTCGTACCAGTATGTCATGAGAAGAAGAGATTGCACTACAGTTAGCATGTCATTTTCGTAGTCTAGATCATACAGAACCTGAATATAGTCAGTATTGCTCAAAAGAAGCACATGCTGACTTGTTACATACTCTGGCCCTCTGGAAAAATGCTTTCCTCGCTGCTTTCCTCGTACGGTGCCCAGCGCGCTTCAAGCTTTCCATGTCCACAAAAGCTGTTCCAGAAAACATTATCGATTGGAAAAGCAAGAGACTCATTGCGCCAGATCCCCCTTCATCATTGATTATCTGTAAAACTTTGTGTAATTCTAGAAGTGGCATATATGGATAAATGTATTCAATGAAGGCTTGGAGCAAAGCGTTTCGTAAGGGAGGTTCGGGAATGAGTAATGCGCTTTTCGCCCAAAGGTAGTCTATATCGACAGAGGTCATTTTCGAAGGGAGGGGGTTGATGTAAGCCGGAAGTGAATGTTTCAATGAAGGCGGTGGAGACGATGCTAGACGCGTGCGAACCAGATCGCCGGTCATAGAAGCTCGATGCGCAAGCTGTGCCAGCTTTTGCCCATCGATACTATCGACTTCTTTCGAATGAAGGGCTGACTGGTCTGGTATTGTTAGTATGTGATCCAGCACAAATTGTGTTCTGAAAGAGCCTCTGCTTACAAATTGAGTGAGGTACATGCTCACGTATATGCTGAGATTGGGATGGAGCGCTGGGCCCAGATGCCCGTCTTATCTCATTATTTGACGCTTGTGGAGGGTATGCAATACCATCCGTGTAGGCTTGGAGGGGAACTGCTTCGGCGGCGACATCGGCACTACCTCGTTTGGTTCTGCTCGTTGCATATGTCAATAAAGGAAACAATTTTTTAAAATTATGACTTTAATTGTTTGTAAAACTAACCTTCTCCTTTTACTTCCAGGGACTAAGCATTGTATTCCATCAATTGCGCAGTTGTTACATACTCTTTCTCCAGCGTCGTTAACGCGCTCACTACGCTCCACGTCACATCGTACTTTTCGACTTCTACAATTTGTACATGCGATTGAAGAACGTTTTTTCTTTTCGG
This sequence comes from Botrytis cinerea B05.10, assembly GCF_000143535.2. Lineage (NCBI taxonomy): Eukaryota > Fungi > Ascomycota > Leotiomycetes > Helotiales > Sclerotiniaceae > Botrytis > Botrytis cinerea. Next base: position 1,511,459 of record NC_037312.1, on the reverse strand, counting down.
GCACCGCGGTTTCTCCTCCATCTATTGACTTCCTCTTTTTCGACTTAGCACCGGGAGATTGTGGTTGTGATAGTTGGGCTCCGGAAAGTTCTCCCATTGCCAAATCTCGTTGCTCCTCGTCGTGCACAGCAGATTGCAACAAGCTCAAAGATGCGGGATCCATTGTGTTACTGCTAGAATTGTGTGAGACGTGTGAAACAAGAAAAAGGTATTGACTAAGTACTCTCGAGGAGTACAGGAAGCATGTGAAAATCGACCAGGTGTAGAAAAGCCAGTAATTATGTAGACGAGGATGGATGAAGGGGTCGGTTTGGCATGTGATCTGAAGAGAATAATACTGAGATTGTATATTTTAATTTTTGCTTCTGATTCCACACTAGTAATCTCCCAAACCAGAATTAATGATAATGATATGGCCGAAGAAAAGATTAAAAACGATCGGAAGGTGTGGAAGGGAGCTCCCAACTATATAGGGTTGTAGAAATTGTACAGGACACTAAAGAAATAATATACCTAGCACCTGGTATTTATATTTATTGGAGAACGCTTTTTTGTGGAGGACAGAGCAAGGATAAAAAGCTTCTATCATGAGGGAAGTTGGGAGATCGCAGGCATATGAGACTAAGTAGAAACAGAAATTTGAATCGCGTGGATCAAAATCTTATTAATATCTAATAAAAATTCCTGATAGCTCAGTGTAAATGTGATGTTACTTCGCACTCGAACCTTAGTTCTGACTTATCACAAAGGGCATTCCTCAACACACCTGCACCTACTAGCAGGCCGAGTGCCGGTACATGCCAAAGGCAGATGCACGGTAGCATGAGGGAATTAGAACTGCTTCAACTTCATCCATCTAGTATTTGTATGAAGCCTTTACTTCGTGTGGAGAGCATAGAAAGATTCATGAGTCACCCAAGGCGTTCTTCCTCGCCTGAAACTCATCTAAAAAGTTAGACGACCTGAAAAGAATCTGATAGCATTTCGCACTTCCTTCATTCGGTGTGTCATTGAGTTCTCCCCACCAAAGCTAAAATCCCCTCGATCCCCTCCTACTCCGCACAGTTCTTCTCAAGAGCTAAGGACCTCAATAGTACCCAATTAGATCTGGGGCATTGTTATTCTGGCCTAGATTTGAAGCCTCAAATCAAACAAAATTCGTGGACGATAGCTTGGATAGTAACCCTTCCTGGAATCCTCCGCCCCCCCTTGGACAGGACGGCACAAGAGTCAAGGATTCAATTACTGGGCATCCCACCTCCCACATCTCCGCAAAAAAGACGGAAAATATGGAGATTGAAGTTGCGAGTTGCGAATTCAGGAAAAGAAAAGGTACATAAACGCCTCTTTCGCACAGCAACGGCTTATGTCGATCAACGGCAGTGTAGGATGCAACGGGTACATGACCATGTGGCATTCGAAATGTTGATCGGAGTTAGAAATCGACAGCGTTTGCGGTTGAAGCAACCAGCAGTTAGCTACCTACGAAATATGTCTCAACCTCTTTTTTTCCAGAAATAGAAAGAGAAAATGTTTACTGGGTATCCTTATCGGTATTAGTTTCCTGACCCCAAGTAAGGACTTGCCCCGCCGTTGATGCTTTGAGCGGCTTTTAGCGGAAATGGGAACACCTACCTAGAACAATTGGACCAAAATGAACGGAATCCCAATCCAACAAGGGAAGATTTCCGATTATGTTGTCATTGCTTTCGTGTCCTCTCCGTTTCAATTCCGATGCCTATGCTACTACTTAGTACCGCCTTCACCCTCACTTCACATCTCCGACATCTTCAACCATCAGCAATCATAATAAGATTCGATAAATCTCCGGCGGCCAGCTTCCCCTGAAGAAACTCTAACAACACAATTTAGCAGCACCCACCGGGAAGAAAAGTTTGACACGTCCCCAGATGCATATTCTTAATTCTGAACTCGGAAAAAAAAGCCGTTCTCAAATTCAATTCCCATCTTTCTGCACAAAGCCATCGAAAATCGCTCACACGACTCGTTTCGGCGCAGTGGAGATTTCCATTTGATAATACTGCGTCTTGGCGCTCAAGTAGACAATGGCAGAATTTGTGCTTGATTACCGAGCTTAACCGGACAAAAGGGGCGTGCGTCAGCACTGGGCACGTGTGCTTTCGTAATCGTGAGACAATTAATTTGTGATGGACAAAAAGATGTGCATGTGATGGATAGATGGATGAATGGACATTTGACGAGGAAGGGCTATCTATGTCCGTAGCGTAGGATCTGATGGATCTTCTTCAGGAGTCAGGGGGGTTACGATAGGAGTATGAATACGGTGTAGGTGTCCGGCTATCGTCCTCGGGATTTCCGTGGAGTGGATCTGGGTGTGGATGAACGTGGTATCGACTTGTACTGCCAATGCTGTGAAAAATGCTAATAAATCCTTCAATGGTAGGTAGCAGTTCTAGACAGACCCGTTGAGCCGTTCTCGCCATTCAAGGGCTGTCTTGACAAAGTAGCAAAGGGATGATGAATCTGGTTGACGAGTCCCGCTAGTACTAGCAATCCGTACCTTGATGGATTAACGATGGACCTCAAGGTTCTTTATGAAAATTATATAAGAACTTACATATGTGTACGGACGAAGTAAACATAGCTGGATTATCTTAAAGGTTTCACTTCTCTGCTTGAGTTCTCCATACGATATAGGAGTCACAGGACACAACTGTTAGACACCGTCGAACTCTCTTTCTAACGTATCATCAGCGGAAAAGGACACATCCACCATTGAAGTCTCGACAGAAGAAGCGTAGGAGCAAATGATGTACCAAAGGCTTCCCTTGATTGGAGTTCAAGCCCAATTGTGAATTCTAATTGTAATTCCTTCCTAAGGACATTATTCAGGCTCACTCGATCGATCAATAGTATTCCCAGAAGAACATTGGGTACTACGTGAGCTATTTGAGTTCAGAGCAGCGATCTTGGAGTTTTTATCGATTTGGTTGGTAAAAAGACTATTCGTTCGGACCTTGTGGACGTGCTTCTTCCCACCAAAACATTGCTACAAGAGACACATAAACACATACCTACTTACTTATGTATCTATCTACACAAGAGAAATGCACATTTCATATCTCAGAGTTGAGAAAACCGTCTTCTCTTATCTATTTGTCTTTCCGGATCTTTTACTCCCCTCTTCATTCGCCATTTCATGCAACGAGTTCTCAATCAGGTCAAAGAGATATCTATCTCATGCCGCTGTGGTGTGTTTGCCGTATTACCCTTTCACTCACGTCACCAGTTTTAGCTGCCATCCACTTTTTTATCATGACGTCGATCATCGATTTCAACTGATATTCGGAGATAGTACTCTCAAGCGTCAGCCATCCACTCTATCTGCGATAATTCGATGATATCGATGACTTCTATGTTTTCGGCCAATTGTTTTATGTCTAAATGCCATGATATTTTCTTGGCAGAGATTATTTGTCGTTCTAGAATTCCATTCTTGAATACATGGTAATTCATTCTTCCCCTTCCCAATTGGCTCTTTCCCCATGACAGGAATTCTAAATACGAAAAGAGTGACCTCATTCATTATCTTTTGCGGCTCATTGCTCCTGCAGCTTTGAATTAGCTTGCATTGTGAGGACTAGGGAGGATATATCTTGTTTGTTGACGTGAATTGGACATTACAAATCCCAAATTCGAACGATTATAATAACTTGATTCCCATGCGTGAAATATCCCAAAAAGTAGTAGATGAACAACTACAGAAAGAAATTCAAGATTACCATCGAAGTCTCCACCAACAGCTTTCTACACAAGCAGATCAGTTGAACCAGTCTATTCAAAGCCGTCTATTCTCCAATATGTCTTCGAGCGTTCCAGATCAGATCGAGGGATTTACTATCTCCTCCACCAAGAACTGGAGTGATTTCAAGAAAGCTAAGGCATGTTCTCCCCTCAACTATGCAAATAGTCGAAATAAAACAACTCTCTTCGTTGAGCTTCAAGACGGGCTCATGAAGACACAACCCATATCATAGTATTTGCTAACAACTCTTTTAGTTCCCCGCCAAGAAGTTTGAAGCACATGATGTTGATATCGTCAACGAGGTTCGTAATACTTTTTTTTTTCAACTTTGCCTTCTCATTTACTTACTTGGTGCGTTGTGATCATGGTTTACTAACTTCCCATCCGAATACAGTGCTGTGGAGTCTGCGGTTCTGACGTTCACACCATCACCGGTGGTTGGGGCGATTTAGCCACGACCCCTCTCTGCGTCGGCCACGAAATCATCGGAAAAGTCCTCCGAGTCGGCGAGAAAGTAACCCTCGTCAAGCCCGGTGACCGTGTTGGAGTTGGTGCTCAAGTCCAATCCTGCATGCAATGTCCACAATGCAAGAGCGATAACGAAAACTACTGTCCCAAGATGGTTGACACATACATGGCACCATATAATGAGGATGAGGGCCACAGTGACACACCCATGAAGGATAGCAATGGAAACCAAATCTTCTCTCAAGGAGGTTATTCCAGCCATTCGAGAGTTCACGAACAATTCGTTTTCAAGGTTCCAGACGGACTTTCCTCCACTGATGCAGCACCAATGATGTGTGCTGGCCTCACCACATATTCACCTCTGGTCCGTGCTGGCACTGGCCCCGGCAAGAAAGTTGCCATTCTTGGTATTGGCGGACTTGGACATTTTGGAATTCTCTGGGCCAAAGCATTGGGAGCCGAAGTCTGGGCTCTATCCCATTCCCCAAGCAAGAAAGAACAGGCTTTGAAATTGGGAGCTGATCATTTCATTTCCACCAAGGACAAGGATTGGCAAAAGCCCCTCGCGTTTACTTTCAACTTCATCCTCAACTGCGCGGATATGACCAATGAGTTTGACCTCGCAGCTTACATGTCTACTCTTGCCGTCAACGGAGAGTTCCACAATGTTGGTCTTCCAGATAAGCCACTTCCTGAATTGATGGCGCAAGACTTCGTTAGCAATGGTTGCAAAATCGCTGCATCACACATTGGTTCTCGCAAGGAAGCTCAAGCTATGTTGCAATTGGCGGCTGACAAGAAGATCAAGCCGATGATTGAGACGATTGATATTAGTGAGGAGGGTTGCAAGAAGGCTGTCGAAAAGGTCAAGGTCAATGATGTTAGATATCGCATTACTTTGACTGGATTTGAGAAGGCCTTTGGTACCAAGGTAGACTACAACAATTAAATAATGGTAATAGTGAAATCGGGGTCCAAGATGTTCGGCGATGGATCAGTGGGTTTGTGTCAATAATGGTTACACTGTACATTAGTTATGGAACGATAAAAGAGCAATGATGATGTTAATGAAGCAATGATAAGTTTTGTCAATGAAGTACGAATTGTCTTCAGCTGAATGAATTCGATGGATAAAAGAACCATCTTGACAAATAATACATATCTCCACACCATACCTATCTGCTACATATTTATCCCTTTGGACATGCAAAACAACCAACATCCCATATTTTCCTATTCTCTCTATCCATAAGAGAATATATATATATATATATAGCGCGCAATGAATGCGGGCGAGAGAGCGAGAGTAAGACCCAGGTAGTGATGCTGAAATGGTATGATATGATATGCTGTGGCAATGATTTGGTGCTAACTATATATGCGTATATTCATAGAAATGGAAATGGAAATGGAAATGTAACGATTGATATTTACCTACCTACCTACCTATCTATCTCCGCAGACCAAACGAGATATGTAACATTCCAATACTTACACACCAAGGGGAGAGGCCAACCATAAGTAAAAGAGGTATCTCCCTAGGAACTACCCAGGTCAAAGGAGATATATATATCGAATGGATAATAGCAGCAGTAGTAGTTCTAGTAACAGCACTCAAAACGTGATTCTCCATCACAGTCGATTTTCTTCCGGTTTTCTTAGATGATCAACAGATAGATAGATAGATAGCAGGTAGGTAGGAAATGCCTTGTGTTAAGAAAAGTCTAGACTTATAGAACTCGCTTCTAGGCTGTAGGGTTTTAGAATGTGCATTCTGAGGAGGAGTCTCGGTCAAGATGCGGAAGTATTTGCAATAGGGATCTCCAAATGTTTATTGTTTGAGAATGGTTCAAAGATGATTTAAACAATTTATTATTGAATGGGAAATAACACCTAAGAAGATCAAATTGAACTGCGAGTTCTGTTATATAGATGATGCTATACAGTGCGATTATTAGAATCCCTAGGTTGATGTAACCCCTATCTTCACAGATCTTACTGACCAAGGTGTTCTTCAACGCCTAATTGAAAACCAACACCCGGAAGACCTTCAAATCAAGATGCCAAATGAGCCTGCGAAGTCCATCGAAGATCCATTTCCTATCAGAATTCAACCATCCGAAATACCCATCATCCTGAAACCCATCGTATATATAGCTTGCCCCAGAATAAAGACTTGATCTTACAAGACTGAAAACCCTATTTTGAGACAATTTGCGCCAGTAAAATAAACATATTCATCCAGATCCGTCCTCGATTTTTGCGCACAAAGGAAAAGATTATGATAATGTTCAATATACTCCACATAGTCATTATATCCACCTGCTCGACCATGCGCCCGGGTCTCGAAAAAACTACCTTGTACAGGCTTCGAGCCTCCGCCTTGTGAGTAAATGCAAATTGTTGTTCGGAGCCTTTCCTCATCGTGAGTAACAGTTGTATCGGGGTGTAGAGATAATTCGTTACAGATATCCATTTTATTATTCTCATGGAACTGTTTGGAGTTGTTTTCGTTTCCAGAAGCGCTGCTTTCTGAGAAACCGCTTCGCTTACAATTTGAATAGATCAAATTCCTCTCTTCCCTTACTGACCCAGTCATCTTCTAAACTGGCCTGAGAACCTCGACGGGGACAAGTTATGTGCCAGTGCAGTATCATCTTTGGAATCATCGGTTCATCATATCCAACTTCAGGGTTTCGGTACTCTTTTTCGACCTCAGGACCAGTCATTTGTAACCAATGTTTTCTTCTCAAACACCATTCTTGTGCTATGTCCCAAACCATTCCCATCCTAAGACCATCGGGACACGGCAGAATGACTGTTTGTTGCATAAGTCCACTTCGATCATACCTAATTCTCTCTATCGCAAACTGATAACAAGGAGGTTGAAATACGAGCATATTACGCCAGCTTGCATCGGCTCTCTGCTGTAATTGATGTTAGCAAGTCGCTGAGATGGTAGCTTTCAATAATAATTAATTGGGATGAGACACAAAGCCAGGTCACAGCACCGCACCAAAAGCTGAAGTAAGAAGGAAGTAGGACGGAGCAGTCCCATAAATGCATGTAGACTTACAAAAGCGTCGAGATTTTGCTTCCAAGGTAAAGTGTCGAATGCGGTTGAGTCAAGTACCTGACGATTCGATATCAGATTGAAATCAAAAAAGATACCAAATTGTTTTTCCAAAAGATCTGACCATGTCGACGGCCCATTATGTATCGCAGGTCGAAGCCATTGAGCTCTTTCAAGAGATGGGGAGGTAAGGGCGACCCCCCAACTTCTGCAAACAAGTGGAACTGTGGATAAAAGACAAGTCTGGGGAAGATAAGATAAGACTTCCTGGAGAAGCTCTGGTATTGAGAATACTCTTGATGCTGCCGAGGTTTCAGCCATGATGAACGCAGTAGACTTGGTTTGCTTTGCTTTGCTTTGAAAGATTGATGTGTAGAAGCAACGTTCTTGATTGAAAGTATAAGTATGGGATAAAATAAAGATCGGGCATGCGAAAATACCAGTGTCAGCATCGCATAGGTGTTGTCTTACGGTAGATCATCGCATGTACGAGTACGGGACCAATAATCCCTTGTTCCATTCATGCGGGGGTTGGTGCGGGAAACCTTGATGGGCAGCTGGATGGGAACAAACGATTCGAGCACGCAACACACGTCACTGAGTCAATACATTGAGAAGGGAAGGGATCGTTCTTGGCAATCATGTCGCATGTCGAGCAGGATAGTTATGCAAATAATGCTGATTGCCAACTCTTCTGCGATGGGATAATAACTGCAACTCCTAACGCCGCCGTCCTGGGTATCTTGGTATATCTGAATAAAAGTTGGAAAACGACTCGTTATGCGTTCTTTGCACGACCTTTTCCCTTTTCCTTCGTAGATTTCGCCTTCTCGTGATCGATGAAATCCTTGATTATGTCGTGCAAGGCATCATTCCTTCTGGTGACGAGTAACACGTCGTCGGTCGTTATGGTTGAGCGTCCAGCATGCCGGGAGAAGCTTTCGAGATCCATTGTTACGTTCTCTACGACGGATCGCATTAAGAAGGGCTGGCTTGATAGATCGAGACGGGTAGAGACGGATACAACATACCTATCTGATGCCATACCATCTCAGTCAATGCTCCTATGAATTGGTTCGTCGCATTGGAATTAAGTCGCACAGCTTCTTCTTCCACGATCTTTCCAATGGAAAACCAGAGAGCTGCTTTGAGTCGCTGAACGTTGTGTGGTCAGCGACATGAGAAGTATGAGGTTTCTGATGGACAATTACTCACTTCGTGGAGTTCATCGTCGATTGGAGGCATCTTGGAGGAGATACTTGGGTGTCGTAGGTGGTAGTGTAGTGTGAAGTCAAAATATCAATCCCCTCGAGAAGCGCCTTTCTCTCTTCTTTCTCTCTCCTTTCTCTCTTCTTCCTCTCTTTCTATTGTCGCGTTGAGTGATCTTGAGGATTTTCGAATCGGAGGATAACGCGTTTACCGAAGTCAACCCGGCACCCTTAGTTATCTCTCGCACTCCACTACCGCTACCTCGACCGCCTCCGGAACTAAAAATTCTAGAATCCACATTTATATTTCAATTCCCTCAATCTCCCTTCGCTGTCAATAATTTCTTCCAAAAGACACATTTTACTTTCTCTTTCCTCCACGTCCAGAGACCTCATAATTTATCGTCCGGCTGCTTTGTGTCGCAGGATTTCCATTATTCTACTGTATGATATAATCTAATTCGTCTCAAATCATCTCCTTCACACACCCACCGACTTTCCTTGAAAACGGTATATATCAACTGCATCGTCCATCTCTACAAATTCAGTCCTCCAACAACACCGTGCCGTATCATTCCAATCAAACTCCATCTGCAATCAATATGGCGGAATTCATCACCAATCTCATAGAAATGGGAGCTGCCAATTTCTACCGCAACACAACAGGTGCTTTCGCACAGATGAAAGACATGGAACTTCAAAAATGGATTCGAATCGTCGCAGTAGTTGGAGCATATCTTCTCATTAGGCCATATTTCATCAATCTTGGGGCGAAGAAACAAGAGAAAGAATACGCCAAAGCAAGAGCTGAGCATGCGGAACAGAAGGAAAAGGAGAAGCATGTTGGCGCAAACTCTTTTAGAGATTCGGCCAAGGCCTCCCAGGATACCGACAGCGAGGAGGATGCCAAAGCCACTTCGAGTGATGTCAAGTGGGGCGGCAAGGCACGAAAGAAGCAAAGACAGGCAATCAGAAAGATTTTGGATCAGGAGGAGATGTTGAGAAAACAACAACAAGAGGACGATGAGGATAAGGACATCCAGGAATTCTTGCACGATTAGGGGTAGAGGTGTGAATAGCTTGCTTGGGCAATACATAGGGATGTATACTGTACAGAGGGGGATTATATATTGTCAATCTTAATATCGACCTTGAACACACTTCCTCGTCTTTTCGCGGGAACTTCTCTTTATGTTTACTTTGAGAGGATGATGTACTTGCTCTCGAGTATCTACTCACGCTATCGTGAGATTATTACTCACCCCCTGAATATAGGTCCCGAACACAGGTAGCCAGTAACAAAGGAATGAGAAAGGACGGATTACGAGGAAATCGAGATGAACAATTGGAAATCTCCAGGGACCTGCGGCAACTAGTTTGTCAATTGAGTCTGGGGTACGAGAGGGCAAACTTGGGGCAGCATTCTTACTGGACAGATGTTCGAACTGGAGGGTTGACAAAGGCGTTCTATGGTCCCAATCATTGAGGCAAAATATGCAAAGCAATATTCAAATGTACGCCTTTCCACGATGCTGTTGTCTGCATGGCCCACATTGCCCCCATTGCTTACTTGCTATGCCCACCACTCTTTGATACGACGTCACCAATCGCTCCATCTTGCTATTAGTATTCTATATTATACACAACTTTCCAGCTCCTTCTTTTGCACGAGTGCGAGTATGTAGATGTAGGATCGTTATGCAGTGAATATCATTTGAATGGCCGAATGAGGGGTACTGAAGAATTTTAGCCGCATGGAAAAAATGTCTGTGTGCAACAGGTTACGGATGTCTCAGAAATGGAAGGAATCCGGTCATCACTCGTAATTCGTTTCGTCATATCCCATGTCCTACTTCGAACTTTCAGTCAATCAACCCAAAATAAACTTCTTCTACTACTACCACTACTGCTGCCAACATTGCTAGAAATATTTCTCTATGCGAATTGATAGTTGATAGTGGTGAACTATTACGACAGACATTAATGACCATAATCTTGAATATCCACATCTCACAGATCGAAGGCATTGTCTTCGTTTGATTATCGTTCATCTCATCTTATCATCCTCACTCAAATCGCATGGACACAAGCTTCACAGCTTATGCGTCCCTCTCTTGATTCAACAACACCATAAATTCAACTAGCTTGAAATTTACACATACCGGTATGGAAAGGCCTGACAGACGACAAGAGAGGGATGTCAATGAATTGTTGGCAAATGGATTCTTCCGAACTTCTAGAGCAAGAAGTCCTTCGCCGTAGGTTTCCTCCCCACCAAGTTCCCCAGAGGCTTTGATGATCCGCTAAACCATTGTTTAGCTATAGCTATAGAAGACGAACTCCCAGTCCTCCTCCACAGAACAATTATACATCTCACTTCCTGAGTACCTCCGATCGTGATGCTGGACGTGCAAGAAGCAGAAGTCGTGTTCGACACAGAGGACCGCCTCCACCAAGGCCAACAGTAGAAGATGAGGCCATTTCACTATTGCGAGAATATGCGCCGTCTTCTATTTCCTCATACGATCCTCCCTGTCGTGGCGTTATCGATCAATACCCTATCATACTCGAGTCTGATGTCAGTGAGAGTGAGGCTGAGAGATTGCACGCTGCGCCAAGACCAAAAGAATCGAAGGACTGGGATGGCAATTCCGAACGACGTTTTGTTCTTGTACCAGGAACTGATACAAGCTCAAATAATGAATCCGCCAATCAATATAGAAATGAAGATAGGCAACCAAGAGGCAGACCAGAACGCCAATCTACACCAAATTGGAACGAGCATGAGAGGAACCAAATCAATATGGAGCCGGTGCTAAAGCCCCCTCCATTGGAAAGGAGAAGAAGTAGGCAAGAATTGCCAAGTATACAGACAAAAGTCCCTCGAGACATTCCGTCTAAATACCGAAGGAGTGCGTCTGCATATGGTTCTAGGGATAATGACGAAATTCCCAAAGCTCAAGATGTTCCTCATACTTCGACTGGCGAATACTTTCTCTCTCCGAATGTAATGCATACTTCTAGGGGCCAAAAAGATTCTTTTGAATCCGTTGCGCAGCCCGTTCCTCGACACAATTCGTTGCAAGAGAATTCGAGAAAACGCGGCAATTCTATAAATGAGAAAAAAAATAGTGAAAGCAACTTTCCCGATAGTATATCACGATCGGGAACACCACTCGCGGCAAAGAGGAACAGTGGAAATTTTGAAGTTCCTTCAAGATCAAGGCGAAATTCAAACGACAGAACAGTACAACCACAGAACACGCCCGAAGATGTAAAACGATTCGAGAGACTCAGGTCTGGCAAGCCGGGGCGAGGGTCTGGATCAGAACCTAAAAGATCAGCTACTTCCAACTTGGAGTATTATACCAGCAGTGAAGACGAACTTGCAGACAGTGGTTCTGAACGAGATTCTCAGCGAGGTTCTGGACGTAGACGGCATGAACACCGCAGGACTAAAGATTTACGGCCAGAAGATGACTACGAGCGTCGGGTAGACTCCCCAAGGTCCAATAGATCATCAAACCACTCAAAATTTTCTTCTCCGCTTCCTTCTCCAAATCTTTCTTCCAATCAATTCCCTAGAACAGAGCCATTTGAAAGAGCGGAGACGTTTCCACAAGGTCGCAGGCCTAGTTCAAGACCCATGTCGCCTTTATATGGCTCACAAGAGATGCCTCATTCGGATAGGCTTAATCCTTTGAGCCCAGGTCTAGTCCCAAGGCCATCTTCTCGTCAGTCAAGTGTCCCAGGCCCAATATCAATGCCACAGATGCAACAGATTCCGGCTCCGTTCCCTCTTCCAATTCCTGTTCCAACTAGAATTGATATACACTCCCCTGGTGAGACTCGACGCACACCAACTGTGCCTCAGTTTGAGGAAAATCGGCCACCTAGCGCACGACCAGCTCCCAACGATAAGCCCTATTGGCAACCTCCCCCCTTTCAACCCCCTCAGTCCCTTTCAAATAACCTTCAGAGACCTGTCGGTAGCTATCGTCGCTATTCGGAAGATGTAGGACGGGGTGGTGTTGCGCCACTTCCATCGTGCCCGAGAATGAATCCTACTACTGGCTACCAGGATTGGTTGACGCTCCCTCAGTGTCCCAACTTCGACATTTGCCCAAGCTGCTTCAACTCGATCATAGCACCAACAGGGTTCAGAGACCACTTTATACCCGCCGCTCGCAGACCAGACATTGCAATTATATGCGACTTTGGCAGTTCGCCCTGGTATCGAATAGCATGGCTTTTAACGCTGAAGGAGCGAAGAAACGATCTCGGTCTCTTTTATGGTCTAGCGAATGTGGGGGCAGTTGAGGCACCCTGTCCTGGAAAACGCGAAGTCTTCAACAGACCCTGGAACTCAATCATCGACCCCAAGACAGGTTTACCCATCAAAAACTTTGATGTTTGTCACTCGTGTGTTAGATCGATCGAAATACTTCTTCCTCCTATCCGTGGTGCATTCATCCGCACCATTGAAACAGATTATTCTAGCTCCATCCCTCGCATATGCGACCTTCGTTTCGATAGTAAACGCTTCGTTCAATATTTCGATGCTCTAGAAACTACTGCAGATGATGCTGCTTACCACAACTCTTCCCCCGACACTCGCACTCTCGCTAAACTCGCCCGCAAATTTTCCATTCTTGAAGAATGTCAACAAGCTACTGATCTCCTTGATCGCCGCTGGTACATGATCACTCAACTGCCCGAATTTACCGTCTGTGAAGAATGTTTTGACGATGTCATCCTCCCAGAATTAGAGGATGGAAAGGCAATCCCACTCATGTTTAATAAATCTCCACAGCGGATACAAAAGGCTAGTTGCCAATTATATTCTCCAAGAATGAGAACGATTTTCCAAAAAGCTTGTAATTCGGATGATTATATGCTTTTGGCTACCAAGGCGAGAGAGAGAAGAAGTGCAGAGTTAGCCTGGAAGGTTAATGTAGCGGCTACCAAGAGACAGAGCAGGGAGAGTATGGTTGCGAATCCAGGAATAGGGAGAGAGATTCAGAGATTGAATGATGAGTGGAGGAAATGGGAATGAAGTGACGCAAAATAATTCAAATTTGGGTCGGCGATGAGTTGGTGAACGGCACTCGGTGCAAGTCGAAATCATGAGAGATTGGATCTGATCAAATTTCTCTGCGATGTTTGTGTTGAAAATTGCGCCGGCTGGCTAGACACGAGCGAGATGAATACGGAATTACGGGAAAATCGCGAGACGATGACGATACGAACTTAGGTGTTATGAACAGATGCGTAGACGAATGATGAGCAATGAACAATGAACAGACGAATGAATGCATTCATGATTAGATTGAATGGGGTTGGGTTGGATACCAATTATGTATGAAGATTTAGTTTACAACGCGAAATGATACCAAGGCTTTTACTTTGCACAATTGAACTGGGCCAGTGAGAAGAATAAGAGATACGGATATCATTATTTCTCCATCATATTTAATGCCGAATCTTCAGATCTCTGATCACTACCACATAATATCAAACTTTTTGATCGCCTCAATCAAAAATAGGCATCGAGATACCGTTTCAAGCAACCAGATAAAATTAATCTAATCAATAATCTTTGTTTACAACTCTGACATCTCATTGAATCAAACCCTTCGACGAGACTGAATGCCTGTGATAAACCCCGTCCATGTCATAAACCTATTTCCCCTAAAAGACCCAATTCCTCTTCCGTCCCCACATAACCGTGTACTACACTTCACTTCCCAAACCAACCTCGAACTCATAATCAATAACCTAGTTAAATTAGCATCAGACCCATTGAGTTATGAAGACCTACATACCATCACTCAAGTCCAATTCGTCCAAGAGCAAGTCAACGACCTCTGCTCTGATCTTCTTAGTTGGACTGGTTGAACCACTCGCCGTTCCAGAAACAACTCTCTTTTTTCTCTCCATCTCACATTGCAACTTCATGGCCATCTCTCTCTCATAAATCTCTCTCTGGACCTTTGCTGAGCCTTTTCTAGAAAGTGTGGGCTTGGACGCGCCCATATCTGCAGATTTCTTGCTACGCAGTGGGAAGTTGACTTCTAAGGACTTGCCTTCAGGAGCAGAAGGTTGCTCAAATAAGTTGTTGGTAAGATCGATGACTTGTTTATTGGAACGAATAGGGGTATTGACACGAGCACTCTGTTGCTCACGGCGGAGGTAGGCGGCCATGGTAGCCTCTTCCTCGCGACGACTTGATTCGCAAGAAATAGCCCAGTCAGTGTGAAGCTGTGGATCATTGGCCCACGACTTTCCAGCCATATGATTGGGGTCGTTCAAATCAAACAATCGCTTAATATGCTCCCATTCTGCGATCGTCTTGATTCCTAGGCCCGTGGAAGGAGCACCATTGCTATTTTGCTCGAGGACTTGTTGATGATATTTGCTGAGGAATTTGCAAATGGTATCTCTTTCCTCATCAGTAACTTCGGGTGAATCGCAAAGTTTGAAGAGGATTTTTTCGATGCTCCATGCGGAGTCGCCGGAGAGGACCCAGGGGATGGATTCTCGAAAGATGCCGTTCTTGAAAGCACGCTTGTGAATGCTGTGAAGAACGTACCAGCGGTAAAATCTGATGAAGGGAGGCTCCTGTTGTTGATTTATTTCTTCAAATGCTGACTTCTGTAACGGATTAGATACAGTCAAATCCCTTAGTGTGGAAATAGGTATTGGGATTGAAGAAGGTGATAAATGATGCAAAGAGATGAGACGATACTTCTTAGCGCTCACACTTGTATCCATATTGAAGGTATCTAAATGCAACTTCAATAGATGAGACTACTCAGCCTCCATACTTATGCTGAGTATGTGAAGTACTGACTGGCATGGCAGGTCAAGAAATGAAACTTTGCTGCTGTCTATTGAAATCGATGAGTGGATAAAACTCCTCAATCTCTGGACCTCCATCGAACATTGCAAGTGTTGGTGATGGGAAGAGGAAAAAAGAACCTGTGCCAAGAGCAAAGGAAGAAAGACTTACGAGTCTCATTGTCTCTGGGTCAGTTGATTGTGGAGCCATATTTCTTGCGAATCGTGGATCTGTTGGTTCGACTATGTTAGAAATGATATGAGCATGCATGCCGAGAGATGATGGCATGAATCAGATACATAGAGTGAGAAACTTACAACACATATCTTGATGTGCTACCCAGTGCATCTAGGACTATTTAAAACAAGAGATGATGGACTCAATTTGATAGTAAAGTAAGAAAAGGAATGCGAAGTGATGCGAAACGAAGTGTAGCAATTTTGAGAGCAAGTTGTATTGTTCTGTAAGTAGCAAGATTGTGTTGTAGTGCTAAGGAGAAGAAACAAAATAAAATGGTCTTGGTGCCATCGTGATGTTGAATGTTCCTTCCTTCTCGGACTATCTCGTCGGGTGCGAAGGGTGTATGAATAGGAAGAAGCGACCACGTGCCTGGAGCGGCGTCTCGACCAGTCACTGCAAATATTTCACAGTTTCCAGAATGCAAGCATCAGTCAAGAGTAATTGAGCGACCACAGTAACAGATGCAGGAAATTGTATCACCACATCTGAATGGTTTCCATTACAATGGCACAGCATGGAATTCATCGACCACCCACACATGCATAGAGAGAATATCGGGATACGCAATAAAGACGCCTTTGAAGCTCTTCCTCATTCATGCAAACAGAACTAAACACTCATGACATAATAAATAGTACGAATACACTAATAAACCACCAGAACCAGAGTCCTGTCCGTTCTCGCATCTCTCCAACCTTAAAACTTCATCTGGAATTTCAACTTATCTCCATCAACTATCTCTTTCTCTCGGCTCATGATTTCGTTCATGTCCCAGTTACAACTGAGGTACCTACTAGCGAGCCATCCTCTCCTTTGAGACGTCAAATATGTGAGCGTGTCGGCGGGAAGCTGTGGGGTGTCTATGAGTACTATTGGATGCGAATTAGCGAAGCTCCTTGAAAAGCTGAAGCTGTAGACAGTCTATGCAACCAATACTGCACAGTTCAATCGAACACTCCTTTGAAAGAGAATAAATGAAAACCAGCATATCTTACATCCTTTGAAATCTTCCGGCAATCCTTGCGCCAGGTCAGTTGGCACACTTCCAGGATGAATGGAATATGCAAGTACTAGAATATTGAACATTAGTATACCATTCTAATACTTAGTCACACGAATAAAGGAGACAGAGAACTGTAACTCACAACCTTGATCCCCATACTCAACAGTTAATGATTCTGTGAATCTCGCCAACGCGAATTTCGATATCTGATACGAACTCATTCCAGGGGATACGAGTAAAGACGCTATACTCGTCACATTCACAATAGTTTTATCGCCACCATCTGTCTTTAGTAACAATGGCAATAAACTCTTCGTAACCCAGTACAATCCTCTGATGTTAACTTCAAACCCCATCCACCATTCATCTTTGTCTCCTTCCGCCAAATTCTCTACATCAGAAAAGTACGCTGCATTATTAATGAGAATATCCAATCGACCGAAAGTTGTCTCGATGGATTTAGCAGCTTCTGTGACGCTTGCATAATCAAGTATATCAAGCTTCAAAGCAAGAATTTTTGGAACGGGAATATTTGCTGATTTACAAACTTCCTCGATTTCTCTTTCCACAGAAGCCAAGGAAGACCGTCCGCTGATAACAATACCAGATACACCGGATTTGACGTATGAGATGGCGGCTTCAAGACCAATCCCTTTCGATGCTCCGCTTACAAAAACTACTTTGCCACTATGAGTTGGAGTGGAAGTATCAGGAGTAATTGGGGAGTAGGTATCATGGTAGGTTATCTTTGTAAAATTGTTACCTAGGGTTGAAAGAGATCAGTTATCTTAAACTTGTTATGAGATTGTTGGTATCTTACCACTCTCAGGGGTGAATAGTGAATCGAGAGACATCTTGATCGAAGAGATGACTGATAAAAAATACTATATTCGGCTCGAATATAGATACTGGAAAAATCTCGAGAAAGTGTTTGATTGATTATGTTGAAGCTAATTGTTGAACTCTTGGAACTGCTGTACTGAAGAACGGGAAGTTGGCAGGTTAAATAGGTACACGTCTAAACACCACTACACTCCATTCACAACCGTTACGGAGCAAAGTGGCATCTCGCCGGTGGAAGCGAAGATTACCCTCATACTAAAGACGAAACGACGACAAGGTCACTGAAGGTAGGAGTTAGCTCAACACAAGATCTTGAATCACCTTAATCCGATAATCCCGACGGACTTCGGAACGAAATCTGCGCAATGCTTTGAAGTGTAAGACTCTTAAGGCAATCAAAGTCTCACTGGAATTGGATTATCTAGCAACGCAAACCCTGGTCATGTCGCAATCATTGACGTTTCCCCAGAAATACTCCACTTCATCCATATATTATGTGTACAGCACATGAAGATTAAGTAGGCACGTCAACTGCCGAGCCATTCGGAATACCGCTGATGGAGCTCTGGAAAAACGGCCTTTTCTCCTTATCCGAGATCAATAGAATGATGTGCATCATGATTGGTATTGACTGACCACTAGAATAGTTGCCTCCAAATAACATATCCACTTTGACATGAAATGGAGTGATATATCGTGAGTCAAATTCTGGATACCACAAGGGAAACACGATAATAGGAGCATAGCGGGAACGTTATTCTGTGCAGTAAAAACTCTCTGCAAAGATATTGGAGGTGTAGATCATTTTTGAACCTTAAAAGTTCTAAAATCCAAAATATATCCTTATAGAGTGATTATGCTTATAAATATACTATCCTTATAACGAGACTATCCTTATAACGAGACTATCCTTATAACGAGACTATCCTAATAGTGAGATCCTTATACGAAATCCTTATGCGAGATACTTATACGAGATCGTTATACGAGATTCTTATGAAGAGGCTTTATTACCGTGCTGTCAAATAATAAAATGAACCCATAGCGACTCCTCGTTCGAGCTCACTAGAGTTTTCCATGTCATATAACTTTGACCCCTGGTGGGAAAATGTTCATCACCAATCCAAATCATAGGAAATAGATACAGATCCACTTACCTTTTATCCACCCCCAAACCTCTCATGAATCACAATCGATCGATCCATCACCAATCCCCCAACCCATCTCATCGTAACAAAAACAAAACCACCCACGGCATCTCTAAAATCTACTCTAATCGAAGTTTCCACATCTAGAAATATCCACACCTCCCCCCCCTCCAGCGTCGACTCCGCTCTAAAACCAACCCCACCACAGCAGAGCCACTCCACCAATATCCGATACTTCCATCGCCATTCTCCTTCCAAAGAGAAGAGAAACCCGGCCATATATGCATCCACCCATCATAGAGTTTATAGCAAGGTTCTCAAATCGCACCACTTTTCTGCTGTAGGCTGTAGGTTTCCAGCTCTCTCGAAATATGAGTATATATCCTCGCTCTTTTATTCATTCTCCTTTCCTCATTCTTTCTCTCTCTTCCTCTTTCACCCGTATCACGACCACGTACTAGAGCACGTCGATAGAGCCCAAATAAGAACGCTCAAGAGGAAAGAAATCTCTCTAGGGTCTTTTGATCTCTCATATGTCAAAGTATCGCTTAGTTTAAGCTAGTCTAAGATTAAAGGTAAACATGACGAGATACCACATAGACACGTGATATTTATCATAGTTCTTTGTTCTTTCGTAATTCATTATTGATTCCAATCTCTTATAGGTAAGCAACACTACTCAGAATTTCTCTTCTTTTCTGTTCTTTCTTACGATAAAAGCAAGGTTCTCTTCCAAGATACTATATGCATTCATTACCAAAAGACCTAGAGCCTACCCACTGAGTTTCCAAAAAAATTAAAAAAATTTCAATAGTATAAACCACTAATTAGGCTAAAATTCATTTTTCTAATTAATTATTTTAAAACTGACGGCATCAAAACCTTTGATGGATCTAGTATGCAGCGATTAATAAACTTCATAAGTTCATCATCATATCATGGGTATCTCCAAGTCCCTCAATATACAATCCGGCCATATAAAACGCCCTCACTCGCTTCCCCATATGCAATTAGCTACTCTCTACCCATCTCGCCTTCATTTTCAGGCCTCCAAATCCACCCAACTCACAAAATACTCCTCCGTTTATTGCTTAACATACTATAGCTGCTCGCCGTTCTCGATTTTAGCTTCATAACTGAGCCTGTCCTGCTTTTCAGCTCAAAACTCGAAGGTTCAAAAACGCTGCTACTGCTCCCCTCCTTCAGATAGAAGTGACTTGAATTTTCTTCATGATGGACGTGGAAATCAACATTCAACTGATCACCTTGTGGACCAGCCCCACAACTTCCGCCTAAGCGTTGAGAAGGAGGACTATTAACCGCCAAAGCGAACAAATTTTGTGTTTCGGTGAAATCGGTGACGAGACCGCGTTGGCGGATAAAATAACCGAGACAGAAGATATTGGTGAGGAACACGAGGAGAAGAACGACATAGAACATATTTTGCCAGTGAACAGCCGGACCGGAGGTGTAGGATTGACTAGAGATTGATGCGTTGAATGGTTCGTAGACGCCGGGATCTACGATTTCATTTGTAGCGTTGTACCCCATATAATGTCTGTAGGTTGCGCCCTCAGCACTGATTAATAAGGTACAGCCAGATAGTGAAGCGAGGGCTTCTGCAAGACTGGGTAATGTAGTGTTCAGACTAGGAGCTGTCGTGATGAACTGTGTAAGCAATCGAGAAATAGAAGCATTGTCATTTGAAATGCCGGTGTTAAGAGACAATGTAAGTGCCCATTCCGAAATGATGTTTCGGAAATCTTGTTGTCGACCTGGAGGGGGTGGTGGTGGGTCGTAGGATTTGTCATAAGCGATCCCATCGTTGGGATCTTCGCAAGTGTTTTCCAAAATTCCACCTGTTCCAGAAGCTGAATATTGCGTGCTACAGTCAGTTGCAAGGAAGGAGCCTAGTAAACGATTGTTAGCATTTCGGCCATCGCAATCTTCACCTGCTCACAAGATTGTGTATTTGCTAAGGGCTCGACTTGAATTCGAAAATTGGGCCACGGGGATAAAGAATTGAAGTAACAAGAATTGAAGAGTACTTACTCATTTCGCATACAGTATAGTCGGATGTGGCATTGGATTTTGCAAGAATGTATATATAGTCGCTCATCCACACCGATATATTGGCAATAGTATTGTAGTCAATAGGCAACTATGACGGTTAGCCGATATAGACACACATAGTTATACAATGTAAGTTTACCATTGGGAACACTGGAGGTTGTTTTCCATCTACACCCCAACCAAATATATCGTCCACCGCAGTGCTATTGAGATACTCCTGGCCTGGCTGCAAATTGATCTCCGATGTGTAGCCACCCCAAGCCATTTTCTGGCCCGGAACATTCGTAGAGTTAGTTGTGATTGCATTAGGCCAGTCGACATAAATGATTGGCGAGAGTTCCGTTTTATTCATATTGACACATAAAACATTGATAGTAGGGCTCACTACCGATGCCCTAACTTTGTATTCTCCTACACCTTCAAGATCAGAAGGCTGTAAGATGCCATTAATTGGATCAGTCGCAGCGGAAATAACACCAGTGTGCGGCATAGCAAGAGTAACGTTGTTGACAACACGTTTGTACTTTTCATAACTGGCAGCCATATCGCTGGTATCGGTACGAATCCATGATGCTTTGACGGTAGTATTGTCATAAAGATTGGCTGTCACATTTGGGCGGGTTGCCAGCTTAGATGAGTTACCTTTTCCTCCATCAGCAGCAATATCGGCCCAAGTACGAACATACTCGAGAAAATTATGATAGGCTGAGAAATTAGCATATTCCAAAAATAGCCTGCTTGATGATTCACACACCTTCTCCAGCGTGATCGATATCCACACAGGTGGAAGCGGAGTATTGCGAATCCATTTCTTTCGAGATTGGAGTTTCGCAATTCTGTGCGACGTAAACAGGATTTCCATAGCTTGTTTTAACCAATCCTTTCATTACTGCATGTTCCCACTTGCCAAATTGGAGACTAGGACTAACGATGGCATCTGATGCCGTGGTATAGAACATAGCTACAAAGGCTGCCGTCAATGTGATTGCTCCCAAGATTGACCATGCGGCTCTGCGCAAAATTTTAGGGTTTGTGATCATGAATCCTGGTTGGATGACCTAAAAGTGGCAGTTAATATCAAACGAGCATTCCACAAGATTAAAATAGCAAAGCTTCAAGGTAGAGACACAACATCAGATAAAGTAAAAAGCAAACCTACCCAAGTTCGCATTGTCAACTCTGCAACAGTGATACCATCAGAATTCCTAACAAGAGACCTCCGACTTAAGACTTGGCCGAGGAAATTAACAAATATAGTGACGAAAGACAACTCAATAGTTTTCGCAAAGCCAGCAAACAAAATTGAAGCAGTTGACGGCGTCAACGAACCGTTGGTTTTAATATGTTCACCATACCGCGGCCGCAGGACAGCTATGAAAAACCAAATGCCTGAAAATATGGTTGAATATATGCAGAGGCATAAAACAGATACTGAGGTCCAACTTCTGACATGCGAATGAATGTCATTGTTCGCTGCACACCCACATCCAATGTGTTTCTCGTTGTGGTCGTGGTCTTCATGGATACTGCTCAGTCTCGAGATATTCGGAGTGTCAAAAGCCTGGTCCAGACTTTCTGTGAAGGCTGAAATCCTCCCTCTAGAAATGTCTTGTTCATCCAGAGACTCGTTGTTGCGTCTTTGCCCTTGATCCACGTCCAAAAAATCCCCCCCTCCACCGTATGTATTGTGTTCCGTCCAGGTTGGAGATGCCAGCAAACGATTTGTCGAAGTTGCTGGAGAGGTCATCATAGATGCAGGCCCGATTGGCGGGCTATAAAATCCGCTCGAGGGACTGGGCGGACTGGGCGATTTGCGACTTCCAGAGGTAGGCATTCGAGATATTCCTAATCCTTCAGACATGTTCGCGGATTCAGACGATTCGCCCTCGACTATCAAGGGAATTGTAGAGTAAGGAGCAGTTTCTTGAACATTTTCGAGATTTGGAGAAAATTGAACCGAACCTTGGGAGTCCATCCTGCGATATCCGTGTCTTTGATGGGTCAATTTCGGTGGACTGGTTGATACCGAAGAAGATGCGACGGCGGTGGTGGTGTCTGAAAGATCAATGTCCCTTGATTTCAATATACTTTTTCGCTCAGCCGGACTGGCAGTCATCTTGAGTGAATGTGGATTGTTTCAAGTGTTAGTCGTGAATCTAAATTTCTCCTCGTTCTGCCCGTTCTCTCTTTTTTTGCTTTTTGTTTACAATTTTGAATGTATCTTGCAAATTGTCTGCGGATCGATATCTCGTATCGTATCAGTAGTGTAACAGAAGATCGACAGAGAACGGCACATCAATCATTATGGAATAATGAGACGTCGAGTTGATACCGATACCACCATGAGAGCAAGCAATACTTAAAAGGTCTGCGCCACGGAGATACTAGAACAGAAAAAACAAAAGCAAAGCATAGCCAGGTAAAAGCCAACCTCACCTACCTATCTCTCTGACTTTATCCGCCAACCCAACGGACAGATGATAGATGTGGGTCTGGTGTTCTTCATTTACAGTAATTCATTCCGTCAAAGTCCCTTTTCCAGGTCTGGAACAGACATAGAGATCGCTGCATTTAACCACGATAATCCGGACTGTTGGTTGAAGACGATGAAGGATTGGTTAAAGAACGGGAAGCTTTTCCAGGTGGGTTCGTCTCTCCCCCTCTCAAGATCAGACCAGGACTAAAATCGGTCCCAGACTAACTACGTGCAGTCTGCTTCCCTGCGCCTTCTTGGCATTACCCGGCAGCCTTTCGTCAGATTATTGTGGGTGAAATCAGCACCTATCTGGGTGTGTAGTGACTGTCACTATCATTGATGATTGATGGATGCACTTCTAGAGTCTAAACACAGCCTCCGAATTCCTGTACTCGATTGCTTTCTTCTTAAGGCTGAACGATAAAAGAATGCTTGATTGATCATCGTGTATTCCAGAGTTATATATAGCCTTGATTTGATTGGCTCCCTAGGCATGCGTTGACATGAAATAGATGTTGTCCCTTCATTTGACGTTTACATTGCCGTTGAGAGAATATGTTCTGCGTGCTTGCTACTGTCTGTTCATTTTGGTTCTCTTGGCTTTCCCGTATTCTGTCTACCTTTCAAAGCTTGTTATCGGGATATGTTGAAGGGCTACTCCCGATCTGCAAACAGCCGCTGGTATCACGCTGATGTTCTGTGCTCTGTGCTGTGCTGTGCCGCTGAGAGAACCGGGGAGTATTTGCAATGCCCCGCTTTATTTGCATCTTTCAGAGGTCATCAAGTGGACTCTTTACTCGTGTCATTTGTCTGTTTACGAGTGAATCCAAGATTGGTGAAGGTCTTAACGGACATCGTGCAATTTTGCAGCAAACAGAAGCTAGAGCGACAGAGCATGACGTAACATTATTAGCTGTCAAGAAGGTCTAGAGATGCAGCTGGTAATGACAGCAAGCAGCCGCGCGCATACCTAGTCATTTTGACATCAAGAAGCACTTGGCAATTACGAGGAACGATTATGATCCAGCCTCTTCTCCATTCCTCTACTCCTAGGGAGCCAAAGTTCCCTCTCAAAAGCTTTATATTTTGACATGCAATCTTTCTCCACAACGCTCCCCATCAAAATTTCCAGTTGCCTAGATTTTCATTAACAAATTTGATTATCCCCGTCCATCGACACGTTAATGCTAGAATCCGCCCCACCAAAACTACCCAACAACAGTATGTTCCCCGCCTATGTTATCAAATCCAACCTTCCAATTTAGGCTTTGTCTTCCTACCCCAACTTCGACTTTTCTTCCAAAAAACATCATGCTCTCGCGATTGTTCCTTACGTCCAGCGTTAGAAGACATACTCGTAAGCCAATTCGATACTACAGTTCTCGGCGTGCGGGATTCTGGTTCAAATGATGCTCCCTTTTCTTCGCTCTGGTCTCGATGAATTGGTGCCATGATAGGCGGACTATTCCTTCGAGGTGGCGGTATGGTAGGTGAGGTTTGAGAGCGTGCTGATTCTGCACTGGTTTGACGAGCACGAGTTGTGTGCGTATCCTTTGTGTAAATATTCGAAAATTCAGTATTGTAATTCGGCAATTCAATCTCGCCGAGCCTTCTATGTGTCGACTTGGGTACTCTTTGAGAAGCTTGGCTAGCAGACGAGAACATCGAAGGTGACTCTAAAGCACCAAGAGTACCCATGGCATGATCTTGTTGAAGACGGAACTTCCAATCTTTTTCCAATGGCTTTGGAGGCTTGTCGAACATTGGACTATGAAGATCTTGACTTGACAATGTTTCACATCTGCTTAGTCTCTCGTTACTTGTCTCTTCGAACTCATCACCACTTTCAATATCTGTGATTTCCGAATCGTCAAACTCAAAAACTGGACTAGACGTCCTTGATATGGATCCGCTGGCTGCTAATGTTGGTTCTAGCAGATTATTCTGGCTACGAGTATTTCTTATCTCCGGAGATGGTGAGCCCGTCTGTTTCCGGCCTGACATATGCCTTGGTGCCACAAGATATGCCTCAAGCGGATTATTAATCATACGACGTTGAGTTTGTGGAAAATCTACAGACTTCTCAGTTGAAGTCTCCCGTCCAGAAAGTTTCAGACGAGCTCCTAGTATATTTCTTTCAACCACTTCCGGCGAAGGAAGGGTACTAATATCAGGCACAGCGATCGAAGGCCAAGCTTTGGGAGTTTTTGGCGAAGGAAGCCCAATCTTTGATGAGCTTTTCTTCTTGTTTGCATTTCGAGATATGGACATATCTCGTGGCTTTTCTGAAGTAATTCGCACCGCTCGTGGTCCTGGATAGGTCGCTCTGCAAATCAAAAATATAAGTATCAAGAATCCTAAAAATCACGCTCTACGAGGACAGGTGACAACATACGCCTGGAAAAACTCCATAACATCTAAATCACCATTCTCGTCCCCATACGCCGGACTCAATAAAACAGTCACACCAGGAGAGATAGGCGTCTCCTCTGATTTCCAATTCACGGGTGGTTTTTCGAGAAAAAAGTTTCGGGGTGATGATGCCTCGTTATCTGGAGTTCGGGGAAATGTGGCGTTTTCCTTTTCATCAACGTCAAAAAGCAACTCGGGTGTTGGCATGGCTCCTTCCATGTTGGCGTATGAAAACATATGGCTCTGGGCATTTTGGATATATATCTCATCTGGTCTTTTTCGATGAAAGTACCCCTGACTCCTCGATTTTCTAACATGTTTTCTATCGGCCATGATGTATATGTCAACGTCAATACGACGGCAGTGTTCGTGATATTTTAATGAAACAACTGGATTGGTATCCAGAGAGTGTGGTAATGTGCAACGATAAAAAATAGCAATGTAAATGAAATAGCGTATGAAATCCAAAGAAGCAATCAAAATTAACGATTCCTAAGAAATAGTGCCTGCACTGTATATACGTCAATTCTCAATTGGAAAAGGAAAAGCAAGATGAAACTCAAGGTATTAAATGAATCAGCGAAATCAAAGGAATGAACGAGCGAGCGAACAAAAAGTATATAGTTCTGGATAAAAGTTCAATATCAAGAGCGAACACAACGGTATAAGTACAGCATCAAAACGCAAAGTAGTATCAAATTGCAATAAAACATGCCACCGCATGCAACCCAACCTCCAATCCTCATCTTAAATCCCGTTACCCGATCTACTAAAATTATTCATGAAAACCAAAATACACGTCGACATTGGTCCTCCAAAATATACCCGCCCACACCATCGTTTTTTAGTGTATCGAAAATGAATGAGTGCTACTATTTACTGTTTCACAGTAGAGGCTGAGGACCTATGGATAGATGTTTATGCGCTGTGGGCGCTTAAATTTTTTGATGGAGGGGCGGATCGCTTGGGGATTGGCTGGCGAGAATTGGGGGTTTGGGGCGGGGTTTTTGGTGCGTTGTACGATGGTAGTATTTCTGTATGTATAAAAACATTGGAGTTGCCATATTATGTTAACTTGGGGTTTATGCATATTTTTTATGCGTTCTGGTGTGAGGTTTGGAATTTGCTATCGGGAGTGTTCGAGTTTGGGGGTTTTGCTTCTAATAAGTACCCATGTGTCGGAACCGTGAGTGAGACCTATTCACGAACGGCAACAACGACCGTGGAATCCTCGCGAAGAATCTAATTGATGAGCTTCGTGCATCGAGCTGAAGCACAATTGTCCATTGGAAACAATCTGTGGAAAAAATTCCTGCGTTGGGGTATCTAACTACAGCACTACCTTTCACACCTTGTCATTTTCAAGTGCATCGTGTCTCAACTTCCCAAGTGGTGTATAACTCTGTCGCCGAGTTGGATTTCCGCGAATCGAGCAGCTTCTGACTTTTTACCGTTGAAGTTTTCTGGATACGCGTGTCGTCACATCATACCTTACACGAACGACCTGTGGTGCGATGTTTGGGGAATACACAAGCTACCCCGCTGGGTTGTATCTCGAGGCCAGGATACCTGTTCACGACATCTTGCAGTTGTGATTTTGTACATAATTTACCTTGATATTGAAGTTTTTGGTCAGTTCTAAATCATTGGTAGTTACCAAAAGCGGGTATCGCATCTAATCTTCTCTGGAATCGAGACCATCCCTAAACGCTCGCAGACTCTCTGGCGAAAAGCTTTCGAATAAAAATGGTACCTTAATAGAATCTATCGTTTTTGTGATTGATTGCACAGTCTACCTGCTGTTGCTCGAGCAGTGTCAAGTGACTTGCAGATTATTCTGACTGTACGAACCAGTAGAGGGTATATATAAACAACACAAGAGGCCATTTCGCCATGTGCATGGATTGATGGTTGGACTTTCCATATAAATGCTTTATGTACACTGTAATTGAGTGTAATTTTATATACCTCGAGGTATCTGAAGCCTACTAATTGCCAGTTTATGGGAAAATAAAACTGTATGCTTTCGGGGCACCGACCTCAATTTCCAAAAGGAAGACATCTGAGGAATATATTAGGCTCTTGACATCGTTCAATGTAGTTTCTTGACTGGAAGTTTGGTAATGATTGGGATTTTGATCGCACGACCTGAAGTTGATTGATATTTTATACTTGCAAGATTTTGTTTGGGTGTGCAAGTACCAGTCTGCATTGTGCTTTAGCTTGGAATGAGTTTGAGAAATGAAGACAAAAGGAGATTAATCGAAATGGAAACTTGAGTTGATACACCTCGTTGTATGTATTTCGTGGTCAAAAAAAAAAAAGAGATTCCTTCCGGACGTAAGCTTAGAAGCACGTAGAAGGTTATGTTAGCAACGTAAATTGTGTAGTTTCCACAGTTACCGAGACTGTTTTAGACCTTTTTAGGGCTGCATTGTGCCGCTGTGTATAATAGAACGTTAGAGTGAAATCCACATCGATCATAACCCGATATCAGGAATTGGAATGTGTTTCAATGTACTTTAAATTAAAAGGTTTCCTTGCGTTCAACTGCAGGTCTATGTATTTCAAATGACTAGTCAACTCAAAAATAGCAATAACGCCTCCCCTTTGCATTAGCCGTCGTATCATCCATGTATTCCAAACGCTCACGAAATCGCTTTACTATTATATTTTCCATTCACACCGATCCAGACTTGGATAACATTGCCTTTTCGACAACATCTCCTTTAGGGTTAGCCCCTTTAGAAAGTTGTGGGAAGCACCATCCAGGATGAAAGATCGCAAGAGATGATACAGCGATGACAATCATACTACACTCATTAGTTTCTCATGACTCAAAACTAGGCAGAAAACTTACAATCCTTCCATAACAATAAAGCCTGCCTCATCTCGCATAATTGGATTTGCCCAACCCTGAACCATCTCCGCAATTCTATAGACGCATCTGGCGAAGATGGTGACGAAAGCCACACTGATTCCAACACAAAACAATTTGAAGGGTCTTTTTGCAGCCATGATTCTCGTCTCTTCAGGCACTCGGTCCCATGATCTTCTTGTTCGGAGAACATAGTCAATAACCAAGGCGGCGAAAACGATTAAAGTGAAGACCTGCCACACGATACCCGCAATCATAAGATTCGTGCCCAAATCTCTCGTCTTTTGATTTTCACCAGCGCTGGCAGCGATACCTCCACCTATAGCTTGTAGTAGCAACGAGAGAATATCAAAGGTAATAAACACCCAAGTATAAAATCTCGAGGGAATCCTCGATTTCTCGGTGCCAAAAGTTTGCACAATATGTTGAAGCGTAATATACACACTAGCGACGACAAAACTAGGCGAGAAAATAAGACAGGAGATTTGGATCTCGAATCCGATATCTGACCAGGCATTATTGTGTAAGAGGATTCGTCCAATATATCCCGTTACTTCACCCAGACAGCCAATCGTTATGGCTATACCGAAGAAATATGTTTTGTAACGGATACTGGCGGCTAGGTGATAGATAGCTGCTAGCATGAAAAAGGCGAGGAAAAAGGCGTTGAAACCGAGGGATGGTGTATAACCGTAGATAGTAGCTTCAACGGGGCACTCTGGGGATACAGAGGTACAATTTAGGGATTCAGGCATTTTGAACTATATAGAAAGAAATTGGGTAAAGATAGAAGTTTTGAAAGAAAATCAAAATTATGTTGTAAATAGTAGCGAGGATGTATGTTTATTTAATAGCTGTGCCGAAGCAATAGTAAAGATGAATGGATGAAAGCGCTCATCTGAAAAGAGCTTCCCTCGATGATATATATTCATCCATCCTGATATAATTATAAGAACCATGGCGTATTTCGCGCAGCCGCACTCGCATTCATTCCTACGGACGATACCATGTATGAACAATGCCCAAAATGTGTCAAGTCGGGTCAAATACTGTCCGTCTATCGTTTATCCGCAAATGTTATTGGCGGGTTGAGATAGTCAAGCGAGTCTGTGTCAGCCTCTATCAAAACAATCCTCTAAGATATGTTTGATACAGACCTCAGATTGAACTAGCCATAACAACGGCCGTAAGCTTGAGGGAGCGTAAAATTAAACGAATCCGAAAAACGGTTTTATGGATCCTCGACCAATTACAATTCGACAACAGCATCCCGCGTTTTTATGTCAAAGAGGCTATGCATAAACATTGATGTGCGATTGATGTCGATGATGCGTCGTCCATATACGTCGTTGTCAAGGAATCAAATTCTTAGCAGTGAGATCTTGATGTAAAAAGATATCGCAATGTCCCCACGGGCTTTTGGTCTTCTATTCAACTCGAATCTGAATCGATGAATCGAGGAAGACTTATCCCGTGTCTTCCCAGCCTCATAATAAGTCTTGGTATTGCAACTTTCACATGAAGTTCGTGGGGTACGTGCCCAAACGCAGTTGCTGGCAGCAAATTTCTATGCACCTCCGTTTGAGAGATTTAATAGATGTAAAGAAATGACTGAGAATTATTCTAATAAATACTTATCAACAATCGAATACGGGGAGCGCTGCTCTTCTTCAGCAATTCTCCTGGCCCTGACGATTTCACGATAAGCGCTATCTGCCTCCATCATAGCAGTCCCATCTCTTGAATCTTGTATTTCGGTTGTGTCAATGTAACGAGTTGGTGTGTGCCGGACAGTACTTGTGAATTTTGGATGCATTGATGAGGCATCTCGAATGTACTTCCCTAAAATACACAATTTCACATCTCCGCCACAATTGCAAGTGGATTCAAAATCAGCAGTTAAACAATTAATGCAGACTGTTTGAAGACATGGATCGACGCGGGTAAATTGGAAATGGGAAGTCTCAAAGTGTGTTTGCAGAGATTCCTCATCTCTGAATGTTTGCTGACAGTAGTCATCAAGAAAACAACATTTGTAGGCTGTATGGTCCCAGAAAGCAAGAGCAAATTGAGAACCATTTTGGAAACCAGAATAATAATGCTCGACAGATGATTGGAAGTTATCCGCGTTGCTCACAAATATATCAGGCACCTTATCGACCGTAGAATATGCTTGATTTCCATCAATAAGTGGACTAGTTTCTATCCCATCGGGGGTATGGAGAACAATAGGAGGAATCCTATCGATTTTCCACCGTCGAAACATCTCTTCGCGTCTGGCTCTTTTTACAAACTCTTGTAGTGTGAGATCCTGGACCGGCTCCAGATCTTGCCTCAGCTTGACTCGTTTATCTTCAAGGATGTAATTCCAATCACCTCTCGATGTATACTCCGAGCCTGTGGGCTCTATTGAATGCTGAGCATGATCTGGGCTTATTTCGTCGTCGTCGTTCTCAACAATGGACGCTATCAGTGGTAAATCCACGGCATCTTGATCGAGACTATGATATGTGTGCTCTGATTGCCGTTCATTCGTGTTCGCATCATCGAGATCGTCGCGTTCTGGTAATGAGAGAAGAGCAATGGCTTCCATATGGGAAGCTATATGATCGCGAAGCTTTTTGGATGATGTCAGTGATGCTTCTGCTACTTCCAAGTTGTTTGTTGATGGATTATGTTCTGGAATATCCACCGAGAACGGGCAGAGTGGACAAGCTCCTGCTGTATGGGACTCGTTTTCATTGCCCTTAGATGCAAGAGCACATGAGCCGAAAAGGTCCGAAACGGGCTGCGAAGCTTTTTTCACAATCATGGATAGCTGAGCCTCGTTGAAAGCATTTTTATGCTCCTCGCGTAAGTGATGCTTAAACTCTTCTTCAGAACGGTAGACTGTTGATTCGTGGCCGGGCACCTGGCAGCACCACACCACAGCATGTTGCCATTGCATATGATTGACCCAGTCTTCTATCGTTGCGAAACATTCTGTTGACTTGTTACATCCATCAAAAAGGCATACATATGGTTCTATATCTCGTAGTACGTGTCGCCTGTGAACCATCAGCTGATAATTCTCGGTTCCAAAAAAAAGGGATAACTTACTTCCAACGAGCATGAATCATATCCTCCTTATCAACAATACGAAAACAATAAGGGCAGACTGTTTCCTTAACTTCACCCTCTGACTTCGAAGGTGGGGCGGGAACATCTAGCTGTTCTCGACGGGCAACAGCTGACTTTGTTATGCCAGAAATTGCGACTGATTTCGGATAAGACGCAAAATTGAGACGGTTCACAGAAGAAGCTTCAGTAGCAGAATACTGCATGGTACTGATAGAGCCTCTGGCCGAGCTTGACTTTCGTCTAAGAATCGGCGTACCTCTATGCTGAGCTCCTGCTGGTCGAATTGCCAAGTCTTTGGGTTCAAGTGAAAGAACCAAATCTGACGCGAACGAACGCTCGACGCCCTGCTTTAACTTTTCTTTATGTCTCTCTCGGTATTCTAATTTTCTTCTTCGAAATACTGCAGCTTCTACCAGTCTATCAAGTAAGGTCGGTGAAGCATCAGGGAGTCGGAATTCTATTTGCCAGCGGACAGAGGTTTGGAATTCTGTGAGTTCCGTCGAATCTTCATCTTTTGCTATGAAGTTTGCCACTTTCACATTTTCATTCGCTGAGCTAGGCTTTTTTATAATTGTAGAAAGCCTATAAAGACGAGTAATTGTGTCTTTGATCGTATTTAGAGCTGTCGCTACGACTTCAGCACTATGAAGACTGGGTAGATCATCCGTTTCGGACTCTGCATCTGATTCACTGTCCAAACTAATGGCCATCGAGTCTTCTGATGAATCCGAACTATCATCCTTTTCACTCTTCTCCTCCTCTTCTAGTATTACCGGCGGATCCATTGCTTGTTTCGTGCTTTGTCTTAGGCGATCCAACATTTGAATCAAGACTTCTTTAACATCAGCATCATCACGAAGTCGGTAATCCACCGATGCTCGACCTGGAGCAAAAACACCCAAGTTGCCTGCCCAAATTTTGAATCTTCCAAGTTCATTCTCTAATTCTGATCGTAAATGGGGTTCGAGCTGTTTGGCCCGCCCACGTGCAAATACTGTAGCCACATTCCTAGCAATTTCAGCGATCGAATCTCCAGTGGTCTGTCGCGGTTCGGCATTCAACGACATTACTAATTTATCTTCTGGTGGTAAACCATACACACTTTCATTTTCGTAATCATCCTTCTCTAAAAAGTTATTGAAGAAAAGCAAGATGTTGCCGCTGCGAAAAAAGTGGATTCATAACATGCCTGTAGTGCGACGTCGGGATAACCTCCCAAGCTGCAAATATGCCTGCTCACGTTCGCCAATCATTTGGCGCTTATTCTTGTCTTACGGAATTTTCGCCACAATAGGAAAGTTTCCGAGCCTGATTACTCAAGACCATGCTTTCTAATTGTAGATGCAGAACGTTGCCTCATGGTCATCAGAATGTGTTCTGGGACAAATATCGATAGTATCATTTCCGATTCTCTGAAACGACGTAAACAAATATGAGTGGTATTGAAGTGACTGGGCTGGTCCTAGCTGTGCTTCCTCTATTCATTGAGGGCGCAAAAGCGTACTCACATGGCGTTGAAACCATTCGAAAGACAGTTTCTCGTCGAGAACGCGATGAAAAGCTTATGGATTTTTATGACGAATTTTATTGGGAAATCGTACAGTTAGATCGTCAAACACTAGGAGTCATCAAATCGCTGCCCTACTTATCTGATAAACGAAAGGCTGAGCTGACGATGGATATTCGTTTGGAGGCTTGGAAAACTGACGCAGACGTTACTCAAGCACTCTTTGATTATTTTGGATCCCAGAAGGACTTGGACACGTTTTTACACGTGATGGGCAAGATTGCTCAGTTGCTTTCTCAGTTAATAAAAGATTCTACTATCCATGTGTTATCGCGCGATATTGTGAGTATAGATATCAACACATGGAAAATTCATAGCTGATGGTGTGTAGGGGCAATCCAAGATGTTCAGTAAATTGACGGAATTTGCTGCTGATAGAGAAAGGGGCGAGACAACTAGTACTTTTAAGGAAAGAATACGATTTTGGAAAAAAGAAAAAGACCGGGAAATATGCCTGAAGAACTTGTCGACGTGGAATAAGAGACTTTTCCGTTTGACAGAGCAAGCACAAAAGGAACCTGCTACCAAAAACTTATCTTCTGGGCCAAAAGATATTCCTTCATCCCATCTGCGGACACTCTCTCAAAAGCTATACAAGGCGCTTGCAAAATGTTGGGGTTGCAATTGTCCAACTCAACATGAAGCACAATTTTGCTTAAAAGCTCGAGGAAGTTCGGTGCAACCAACGATAACAGAGGCCGATTTTGATTTTTTGTTCTCTGTTCAGGAAGACATGAAGTTGGGGAGATGGCAAGAAGGAACTGTGGTTGTGAGATCAAATGGGTTAGTTTCTAGGATCCATTAAAGAAGCAAAACAGATCATTACTAACATGTGCTTACTTTGCTGTAGCGGATCTGTTAAAGATGACCGCTCACTACTTCAGAAAATATGCGATACTGTCGGATGTAGAGGGCCCGTCGATCAATGCCTCCAACTCTTGGTAGAAGATACCGGGAGCGACGAAATGCTTTGGCAACTGCGTTCAACTCCCAAGAGACTACCCAAGTCAGCAGCTTCACAAACCGAGTCTTTGCAAGCAGTACTGGAAAAATCGACAAAATTACCCCTTATCATAAAACGGAGATTGGCAGTCATTTTCGCACATTCGTTGTTGCAGCTACACGAAAGTTACTGGAAGAATAAGGAGTGGAGTAAAAATCACATATTCTTCTTTTATGGCAATGCCGGAGCCCTAAATTTTGAACGACCTTATCTATCGACAGTCTTTGATCCTGCCATAGACGAGAAGCATCCACCTCTGGATCTAAACCGCTTTCATCGTAATCCGAGTATATTAGCCCTAGGCATTCTCCTCATAGAGATACACACCGGAAAACTGATCGAAAACTTTCGCACCGAGACCGAACGACAACAAGTGAACACAAACACTGATTTGGCTGTCGCGAACCGTGTGGTGATGACTCTTGAGGATTGCTCTCTTGGATATCGTGATGTGATTCAGTCATGTTTGGACACGCCATGGGTGCCAGCAGGTCAAAGGGTGAATCTGGAAGATGCAGCAACGAGAATTGGAGTATACCAGGATGTGATCAAACCGCTGGAAGAAGAATTCTCATATTTGTTCCGTGAAAAAATATAAGCTTTATTCATGAGTACCCCAACATTTGTGACGATGAAGGTGGAAACTGGTCTATTGTGTACCACAGGCTCAATTAGTATCAGTTTAGAGAATGCTCTATCTGGAAACAAATCGCCTTAGAATCCATATTACCCATTTGCCCATATGTGACATCATTGTGCAATATGTCTTTAATATGGAGATATGTAATCTTAACCCTTTGCATCAGCAAATATATTCATCAAATGCTGTACCTGCTCCTTCCAGCTTCATTACGGCATCATTCATTACGCTTTTAGGGAAAGTAGCACAGTATTAAGCTCTTTGCGCTCGCTTTGGGCTCTTTGGGAGTAACATACAATCGTTTTGTTATCGAGAGGCAGTCAATCAGCGAACGGTGATAGTAAAAATCACCAGTGAACAATCATGGATGGTCGTGCAACAGAATAGGCTCAAGCTCATCATTCAACCATGTCATTCTCGTATACTTGGAAGAATTGTCAATTTCAAGTTTTATGGAATATAGAAATCAAAATCAGAAGGGAAACTAGATGACTTGGATTGAGTCGAGTAAAATAACATGAGTTCCGTAAATTTAGTATTAAGAAAAAGCCCTAGAGGAAAGCAAAAATTGCTTCCGATCGGGAGTCGAGGACCTCCAAAACCTCAGTCTTAGTTTTTCACTCCCCTTGCATCCAACAAGGAGTCTTGAATTGTCTCCGTCATATGTTCTATCAACGCCTTCTCCTCAAACCTCAAGAGCTCGAGCATAGTGTTTCCTAAACGCATTCCCTCACCACTTTTCTGGGCCTTCAAAGTGTTACGAACAACTTCTATTGTACTACTCAGTAAAGAATAAGTGGCCTGTGCTGTCTCGTAAATCAGTAAGCGTTCGCTTCGGCTTGCCAGAGTCCTTGGCACTACGAACTCTCCAACCTTTGTCGAGGGAAGGGTAAATTTAGGGCTGGAAATTCCAGAGCTAGTTGAAGTATCAGAAAAGAACTTGTCGAACACCCTTAGCAAGTTGAGGTAGCAAGCTAAGATCAGTAGGACCGCTGCATCGTCTAGAGTAGCCGAAGGTTCGGTTGAAATTAAACCGTCTTTTTCCTGTATCGATATCAAGGATGTAATGTCTTGAATTATACGAATCAGACGGTAAGATATCTTGAGTACCTCATCGATTGGAAATATTAATAGTTCTTGAGCTTTAAGAAATGAACGACCCGAATTCCTGTCGATCGTGGTATTGCTGATGCTCCTATTTTGCCGAGTAACTTGGTCAGTGCTCATTTCGGCGAGTTGGCGTCGTTGTTTTTCGATGGCTATGTTCAGCCTTGAAATTTCTTGCAACAATTCTGAGAGAGAATAGCTCGGAACTAAGTTTTGATCTGAGGGAATAAGAATCGGGTCAAGTGGGGGGATGTATGAATTCTCTCCCATGTCTTTCAAACTGATATCGAAGCCCCTCTCTTTGACGTCTTTCTGAGTGGGCATCAGCCAGCTGTCGCTACTACGTACAGCTGAGCTCTGGAAACCAGTGGCAGGAATGATAGAACTGTCCTCGGAAGTCTCTTTTGCATTCAAACGTATTTCATTCCACGAGTCTGTTTCAAAAGATTCCACGCTATAGACACCGCAATCAGAGGATCCAAAATTCCATTCATTGCTTCGAGTTTCTAAACCGCCATCGAATCTTTGGGCTGCTACTCTTTGTTGATCTCCTGGGGAGCCAACTTCAATGCTCATTAGCAAATGTGCTTGCAAGATAGAAGGATTTCAGAGTCTCACTTTCCAAAGCGGTGTCTTCAGGTGATAGTGTGGATGTCAGCCGGCTATCCTTTCCTGGTACCATCTGAGATTCATCTTGTCTTGACACATTCTTACGCCTTCTTCGGTGTCCAGCAGAACTACGTGGGCTGAAATTACAACTGATCTCCCCTTGTAGGCATTTACGACAAACGATCAATCCTGAAACCCTTTCACATCTCAACTTCTTCACGTGACAATTATCACAAGCCTCGCGTATCGTTTCACGTCGATAGTTCATCGTTGGAGAAGCAATGCTATGGAAACAATAATTGCTGGTTGAATGAATGTAATAAGCAAAGTTTACGTGCTCAGAAGTTGTGTACTTTAGTGTCTCTTTAACTTCTTTATTAGCACATCTTAGGCAAAAGAGCCTGTTCGATTGCCGCGCCGCACTCATACTTCGATATAGGTACTAGATGCCTTTGTTACACCAGAAGTTAGCTGAGTCTCGCTATTATGGCTGCAGATAATTTGTGGATCTGATTTATGATGTGACTGGAGATGCGGAGCGGATTACTGAATATTGCACCTCCCATAACGGAGCGTGGCGCACGCCGTTGTTCAATCAGCGAATAGATTATTTTAATCACCGGCATATACGAAGGCAGTAAAGATAAGCTGAGGTAAGGAGGTTTCTCTTCTTTGAAGGATTTTCTTGCATTATGTACTCGTATATTAACATGGTTTATTGCACTATTTAACCTAGGGACATCTTGGCACACCTCGGCATTCTTACAAAAGACCAATCGTACCTATAGAACTCCTGTTACTGCTATAAAATGGAGCGGTCTTGAACTTACTTGGGTAAATCTTTATCTTTGTGATGTGATGGTTTTGGTGCTGGTATCTTTGCAGATTTTTCAGCATGTTTGGCAATAATACTGCTCAAGAAGGGTCTTCAATTAAACGAAGACATTACCATACAGTGGACTATTGTTTCGAACTTAGAATGTAATCAACCACAGCCCATTTTCCCTCATGAAATCGAGCACTACTAATAATTTTCAATGCAGTATTATCAATTTTGATAACCAGAATGGGTGTGTTTTTATGAAGGGATGCGCGTCCGCCCCCGCCTTCGTGCTACATGTGTTGCCTTGGGTGCTACTCGAGATATCGAAAACAATTTATGCAGCATTGCAAGAACCACATGGAAGTGTAACGGTAATCAACGGAATTTGATGCTTCACAATTTTCTACCAGTAATGATTGACGAAATTGTCCCATGCCAACAAAGACTGCATATATGATTGATCGAGCATGTCAAGTGATATATTTGAAACGGCGAGTCTCGTAAAGAATCATGTATGAATAAGGCGCCTTGGTGTGACACAACATGAAGAAATTGTGAGAAGACGAGCGGCAGCACACACTCAGGATCTGTGTCACCTTCAAATATACTTGTATGCCGCTCTTGATTCGCCAGATCGTTTGGTTGGAATGAGATACTGACGTGGCAAATATAGTGAATATGCAATAGATCGATATTGTAAAGTCCGGAACCCCTGGACTATCACTTTCACTGTTCTACAAAACATACTCGTATATCATTCTATGTCTATTCAGGGTGACATTGCAAGGCCTGGGTGAGATTAGATAAGGTGTGTTAGGCAGTTATGTTTTGGAAAGTGTTTGCAAAGTATATATAATAGGAATTTAGAAAGCCAGCTTACTATATATTCCGCAGGATTCGTTCAGTCTTCAGTTTGCTTTGAAGCCACCAATCCACATCTTAAGATGCCGAATTTACCCTCAAGTATCCCCTAGAGCCTTACTTTACGATTTCACAGAGGGGTCTCTATTCTTATCTTTAGAAGGCAAGATGAAACCCGTCACTCAAAGGGCTCGGGGGTAAGTATTCGAAGAGGTCCGGGCTTGAAGTTACCGAATTTCGTCACCAAATTTAGCTATAACTCGTCTATATCAAATTCAATATAAATCAAATGATCATCAAAGTTCCTTTTCACAGAAGGGGGTCTGATTGAAAGCCAAGGCGCCTTCTCAGAACACTTTTCTCCTGAACAAATGAAAAGATATATGAAAATTCGGAAACACTCTATTATAGTAACTTAAGGAGATCACATAAGCTAGCCCGGGTCTCAATGCACATCCGGCTGAGTAGAACAGAATCACGACATGGCAGCGTCAGTAGGGGCTGTTAAAACCCCTGAAAGTTCATCTACCTCGGGGCCCTTCCCCTTATAGGCATGAGAATGACAGCAGAACTGGCATTCTCCAGGTCCTCTCCGCCACCATAAGACGAAGATAAAGGGTGCACATGACCCATAAGTACCGGTTGAGAACACTAATTGACCACCATCCAAACTGCTATTTTTAAAACGTTCTTTCGAGTGATCTTGTAACGTCACCTCCAAGTTTCCGTTGAAAGGAGAGAGCCATTTTAAATTCACCTGAAATGCTCGAATCTCTACTTTTAACACTATGTAACCGACCAATACAACCAAAGTGACTGATATGACTAGTACAACTTGAATACGACCCTTCATTTGAAAGATGATGAAGCATCTGATAAACGTAAACGAAGAGCGAGGGTATACCTAAATATCTCTACCCTGTGTAGAAGTCCAATTCAATCCTGACTCAATCCTTCTTCAACCCTCTTCCAATCCTTATCCAATCATCAACAAGAACGTTTAGCTGTCATTCAGATCAAATTGTTTTGGGTGTAAGATTATATATACACTCCTCACTCCCCACACATAAGTCTTTTGTCTGGCAGCAAACTTAACGATCATGTCCAACGACACTCAAAGCCAGATAGACTCTACTGCATCAGCACTGACATATCAAACGACTCATTACAATGAAGACAGAGGAGGTCTTATTGTTGCAATATGTATTCTGAATCTCACAGTCATCGTCACAACTGTAGTTGTTCGCTTGTATGCTCAAAACACTATTGGCAAAATCCGGAGTCTGGATTCATGGCTGATTTGTATTGCTGCAGTAAGAGTCTCCTCCAATATCCTAAAAATCCATTCTAACATTTTAATAAGATCATTGCAATTGGTGTGAATATATGTGAACTTGTCGCAAAGCAAAATGGGCTCGGAAAACACTTTGTCAGTACCGCATCATGACCTTCGATCATGGTATAAATTGCTAACCAACAATTTATGAGCAGCTCAGAGTAATGACTGAAGACTATCATCCACCCAATAATTACGTCACCGTTTTCAAGGTAATTCGTCCCTAAATAGTGATGGCAGAAAGCGTCGAATGCGGACTAACGCGTCTCTAGATGGGATATGCAATGTATCTCCAACAAACCCTCGCCTTGATGATAACAAAGCTTTCAATTCTGGCATTCTATCACCGTATCTTCACTGTTAGGCACGTAACTTTCAAGTGGTCGATCTATGTTACATCACTGGTATCGCTGTGCGCGGGGATAGCGACATTCATCGTCTTCGTATTCCAATGCATACCTGTTGAACTGTTTTGGAACCGTATATACGAGTCACTTCCACCGCCATACCCAGTGTCTCTTGAGGGCCATTGTATGTCTGCTACAATCCATGTCGTGGTGCCCCTCTTCTTCGACTTGGGGACGGAGATCGTCATTTTGGTCTTACCCGTTATTGGCGTCTGGAAGTTGAAACTTCCAATGAACAAGAAGCTGGGCCTCCTTACCGCTTTTTCCTTAGGAATTTTCGTCACGGCAATAAGTATAGTGCGCCTTGTTTACACATTCCCACTCGCTCAAGGCCCTGACATGTCTTGGGACGACATTGATGTTTTTCTTTGGACCGCGATACAATGTTCTTTCAGTATCGCAAGTGCCTGCGTGCCTACTATGGCGCCACTATATCGAGTTCTCAGCGCGAAATCGAAGTCAAGTTCGTACGGAAACCTCGAGCCAAGTAACTCTCGGCGACGAACTGCGCAACGAAGTGCTCCATTGGAATCATATGGCGATACCTGGATTGAAGATTTCGATAGAGACGAAGGGAACGGGAGTAAGAATCAGTTTGTTAACGCCCATGAAGCTATGTGCTCATCTGATGTGGTTTCAAAGTCCTGCGGTAGGGGTTGCGAATCATCTGTTGCGGGACCTCAGATCGAGATGAAGAAGATAAGCGTTCGTAAAGACATAACTATTCAAAGATCTAGCATGGTATGATTGGAAGAAGCGGGTAGCACTGGGATAGGGCGGTGTCGTCTTTAGTTTCGTGCGATTGTAAGATCTTACATTCATTCTTCGATAAAACGATGTTGCTACCTTGGAAACACATGGAATGACATGATTGCATCAGATTATTAAGCTCCAAAAAAAGTAATGATATTCAAGTTTGTTTTTCAAAATACTTATAAGTATTCAATGGAACTTTAGAGTAGCTGTTTACAAGCATTCGAAGGAAAGAACACTGAGAAAGACACGTAATGTCTGTCCAGGGTGTACTTGATTAGTTGTCACGGCGTCAACTACATGTTCTGTCCGTGCCTTCGTGCCTTAGGCACGGACTACTAGCGTGCCCTACTTCCTATAGGTAGGGTCTCACTCTTTCATAGCTCTTCTACCCTTATGGTACAATATAATAATAATAAGTCTTTACCCGAATCATGACAATAGTAGATATACTATTTCAAAAGCATTTAGAACATTCTATACTTTTATAGATTAGTAGTAAAATAGATCACCTTTGATAATATTCAATTTGATAGTTATATCTAGTGAATAGAAACAAATTATTATATAATGATAGCGAGGTATAAGAGTATATTTAAGCTTATTATATTACTAGGGGTGATTGACTTTATCGTTAATCTATAAAAGTATAGAGTATTTCGAATGCTTCTAAAACAATGGATCTACTATATGTACTGAATCAGGTGATCGCTCTCTGACAAATAAACTAAATGTTTTTCTTTTTCTCATATAGTAGTTAATAATAGTCTCTGAGATACTATTAACTAATATATTTTTTAAAAAAAATTAATAGCTTCTTTATTTTCAACTCAACTACGATCGTAATAGTGATACTTCAAATATATTATCTTTTCAAGATTTCGTTATTTTATTATTGTTAGAAATTTTATTAACTCTAATATTATATTCACTTTGAGATTTTTTAAAGAATTTCAGCTATATAATATCTAATTACTAGATCTAATATACATTGAGCTCAATATTATATTCAATCCGAGTACATTAGACTCAGTATATTGATTCTAACTGATCTAAAAAATCGATTCGAACGCACTCTTAGTCAAGCATAGAGCACACTATATTCAAGGCTTACTAGTGCTTGATCAGATGTACTTTGATAGTGAATTTAGCACAAGATCGAACCGTTAAGATTATGATGAGCTGCGCCGCACCCTAACATCATTTGACACTTGCTTGTTCTAGCCTTATTATTATTATCTGGCTCACTATCGTATAATTATTACCCTATTGGTGACCTGCTACATAAAGACCAGGATCCTCTAAATGACAAAATGCAATATTGCCATGGGTAATGCGCTTATTCGACGTTTGTTGTGAACATCGCCGAGTAGAATGTCCTTCGCTTAACCACCGGCGATTTGCAAGGGTTATTAGTATATGTCGCACCTCCGCATCGCCGCACCACATTTGACTACCCTGGTCTTTGCAATACCTTTTTGCAATCCCCCCCCAAAACCAAACGAAAGAATCAACACACAAAATTAAGTTGTGTAATGAAAGTGAAGACACTTCTGTCTCTGTTGCTTTTAGAGCCTTTTGAAGACAAAGAGAGTCATGGCAGATCCCGGAATCAAAACTGCCACAAGTTCAGTAATAGGTACAGATACAGTACTACATTCAACAATGTCATCCACCAGCGAGAAGAAAGCAGCGTCAGATATTGTTGAATTGCCCGGTGTTGATGAAGCCATTTCAACTGGAGGAAAAGTGTTTACACCTGATTGGCGTTTCTGGGTCATACTCACCTCCCTCGGGATCACTTCTCTCCTCACTGCTATTGAAGCATCCGTAACATCTACCGCGCTACCATCTGTTGCGAAAGCCTTAGATGCCAAGGAGCTATACGTTTGGTTTGCTAGTGCTTTTTTCCTCACTAGGTAAGTTAAATCTACTCCACCTTGACTGATTCAATACTAATCTAATGATACAAAGTACTATCTCACAACCTCTTTTTGGTCAGTTCGCCAACGTCTTTGGAAGAAGATGGCCCATAATTGTCGCCGTCGCTCTGTTTGCCCTCGGAAGTGGTATTTGTGGAGGTGCAACTTCCTCCGCAATGCTGATTGCCGGTAGAGGAATACAAGGAATAGGAGTTGGCGGTGTCAATGTTATGATCGACTGCATTGTCTGCGACTTGGTACCGTTGAGAGAGCGTCCCAACTACATGGCTTTTATCTTTTTGATCTTTGCTGTTGGAAGTTCTCTGGGCCCATTTGTGGGTGGGGTGCTTGTTGATCGGGCTACCTGGCGCTGGATATTTTATATCAGTCTCCCAGTTGCAGGTACTTCTCTCTTCTTGATGCTTATATTTCTTCAGGTTGAGTATCGGAAACAGACCACTTTTGAACAGAAGATGAAGAGGATAGATTGGCTCGGTAACTTTCTCCTGAGTGGGGCAGTTATATCGATCCTGTATGCTTTAACATATGCTGGTGCACTTTCGCCTTGGTCCTCATGGAAAATCATATTCCCTCTTGTCCTCGGCATTGTCGTATACATCCTATTTCACGTATACGAAGCTTCGAGCTACTGCGTTGAGCCTACCATTCCACCACGAATGTTCGGAAATCGCACGTCTGCAATTGCCTTTATCGCCACGTTCATCCATGGAATGCTTACTTACTGGACGCTCTATTTCCTCCCGGTTTACTTTCAAGGAGTGCTTCAAAGTACTCCAACACGATCTGGAGTTCAGTTGTTGCCAACCGTCATCGTTCTGGTTCCATTTGCAATATTTGCAGCTCTTTGGACAACAAAAACAGGGCGATATAAACCACCTCAGTTGGTGGGATGGGCATTCATGGTTGCAGGGCTAGGAGCACTGTCGACTCTAGATCCAAACTCAAGCACGGCAAAATGGGCAATTTTTCAGATATTGATAGCCATGGGCTCAGGAATGATTAATACTCCACTGCTGCCTGCTATCCAAGCCGGTCTTCCAGAGAGTGACGTGGCCGCTTCCGCCGCTACTTGGTCATTCATGAGAGCTTTTGGGTCAATTTGGGGAGTCTCTATTCCTGGCGCTATCCTTGACAACCAATTCAATAGTATTGTTGCAGGTCTGAGCGACAAGAGTATTTCGGATAGGTTGGTAGGAGGCTCGGCCTACCAACAAGCGTCCAAAGAGTTTATCAATTCCTTTTCCCCAGATGTTAGAATCGAGCTTATCGACGCATATTCCCGTTCTCTGAAGATTGTTTGGTATGTAGCTCTTGGATTTGGGATTTTGGGCTTTATTATAACCTGGGGCGAGAAAGAGATTGCTTTGAGAGAAACTCTAGAGACTGATTATGGAATGAAAGAGCGAAAGGCGAAAACGCTTAATGCTTCTAACAACGCATAGAGGAAACCTAGAATTTTGAGTCATTGGAGACAATATGGGATCTGTTTAGACTGGTAGATGGAGCTTGAATTGGTCCACGTCTATATTCTTTGTTGTAATAATCTTCTGCGCCATGATCTTCAACATCCTATGTAAGGGATAATAATATGAATGGCT
Source organism: Botrytis cinerea B05.10 (assembly GCF_000143535.2). Lineage (NCBI taxonomy): Eukaryota > Fungi > Ascomycota > Leotiomycetes > Helotiales > Sclerotiniaceae > Botrytis > Botrytis cinerea. Next base: position 1,467,242 of record NC_037312.1, on the reverse strand, counting down.
ATAACTACAAATGATAGACCATATAATGCCGGAGTGCGAAATTTTGCTATTTGATTACGTTTATGGTACCTGGTAGACGTATAGTGTAGGATTCAAGAGGTAACACCTATCAAAAAAATACGGATATTGAGACAAAATTCAATCACAAACGCCCCCGGGAACATCAATAGACAGGGTAATAGAAGGATGAACAATTTTCGGCGAAATGGGCCGGAGAATAATCAATCCGATCATTGATAGTGTAAGATCTTGTGTTAAATAGTAGCTTCGGGATGCGACGTAAAGATGTACGTTCAACTGCCAATTCGCTTTGATTCTTGGCTTGACTTTAATAGTTTCTAATTCAAAATACTCAATCAACAAGATGCACACGTTCTTCGCATCGGAATGGTTTAACTTCGAATTCCTGCGACTCTTAAGTATGGCACCGACGGGAGGCTGCGAAACCGCCGAAGCTCTTACGGCAGTGAGTCGCATAAAAGATGGAAACGTAGAATCATGGGCTTCTGCTTGGTCTGAGTGTTCTCATAAAGCCGAGATGATCGCTGAAGAAGCACTGAAATTGGGCGACAGGCCGGCAGCTAGAGCTGCATTCCTAAGAGCTTCAAACTACGCCCGTGCAAGCCAATATATGTGGAGCGATCGGAGCAACGCGCCAAATCCAAGACTACTTCCTGTTGCGGAGAGATACGAAAGTCTTTTCAGAAAAGGGGCGCTGTTATTGGATGACACAGAGGCTCGGTTCCTGAAGATACCGTTCGAGAAGACGACCAAACTACCTGCGATATTATATCTGCCTGCCTCTGCGCACATTCATTCAAATGGAAAGATCCCGATTATTGTGAACGTCAATGGAGGAGACTCTGTTCAAGAGGAGTTGTTTTTCCTTGCCCCAAGTGTAGGACCACGACTTGGATATGCAATTCTTACGTTTGATGGGCCGGGGCAAGGAATTACTTTGAGGCGCGATAAGCTGTTCATGAGATATGATTATGAGAAGGTCATTGAATGTGTTCTTGACTTTGTTTTCGAATATTCGAATCACAATCCTGGGTTACAGCTTGACTTGGACCGTATCGGAATTCTCGGTGCATCACTTGGAGGCTACAATGCACTGAGAGCCGCAACCGATTCTAGAATTCAATGCTGTGTGAGTATTGATCCGCCATATAATATGTGGGAGATTGTAGCTTCTAAGATGCCGCGTTGGTTTCTAAGTGGATGGCTATCTGGCTGGATATCCAACAACTTCATCGATCGTGTAGTGATGTTACTCGCGAAGGTTAATAGTCAATTCAGTTTTGAAATTGGCCATATGATGTGGGCATTTGGTCAAGATACTCCTTCTGAAGCACTTCTTGCTCTGAGAAAATTTACGCTGTGCTCAGAAGAAGGCGAGCTGTGTCTTCATGGCATTAAATGCCCTGTCCTTGTCTCTGGGGCTGGAGGATCTCTTTATTTTAGACCGGAGACGAGCACTGTTAAGATTTTTAACGAATTGGTGAACGTGGATGATGCGAACAAGGAGAAATGGATCCCAATAGAGCCTCGCGATGGAGGGCTACAGGCAAAAATTGGAGCCTTTGGGCTTTCCAACATGAAGACCTTCGCGTTTTTTGATCGGCATTTCAAGGTGACAAGAGAACCATTAGCTTTATGAGCTGAGAAATAAAAAGGAGGGAGAAGCGGGGGCTACAAATGTTTTATCCAGATGGCTTGATTGCATGGAAACTTCCTTTGAACCTCCAAAGGTGGAATGAGAGACACGAATTTATGTACTGAAGATGATGTCCCCCAAATAATTTCATGCAAAACTTCAAACAAGTTTGGTTTTTAGAAAAAGATAGCCTCCTCTCGTGTACTCTATTACACCCCCCTTTTAAACAACTTATTCCAGCAAACCATGATTGCCCTAAACTGCCCTCACTCCCACTGCGCTTTAAACAAAGTAAGCTATTAGAAGAATTTCTCCTAAGACTCAGAGTACGGACCTATTGAAAACATCCACATGTTATTCATGATGCATAGCCAAGTCGGCGTTCTGCTTCAACATGGCGTTTTCTGTTCGGCGGTTTTCTCAACATGGCACTTTCGGCGATTTTACAATAAAAATCCTGAAACTGCCGTGATTACCAAAACTTCAATTTGCCGAGTAAATCACCTTAAAACGGATGTTATAAAGGTAGGTAGGTTGATAGAATCTTTCACGTTTATTAACCATAATCCATCTTGTATCGATAATTGACAATCACTTGCGCCATGTCACCTCAACTCGAAAAGGTCTTGAAACTCACATCGTTTCGTTACAAACGGCCTGAGTATTCAGACAAGGAATTCCACGATTTCTGTACAGATCATGGACTGAAAGCGGCCAAAATCCAACAGAGACACGGAGCTCTGAAAATCGCTCAGGTTAGCTCCCTCTATATTCAAGAATGTTTCAGCCAATCTAACCATGCTTGAAAACAGTACCATACACCACCAGCGTGCAAGAAACTCCTCACGGACATGATTCCCTTCGCACTTCAACCAGGCTGGGCTTTGGAGGAACACGATCTTATGGTCCAAGTGTGGGTACGCACAACAAATGACATGGCAGCTATCTTCACGGATCCAGAATTCCAAATGTTGGTTGGAGGAAGTACCCCAGAGGTGCAGGATAAGGCACATATTACAGCGGGTTGGGAGGAAGTCTTCGTGGAAGACAATAAAATAGTAGAATGTCCATTTCCTCCATATGAGGAACGCTCTGCCGTGGGCGCTGGTAGTGCACTTTTTGGATTGGATAAGATCGCAGAGGGAACCAAGATTTGAACCGTCGCTATGTAGAAAGCATCAAACTTTAGTGCACCGTGAAGGTGCGAATACTTCTAAGTTTAATGTTCAAGGAACGGTCAATATCAATACAATTCTTACCAGTCAGTGCCCTCCTATACACAGTGCCTCTAGAAACCCCGAGAAAAAGATGGTCAAATCTAATCGTGAACATTAGAGAAGAGAAGAGAATTGTGTGATACGTCCGACATTGTTGCAAGTCATTGGTAGTAGCATAGTTCGTGAAAAGTTGTTCGAGATGTAATCCTTACATAGCGCGGTGTTGACTAAGCACGGGTTCTCAACCTGGGGCACCCTTTCAACAGACATCAAACACCCAACATATACACTTCTTTACAACCTGATACTTCTCCTTTGCGTAACCTATCCAGACCAGCTACAATCCCTTTCAAGCCAGTTCGATATGTTCTCATGGGATGTGGGATGAGCTTTTCGAGCTTCAATAGTTCTTCGACCTTTTGTATCCAAGCTGCTGCAAAATCATGATCGTCAACGGCTGCTTCACGATAATAATCGCCTGCCAGGTGCACCGGTTCACCGAATACACTCAGTGCTAAAATCCACTCCGGCTTCACGTCTGCCCTTCTGCGGTTTAGACGTGCTGGAATAGATTCTAACGCCGTATAGCGACCTCCGCGACACCCGATGGCTCCGTAACACATGGTAGTCGACTTCGAAGTAGTAATACAATCTAAAGCGATGGTCAAATCTCCCTTTGTCAATTCCCGAATCTCCTCCCGACTCTGCGATTCCGCATAATCAAAAACTGCGAATGCTCCTCTTTCTTTCACGAGTTTAAAATTCCGAGGAGAGCATAAAGCGATTGGGCGGTAGCCCAGATGTCCAAGACACTGCACCGCTAGTGTGCCAGTGGCTGTTGACGCGCCGTATACCATTGCAAAAGGGTGTTCGTCTGCTGCGGACTTGGGCACTTTTTGGGACAGAGAATCGAGTGACTCAAGATCGGATGGGAGTATTCCGAGTGATCGGAGTGCCAAACCCACGGTCATCGTTCCTATTCCTAGCGAAGCAGCACTGGCAAATGACATGGAGCTTGGAATCAGCATACAAAGATTCCCTGTCGCTGCAAGGTATTCTGCAAATGCTCCATTTGACGGACACAAAGGATTTGAACCAAAAATAGCGCCGCAAACCCGATCACCAACATGTAAGTCTTTGGATAATTGGTTCCCAACTTTGCACACAATTCCTGAAAAGTCAGCGCCGGCGATGGCCCCAGACGTATATGATCTGTCTAGAATTTTCCAATCGGATGGATTCAATGCAACTGCTTTAACTTGCACTAGGACCTGATCCTCCTTGATATCCGGGACTTTGATAGATTTTGATACAACTAATTTTCCAGGGCCACTTGCGACTAGTGCATTTTGTAGTGCAGGTATTGTAAGCGACAATATCCCTTCGTTAGGTGTAGTTTGTGCCATGCTTGGATTAGGAAACACTTCGAGTTCAGTATCATCAAATATGGTAAGCTGTCAACGTGTTGTTCTTGGAATAATATGCTTCCCGGCGTTCTTGCATTCTCGGCGGTTTCGGTGACCGACTCTCAGCCCTCTAAATGGCGATTTCGCCGGGACTTTAATTCAACCGTCAGAAAATATTTGATGAATTTCTATGACTTATTCCTAGTAGGGGGTAAGTATAAGCTCGTTTATCTTATGCAACATTCATAGCTTTCAGTAGGAATCTTGAAAAAAATCTTGAAGCGACCTCAGTCCTGTTTTCTTTCATTCACTCAGCTATTTCCAAACTCACAGTGAGACACTTCCAACTTGAGTAGAAGATCACAAGGTTTGTGAAAATCTACTACTAAGCCGACAAATTACAGCTTATTTTTACACTATTTTAAAATCATTTTCTGGGTTTCTTTCTGCTATCACAATGGTGAACAAGCCGGTTGCCATCATCGGGAGCAGTTGTCGGTTCACAGGAGCATCCAATACATCCAAGCTTTGGGAGCTACTCAAGGAACCTCGCGATGTACTCTCTAAAATTCCGGAGGAGCGATTTCTGGCAGAAGGATTTTATCATCAGGATGGCCAGCACCATGGAACTAGCAACGTTTTACATTCATATCTGTTAGACGAGAACCCGCTTGCTTTCGATTCCGCATTCTTTCACATTCATAACCGAGAGGCAGAATGCATTGACCCACAACAACGCTTGCTTCTTGAGAATGTATACGAAACTATCGAATCTGCTTGTTACCCGATGGAGACCATTCGGGGCTCTGACACAGGCGTATTCGTCGGACTTATGTGTGCAGACTATTATGATGTTCAAATGCGAGACCCCGAGACGCTTCCACAATATTTTTCCACTGGTACTGCGAGAAGCATCGTATCAAACAGGGTCTCTTATTTCTTTGACTGGAAGGGTCCTAGTTTGACTATAGATACTGCTTGTAGTTCTAGTTTGGTCGCCGTCCACCAAGCTGTAAGCGCGCTCCGAAATGGAGAGTGTCGTTCTGCTGTAGCGGCAGGTGTCAATTTGATCTTTGGGCCCGAGATGTTCAATGGAGAAGCCAATTTGAAGATGCTGTCGCCCACTGGGACATGTAAGATGTGGGATGCTTCCGCTGATGGATACGCACGAGGAGAAGGCTGTGGGTCTGTTATGCTCAAACTATTAGAGGATGCAATTCGGGATGGAGATCGTATTGAGTCTGTCATCCGCGAGACTGGGGTCAATTCGGACGGTAGAACGATGGGAATCACAATGCCTTCAGCTTCAAGTCAAGAAAAGCTGATCAAAGAGACTTATCGCAGAGCTGGTCTCGATCCTTCCAAAGAGTCAGACAGGTATGTTTTTCATTTGTATCATCTATCCATGTATGAGAATCTGATGATTACAGGTGTCAATTTTTCGAAGCGCATGGAACAGGAACCTTGGCGGGTGATCGTCAGGAAGCAGAGGCTATTAGTCGAGCGTTTGATCTCTACCAAACGTCCCATTTGATGCAAGACAACCTTCCACTGAGTGTTGGGTCAATAAAAACAATTGTGGGCCACCTTGAAGGATGTGCAGGCATTGCGGGTCTCCTGAAGGCATCGCTAGCGCTACAGCATTCTTTCATACCCCCAAATATGCATTTCCAGGAGCTCAATCCAGAGATTGAGCCATTCTATCAGAACCTAAAAGTCGTAACATCGCTACAGCCATGGCCATTAATTCCAGATAACACTCCTCGCCGTGCTTCAATCAACAGCTTTGGATTCGGCGGAACAAACGCACATGCCATACTGGAAAGCTATTCTGCAGCTCTGGACACTACTGAATCACAACTCAGTTTAGGGAAAGAAGAAATGACCCAAATAAATACAATAGTGCCTCTTCTGCTCTCTGCCTCATCTGAGCACTCTCTTGTTGAATTGACAAAGAAATACCTTGATCACTTAAAAACCCACCCATTCCAGAATCTTCAAGACATATGTTGGACCGCTTTGTCGTGCAGATCTTTACTTCCTGTCAGAGCATCATTTGTTGGGGAATCTAGTGATTCCATGATCGCACAAATAAAACAGAGACTGGACCTTCTTTCGATTGATTCATCGGCCACGCTTGGCGTAGCATCTATTGGAGATTGCCATAATAAGATACTTGGTATATTTACAGGGCAGGGTGCGCAATGGGCGACGATGGGGAGTGGGTTGATTCGGAGCTCACCGATTTTTAGACAATCCATCAAGAATCTCGACCACGTCCTCCAGTCCCTTCCAGACGGCCCCGAGTGGCTTCTCTCTGACGAGATTCTTCGGGTACCAGCTGAAACACGTCTGAATGATGCTCAGATCTCTCAACCTGCCTGTACTGCGATTCAGATTGGACTTGTGGATCTTCTCCGTGCCATGGGTATAAAAATGGACGTTGTCATAGGTCACAATAGTGGAGAAATTGCCGCAGTGTGTAACTACAGTCAAATCCCCCTGAATTCTGCTAACATTTGTTCCCTAGGCTTATCAAAGTGGCTGCTTGAGCGCTCGAGATGGCATAATTATCGCGTATTATCGAGGTCTATTTGCAAGATTGGCCTGTGGCGCCGACGGATGTGCAGGTTTGATGATGGCTGTTGGTATTGGGCACGCAAAAGCCTCCAACTTCTGCTCACGAAAGCAATTTAGAGGCCGTTTGTTCGTTGCCGCAAGCAATGCACCACAGTCCTCGACGTTATCTGGTGACTGCGCAGCTGTTGAGGACGCTTTCAAGACTCTAAAGGAAGAAGGAGTATTTGCTCGCATTCTAAAGGTTGACACCGCATACCACTCACCTCATATGAATCCTTGCGCAGAGCCATATTTAAATGCCATTCGAAAACAGGACATTGTATATACTCCTTGTATGAGTTCTTGTGTATGGATTTCAACTGTTCATGGGTTTGAAATGGATATCAGTTCGGACCCAGTTAACGACGAATACTGGTTAGAGAATCTTTTGAATCCTGTATTGTTCGCAGATGCATTGCAGATTGCATGCGCGGATTATGGTCCGTTTAAAGCGGTCTTAGAAATTGGGCCTCATGCTGCCTTGAAAGGGCCGACAGTGCAGACGTTGAAAGAATATTCAAGTGGAAAAACAACACCGTATTTCGGACTTCTTAGCCGTGAAGAAAATGATCTAATTACATTTGTGAACGCAATAGGGTCACTATGGACAGCAATGCCATCAGCAGTTCCAGGCTTCTCAGTGGAGCTAGCAACAGGCACTACACGGAAGCCCAAACTGCTTGGTAATCTGCCAAATTATTCATGGGATCATCGGCAGACATTCTGGCACGAGTCTCGCTTGTCAAGCGAGTATCGTTTGCGTCCTCCGCCACAGGAGCTTCTTGGCGCACGCATCTATGCAACAGCCGAAGAATATCGCTGGAGAAATGTCATTCGCTCAACTGAGATTGCTTCGTTAGAAGGGCACAAATTCCAGGGCTCGATTTTGCTCCCGGCCGCCGCATATTGCGCCATGGCAATAGAAGCCTCGAAGGCTTTCTGGGATAATCAAATACCTCGACTCATTCACATCAAAGATTTTCATATCGTCAAAGGGATCACTATGGACGAACAGTCGAATGGCATCGAACTACTTTTTTCCCTGAATGCCGTTACAGATCACAAGAAAGCAACACATAAGGACAATACTATCATATCTGCCAACTTTAAATGCAGTTCGTGTAATATTGATGGAGCTCGAAGGGTCGAGACAACATTTCACGGCACGATAGAAATCTCCATTGCTCCTGACAATGCCAATGCTCTTCCATCGAGGCCATCTACTCATCCTCTTCTCGACCCCGTTGATATGGAAAGATTTTACACTTCGTTACTGAACGTTGGATTGTCATATAGTGGTCCCTTCAAGGGCTTGTTATCAGGCAATAGAAGGCTCTGGGAAGCAGTCACAACAGCACAGCAAACCCAAAGCTCATATGTGATTCATCCGACTTTGTTGGATCTTTGTTTCCAATCAACAATTCTAGCATTTGCCTCGCCAGACGATGGGTAAGTGACACAACTGTTTTCAAATGAGGAAATAAAAACTGACTATTGTAGGGAATTCGATATCCCTTATCTACCGAGGTCTATAAAAAGTCTGATGATTGATCCTTCAGCTCTGGGGGGAACAGCAGTGGGTATCATAGAATCCTTCGTCACCAGCCACGATCTTCCATTTGAAGACAACCCACCCTCTATCATTGCAGACATGGACATGTATAAAGAAGGTGGTATCCAGAAACAACTTCAAATAGAGGGGATGAAGTTCGTAGCTATGGCAACTGAAATGGACCAGAATCGAGAAATGTTTTTCCAAGAAGTTTGGGTAGAGGATATTTCCACTGGTCTCGTCGCTTCCCATACAATACAAAAGGACACTTCACTCGATCTTGAATGTTTCGAACTTTGCGAACGACTATCTTATGTCTATCTTAAAGCGATTCGACAGCAGTTCAATTATGACGACATACCCAAAGAATATACTAACTACTTCAACTCTCTCAATGACTCAATGTCTCTCGTGGACGATCTCAAACAGTCTAGCTTTCGATCCGAGTGGCTAAATGATACTCACGATAGCCTTTCCAGCCTGGTTCAAATGCATGTCGATTCCACCGATGTTGCAGCGATAAATGTTGTTGGCAAAATGCTTCCCGGGGTTATTCGTGGAGAATTCAAGCTTTCAGAATCTCTGGGAGATGGATTCCTGATGAGGCATTACGGTGAACGTGTCAAAATCCCATTTCTTAAAGACTGTCTTGCCACAACTGTTAAGCAAATTTCTCATCGATATCCTCAAATACGTATTCTGGAACTTGGAGCACATTCTGCAGAAAATGCGAAACAAATTCTTTTAGGCCTGGGCAGCTCTTTCGGGTCCTACACATACAGTGGTCTTTCGGCAGCATCTTTCCACGCCGCTCGTAGCACATTGGCACGCTGGGCAGGTAAGACGACATTTGAGACTCTCGACATTAGAAGCGCTCCACACTCGCAGGGCTTCAAAGATCATTCGTATGATATTATCATTGCCCCAAATGGTCTCCAAATCACTCAAAATGTTCATCGAACGCTACTAAATGTTCGCCAGTTGTTAAGACCTGGTGGCTACTTTTTAACTATTGAGATTACGGGTAAGACGATGATGAACGATTTGATGTTGGGTGCAACATCTCACTGGTGGTCTGAAGTCAGCGATCATCGCTATTTGTCTCTTGCAACATCATTAGATAATTGGCACGGCTTACTCGACGCTACGGGGTTCTCTGGTGTACGACATCATATTGACGATTTCCATGATTCGAAACACAGATCTTCTTCCTTAATCGTGTCTCAAGTTCCAAATACGATATCAGATGGAGATCCTAATGATCAAATTGTTGGTCGAAATCCGGGACGACTACTAATCATTGGAGGCACTTCTAGACATATTTCTGATTTTGGAAAAGAAATCTTGGCACTCTTATCTAACACGCCACAGCTTGCTTTTGTGGATTCTTTATCTGTATTAGATCTTAATGCTTTGGAGGGAGTCTCTGCAGTACTCTGCATGACCGAACTTGATAAACCGCTCTTTAGAAATCTCTCGCCTTCCGAATTTGTGGGTTTGCAAACCCTCTTTCATAGTTCGCGGAAGATATTATGGGTCACTGAAGGGCGTTGCAATGCTGAAGATGCGTTCTCCAATATGACTTTGGGGCTAGGCCGTACAATTGCTCTCGAATATCCAGAGCTTTTGCTCCAGTTTTTGGACGTTGACAATTTGTCATTGCTAAATCCTGCTATCCTAGCTCAGAGATTGATGCAACTAGACGTCTCTGACTCTTCCGATTCACATGCTGGCGATCTATGGAGTTTAGAGCCTGAATTACAGGTTAAGAATGGCAGACTCCTTGTACCGCGAGTTCTTCCCATCGCTGAAATGAATGACCGCTTCCGGTCAAGGTCTCACCCCACCTTCAATACTCTTGGAAACTATGCTTCAAAAATTTATATTCCTCTGCAAGATTCAAGTCTACCCTCCACTGCATTTGTTTGTGTTCAGGTTATTCAATCTTCTCAACACCCTGTTAGGATTGCCGAAAACGTGTTTCTGTATATCTGCTTCGGGCACATTTTGGAGGACAAATCACAAACAGTCATTGCCCTATCTTCATCCAATGAGCGCATAATTTGGGTCAAACGTTCCTGGATGATTCACAGTAGCGATCATTTCAATGATCCTCAGCATACTCTTGAATCGGTTATTGGCTATTTGTTCGGTTGCTTTCTTGCGGAGCTGCATCCTGCAGAACATGTGGTCATTCATGGGGACAGCAACATACTTTGCGAGACAGTTGGCTTGAGACTTTCGTACTCAAGTTGGCGTGTTCATCGAATTATGACTCAAAAGGTCGTTTCCAAGTTACCGGTGTTACTCGTACACGATAAATCACCTATTCGTGTTTTACGATCTCAGATTCCAGCCACTGCATCACTAGTTGTCGATATCTCTGAATCACGAGATCATATCACTCAGGTACTTGCAAAGCTCAACACAGTCAAAAAATGTTATGGCTGGTCAACATTCTTCCGCACGGTAGCAACTTCTTCTCAGCTGGCCACAAGTGTTTTGGATCTTGCAAAACCGCTTCAAGTAATAAAAAAGTGGATTGAAGAAACGCCATCTATCTCTAATTTATCGTCCATCGACAATATGGTATCCAATGTACCAACAAGCACTAAACTCAGAGTGAAGCCTATAGACCCTAGCTGTCTCCTACGATCAGATAGAACATATATATTGGCCGGTATGACGGGCAGTCTTGGTCAAAGCCTTTGCCGATGGATGGCCAGTAATGGTGTGTGCTATCTAGTTCTCTGGAGTCGAAGCCCTCCTATTGATCAGCCTTGGCACCGTGAACTACAAGAAAAAGGAGTACGGATTCTCCTTGAATCTGTGGATGTCACTGATAGTACCGCTGTTGCAAATAGTGTTCAGTCTTTACGTGAGCAATGGCCCAGAATCGCTGGTATAGTTAATGGAGCCATGGTAATCTCCGACTCAATGTTTTTTGATATGAGTTTTGAAAGCTTTAACCGCGCTGTCAAACCCAAGGTCAACGGTAGCGCGATTTTAGACACTGTTTTCTACGATGAAAGTCTTGATTTTTTTATTATGCTTTCGTCTCTTTCCTCCGTCGTTGGTAACATTGGTCAAGCAAATTATTCGGCAGCTAATATGGTACCAAACCCGCCCCCTCCATCCACCTGCTCAGATATTTATTGTTTACTAACGAAATTAATTATCTAGTTTATGGCATCGCTAGCAAAACAGCGAAGATTGAGGGGATTGGCGGCATGCTGTGTAGATGTCGGCATGATACTTGGTGTAGGATATGTTTCCACGAACGCCAGATCCACAGAAGTCTCCCTTCGTAGACAAGGATTCACAGCAATATCGGAAGCTCAGTTCCACCAGATCTTTGCAGAGGCTATTCTCAATAACGCTCCCAACTCCCCTTATTCTTCGGAAATTATAACAGGACTTCAGGATCGACAATGTAAAGATATAGTTCCATATGCTGGCAATCCCCGCTTTTCACACCATTTCAACGGTTCTACAAAAACTGAAGCAGTGTCGCAAACTCAAAATTTACCGCTGAAAGATCGTTTGTTCTTGATCAACAATATCAAAGATCAAGAACAGATGCTGCAGACGTCATTCCTCGACCATTTACAAAATATGCTGCAGATACCCTCCGGTACCATTAATCCTGACAATTCGCTAGTAGAGTTGGGAATTGATTCTTTGATGGCCGTCGAGATAAGATCTTGGTGGCTGAAAGAACTAGATCACAATTTTCCAGTTTTGAAACTCCTCGGGGGCGTGTCTCCATCATCTCGTAAGGTTCTCGCTTTTCCAAATTCTCATCCAGTCTGAATGAACTAACACAATTTAATATGCAGTCTGTGGTCAGTATGTAGCAGGAATATCCCTGATTTCGTCTCAATCAACATCAGATGGAGAATATTTGGTTGCTCACGGAACTACAACTGGCTCATATGCGACTTCTTCTAGCACCATAGAAGAACAGACTTCGACCTCTGCCAGCAGTGATGAAGAATTGTCGACGATGCATTCTAACCATAATTCCCACCGAATAATTAAATTTACGTTAGATATACCCACTCGTGATGTGCAATTGACCGTACCGACGTCAGATGCACAGTCTGGCCTTCTTTTTATCATGGGTTGTACCGATGATTCGACAATCTACAACTGCACGTTGCGCTACAGTATTGTGGGGGATATTGATCAGAATCGTCTCAATAACGCATTTGTCAGAACCATGGAGCAGCATCAATCCTTACGAACGGCATTCCGCAAAGATAAGGTATCTGGAGATACCATTCAAGTCATTTTCACCACACCTCGCCTAGATTGGGCGTATCGAACTGCACTTAGCGAGGAAGAAGCTCTCTTAGAATTTTCCGACATGAAAAAACGAAATTATGATATTGAGAGTGGGCGAACCATGGCTGCAACACTTCTTTCTTTTGGACATGATTCACATCAACTGATTTTAGGATATCATCACCTTATCATGGACTTTGTAAGCTTGCGAATATTCTTCGAGCAGGTCAGAAACTACTATAACAATCAGATTCCGGTTACTACGTCTACTCAATATTCAGAGTTCGTGATACATCAAACGAAAATTCTGTCTTCATCAACAGCTAGAAGCGATAAAAGTTACTATCTCCAAGAGTTCGCTGATCCTCCAAGTCCAGTCCCACTACTACCCATGGCTCGCTCTCAGTTCCGGCGCAGTTTACCACAATACAAAATTTGTGCAAGTGAAATCGCGATAACCCATAGACTGAAATTGCAAATCAGGGAAGTAGGGTCTAGCTCAAAGTGCACACCATTTCATTTTTATCTTGCTTCACTACAGGTACTACTTGCACGCACAACTGGAGTGGAGGACTTTTGCATCGGCATTGGAGACGCAAATCGGGCTGATCCGAAGTTCCTTGATACCATTGGTCTCGTCATGGAGTTGGTTCCCTTGCGCTTCCAATATGGGTCCCTTGACACATTCTCCAAAGTCATGTGCGACACCCGCCAAAAGGTTCTAGCAGCACTGAGTCACGTATCCACCCCTTACCACGTAGCATTGAGTGGTTCCCAAAGATCAACTAATACTAGTCTTAGCCCACTCTTTCAAGTGGTTCTGAACTATGTTGCCGGCGGGGCATCAAGAATGAAAATGGGAGAGTCTAAATTTCAATACATCGAGTCTGAAGAGGCAAAACACCCCCAGGATTTAGTTTTTACTATCCGCGAAATCGATGGTGTTACCCACCTATCTCTTGCTTCTCACGAATACCTATATAGTAAAGAGGATACCAAAGCGATACTTGAACTTTATGTTGATCTATTAGAGACTCTATCCTCCTCTCCAGGCAAGGAAATCTCACAATATCCAATGACCACTACTACAGATAATCGGGCTTTGGCACTAGGGCTTGGAAATTCGATAACAACACGCTGGCCATCTACTCTGTCACAAAAAGTCGCCGAGATAACATCAGAGAACCCTAATCATCTTTCTTTGAAAGACCAGCTGGGGTCTCAAATGACATATGCTGAATTGGAAAAAAGAGTCAATACCATTGCAAGTGTTCTAATTAATGCAGGTGCAATTGGAGGAACTTTGATTGGAGTTCTTTCCAGCTCCCGTACAGATGTTGTAGGCACTGTTCTAGCCATTTGGAAAATTGGTGGAATCTATTTGCCCCTTGTCGTTTCTCATGGTGCCGAGCGCCTCTCTAATGTCACTTCCAATTGCTGTCCCGAAATACTTGTATGTCCAGACTCAGTGAATCTTGAGCTAGCACATCAGCTCAACTCCAGACACGTTGTGGATCTAACAGAAGTTCACAATCCTCAAAATGTCTTTACCATATCGGACCGGAGCAGTAGTTTACAAACTGCAGTCATCATATATACAAGTGGCTCCAGTGGGTTGCCTAAAGGTGTCGTACTCACTCACGCCAATTTGATGGCTCAGATCACGGCTGTACAGTCCCGTATGGGGTTTGGGCGCGAGGTTGTCCTGCAGCAGAGCTCAATTGGCTTTGACGCATCACTGTTCCAAATTTTCATCGCCCTGACAACTGGTGGATGCCTCATTCTTGCTGATGGAAGAGCTGATCTGGCAGAAATACCTGCTATTATGGAGGATGAAAGTGTAACCATGACTCTAGCAGTACCAACTGAATACACCTCATGGCTTGACTCGAACAAAGAGGCTCTCCAAAGGTGTTCTTCTTGGCGGTATGCATTCTCAGGTGGCGAGATGCTCACACCCAGGCTTCTGCATGGTCTAAAGGGATTGTCTCTGACAAGTCTCGAGGTATACAATGCATATGGACCTACCGAATGCTCCATATCTTGTGCCATTCATCAAGTTCCATATCTCGAGTACGAAGATGGCATGGAATGGACCCTCAGTCTTGTGGGAACCGTGCTACCTGGTTACGAAGTATACATTTTGGATGAGAAGTTACAACCTACTCGCATTGGATGGCCAGGGGAGATCTTTATTGGGGGACCCGGAGTTGGTTCTGGCTACGTGAATGACAAAGAAAAGACCAATGCAAGCTTTTTTCTTAATCCCTTCAAACAATCCGAAACGACTGGCACAACTCTTTATCGAACTTCTGATCTTGGTCGGATACTGCACGATGGAACAATCAGCATTATTGGTCGTGCGACCGGCGATAGACAGGTAAAACTAAGAGGAATGCGAATCGAGCTCGATGAAATATCTCACACTATCCTGTCTTGTTCCAACGGCATTGTTAAAGAGGCGGTTGTCATCAAAAAGAGTGGCACAGATCCATTTCTGGTCTCATTTGTTGTTCTGGATCCCAACAGAATGCCTATAGATACACCAGGATACTTGAGAGACCTTTCAAATTCCCTTCCTCTGCCACCTCATATGCGACCTGCCGTATGTGTCAGCATCGAAAAAATCCCTCTTCTAGCCAGCTGCAAAGTCGATTATGGAAAACTACAAGTCATGCCACTCTCTCAAGGAGTGAGGGATCTCAAAGGAGAGGAATTGAATCCCATTGAGAAGAAAATGGCAGAGATCTGGAGAAAGGTTCTTCCCAGCACAAGTGATGAGTTTGTTATTGGAAAATCGACGGATCTGTTTGCCATTGGAGGCAACTCTATTCTTCTTCTTAGAATTCAAAGTGAGATAAAAGAGCGGTCCGGTATCAAAATACCTCTTTACAAATTGTTTCAGTCTACCATGCTGGCGGATATGTCTCTACAGATGGTAATGGGCGGTAATTACCTTCTGCACAGTTCGTCTATTTCTTGGGAGCAAGAGCTTTTTGTTGAAGATATATTACAAGATGTTCAGAAGCAAGACTCATCTATTGCAAAGCCCCAGATAGTCCTTCTCACTGGATCAACCGGATTCCTTGGGCAGGCCATTCTCCGTCTCCTTCTTTCAAGTCCTCAAGTTCAATTTATACATTGTGTTGCAGTAAGGCCAGGCTCTCGTTCCAACATTCCCTCTTCGCCGAAAGTGATCGTTCATGATGGCGATCTTTCACATCCACTTTTCGGACTTAGCCACTCAATCATAACGACTTTAGCTAACACTGTTGACGCCATTATTCACAACGGGGCTGATGTATCTTTCCTCAAGCCATATTCAGTATTACGAGCACCGAATGTGCTTGCAACAAAACTCCTATGCCAGATCGCCATACCTCGCAAGATACACATGCATTATGTGTCTTCGGCAGGTGTTACCAGATTCTCTGGCCTTGAGACATATCCGGAGGTCTCCGTTGCAGAACACCCTCCTCCTGAAGCCACAAACAGCAGCTCAAACTCGAATCAAGAATTCGACTCATATTCGATCACCAAGTGGGCTAGTGAGGTTATTGTTGAGCGTTCAAGCAGGTCTTTTAAAACGCCTGCAACTATTTACAGACCAAGTAGCATCACGGGGGAAAACGCACCAAAGCATGATCTCCTCACAAACATTCTCGAATACAGTAAAATTCTCAAGTCTGTGCCAATCTTAGACGGATGGACAGGTGTGTTTGATATGATCTCTGTTGATATTTTGGCACAGATGATTGTGTCGAGCGTGTTAGATATAAGCTCTGAGGAGATAGACGACGAGCCAACGACAGTCTATCGTCATGCATGTGGGGAAGTGAGGTTTTCAGCTGCTGGGAATGGACTCCTAGAGTTTGTTCAGGCTCAGTTAAACGATTGGGGACCTCCTGGGCGTGATAATGTGGTGACTCGGGCTAGTCTAAAAAGCTGGGTCGGAAATGCGAGACGGGCTGGAATGGACACTCTGGTCGCTGAATACTTGGAGGGCATTAATATGTTAGAATCGGTACCGATGCTTCCTATATTGGAGGGTAGTTTGAGTAATGAGCAGCATAGAGCAAGATATTTTGGGCAGGCCAAGGTTGATGGGGCGTGATTTTTTAGTGTATATCAAATAATTCTATTGAATTCATCGCGAGCTGGGACCTCACTTTTGAGAAAATTCCAAGACACCCTACGTTGCTGGTCAGTTTTTATCGCCTTCACAACTACATGTCATAAGTTAAAGCATTCAAAGATTTTTTCTGTGCGACTCAACTGCTATTGTTATTAATGCTAATACAAAAGACAAGATTAGAAGAGCCGCAGTGCATAATCAACCCATAGCTCCAGAACTAGATAAACAAGCGGCTTCCTAAATAACGCCAGCAGTATTCCATATTGATCTTTGTCAATAAATTGGGGTATTAATCTTCAATTTCGAATCCCATTCCTTAAGCCCTAAAACCCATTCCTCTCCCTCACTTTGTTTCGTGCCATATGCTGATTAATAATCACCCACGGCAGATATTGTAGCATCACTATCAGAGCTAGCCTGAGTTTCTTTATCTTTATCTATTGCAGTCTTTTCAGTCGCCGGATTTCCTTTCATAGGATTACCCATTCTAGAAAATGGATATCGTTCAAGTTCTTCCATCAACTGGGCACGAACGATTGATACATCAGTAGGGCTTCCATGACCATTCTTTACGCACTCATCACACACGCTCTGGCTGCAAGTTTTAAATTCACAGCCTGTGATACATCTTCTACATTTCCTAACAATCTGACCGCGAATGCTAGAAATCTGGAACTGGTGTGTATATGTTCCCGGACGGTGGAAGACGACGTGTGGAGCTGTGGCTGATACGTTGGCAAGAACTTCGATTGAGGATCGCAAAATAGGAGTTTTGCGATCAGATCTGGGGAGCGGCTGTGCCGATAAGCTGTGCACCGATTGCCTAGTACTCAACTCCATGCTGCGAGGAAAAGGGGTCTCGGGTGGAGTTGGCATAGATCCGCCGACGGTCTCTGCCTTTTTCGAAGAGTCTTGAATCGCGACAAAGCTGGCGGCAGGAATATCGATCTGCATTTCATCATAGGAAGAGGTGGCGGGTGGATTGCCCATAACTTGAAGGTCCATCACGGCTTTGTTCAAAGGACTTGGAGATGATTTGGGAGTTTGGTTCAGCTTAGCTTGAATTTTCGAAGATTTCTAGGGGATGAAAGGATGTGGGAAAGATTATTATGATCTTGAGAACGAAATGGATAGATAGAAGTTTTTGAGATGAGAGGAATAGAACAGGGGTATAAGTGTCCAGAAGCGAAAAGGGGTGTAGGTGGAAATATATTGAGGGAGCCCTATTTATATATGAAAGTCCTATGCTAATTAGTTTAAGTGACGAGATCAACACGATATCATTGCCCACACCAGAAAATCAACTAACACAAATGAGCTAAATGTCAAGATATCCTAATTAGAGCTAAATCCTCGCGATACTATATCCGGAACAAAGTTCTTGCTTCTATCAACCTCAAGACTGTGCCAAGAAAGCAAATGAACTACAGGTGGTGCTAATGAGCATTAGTATAAATCAAGATTTTTTGTATAAGTTTGTGGAGAATACTATATTAAGAGGTTTTGATAGGCCCCGAAAAGCTCTGGGTGAAGAGACGATATGCAAAATAATGTTAGAAAGCTATACCACTAAGCCACCATTCCCTTATTGGACATGAATCTCGATCTCATCGTGCAATGTATACCTTGTTCTGGTGATTTTATATGGGCTTGAATAGTTTAGAATGATAGTTTGGAAAGTGGAGAAGAGGAAGGTAGGAGAAGGTTATTAATCGGAAGCAGAAGTATCTACAGTTGTCTTTCTAAAATGCAAGTGCGACCGATCATAACTTAATAAGGTATAGCTAGCATGAAGTAACTGCGATAAAGAGGCCATTCTTATCCTGTTATTGAGGGAATTCGAAAGACTGGAGTCTAGAGTGATGATGTTTCGACGATAAAGGTATAAAACCCAATATTATAACTAGAGACAGTCGTGATTGTGTGATTTTGACATGTGGATATAACTTTTAAAGCTTATATTCCAGTCTATATCAGTAGATCTGATAATTTTAAGTTTGAGTCTATATTATGGATTTTAACATCAGGTCTAGAGCTCTAGTAGTATGAGCCTAGTAGGCTGACCATTTTAATTTCTCGTGCCATGTGATTCGTTTACTCGCTGAATACTTTTATTGGAGAGGGTGGATCAAATGGAGAGGTTGCTCAAATGCTTACTTCCTTAGTGGGCTTTGTACAGAGAAGGTCAGAGAGATGTGCAGAACTCACTGCGAGTTAGACTGTCGATCGTCGTGGGAACCTTTGACTTGTACAAAAAAACCAATCTTCGCTTTAAAGTCTCGACCGTACTAGCACTATCATCATGCACTCAAATATACAGGGAAGCGGCCTATTGTTCTTCTCCATAGGTTTGTATTGAAAACTTAAATAAATGCGTCTAGTTAGGCACAAGCTATGCAACCCCCCCCTCAGCCCATCAAGCCATTTAAAATCGAGAAACTATTAAAAATACTGTTATTTTAATTTTCTCTAAAACTATTCAATGCTAAAATATCCCGATGCAAAACAATTCAAGCATTCCTCTATCACACTTGTCAACTTCAGATTCAAATATTGAAAAGAGAGTACCTTTTGAGTGAGCCGCTTTTATCGAACAATCGATATCAGGATATTCATACACGAAATCAAAAACATCGCTAAACAAATCTTACCGAGATCATGATTTTGTGGGATTGAAGCCATCCGTGCGCGTGTCAATACGATCTAATTTTTAGTAGCAGCTGCTGTAACGAGATTGGAGATCACCAAGACAGGCTAAACCCTATCTACGAGCTTACTCAAATACTACACAATGATAATCTTCCTTTGGTCGGAAGATGTGATTCTTCATAAATGATTATACGACTCTTCATTTATTCCCTTTACGAACTATGAGGTGATCGATCCTACTAGCACAAATCTTAGGTATTCAAGAAGCCAAGTGTTTGAACAGTTTACAAATAGCTTCCGAGGTATACGTAATAATGTCCGGTAAATCTGGGCTCAGTGGCTAAACCATGTGGCTGTTGTATGAAGGCGCTGAGGGGAAATACAGGAAGTGGCTGAAAACACAACGGCTTAGAAGGAGAACGAGGTAGACCCGTATATTATGACGATGTAATTAGTTAATAATTGTGCATGAGTTTCTCAACTATTTGAATTGTATTAATCCTTTATCATGACTATCTTCACGCAAAAAATCCTTGGGTTGTGTTGGTATACGGCGAGAAAGTAATCATGACAAGAATGTTCCGCATGCACTTTCATGTGTAGGTTCACCACGCAATAAACATGTGAATTTGAAAGACAACAAATTCATGAGGTATTTTACAAGTGGAGCTTCAGGTTTGACTAGTGGTGGTAGCTGGGTTTTCTCGAGTATACAAATTATATGTTGAAGCAAAACTTAAGGTATACCGATACCGATTGAGGAGATGGAGCGGTGCCTGGTGAAAGGAAGGAGCTTGATTGTGAGACTTCATCACTTCGATTCATTCCTTCATCAAAGCTTCTATGCAAAATATTGAACAAAAAAAACATTTAGAAGCATATTGAGAAGCATACTGAGATTTTCGCTCACAGTGGTTAGGTTCATGAAGCCAGACGTCGAGAAATGTGGAGTATTGAGAGAACATTGAAAGAACCACAAAAGCATATATGGAATGTGTTTAGCATTGCCTAAACCTACTTAATTCGAATCACTCAAGATGTTAAAATGAGATTCTTCTAATGCTTCATCTCACACGTCATGATAAATGGTACCGTGATTCCTCCAAGGTACAATGATCCCCTCCTTACATCATGAACAGCGGCCGTTGCTCCTGTCAAAATTGTTCCGTCATCTTCCACTATAGTTTCAACAATATAACCCTCCTCGCTCTTGCCCAGATCCTTCTCTTTTCTTACTCCCTCTTTGATCAAACGATCGAAATCAGATCCTCTTCTTCGAATTCGTACGACTGCCGCAGGAAGCTGGATTGATCGATCATCCAAACTTTGAACCCATTTATAAGGTTGTGGAATTGATGCAGCTATGATGTCCCCATTCTCATCTACACTCATGTTATCAATTGGGTATGGTGCTTGTAACGTATCCTGTCTCAATAGAGTCTTTTCACCAGTAAGCGAGAAGACATGTACCTCGTGCAGTAATGTATTCGGTACATATATTAGTCCATCGCGCCCTGTAACTAATCCATTTGGAGCGGTAAGACCAGTAGAGAGTATTAAGTTACAGTGATTGGCACGTGAATCGCAGTGTCCAATACTCCCACCACCGACGAGGATATCTACATGGCGACGCTGTGGTATTCTTTAGTCCATCGTTGACCGCTATGGAAATTTTGATGTAACTTACAAATCCGACCTTCGCGCTGTGATCATTGGTGAACAAAAAATCATCGTCATTCACCCAGGCCACCTGATTAGGAGTTTGGATTGCAGGATCTGCGTATGTCTTTATGTGCTTCATTGAAACACTTCCAACTTGGGTATGAAATAGTTCTATGGTAGAATTTGCACCTAGTGTCACAGCATCAAGTGGGGCACCAGTTAGAGGATCAATTGGAGGTCGATGGTTGACGAGCAGAATGCGCAAAGTACCGGTCTTCGGATCTGGACGGATATCAAATCCATGTAGGTTAAAGGTACCATCTCCATTGTTGCCAGAGAAATTTTCGGTCTTCATCCACTGAAGACGAGATTCCAAAGAGCCTTCTCCTCGGGTGTCCAGAATAGCAATTCTATCTGCTAAACCTCGTCCGGAAATGTTCAGACGATCGGCACTGTGGTTGGTTTTGCGAGTCAGCCAAGCTGTATCACGCCAGTGAGGAGAAAAAAAAAAGAGACATGAACAGAGTATAAAGTCTAGAAAACTACGAACGCGGGAAGCCACTGGAGTCGACTTTGGATATCGGAGCAGGCTATATATAAGTATCCACTGTCGTGATGAAGCCATAAATCTTCACAGCCTTCAAGGCCGAGATTATCAATTCTTTCGCAAGTTGCGTTGAATGTATCATATGTTGAAATAGTACGTCCAACACCTAACACATCAAATATAATGCGTCTGAAGAGGAATTGATACAGAATTGCGATGAGGGCAACAACTATACCCCCTCCGTAGGCTAGAGACCTCGCCATTCTTGTGGAAGATAGCTTTGTAGTGAGAATAATGAATTGAACAATGGATGGTGATATAGATTGACGCTGAGTCACTTATCATCTGAAGATGTTCAAAAAGTCCCTCCACTCCTGCTTCATTTTTGTTGTCAATGCCGTTTTCTATTTGTGGAACCTCGGCTTGGTAAGACCCATTCCATGTCGTCTGACTGCTCGTCCCACCCGGCTACATCTGTTGCCTTTCCTGGGATTTTCGTCATCTTGCCCCACGATTCGAAGGATTGAATTCTTGGGTGGAGTCTGGAAGTGGAGTCTGAAAGTAAAGTCGGCATGGGAGGTCAGAGTCTTTGGGGAAAACCCTGAAGTTGCACGCCCGATGGATCCTCCCAATATGATTCAATTCCAAGCGATATTAATCACAATACCCTTATTCAGCTGTTTGTAAAGGAGAAAGATTGGGATGGCTTCATCTGGCTATCATATCGTCTTCCAATCGCAACCATACAATCAATATATACGGGACAAAACACTCAGCACTGGAAGGGAGAGAGGAGACAAGAGATGCAGGCGGAATGATCAAGTGATCGCTTGTTCCTGCCTTCCCTTCATCGTCGTCGTCGTCGTCGTCGTCGCTTCCTTTACCAGGTATGGAGGTAGCTTGGAAAGCATTTAAATGGTCTGTGCACAATGATTCTTATCATGTCCATCTTCTCTCACAGTCCAGCAACTTGAAGTCAAATCACTATAAATTTTCAAAGTTACAACTCACTCACTCACTCACTCACTCACTCACTCACTCACTCACTCACTCTTCACATCTTCAACATTCGCATCATCGCATGGTGTCGGAAACAATTTCAGTATCATTCTTATGAAATTAAACATTAGGTACTCTCGGATCTCAGCCCTCGACATCGCCATCTCCCACCGACGCACCTCGCAAGTTATCCATCCTCCAGGGACGAAAAAGAAAAAAATAAATACTTCATGCAAACTCAGAAATCAATGCCACAAAAAGACCGGTTCAACGGTACATTAAAACACCAGCCCATTCAAATCAACTTCATCATTCAAACCCAGCATCGTTCCACTCAGCAAGCAAAAGAAACCGGGAAACCCAATCCTTGATTACACCAATGATCAACATCGGTCATCTTGAACACCTCAACCCATTACTATTAACTCCATCCGGTTGCTTTGAAAAGAAAAATCACCATGCTTACACCTAACATTCTCTCTCGACGGCGACTTCAGTAAACTCCAGTTCACTCAGATCTTGGTATCTGGAACTTCCTCCTGCAGTAAAGTGGAATGAGTTGGGTGGATAATTGGCCGGGTTTACCGGTCGATTCACTTGGATTGCGGTAACGATGTTGCTTTTCCAAGTGATGGAGGTTTCGCCCGAAGCAAATCGATCGCTAACCCATCCCTCTCCAAGATATGGCCCCAGACCTTTCATCTTATGAAATTTGCGTACACGATGGTGATGATCGCTAGGAAATTTGGCATTGTAGCGCACCTCATCAGATAATGCTTCATCGGTCAGAATCTCGATTTGTCTCGTGCGGCAGCATTCATTTTGGATTACACGCTGAAAATGGTGATGTCCAGTCCAGACAATGGCGAGTCGCTGTAGTCTGGGCATTGCCGCCAAAACTTGGCAGTATTGCCAATTGTTGCGATCACTATTGAACCACTTCTCTGCAAGCAAGTAGTCCACGGCAAGCTTCTGGATTCGATCGCCGGCTGTGGAGAAAAAGAGGTCCTTCAAAAATTGGTAGCCAAAATCTTCGCGCCAAGTGTTGTTACCAGCCTCCAAAGCATCGCTGTAGATACGAAAATGACTGGAATTGATGAAAACGGTGTCTCGGTCGAAGTTGATGTAGCACCTGAAGTTTGTTGTTGCAGCTTCAGGACCAACAAAGTCTAACGGAAGCCCCAGAAGAGCTTGCCTATCGTCATACATCTTCTTGTCTCGTTTCCAGGAATTGGCAACGGACAATGCTTTGTAACGTTTCAATCCTCGTTCTCTAGACACTTGGCAGACGCTAAGAATTGCTGGATTTTTAGCATCAGTAGACGCATAAACGATCATCCAATTTGCGCAACGCTTTGTGATATGGACTTCAATGATGCGATCTTCTTCCATAGAGAAATCCCATATCATACATTGGACTTCGGGGGGGAGTTCTGGAAATTTTCGGAAGCGGCATCCATCTTCAGAAGAAAATCCCTTTTCTGCTGAAAACTCCAACATTAACTTCTCTTGATCGCGAGATGGGCAGTGATATCCAATCAGTTCTAGGCTGTGTGTGCATGACTGTTCGGGGCTGGCTTCAAGTGTCTCATCCTCTGAAATGGACTTAATTAATGATGATGTCATTGTTGCTCCATCAACTGGCTCAAGAATCTTGTTGAGTGGTATTGGGGGTCTCATATTGAAATCCAACGAGACAATAGTGTAATTGCTGATAGTTGTCGTTGGCAGTTTCGCAGTTAATTCATCAAAGGTTTGGTGAGATAACTTCAAAGCCAAACCCCTTTTGGCTCTTGTGTTGGTACCAATATGCGAAAATGAAAAAGCAGTTCTCTTGGTGCAACTCTGTGGAGAATACGTCAGGAACGCACAGAGGAAGAGCCTGTTAGATTGTTCTTACATTTTTTTGAATGGAGGAAATTGTTGGCTTGGTTTTCAAGTCTGCATTGATTGAAGAGCTTCTTAGCATTTTTGAGGCAAGCAATGGGGCCAGCCCGTTTTGGAGCTATGGGGATATATTAGTATGATATTCTGCAGGGGACTCAACTCAAGAGTGTATTATCTTACCATTCTTGTACACGACATAGTGTCGGAGTTGTTAAAATTGTGACAGTATGAAAGATTTGAAAGTGTCTAAAGATTGAGGAATAAAATTCAGAAAACAGAAAGTCGGAGCTCAAGTACGTTTTTAAGACTATAAAAAATATGTCAGGTGAGCAATTCACCTCCTCGAGCCACTTCTTCACGTGGCCTTGTTTTGATCTTGCCTTGGCTCAAAACTTTAGTGGTGAATTAGACTAACATTCGTTGTTTCATATTTGAATCTATCAAGGTCCTTTTTTTGACATGTCAACAGGTTTCCTGTTCTGTATACGTCATCCTTATTATATTTAGTTCTTAATGAGTTGATCAATCATAGGACCGAGTTAATCAAGCTCATAATAAAATGGAGAGAGAGTCCTTCACTGATGAAACACGTGTTTAAATTTTCTATTTCTACATTTGGTTTGAAGATGAGTCATTCATGAGCAGATATGAATATCTTCCTTCTTCGCCTGAACATAAATTCTCCTGGCTCAGGCTTGCAAGTAGTCTTGTATTCATATCTTTTCACACCAAAGCTTGAAGCTTTCCTCCCTGTCGTTCTACATCATTCTGGACAGCAAGGCCATTGGCATTGTTTCTATACTTGAAAGTTGAGGAACAGCAAACTTTGAAAGCATCAACATGTTCACCATAGGCAACCATGATTCTCGGATATTCATCGGTTAGTGTCTGCTAAGCTGATATTTGTGAAATCTGGGTTTTCCTTTCACTGGCACACATTCAACATAAACACAAACACAAACATGAATGCTGAGAAATTGGTGTGGAGAATTGCTCCTAGGTACAATGAGTAACTTGCCTTCCAATGCAAAGATCACTCTGACCCAGTAAGCATTTTTGTCTTTCTTTGTTCATTGCTATGATATCAAACGTCAAAATTCACATTCAAGAATTCCTTCGGAACACTGAGCACTGAAATCAGAATGTCAAATATAGATCGATAATGAACTAACTTTAAGGCATTCACTCCCCCTTTCGCATCTAGTTAGATGATACATGAGAATAAAAGTGAAATAGAGAAGAAGCGAAAAGCCGAAACCCGAGACGTAATAAAATAAAATGGTGAATTGTCAAAATGAAAAGACTTCGGTTAGTTATGTTATTTCTTCTTCGAGATTGGTTGGGAGAGAGAAAGAACCTTGATATCTATTTCATTCACTGTTTTTGCTTGTGGAAAATTGATCTTGATGCTCGCGTGACACGTTCCTAACTTTGAGATGGTGATTGGGTGGACTGGAGTCTGGTTCTGTTGTTATACACTATGTACATAGCCTTGGGATGCTTGAGTTTCATAACCAGCCCTCATCTATTTTTTATTTTTTTGTTTGTTTATGCAATGAATGAATTATATCAGGTCATGAGTGCGAATTCACGTTTTCATGTTATGAATCATTTATGGGAAGTGCTGGAATTCCGATAAATGATGCTATGATTTTCACGATGTCCCGATATTCCAATTCGATGAAATTGACGCCTGTTCAAACCTATCTTTATATCTATCCAAATCTATTCAATTCTATCACGTTTTTACTCCAGCCTTCTCTTTCTCCACTCTCGTCTATTTTTGTAAGATTATTTTCTCCTCCTCTATCTTCGCCCAATTATTTCTTTCCCCTCCCATAAGCCTCTTTAGGTAAGAACGGCACCGCAATAACCAATCCTATCGCAACAGATATCTCAAATACCCAGATGAAATACCCCCAGAGGATCTGATGCGTAACGCCATACGCAAAGATGATGGTAAAGAGAGCGGGGACGAACGCGCGGGTGCCGCTTGTGACGGCAAGTGCGATGCTGTTGAGGGTGCCGAGCGTTTCGGAGGAGGGTGCAATATCATTGAGGGCTAGTTGGCCACATGCTGTAGGGAGGCTGTTGTTAGTTTGAATGGGGGAGATTGGGGTTATGAGAGTGGGGTGATAGATAGGAGACCTAAAGGTAAAATGATGAGTGAGAGAGGGGAGAGACTTACTAAACGCCATGCTAACGCCTACCCCCATCGACATACTTATTGGATACACGACCCAAAAAGTCGTCTCCCATCCCATGCGCAACAGGAAATTTGCAAAAGGGCAAAAGGCGAAGAGGAAAGGCCAGACGAAAGCGCACGCGCGCAGGATACCAACGGTACCGATACGTTTGTGCAGGGGAGGGAATACGACGATCATCCAGAAAGCTTGCGAGAAACCTGCGAGGGCTATGAAGAGAGAGATGCGGAAGGGTGAGAAACCTAGACCGCCGAGGGAAACGGGAGTGAACCAGAAGAGAGACAGTACTATTTGTAGACAGAAGATCAGCAGTGGTATGGGAAAGAAAAATGCAGAGAAAGAAGTGACACCAACCAGATGTGTAAATTGTACTCATGAGATTGACATGGCACGAAATGTAAATACATCTCGCCACGCCGGGGAATTTTAGAAGTTCTTTCATGGACATCCCATCGCGCGCTCCTACTTTCTGATACTTTTTCTTGCCCAACGTCTGCAACCTGATTAGTGATTTGAGTTTCTCCTACGGACATGATGATTAGCTCACCTCCTTGATGTAGAACGTAGCAACCAATGTTGAGCTTAACGCAAACAATCCCGTGCAAATTGTCGGAAGCGCAAAGGGGAATTCCTCAAAGAATTTTACGCCGCCGAAGAGAGACGGATATTGTTTCGCTGGTTCGGACATGGCACCGCCTTGAAAGTGTTAGTCATTCCACCGAGTTCTCACATATCTATTTGGAGAAGATCTTCTCAATTACCAATCATCGGTCCAAACAGAATCCCAAGATTACCCGCGACGGAAAAATAACTAAACGCTCTTGCTTGAGTTTTCTTGGTGCTGTTTTCGGAAATCATGGTTCGGATGGTGCTTGTACCCAAAAGATTAGTTTACGAAGCTCCAGACACGATTAGATCAATCCCAAGACCGAAAAGACTCACACGATAGTCCCTGCGAACAGTCCGGCGATACATCGAAACATAATTAATTGCCCTATGCTCCTGCCGAACCCGAAGATACCTGTCGCGAATGAGATGCCCAGGAGTGAAATGATCATGATTGGTTTGCGGCCGAATTTATCCGAGGCGCGGCCCCAGTGAACCATGAGAAACATTTCTGTGACGGAGAAGAGGGATTCCTATTTTTTGGTTAGTTACTCGATTATAGTCGTAAGCATATATTCCCGACGCTCTTCTGCTCTTCTCTCCAGTCCCGCCCGCTTCCCTTCCCTTCCCTCCCCCCCAAAAACAAAGCCAACGGAAAGAACTCACAATCAACCCCGAATAAAACCCCACCTCGCCCTCCCCAATATCACCAATCTCCCACAACATCTGATTCAGAAACGCAAAGACGGAGAAAAACGCGACCGGCTCCACCAATCGAACATAACAAAGCCCAAGAATCTGCCCGAGAGGAAGCGGCGTATCATCATCTTCTTCATCTTCATCTCCAATGTGCTCTTCTCCCCCCTCGCCATCTCGATTCGACCCAACCGCTTGATAAACCTGTGATCCCGTGATCAAGGCATCCTGAACTTCGGTGGGTTCGGTGAGAGGCGCGAGGAGGGGTTCGCGTTCGTTGATTAGGGAGGTGTGGGGAGACATGGTACGGATATATGTCTCCTTATTACCACCCTGGGTGTATTGTGAGGATATATAGAAATTTGATTGTTGGACACAAAACAAGGTGAGGAATTTGGAGAATCAAATATTAGTTCGAGACGCTCACCAGTTGGACCCCTTGCTTAAGTAATACGAGGCTTATCTGAAAGACACGGGATGATTAGTGTTGATTTTTAGCGCTGGTGTGCTTTGTGCTGTACGCTAGTTACTAGTTAGGGGTCTCGCTGTTCACTCCAATCACACCTTGTTCCGTCAGAGCCGATGAGAAGTAATGCTCGTAAATACGCTCTGTAGCGATTTATTTTGCTTTAATGGCGATATGCGATTGTTGTGACGCTAGATCTAAAATGGATGTTTTAGGAGGCTTTTCGTGCTTCTGTTGAAGAACCAGATATTAAAGCTGGTTCTTTCGGAGTAGCATCGAGCGAAAATAGAGAGGTATAGCAAATGTGGTATTGTGGAGATATTCATGAAGATCCTCATGTGATTGATATTTATGATCGATGGTATGCTCGTCATTTTACATATGGCTTGAGATTTAATGTATGCTATACACTTGCGCAATACTAACCGTGAGAATCCAATACATTTGGCTAACTAGATACCAATAGGTTTGCGAAGGTGACGGGTCAATAATTTCCATCAAAGGTGCATGTAGGCCCAGTATTAATTCATAACATAGATATATACCCAAGCATAGTCTAAGCCAGAAGTCTTGGGGATCGTTATTGTACTGACTTATGGACACTCCTAATGTATTAACAACGCATTCAAAAAGGTCCATCGCTATCGGGACAAGCATAACCTAATGTTGCACTTCCACTTCTCAGATAACAAACCTTTTGCTTCGCACAAGCCTCTGTGCTACAACTCTCCGTCATTGCGGAACTTTTTGTCTCCAGGAAATTATAAACTTCTACTAAAGTATTATTTGCCAACATATCCTCGGTTACTCCATGCCAGAAAGCTCCATCCAGAGGAGCATTAATAGGCCAAGTGGTATTTGGATCGTACACTTGGCGCGTATCGTACTCAAGTTCCCACGTTGGCGTTGCCCAGGAGTTGGCGTTGGACATATTGGCAAAGTAGGTTTGAGAATTAACGACTGAGAAAGTCGAAGCATCGACCTGAAGATGAACCCATCCAGCATTGAGTCCGGTGAGAGGGGTAATAGAAGGTCCTACATATGCAACTTGAATAGGGTTATTGTAATCCACCAAACTGGTATTACGAATGATCGAGGATGTGTTGCTAGAAATTGTCGAGTTGGGTAGGTAATCATAATAGATCATGAGCTGATCCTCGTGTGTGTGGCCAAAAAATATTCCAGCGATTGTCGATGGAGAGAATCGAGCAACAATACTGTAGAACAAAGCTGTGGGATTGGGAAGCGCATTTGTGCCGTCATATCCGGGAAGAACATGTCCGATGATCCAAACACGTTGGTCTATATCCTCCGATTTTTGCAGCTCGTTGGCAACGAATGTGAGAATTCCAGAAGTGTCTGGATTTGTCATGTTGAAAAAGTTGAAGATATTGGCCGTATACCAAAAATCTGTATTGATAGAAATAATCTTCAAACCTTGAGATGTGACCGTAGCGTATGCACCATAGTGGTTTGATGCGTACTGAGCCGCTTCACTATCGATCCATCCATTTTTCAGCCATAAACTGGACAACAGATTATAGTTCCAAGAAAACGCATTGGATTGTCCCGTGGAGTTATTGATGGAATTTGGAGTATTCAGAGCCTCCGGAAGAGAATCATGATTTCCTAGGGTCGCAAAGATAGGACTGTTCTTCATCTGAGCCTTAAAGGTTTGGTAGGTAACCGTCTCTTCATACTCTACATAGGCTCGACTTATTTGATCGTCATTATCGTGGCTTACAATATCACCAGTAAATATTGTGAATGCCACATCAGACCTGTTGATAAATTGGTCCATAGTTGAAAATGCAGAGAGAGCAAGGTCAGGAGGGGAATCGCAATAGAAGTGTCCAAAACGAGATGCCGGTGTAGATGGGTTGTCGCTCGTCGTGTTAAGGTCAGTATTGGTTGAATACGGTCTGCAGCACATATACTGTGAGCAATTAGCTTCGCTGCCAATGTCATATCGTGAGTCTAAATGCCAATCAGAGAGATGTAGAACATCTATGGTTTGGTCTGTTGTGATGTCAGAATTAACTTACTTATAGTTGACTGAGGCGTTAGAACTTACCAGATGGCGAAGGAGCTGTTGTCTTATTTGCTGGTTTAGGTTTAAAATATGCAGATTCATCGATAGGAATTGTCGCGGGTAAACTGCAAGTATCCCATACATAGAAACAGTAACCTTGCATATCAGCGGTAGCCATGCTCATTTTTGCAAACAATTGAGCAAGATACGGACCAGTTCCACCAATTCCAGAGTATTCATCATAACAGGTCTCTGCGTAGATGCTGTCATAAACCCTTGGAAAAGTTTCACAAGCACGAATAAGAAGATTTACAATCGTCTCAACAGGTTGCATGATAGCTGCAAGATGCATAACTTCGGTACCAGCAATGCATTTTGCGCAGTCGGTTGTGAGTCCATTTCCATTCACAATTCCTCGAATCTCATTGAAGATGTTATCCTCAATTTCCTGCTTGCTAGTGGTTGTTAGGAATGCAAAACGAGAGGAACGAATAATCATACCTTAAAGTAGGCAATGGTACTGGGACAGGAGAAGTTTCATTGTAAGAGGGTACGGGCCCAGTACCATTGTAGTAAAGGGCTGGCCCTCCAGCAGCGTTCGGAATTGTATTTGTGATAGTCTTATTCAAGGCTTGGGGACTTGACGGGACGGATCGCCGCTTATGACCTTTATGTGCTGCTGTGACTGACAGTAGTGATAGCGCAGTCAAAGCTACCGGGAAATGCATTTTTAGATGAAGAGCAGATCGAACCAGTGGAAGACGAGAGTGTGCCGATAAACAGGTGGGAAGAGAAATGCACAATACTTATCTGATTAGAGTCAAACCTACCGTTCCATGATAACCACCTCAACACAGCACGTGGCTTTGATTGTATTGGTCAATCGTTCTCTAGATTGCAACTTGTGAAGTAGTCGTCACTCATGCAGCTTCCAACGGCCGGAACCACAAATTGGGAAGGTGGTTCCTGACAGAAAGCTTCATTTTCGGGAACGGTTCTAAGACTACTGCATCTTCCCCGCAAATTCAGAGACACCCACGCTCGAGAACAAGTATTCCAGCAAAAACCAACAGTCCAGACCCAAGCGCTTCACAAATTCGAACATGCACGTTTATCGTCAGAGAGGTAAGATTGGTCCACTTGGACGTATCCCGAGGCCCCGATCGAATGGGAATTACGTACCGACAATATGAGAATGGGAGATTGCTACTTACTTACCTACTTACCTACCGATATAAAAGGATAGCGGTGAGAAGATGGGCAGAAATCTCCAAAAGTGCTAGCTTATCGGGGCCAGCCGACTGGGCACATCCACCACCACGCATGATTGCTTATCTGACTGAACATTGTGATGATAAGTCAAGCACACCGGCGAAAGACGAGAAGATTTCTTTTTATTATATATTAAATCAGTGAAAAGCTTTCCACGTCTATAATCCTGGCATCTCACAATCTCATTGCTATGACAGCGAATTGGTAGTATACACACATCCCAATCAGAGTCATGGAATGCATGTGGCGAAGGTGTACAAAAGCAAACACACAAGACATTCCCGGTGACCTTACCTAAAGTTCCTTCAGAGGTATGAATGCTAGATGGGCACTTCCTGATTCTATAGGCAGAATTCTGGAATTTCAATGAAAAGTCTTTATTCGTATAGACAAGAACTTTTGAGGCGAGGCAAGATAGTCTGGCTGGCTGACTATCACCTCGTAAGTTCTCAATGTCCAAGTTGGACTTAGAAATTGGTGGGGAAAGTGTATTGAATCATGACGTCTACGAGTCAAATGCCAACGCTACAAACTTAACGAAACCATATTATACTGTGCGTCAAAGATCACATATTTCAGTTCATCAGTACTGTTGATCTATCACTCTCTTCTTTCTTAATCATAATCTCTTAATTGTATAATCTATCGGTACTCAGCTTGCAAAAGAAAAGTCTTTTTCATTTGGCTGTCTTGACGATTTCCATTCCGCCCCGCCCGCCACGATTCACAATGGCCTCCTCCGGCCAAAGAAAACATGTAGTAATAATCGGAGCTGGAGCTGCAGGAATGTCATGTGCTGCTACTCTTGCCCAGCATCCAGAAAAGTTCAAAGTTACCATGATCGAAAGAATGGGTGTAACCGGAGGCCAAGCAACCTCCATCGCCCTTGACAAAGAGAAATTTGGCACCGACTGGATGAACGATGGTGTCCAAGGTGGCTCACCGATCTTCAAACATACTTGCCACTTCTTTAAACAATACGGTCACGAAGCTCAAGGCATCAAACTTCAAGTCGCATTTGGGAAAGGCGAAGACGGATTCTGGACCAATTGTTTCCCTAGTCCTCTTGTCGAACGCTTCTCAAGCGATATCAAAAAATTCGGCAAGGTGCTGAAGATTATCAAGTGGTTGATGCCTGTAATGGGGGTAATACCCATCCGAATCATGCTCAAGATGTTCTTCTTCAGCAAGGACTTTGGAGATAAAATGGTGTATCCTCTCATCGCTCTGTTTCTCGGTACCGGCAACCAAACAGCCAATGTATCGTGCGCGATCTTGGAGCGGTTGTTCGATGACAAGAATATGAAACTCTGGGACTATGATCCAGACACACTTCTTCCGAACTTACCTCAAATGTTGACATTCCCTAATCTTCATAACTTCTACGAAGATTGGAGAAAAGATCTCGAATCAAAAGGTGTAGATATTCGTCTCAACACTGATGTCACGGAGATTATTCAACGGAGTGAGAAAGGGGTTGTGATGAGCACGAGACCGTTTAACCCCGATGCAAATGACAGAAAGGGGGAACACACAGGGCCAACTTCCAAATCCGAAACATTTGATGAATTGGTAATGTGTGTCTTAGCCGATGATGCACTCAAAATCCTTGGGAAAACTGCCACTTTCAAGGAGAAACTCGTGCTTGGAGGAGCCAGGTAAATTATTATATTCATGTCATCCGCGTTGTAAAAGCTCATAAGCTAACCATCTCATTAGATTCTACGATGATATAACAGTGACCCAGTAAGATCTTCTCTCACATTCCTCCTTGTCACTTCTTCCTCGCCCATAGTCCTCATCAAGATACTAACAAACCCTAGCTCCGATCACGAATACTTCCGCAAACACTACGAAACCAAATTCGACCCCTCTCTCTGCGCCGATCCAAAATCTCAAGCCCAAAAAGACCAAATCGCTTTTTCAAAAGGCGAACGACGTGGTGTCGACAATGAACCTAGTGGTTTTCGACCCATGTATTATACCAAATCCTACGCACAGGACCCTAAAAAAATCGAAATGTCTTTTGAGTACTCTCTCCCCCCTTCTCCTTTCTATTTCTTCCCTCCTCAAACTAATATACCTCTCCAGCTGTACAAACTACCAACATCAATTCCGTCAGGACCACGACGCAGAAACTGCACCTGTCCCATATGATCGTCACGTCTTCCAATCAATCTTCCTCGACGCCTCGAACCGCGAATTCTGGACCATCGATGAAATTGCTCCAGACAAAGTGATTGAGAAGAAGTGGTGGCATCAACTTGGTCATCGCTGGCAACATTACGCGAGGGTTGTGCCCGGAATGATGTTTATCAATGGGAAGAATCAAACGTGGTTTGCAGGGAGTTGGACGCTTGTGGTACGTTTTCCTTTTGCTTTCCCATACTTTTCCTTTCCTCTCCTCTCCTCTGGACAGAGGAAGAAGAGCATCAACCAAAACCACAAAACTAACAACCCATCAGAACATGCACGAATTAGCCCTTGTATCAGGTATAGCAGCAGCGTATCGACTCGGCGCTGACTACGTGAAATTCGACGATTTCGCCGAGGAATTCTTTGGTAACTATATGCTTGTGTCCCATGGCTTTAGATACACAGCGGAAGAGAAGAGGAGGAAGCAGAAGAAGCAGTGAAAGATCGTGGGGGGGTTTTGTACATATGTGTAAGATTATCTAGCTATTGAGAGTAATGTTTACTTTGTTATTTGCTCCTGTTTTGAAAGCATCATAGAAAGCAATGCTCCATGGATTTTGATCGCAATTCGAGTCTCTCGATTGGAAGATTACTAGGTTTCATTTAACGAAGTTTGTTCTATTCGTTGAGTGTAGAATATTGTGATTCATCATACGAATTTCTTTTCACTACAGCCCCGCCGATCGACAAGGCTACAGACATGGCCTAGAATCCATCCGACCAAATGTGAATGGCAAGTCTCTTAAGCTACCATTCAAGAGAAACTTTCGTGTTTTCGGTTACCACATTCACAAATTTAACACATATTTCTTTAGCAGAGAACTACGTCTAACGATATGCGAGAACCCTCAAAAGATAAACTTTATTTTGCCACAGTGTTTCTAAAGCACACATGACATCTAGTAGAACTGTATAAATTATCATTTATTTGTGCTGCCTTAATCTGTTGCCAACGAGGTGGCAATACATTCTGTAACCAAAGTCAAGCGATACCCTATTGGCACAGTGACATGAATTGGTAATAAGACTAGCTCGGCTCATACTAGGCTTCGCTCCGCTGGTGTTTGTAGATCAGAGCGGCTTGATCAATATACAGCAAGAATTCGGGTAAGATATTTCTGATTGAAAGCAATCCGCCAGACAGGGGATCATCCATTCTCTTGTCACCTCCAATGACTACCAGACCCAGTCTTCTTGAATTTTAGACCCCGTGGTTCCACTACTTGTAAATTGATATATCTGGACAAGGTTCCATGCTGTCAGATTGACAAAGAGCTCGAACAATCCCGCATTGCCATCTCCAAGTGAAACCTACGAGATGTATTCCGATCTGGTCCCAGGCTAATCCCAGAGATTGCTTTCAGGGTTTGCGAGAATTGCATACAAAAGCGCATAGTGGCAACAGCTGTAGAAGATGCAGTTTGAGGTGCGCTTGTGTAGTTCATAAAATAGTGCCAACAACACTATGTAATGTCTTAAAAAGGCCCCGTGTGTTCAAAGAGCATGTCCCTTTGATCAATGTCCCCAAAGACAACGAAGTTATCTTTACAACGATACATCCTGTCAGAAGATATTGTCGGGGTCTGGAGAATGTTTTCTTGCATCAAAATGCGATTATTAATCGCGTGTACCCCCGATTAAAAGCGATATCCAACTCATAACAAAGAATTTTGAGCGTCCTCCTCGTTCAACGTCTTCCTGTCTCTCTTCGTAACCTCCCAGCAGCAGTTGATGGAGCAGGTTCAGGCCATAAAGATACAGCATCTTCCATTTCCTCTAAGAACGTCGTGCTGTTGTGAATTGAAGTACCTCCCAAGACCACTCTAATACCTGGCGAAGAAGCATTTATTTGAGATATACATTTTGCCTCTTCAAAAGTGGCTCCACCAATGATGAAAATAACAATATCCTGAGGCTTATCTCGAGTTGTTCCCCCACCTTCAACGAAAGGATATTGCTGATCACGTAACTTCCCCTTGATTAGATCTTGAAGTGTCAGCTCGAGTCGTGGTGAATGCTGCGTGTAGACATTTTCTACACCCTTCAACCCCTTAAATCGGTCCCGAGCCCCAGAGAATATGTTTGATGATTCGAACATATCGGTAATACCTCCCGTCGATTGGTTCAATTGCAAAGAAGAATGATAGATGAGGAGCTTAGCTACGAGGTCGATGCGTCTCTGAGGAACGTTTCCGGCTGCGCTAAGGAGATCGACAAGAATCGGCAATGCATTTGACGGGTGTTTCTCGTATCTAAGCGAATACAGGGCAACCAATCTCAGCTTGTTGTCAGGAGTAACAGTTGGAGACTGAATTAATCTCTGTACATTCTACAATGCTTGTTAGTACATGGGAGGTAGCGTCAAACGAGAACTGTTAACTCACTTTGAGATCACTAGCATGAGCATCGTTACACGCTAAGCTCTGCTCGACTTCACTAACTTCCAATAAACTATCTGAACCAACCATTCTACTCAACTCACCAACAAGAGTGACGTGTTTACTAACGTTGCCAGAAAGCTTGCGGAACTCGGGGTATTCTTCGATGAAGCGCTTCATATCAGCTATTGATTCGATATTTGAGCTGTTTTTAGTTCTTGATTGATATTGCTCGACATAGTCTTTGATATTGCCGCCAAGATCACCAAAGTTGAGATACATATTCTTCTTGAAGAACGGATCCTGGTCTTGCGACAAAACTACTTCTTTCAACTCAGGACGAATTTCTGGTACCTCGCTAAGGTCAACCCGCCCATTTTTTATACCAAGAAGTTCGTGAACCATAGCTTGATATGTCCATTGTGTCAAGAGTGGAGTTATAGGGTCGTCCCGTCGATCTAAAATTAACAAAATTGGAGGAGTATCCACTTTCCTAAAGTCAAATAATTGATCTTCTTGAGCAATGTGGTATCGTACTTCCGTAGCCAACTTCTTTGCCAGCAGACTGTTTTTTTCGTATCGAATAAGTGGCTTCTTCTTTAACGATAGCAGCACCGCGATGAGCCCCTCGGTTGTACGTTGTAATGCATCTGGATTCCACATGTCTGGATTTGAACTCCATATTCGTTGCTTCGGGAATCCGAGATCAAATGTAAATAGATCTGGATTCACTACAATATAATCTGCAAAGTGCTCTTGAACTAGCTTAACCACTTCATGATCATCTGCTTCTGCCAATCGCTCCAGGGACGACTTCTTCACAACATTGCTGAAGTACACATTGTATTCACCATATTTGGGATCTCGAAATTCGTCAATTAAGAATTGTATAGACTCTGCCGACGGTCGAACGAAACACAAGCATTTCAGATGGCGCATCTTCTCCCTATTTTGGTTGTCCAATCGATCTATGAGGTATACTTCATGGTTCAAAAGCGCAGATTGTGTGATCGCTGTAGAGACAATGGACACGGTATCACTATCCAGTAATAAGACCTTCATCTTCGCAGATGGTGTCCCAGAAGTTCCGTCCCCTGCAGACACCATCTTCGAGATGTACCCCGATACAGCTTGAACGACATCCATGGTGCTTATTGTTTGGAGGTTAAGGTCGAATAGCTCGGAAGGTTTTAATGTCGAGGGCGCATGCGCCTGTCTTGTTCCGTGTTGTATCGCCGTACGAATTGTAGATTTTTGCAGTGCCAAAATACTGTATGGACGGCCGTAACACCTTTCATATACCTTCGTATCTACTGCTAAAACAAGGCTTTGAATAAGGGTGGGTGGTTTGCACGTACGAAGCAGCTCTCCTCGTAAGGGTTAAGTCAAGCTGGGACAAGGCAGAGGGAGCAAGGCTCGGGAGCGAGGCACGACCCATCCTTATCCCACTAAATTCGATCCACCCCACCACCGCCCGGCAGAAAACGAGCCATTGTCACATGTGCCATGATCAAATACGAATAAATAAATAATACCAAGGAAGTTCACAAGATACAAATATCTGTCATTCTGTCATTCTGTCCCTCAAAACACAATTTTTACTTCACTGATGGAGCGACGGTAGCATCGCAACAACTTCGTTCGACTTACAGTACATTGAAACTACCCATCTCCAGCAATGTTACCATATATCGATGCTCGTAAGGCTTTACCTCAACAAATGTGACGTAGTCTGACAAGTATCTATGCAGCTTTCGAATATGCCGCAGGCATCTTGGGAGCCTCGACTGATGAATGTATGTATCAAATCAAACAATACGGATTAGCTGCCAGGGATTTGGTTTCATTCTAACACCATACAGTAAAACTCATTACTTCCTTCCTCCTATCATATCCATTTGCAGGACTCTTGAAACGAGTTCCAGATTCGAGACCTGATTTGAAGAATTTCTTCATCATTGGGTGCGCAAACTACTCAAAAGGCACACTCTCTTCCCAAGTTGCTAACCTATTGACTATCAGGGTTTCCTCGTTCTACCTTCTTGGGCTTTTCGATTTATGGGATGGCACAAGAACACTGGCTATTAGTTCCATCGGGACATACTGCATCGCAAAATATGTGCAAGGCCCCTTTATGCCATGGGCCGGCTTCGTATTTCTGATGGCACATTTGTCAGTGAACCAGCTGGCTCGACAATTTGCCAATAACCCAGGAGTAGTGGATATTACAGGGGCTCAAATGGTGTTGGTTATGAAATTATCGGCATTCTGTTGGAATGTTGCAGATGGCCGATTGAAAGATGAAGAATTGACAGAAGATCAAAAGGAAAAGGCCATCAAACAACTCCCAAGCTTGTTAGACTACGCTGGATACGTCCTCTTCTTCCCATCTCTTTTCGCAGGTCCGGCGTTTGATTATGTGGACTATAAGCAGTGGATAGAAACCACGATGTTCGAAGTCCCTGCTGGCGTTGATCCTTCAAAGAAACCTCCAACACGAAAATTAAGAAAAATTCCAAGGAGTGGTACTCCGGCAATGTGGAAAGCTGCTGCTGGTTTGGGTTGGATCCTACTGTTTTTGAAGCTATCTGCTTGGTATTGGCCTGATCTCTTGACCGGCGACAAATACATGACTTATGGTTTTGCTCGCCGTGTCTTTGTTCTTCACATGGTCGGTATGACTGCTAGATTGAAGTATTACGGTGTATGGGCATTGACCGAGGGTGCATGTATCCTCTCAGGCCTTGGGTATAAAGATGTTGATCCAGTTACTGGCAAAGTTTCTTGGGACAGACTCTGTAATGTTAACCCATGGGGAGTGGAAACAGCCCAAAATACTCGCGCGTATCTTGGAAACTGGAATATGAACACAAATAACTGGCTTCGAAACTATATCTATCTTCGAGTTACTCCGAAGGGCAAGAAGCCTG
The DNA here is from genome assembly GCF_000143535.2 of Botrytis cinerea B05.10. Lineage (NCBI taxonomy): Eukaryota > Fungi > Ascomycota > Leotiomycetes > Helotiales > Sclerotiniaceae > Botrytis > Botrytis cinerea. The sequence continues at coordinate 1,427,845 of NC_037312.1, read as the reverse complement.
GTTTCAGAGCTAGCATGGCAACTTTCGTAACCAGTGCTTTCTGGCACGGTTTTTTCCCTGGTTATTACCTTGCGTTCATCTTGGCCAGTTTTATCCAAACCGTCGCAAAGAGTAAGTCTTCCCCCCACTAGTTCTAGAGATGATTTTGTAACTAACTATCTTTAGACTGTCGCCGTTGTTTCCGTCCCTTCTTCATCGACCCCCAAACATCTCAGCCCACATCCTACAAACTCTACTATGATGTCTTCTCCTGGCTAGCAACTCAACTTGCATTCTCATTCACGGTCGCTCCCTTCATACTCCTTACTCTCCCCGCTTCATTCCTCGTTTGGTCACGCGTCTATTTCTACGCTGTCATCGGCACTGCCCTTTCAACCGCTTTCTTTGCTTCGCCTGCTAAATCGCATTTGATGAAGATGGTAAGCGTGAGAACTGGCAAATCTGATAAGGGATTGAAACGTTCAGCCAGTATGGAGAGTTTAGGGGGCAAGGAACCGGTTCTTGGGTTACCGGCTGATCCATCGAGAGATCTCGACGAGGCAATTGAAGAAGCAAAAGCGGAGCTTCAGGCGAGGAAGAGAAAGGGAAGTAAAGTAGAGTTGAAGTGAACGAACTTCTTAACTTGGAAGAAGTACAAAAATCTGCCTGAACAATCCAATTGGGGAGTTCTTAGGGATGTATATTGGTTAGATTTAGTATGATAAATACGAATATATACCGGACATACACAACACGAGAAATTCACAATACATATATTATTTTGGAATGATTTGAATGATAATTCGTTCTTCATGAACATTAGAATTTCTTTATCTTGTTCTATCTATCAATCATGCAGTCCAACGTTGCATCAATATATACATCGCAAGCGCATATAGCGCCATCATCGCCTTTGCCATCGCATCACCGGTCCTGTGTAGTCCCTTACTTTCCTATGCATCCTCCTTTTTCCCAACCATCATCAATAATAAAAATTATCCAACATACATACATACATACATGCCACGCAAGCTTTTTCTTTCCGTAAAGAAAGGGTATAATGCTAATATATCATCCGCGCGCGCTAAAAATAAAATAAAGAGTAAAAGTGAAAATAAAAAATGTCTAGACCCATCTGTTTGTTGCAAGAGTCGTTATTTGGTCGTAAGAATCATTATTAGAGAGGGGGTAGAGGGGCTCTACTCTAATATACAAGGGGTCGTTATGTCTGTGTCGTGTGCCGTGGGTCCTGGGTGTCGTGAGGATGCGAGGATATGGAGTGAGGTGAGGGTGGTGGAAAAGAGAAAGCGAGGGAGAAAATGAGGAGGTGGATATGACTAAGCCGTGAATTAAGATGGAATTACCATCCCTTTCGGGTACCTTCGATAGCGAGGATGATCTGGTATATATTAGCCTTCTGTGCAGCGATTGAAAAATAGACACGTCAAACTTACAATTGCAGCAATAATCAATAGTCCCACCACACTCATCCAACGATTAAGATTCCTCCACCACCTGGCACTCTCATACCGTGCCTCGTCCAACGGGCCAAATTCCTTCGCATAATCATTGTTGCCGCGACTTTCTACATCCCGTGCTTGTGTAAGATGCCCGGTACTATCTTCGCGTTCGCGCATCTCATGAACGGGCTTCGTGGGAAGAGGGAGAAAAGCGGCGATCATCCAGGTAAAAGGGAGGAGAAATCCAGTGATGAAGAGAACGACTTGGATGTTCCGACGGCCGAAAAAACCGCCCTCGGTCGAGAAGTTGATTTGCGGGGGCTCCCAGACAGATTGACGAGCGGCCCGACGGTCGGTACGGAGATGTGGAGACCAGACGCTGGAGATGAGGGACCAGGTTCTGAGAGCGCCATTGCCTTGGGCCGCGCTGGGTACAGGGGTAATTTCCATAGACTGTTGGGAGAAACCTCGCATGTGTGGATGACCTTCTCGTGGACGACGACGAGGACTATATAATTCATCTGGGAAATTTTCTGTATTGGGCGAACCACTCCCATAACTAAATGAACCGTTGCGACTTGGGGTTCCGCCGCTGGAACTCTCGGGTCTGTAGCCTAGATAACGACGCTCTCCACTTCCATAGTAGAGTCTAGCCCATGTTGGGATTGAGTTTGCGAGGAAACTGTTGGAGCGGGTGCTTATTGAGGAGCGCATGGTGTGTGTACGGGAAGTATCAGACGCTCCGGCATTGAACATACCGGACAATCTATTCCTGGATGGACGAGTGCGCAGATCTTGCATGGCGGTGATTCCATCACCATATTCATCTTGATCACCTATGACGGGAATAGACGAGCTGCTGAGCCCTCGACCAGCACGTGTCCAAGCCGGGCGTGGAGGATCCACAGATTCGCTCCTCGATCTTGTTAAGGCATCTTCTATTCCGTGCGACGAGCTGATACTGAGAACATTGCGACTGCCGCGACTGGGTAGACCGAATACACTCCTTCTTCCCATGCTGTCGGACCAAGCTTGCGAACCGCGTTCGGTGCCGGTTCCCTCGGACACGGAGAGCACAGTCGATAGCTGTGAGCTCCATTGATGCGGAGTCTCGATCATATGGGGACTCGTGGGGCTTGGCAACTCTGCCCATGAACTCAATCCTTTTGGCTTTTGAAGTTGAGCGTGGGTGGATAGATTGACTAATGATCCGCTCGCCACGATTGCTCGTTGTGCGTCGGGTTGTGTGTGAATCGTCGATAACGATGCTAGTGAATTAGCGCGGCTGTGAGCTGCACTGCGTAGCGAGTGATTTGATCTAGATTTCAATGTTTCTCGCGATCTGGATTTGTAGTAACCGAAATTATCGTTCGACCTCTTTTTCGTTCTGAGGGCAGGAATACGAAGAGATTCTTGAGAATACTTAGGTGCTGGGCCCTGACCACTGGAAAGAGATATAGATCTGGATAGATCCTCGTGGAATACGTAATTTTCGTGCTCGCTGGAAGAAGTGGTTGCTGCTCGAGCTCGAGGTCTATGGACGACTGATGAATTTGAATCTATATCAGAGTGATGATGTATGCGGTAATTGGAGCCACTTGAAAATGATGCTGCAAGAAATGAATCGGCAATTGATTCAGAGCGTTCTCGGGTACGGCCACGATGAATTTCGTAATTAGTATTATCGCCAGTTGTGCTTGTAGATAACTGAGGTCTATGTTGGGGTCTGAAGACTACTGAAGTTGGAGTATCTGGTTCATGTATTTGATAGTTCGAGTTGGGATAATTCGAAGTCGAATAGCCGGAAGTGCTTGTGGATAACTGGGGTCGATGCTGTGGCCTATAGATGACTGAGCCAGAGACAGATTCTTCGTGAATTTGGTAATTAGAATTATCCGAGGTGCTCGCAGATGACGTTTGAGATGTTTGGGGTCGGTGAATGACAGTCCCTACAGATTCCTGATTCGATTCCGGGATTGATTCCGGGATCGATTCTTGAATTGATTCTTGAATTGACTCTTGAACTGATTCTTGGATTGACTCCTGAATTGACTCCTGAACTGACTCCTGAACTGACTCCTGAACTGACTCTTGAATTGACTCTTGGATTGACGCTTCGCGCGGACGATGGATAGTTGTTGAAGGAGTGGACTGTCCAAGAACGGATTGACCGTCGAGAACTTCAAAATTAGGTTGGGTGGGAGTTGCAGTAAAGACAGATTCGTAAGTCGGCGATTCTGGAATATGGCTGTAAACTTTCCAATTAGTGCCCTCGCTCGCAGTTGAGGTTGTTGAAATGAATGATGGTTTTGCAGAAAGATCGTGGAAGCGGGGCTCCGGTCCGTCTGAAGTTTCTGGCAAAGGAGGAAGAGGATAGTCGAACGCTGGACCTTTTCCCTTTTCTGGTGTTTTGGGGACTTTTCGAACACCACCTACAATCGAGAACTCCGAGGACGAACAGCTTATATGATCTGCAGATATGGACTTCCTAGGCGTTGCCTCACTAGGTGCGGCTGTGTATGTGGAGTCGGTATTGGTGCATGAGGTGATAGAATGATCCAAATCTTGTACAGACGATGATGATGTTTTAGTGGATAAAGACTGTGAGGTACCGTCGTCGTTGGGCAGTGGTTCATCTTGGGGTACGAGGGAAAATGTCTTTCCGTCCCCGACCTTGACAACAAGGCGCTTTCTTGACTGGGGTCTGGGCCTCGTAGAGGATCGTGTCGCAGGAGTAGCAATTTGAGGCGTGTTATGCGTTGCAGTGGACGTGCCTCTAGGAGTGGCTGGCAGTGGTTGCGTTTTGGGCATCTGGTGAAACTCGGCTGGATCGGGGCTGGAACCTTGCCTACCATAGAAATATTGACCTTTGCCAATAGAATGACCAGGAGAGAGAATATGAGCCGACTGGGTGGGAAGAGCAGATCGTGAATAAATTTGGTCATCATCATTCTTATTATTGAAATCATTGTCATGATAATAATCATTCGCTTGTTCTCCTTCATCATCCTCCAATTGTCTCAAAAGTTGAGGGGGTTCGGGCGGAACCAATCGGACCGCTGCTGAGCGATTCGTCTCTGAATCTGATCTTTTGCGATGGTGAGCGAGGAAAACCAATCAAGGTGAGGGAAACTATCAACAATCTAGATGGGATGAAGGCAGTAAGTTTGCGCGTACCTTGTATGCAAAGGCCTTCTGGAAGGAGAGTTTGACATCCCGAACTAAATTCCTAACAAATCAGACGCATATTGTGCCTCCATGCGCCGAGAGAAGTTCGCAAATGCCTTCGTAAATGCCTTCCTTTTTTTGTTTGGGGTTAATGGTTTGCTTCGTATTCTTCTTGTTTCCTTCTTCGGGCCCTCCTGGGAATTGATGCTTGGTCGCAATGGCAGCGTTTTGCTAGTATGGTAACGAGTGCGTGCTATGTCTGCGACAGTAGTGAGTCGGTAGTTCGTCCCGTGTTTGGATCGTTTGTGTTTGTTTCCCTCTGAATGAATGTTTAATCTAGATCGATCGTACGTCGTTGGTCGTATTGCGCAGCGAATCGTTTCGAAGAGAGTAGAGATAATGGGATCAACCTTATTGTGTCGTCGTCGCACTGTATGTGTAGTAATGAGTGAGAAGGCAACGGCGAGAACGGTCTCGGTATTAATGCTAAGTATATATAAAAAGAGTGTGAGGGACCAATTGGCTGATCCGGGAGCAAAACGCAAAGACAAAGATAGATGGAAAAGGGTCGAGAAAGAGATCGAGAGCGAGAGGGGGAAACGAGAGGATATCAAAGGTCTATACCAGATGTACAACTCATCGCGACGGTACATAAAATTTCATATTCGACAGCCATACCTAGGTAGCCAGCTTTTTCACCGCTGACTACGGAGAATAATGTAAGGATTTTGTCTAAACCTTGGAAAGATATGGTAGGTCTCCAATTCCAAGGCCCATGTCTAGAATTTTAGCGTACCGTCAATCCGTAAAATTATCCCTTGTGTCCTTGGAGAAGCTCTTCCGACAAGCGATTCCCAGGTATTATCCGTCCTTCTAGCTGCTAGTAGTCACCAAGTAGTGGGATTAGAGGAGGAAAATAAGATGAACAGATAGACAGCGTGGCAGCCACAAATAGCTGAGTGAAGCCCAAGACGCCGAATGAGAGCGTTCCACACATCTAATCAGTCAATCATAGACAAATCCTATGGTCCAAAGAGGATCCCTTGGTCCTATACTCCGATCAAGATGTTTCCTGAATTAGACATTAGACGCAAGTGCAAATCTCCATGCACGCAGGAGGTATGCACTGTGCAGCGAACATGTAAAGACTACTGTCGGTGCCCCCAAATCGAAGGCCAACGATTCGACGGGCGTGGAGGCTTGAAAGGCTGCTAATTTAATGCCATGCAAAAGGAACCGTTGACTGCATGCCACTGCAGAAATTTGCATAAGCCATGCCGTTCGGGGTAAGGTGGCTGCTGGCGCGTCTAATGGATGGGGAGATTGACCAGAATTATCTGCACGCGACAGGGGGAACGGGTTTCTACTTCGTTTTACCTTTGGCGGGAGAGAAGGGCGAGAGGACATACGGCGTACACAGTACGTGCGGATACGGGGCAGCTACGATGTACACAGAGGTATCCAAACGTATGACGGGTCTGATACAAGATGCAAGAAGTTGCTGTACAGTGTATGAGACACGATCAATCGAGAAAGCGCCTTGGGTTGCAATTGGAAGCGCGCGTGGCTATAGAAAGGGGTAATCGATAACTTTCACTCATCATGCATTTCTTCCAATAGTTCCAGAGTTTATTCGTTCATCTGAACCTCTTCATGCTTCCCATTACGCTCGCGCTACCCATCGTCATGCAAAACGGGTGTGTCATGGAAGAAACAAAGCAGCAGATCCAACCTCCAGGAAAACATCTTCTCCATCTCTGACCAGGGTTGGAGCATCGATGATTCTCGGTAGTGGATCCGGAAGCTCACCATCTCATTTGAATCATTTCCGTTTCCAAGCAAGCAAGCATTGATGAAGCTTGGACTGAGTCTCGCTTGGCCGTCTAGACAACGAAAAACGCTGGCGAGTAAATAGAGGGTGCGCATAAGGTTTCCTCTTAGCTTTTTGCGTGGTAGGAGGGAGGTAAAGTTCTGTCATCCATCAAGCTCACGTCTGTCAACTGGGTGTCTGGTGCAATTGCATAATTGATGGATGGACTGATTGACAGTTAGGTTGATGGGCTGATCGAATCGCCCAAACTCTAAATGCCGACATAAAAGCCATCCAACACCATGGCATTCCGACACGCTGCAACGGCGGTGCAATGTAATTTTGATAATCATACAAACGCTCTCTCCACGGAGAATACTCCTAGCATCTGAGTCCGGTGTTTTACAGCACTTGTCCTTGATCCTCCTTGTTCTCCTGGTTCTGTAGATCGCCGGTACGCTTTTCGTTCCCTCGCAGACTGACCCTCCGATGCTTGCCTGTCCCTTGCAACTCGTAATTTGTCCACGCCACACGGCCCAGTCATTATGCTCCTCTGCTATACCTCGCAGGATCTAGAGCAAAGCTCCGGTACGCCTGTGCCGTCGCCATAAATTTGCGTAATTGCCATGTAAGAGCTGCATCGTGCGATTAATTGACGATAGATTGCGAAAGGTCCTGTGCTGTCCGCCGTGATAATGATGATAATGATCGCGGTGGACGAAGCATGAAACACGAAATTTCCCATGCGATCAGTGAAAGATTAAATTCCGCCGTAGTAAAAACAATATTTCAAATTCATAAGAGATGGTATGAAATAGACTTTGGTGAATAAATAGAACAATGGTAAGATCGGACTAAAATGGAACAATGTGAAAGTAAGAGTCCCTTGTTAACGCTTGACTTTACATTTCATCCATTTGACACAAAATCATGTAGTTATCCCATCTGAAGAATAAAAATCCAGCTCAAAGTTATGCTCGCTGCCCCTGTCTGTCCATCCACCGATTCTACTCCACAATCCAACATTTCATCGCATCATCATCACATATTTCCATCACAAGGCTTTCGAAATTGCCCTCAACCCACAGACTTCTCTTCGCAGAACTCACACGCCTCTCATCTCTCTAGATTGACGTCTGTACACAATCCTTGCCTCTACTGATCGACGGCGGATCCAGAAGATCGGATGAAGATATTCTGGGTGCTTTAATTTATATACCGGGACAGATACACCTGCACGATTCGAGTACTCGCCGCATCCATGGCACCCACTGGGATATATAGTCGTTTGAAGGCACTCTATACTGGCGAAAAGGGTTGGTATTTCTTGCACTCCTTCGCATCCATCTGCCAAAATCATGCACGCAGATTATCGATCATGGACAACCCAGCTAACCACATCTCCATTTCCAGAGAAAGAAGTTCCTCCATTTAGTACCACCACGGCCGTTTCTCTGTTGGTATTACTTCCCCCTCCCTATTTAGTTTCCCAAGCTTCTAGTTCAAACACTCACAATTACAGGTACTCTATACCCTCATCTACGTGATCCCCTTCTATCTCTCTTCGACGACCCGTCCTTCCCCCCAGCTCTCGCGCGATGCACCGACCGTTATCCGCGGACGAATTCGCTCGGTCACGCTCTCCTGTATCGTTGTATGTATTGGCACATTTGGAATTTTGTCCTCGGTGAAGAATGGAGATGCAGTGAAGTCCCTTCATTTGATGGGCTATTTTCCCATTGGATTTATCGAGACGGTCAAATGTGTAGGTTTGACGGCCATACTTTTCGCGGGACCCTTGTTTGAAGAAGGCATTGCGCAGGGACAATGGCGCGATTGGGTGCGATTAAGAGGATTGGGTGCTTTGAAGGGTTGGATTCCTTATAGGAATATTGTTGCTGTGAGTTAAACTTAACTAGATGTTCTCTTGTGGTGGCATATAACTAATAGCTATCAAGGGTCCCGTAACAGAAGAAGTTCTCTTCAGATCTGCCTCCGTACCCCTCCTCCTCCTCTCCAAGACCTCCAATACAACAATCATATTCCTTACCCCCGTCGTCTTCGGATTAGCCCATGTGCATCACTTTTACGAATATAGAATTACACACCCGCATGGCCCCATGGTTGGAGCTGTTCTCCGCTCCCTACTACAATTCTCCTACACAACATTATTTGGAGGCTACGCTACATTTCTGTATCTTCGAACGGGAAGCTTGCTGGCGGTGATATGTGTGCATGCTTTTTGTAATTGGATGGGTTTCCCACGTTTTTGGGGGAAGATTAGTAGTTCGGTGGATGGAGAAACTATTATTGGTCCGGATGTGGGAGCCAGCAAGAAGAGTGAAGATGTCACGGAGAATAATGGGGAGTTGAATATTCTCTGGACCATCACATATTATTCTCTCCTCGTAGTGGGTGCGTACTTCTGGTGGAAGTATTTATGGGTATTGTCTGAAAGCGAATTTGGTCTGGTCAAGTTTTAATATAGCTCTGAGCTACCTACTTTAATGATATACGATTGCTTCGTTGATTAAACGCATTCATGCAAAATTCAATGCTTATGGAGATAGGAGCGGGGGAAATAAAATTCGCATCCGGTATTCCCTGAAATTCGCATTGAAACTTTCTAGGTATAAGCCAGACGAATGTTTCTCCCAGCATGAACATTGTATATCAAGCGAAATTATCCCCCGAGCTTTTCTTTCAGATCCCTCATGATTTTCTCTGGTTCATATGATCATTCTTATGATCCAACGAAGATCTATCGTCGTGGGGCTTCGGAGATGCGATGTAGTATGAGGAGGGAACATCCTTTCATAATATCTAGCTTCGATTGAGAGAAATATGTACTCGCTTTCACTTGCTCAAATGACATTTTCACTGCTAGTCCTCGTGCTCAATCATCCCAGTCATCATCATCTTCTTCCTCTTCCTGCTTCTTGGCTTTCTTATCGAGATACAGCGTTCCGGCTGTGGTCTGACGTTTTATAACGCCTGAGGCTAAGAGTCTTGCTTCCAAATCCTTCGTGGTGAAGGTATCGGGCGTGTATCCCAAGCCCTCGAATCCGACGATTCGATCGACGGATCGACCGTCTATGAATACTAGAACACAAGGTAGGATTTTCACGTTTAATTTTGTGACGAGGAACGGGGCGTTTTCGACATCGATCTTGAGGAATCGGGTGTCGGTATGTTTGGGTGCTAGTGTCTATTTTTTGGAATTTTTTATGTTTAGTTCTCGTGATGGAATTTGTGGGAAATGGGAGAGAGAAGAGGGAAGAGAGAAGAGGGAAAAGAAACGTACGGAAAGATGAGTATCCATGACACCACAACGGGCGAAATCATCTTTGGAAAAATGGACGACGGCGTATTTGACCGAGGCGGTGAGGTCCATGAGCGCTTTTTCTTCTTTGATTTCGGTGAAGGAGCCGAAACCTTGGGTTTTTTGGGATTTGGCGCGCGTGAATTCGCTGTGCAGTTGCTGGAGGCGTTGTTCGCGGAAGGCGTCGACGGCGGGGTCTTCTTCGAGGGAGGCGATGAGCTGGAGAGGGTGTTAGAAGAGTGAGGGGGAGAGTTTTGGGGGGAGGAGAGCGATGGATGGGCGGATGTGTATTTGAGGAGGTGAGGGCATGTGGGATTATTTGTTCGAGGGCATGACTACTACGTAGATGGATATCTCGATATTGCAGCATGAGATTAAGTAAAAGAGAGCCTTGTCCTCTAGACACTAAAAACATGTATTGAATCACCGGCTTAACTTTGAGAGCCAAATGACAACTCCCCCTATGACACGTAGAACAAACAAAATGAAACTAATCACTCACAGCATCTTCATCGTCGGAATCGGCGTGGTCAAGCACCTTTGCGACGAGAGGGTCAAGTGTATTTGACATGATGATCGAGAGACTGATTCAAGAAGCCAGATAAAATGTTGTGCTGGACTTGGACTGTCGTCAGATTGGGACACACTGGTTGCAAACGCTTGTATGCAATGAAATAGCTTTTGTCCAGAAGTGTGACTTCTTGCGAGGAATTGTTCTGTTTCCCTGATGCCAAATCCACGGGTACACGTAGGTAAAGTCTCGTTTAAGTGACCAAAAGAATCGAAAGGTCCTTGCTTTTACCCCTGGCTTCGACTTCCCTCTGAATTTCTGAGAGAGAAATCTCGTGCGTGTGTACGAAAATGGATTGAGCCTCTTCTCCAGAATTTTCACCTGGTTGGTCCCCTTTTTGGCAGATCACGTACAAAAGGGTGGATTCTTGTCAAAACTGGCTGGCGAGTTGATTCGTGTTGCTGTTTAACTATTTTTATCCCCCACACAGAATTTCTTACACCAATCTTATTAGCCCCCTGTACTAAAACGATTAAAGATTCGGTCTGGCTGTCCTCTCTACCATAATTTTCAAAACTCCATATTCAACACTTTCTTTCTTTCCTTTCATCTTCTTAGGTCTTCCGTACTCACACCTGAGAGAGCACATTTGGAGTCAGTTTGCAAGAATCCCCTTTAATCGTTAGTCTCTTTTCGACACCGAGACATTCTCCAACGGGCATCTACCCACGAAGCTCCGACCGATTACGAATCCCCAATTTCGTGCCTCTCTGTTTGCGCATCTCTACCATCAGGAGCACGATAAGAAATTGCATTTCTTTGACCGAGAACAATCGCAATCATGGATGACAAGAAGAACGAAGATCTCGAGATGCGCAATTTCAATGGGCGTTCGTCCCCATCTCAACGCGATCCTTTTCTAGCCAAGCCAGGGGCAGCAGCCAAAAGAGGAAATTCTGCCTTCGACCTCTCCAATGTTACGAATAGTCCAGGGATATCTATTCTTGCCTACTGTTTGGCATCGATTTCTATGACCGTGACCAACAAGTACTGTGTCTCGGGTTCAAACTGGAATTTGAACTTCTTCTATCTCGCTATTCAGGTATGCGTTGAATGCCATTGTTGTGCTGGGTCTTGACTAACGCCAGCAGTCTGTTGTATGTATCATTGCGATTATCATCTGCAAGCAAGCGGGATTGATCACAAATCTTGCTCCATTCGACACCAAGAAGGCGAAGACATGTAAGTATCTGTAGTCCTGTCGGAGCGAATTTGGCGGCTGACATAGATTAGGGTTTCCCATCTCACTTCTTCTCGTCGGCATGATCTACACCAGTACCAAAGCCCTTCAATTCCTCTCCGTTCCTGTGTATACCATCTTCAAGAACTTGACAATCATTGTGATCGCATATGGTGAGGTTTTGTGGTTTGGAGGAAGCGTCACTCCTTCTGCTCTCTTCTCGTTCGGTCTTATGGTCCTCAGTTCTGTCGTTGCTGCGTGGGCTGATATCCAACACGCTTTGTATGGAGGTGGTGCTGCACAATCCGCAGAGGCTGCTGCTGCTCTCTCTACATTGAATGCTGGATATGCGTGGATGGGCATGAACGTTTTCTGCACTGCAGCATACGTTCTATCTATGCGTAAGGTTATCAAGAAGATGAACTTCAAGGATTGGGACAGTAAGTTTTTCCATGCGTGTGCAGCTTCTTTTTCAATGCTAATTTTGTTCTAGCTATGTTCTACAACAACCTTCTCACCATTCCTGTCCTCTTCGTTTGCTCCTTCATTTTCGAAAACTGGTCATCCGAGAACCTCACCAAGAACTTCCCACTTGAGACCCGAAACAACCTCATTCTCGGCATGATCTACTCTGGTCTTGCTACTATCTTCATTTCATACTGCTCTGCTTGGTGTATCCGTGTCACTTCCTCCACAACCTACTCGATGGTTGGTGCTCTCAACAAGTTGCCAATCGCTGTCAGTGGTCTCGTTTTCTTCGCAGCCCCTGTCACATTCGGAAGTGTATCTGCCATCTTCATCGGTTTCGTCAGTGGCATCGTGTATGCATGGGCAAAGGTTAGACAAAACCAATCGAAGGGAAATATCCTTCCCACAACACAACCAGTTATGAGCGCCAGTTCCCAGAGCAATCGCGATGCTGCAAAGGCATAAATAAGTGCCGGCACTCTTAATCAAATGGGTTCATGACTTGACCCATCAATAGTACCTCATTTTGAGTGCTTTTAATCTAAAATATGAAGCACGATCTAGAGAATGACTGACGGCCTCGGCAAGACGGCTCTCTGTGGCCAGTCTTCACATCCGAATCGAGGAAAATTGGAGCAGGGTTTGGAGATATATATTTGTATTATACACTTTTTATTGTTGGACGTACGTTAGATGGAAAGAATTTCCCGAGATTCTTGACAAGCAGGTCTTCTTTTACACACCTTTCAACCTCATGCATAACTTCTAGGGTCTGAGATTTTCTGAGTCATGGCGTATGTATGGGACATGATGCGTTCATGAGCAATGGATAATAGAATTCGTAGTGTTTTAGGAATCCCAAAAGTATGTTAATATACTTTAGTTGTGTGTGTGACAGTGATATGGCTTTTCTGGGTTGTGTGTCATGTTAATTCCTAAAGGCATTCTTGAACAACTAATGACAGAATTGACGAAATCTAACATGATAGCGTACAATCAATTGTTTGCCCACAGACAGACAAATTAACAAGACATTCTAAGCTGATATTGAGTGTCAATTGTTCAAGATCTCTCATGACTTTCGTTTGGACTTTTGTTTGTAGTATGTATCGATTGATAGGGCTGAATGACGTCGCTTCCGAAATGGAGAAAATCAGATGCAAACACATCCCGCATTTGAGCTATGGCAATATTTTAAGCTAGCTATCTCATATGCCACAGGAGTACAAGTACATAGCAAAGTTTCTATTTAGAACATGTTGATCATTGTGGATTCATGATCTTTCTTCATTTTGTATTCTATTTCACATCAAGTTCGCATGAAGTTCGCACTTCAATTGCATAACTAAAATGACAATCCCGGCCCCCATTCCAGACAAGGCTGAATCCTCGTTCGTTCCTCTTCCCTGGTTACTTTTTTGAGGACGTCAATCGGAATGGACTTACGCTGATATACATTCGCAGACTGTCATTTACCCAAGGACTACTACTAGGCCAACTCTCAATCGTCATTCTCATCGGAGCGTTCATCAAATTCTTCATCTTTGGTGATCCTCCCTCTCCAGATGTAACCGCTGCTCTGCGGGCCACGGAGCGTCGTTCCCGAACCCTCGCGCACAAGAGATCTCTCCTTACTCTCCGTAGCTCAACACCTCGCCGTGCTTCACAACCTCTCAATCGTAAACGCTCTAGCGTTCTGAGAAATCCGGCGCCGTTGACTACCAATGCTATACTGAGTAAAACATACTATAATGTGGATAGTCATCAACCGGAAAGTCTAGATTGGTTCAACGTATTGATCGCCCAGACGATTGCACAATTTCGCGCGGATGCTCAGCACGATGATGCGATTCTTACGAGTCTGACCAAGGTGTTGAATGGGGGGAATCGACCTGATTTTCTGGACGAGATTAAAGTCACGGAATTGAGTCTGGGAGAGGATTTCCCGATTTTCAGTAATTGTAGGGTTATTCCCGTGGATGAGGATGGGATGACGTTGGGGAGGGAGGGAGGTGCTGCGGGGAGAGAACATGGGAGGTTGCAGGCTAGGATGGATGTCGATTTAAGTGATTTTATCACGTTGGCGGTGGAAACGAAGTTGCTGCTGAATTATCCGAAACCGTTGGTTGCGGTGTTGCCGGTGGCGTTGGCGGTTTCGGTCGTGAGGTTTAGTGGGACTTTGTCTATCTCGTTCGTGCCGGGGAGTCCGTTGAATGGCAGTCCTACTACGCTTGCATTCTGTTTCTTGGATGATTATAGATTGGATCTTTCGATACGCAGTTTGGTGGGCAGTCGATCGAGATTGCAGGATGTGCCGAAAATCGCACAGTTGATTGAGGCGAGATTACATACTTGGTTTGATGAACGCTGTGTGGAGCCGCGTTTCCAACAAATTGAACTTCCGAGTCTGTGGCCGAGGAAGAAGAATACGAGGGGTGGAGAGGATTTGGACACGGGGTCTGATGCGGGGGGTATTGGGAGGGCGAGGAGTAGAGATGTGGAGAGGGATTTGAGGGAGGAGGCTCGGAAAGAAGTCGAGGCGGAAACGGGAATTAGAGTGGGCAGAAGTAAGCTGGGGGTTAGTCTGGATGTGCCAGATGAGGGGAGTGAGGATGGTTTGAGGTTCAGACGGAAAAGTAAGGGGAGAGATGAATATGCTATGCCGGGGAGTATGCCGGGGTTGAGTATGACGTAGGCATGGGATTGTGTGTTTATTGAATATAATGAATGCTTTTCCTCGATGATGTGAAGTGGTTAAAATATACTCTGCGTTTTTTATTAGCTCACTTGACTGATCTAATATTGAATGATGAAATAGGATGTGAGTAATCTATTTTTAAAAACAGATACTTTGATATCAATTCAGCTAATTAATATGATATTCAATAGCATAATGCTGTAAGTAATCTATAAATGAGTATAATAGTAGTTATACTAATCAATTTTGAAAGGTAAATTGGATTTTCCGAGCGAATAATATTATGATCGGCAAAAGATTGTGGTTTAGGAACGGACAGAGTATTGACTCGTTCGTTGTATGGGGTTCTCTTCGACTTATTGAAGAGCTTACGCTCAGCCGAGTTCAATAAGGTGTTTTCTAGGGGTTAATTAAATTGAAATTTTCAAGGCTTAAAGATATCCCAATGTGGTGGATGACCAGATGATTCTATTACTGAGAATAGGTGAGCAGTGACATGCATCGTTTTTCACATCGTGTCTAGAAGATTGCGTGGACAGTCGCATTTATGATGGAACGTCATTAAGAAGTTGTCTTTTGTTCAAGCTTCAAGTGGTATAGGCTGAGAAAGAACAAAAAGGCAATACGTGGATGATCTATATGGAAGGGGGAGTGGGAGAAGCTTTCAGACTTTTAAGCTCATGGTAGCGGTGGGTCATATGTCTGTTCCTAACATGCCACTACTGCGTAATCAAGAGCAATTCCAAAGGTATGTTGGCCATCACAAGAGAAGTAGTGAAGCCTCGCTAAATGTGCTCCCAAGTTCCAAACGGGTTGCTGTGTTGGGCGGCGGGAAGTTGGCGCTAGATATGGTATGGGTATGTATGAATGTGTTAAGAAGGGAAATGAAGTTCATTGGATCGTACGGGAACGTGGAGAGGCCAGCGTTATTCTTTCCAGCGCCTGCAAAGGATTCTAAATGTCAGGATTCAGTAGAACGTTCGGCAACTAGATGTAGGGCTTGCTTTGACCCCTCTTCATTCATGCCGCGTGGGATCCTGGCTTGGTTATCAAGGCTTTTCCACGAATTGCAGTACGGAGTCGACTATATGGCAAAGAAGGCTGAGGCCAACGATGGGCATTGCTATGCTCTGGCTGCTTATCAACCAAAAAAGGATATCTAGCTTTAGACCACTCAACTTCACTACTTCGTGAGCACCCCATCTTGCTTACTGTAACATCTTTTTCTTATGCTTATATGTAATGCTTTCTGGTTTACTGGCCCTTTAAGCCTGGAATAGTGTGATGATTTCTGGGATACAATTGCCCAAAATGTTCAAATCCACCGCCAGGATATTGAATCCCTCACGCCCCAAAGCATATTTCTTGGTGACAGGGCCTCTATACTGGCTGACACGCTTCTATGCGATACAGGCCGGAGATTCAGCTACCCATTTTCTCCCCCTCACTAATCAAAACGCTCGGGTTTCCGTATTTTGTTTCTGAATATTCATCCCCATATTCAAAAAAATTCTGCCATGAGGAGATGTTCTCTCCCATGCTGACCATCTCGTTCTCTCCCGTTTCCCACAACTCGCTCACCCCCTCCACACCAAAAACGACTCTCTACTCCAATCACACCCGCCAAATTATGCCACGGCAGAGCTCCTCTTGATCTCAATCATGCAAGATCCATCGTCTACCTTGGCAACATCGACATATCAAACTCATTTCGAGCCGCAGAAGCGCAGGCCATCTGGAAGCTGGGGCATGGCCTATCTGTCAGGACATCTAGCGCTGCCTGCACTAGCAGAAATGCAACAACGTGTAGCATACGCAAATGCTTTTTCGTGCCGCCGATATCCATCGCGGATGGTCAGAAGGCGATTGCATTTTCTTTGAACTGATATGGCATACGGATCATTTGCTTGTGGGAGTGGGGCTGAAATCGCAATCGCGCGAGCTGCTGGTCATGGACCCTCGTCTTGCGCAGGATTTTGCGGGGGTAAAGGAAGAATATAGAAGGAAGTTTAGGGTGTGAAGAGCAAGTTTATGTATGCTATGTAGATCCTAGACCTTGTAATGGGATCCTACACCAAGCTGAGACAGGTGTTCTCGCTGTAGTATCTCCTAAAACTCGCATCTTGCATCTTGCATCTTGCATCTTGCATTCTGCATTCTTGGGAATTAAATTTAGGTGGTTTTGAGCTTCTATTTCTCCGAGTAAGGGTCTCATAATTACGGATTATGTAGATATTCTGGTGCTTATATCTAAAATGGTAAGGAGTGTACGCTGAGGTTGGGATTAATCGAGAAAAGATCAAGTCGTGTTTTGCTTGACGAGAAGTAAGAAAATGGTAAGGAGTACTGGATAGGAAATGTTTGTACGGGAGTTAGAATGATTGCAAAAATAACATCAAGGTTTGGCATTAAGAATTCGAGGCTTGGGGTCTTGGGTCTTGGAGGCCATGAGTGAAGTTGTCTTCTGACATCTCGGTGTTGCGGCTTACGCGGAGGCGGAGGCAGATGTGTGTATAGCATTCGGAAAGGGGTGGCGAGTTTCTAGATTTTGTAGATTACAGAGCGCGGGGGATGGATAACACTTGTGATATCGGATGGAAATCTTCAACCAAGTCCGTTCCGTGTATACATACGGAGCTAACGTTCAGATGTGTGCAAATCGGGGTTTGTTAAGAGTCCGATATACGCGTGCTAGATTGGATAGGTAGGTATCTAGTGAGCTAGCAGTATTGTATCGGTAGATGTTGTAGATTTTTCATAATGCCCCCTTCTCCTCCCTCCACCCACGCAGCCAAGTGATTGAAGATGGCTGAGTATTATAGATCATCCCGTGCGAAATGAATATTCATTTTTGAAGGGTCAAGTTATCATTTGACATTCCTCTCGCCTGTTCTAATCCCATCTAGACTGGACTGCACAGTAAAGGCTTCACGGTTATCACTCCACCTACTTCATCTAATACGTCTACCGGTATTGCTTTTCAATACTTTCCTTTGATTTCCTACCACTTTTTTTTGGCACAATTTGAAGTTTCCCTCACAAGACTATCTTCAAGGTTACAATAAGCATCTTCAAAATACGAAATACGATATACGATATTCGTTGTCCCACCAAATCGATTCTGATCCCTATCTTTGTGCATACACGTTGTGGATGTGGATGTGGATGTGGATTGCATTAATTTCCCCTTTCACTTCCAGGTCTACTTTTTACCACTACTAGTAGTCAAATTTATTAATTAATTTCTATTTCACTTGATCATTCTTCAACCAAAAACATCTTTTGCTTCGATTTGGAAACAGTCTGCAACGCCAACATTACCTACCTACCTACCTACCTACCTACCAACACTCCTTTGACATATGCCGTAGCTGATTTTGGAAATTCCCGGATTCTTGCTCTCCCAGAGTCTTCTACAATTTCCCTAATCGACCCCTCCGTTATCTCGAGATCCATACCTCCGACCCCTTATCGAACAATTCCCATCACGACCCTCACTCGATATAACTACGATACAATCGAAAAGATTGAAGCCCTTGGGGGAAACGCTTTTAACATCCTCGATTCTACCACCCAACCTTACCATGAGGCGTGGCACTCTTCTATTCTTGGTGATCAATTTTATAGTGATTGGTTTCCTTGTAAATGCCTTCAGCACCCTCATATCGCTACTCTTCATAGACGGAGCCGCAGATGCTATTCACCGCTCCGAAATACCTGCGCCAGGCTCAGAGATGATCGAGAATCGCACACAGCTTATTCCCAAGATCATTCATCAGACATATATCAATGAGTCGATTCCTGAGCGATGGAAGGCGGGACAACAATCGTGCATTGAATTGCACGATGATTATGAATATAAGGTATGTTTACTTTGCCCGGTCGAGTGAAGAGAAAGAGAGGAAGAGGCTAACTTCCACAGTTATGGACAGATGAAGCCTCAAGAGCTTTCATCGCAACGGAATATCCTTGGTTCCTTGATACATTCGACAGCTACCCCTTCCCAATTCAACGTGCAGATTCTATCCGCTATTTCGTATTAGCACATTACGGAGGAATATACATCGATCTCGACGACGGTTGTAAACGACGTCTCGATCCCCTCCTCAGCTATCCCGCCTGGTTGCGCAGAACTATTCCAACCGGAATCAGTAACGATGCCATGGGTTCCGTCCCTCAACATCCTTTCTTCCTCCGCGTCATCGAATCTCTCCAAGCATACAACAGAAACTGGGGCATGCCATACATCACCGTTATGTACAGCACCGGCCCGCTCTTCCTCTCGGTCCTCTGGATCGAATACATGCGAACCGTTACCGACGAAGCAGGCCGCGTGCGTAATCTTATGCCAGATGAATACAACAAGCATGCATGGAGTTTCTTCAACATCGTCAAAGGCAATAGTTGGCACGGAAAAGACGCGCAAACGATTTTCTGGATGGGCAAACATTGGCTCTTGCTTACGGTCGCGGGTTTTGCGATCGCAGGAGTTGTGGGTGGATTTCTGTGGTTGGCGTGGAACATGTGGGTGGTGCGATCGGGTAAATCGCAGAGGAGGGGAATGGCTCTTTGGAGAAGAGTCAGTGGGAAGGATAGATATGAGTTATTGGATCGTTCGGTGTGAGTATAGAATTTGGGATTCGGATGAGACTACTGGGGTAGTATATGTTAAGATGATATGATATTTGTAATTATGGGATGGGGTTTCTGGAATAAAACAAACGGGGAAGAGGTAGATTGTATAAGGATTTTAATGGATGAAATGAATTAACGGAGAATATTATTACACCCCAATCGTGTCTCTGGAATTCATCCGTTATTGCAGGCGGGTAGGTCTAAGAAATTAGCAGCTAAGTGACATCAGTGCTGGTCGATATGAGATGGGCTAAGTATGGATATGGCGTTCACCAAAAGGAGGCTTAAGGAGGGTGAATCGAAGTCGAAGCTCACTGGGGTGCCTACATGCTTTTGGCATTGTGACAAGGTATTCAAAGTTCAGGTGAGGATTTTCAAGTGAGAAATCTATATGGATGTTGATAGTGGAGTAGATGGGTAGCTTTTTGTTTGGTACGAGGACGAGGAGTGTTCTTGAAATTTCATCGTGCGCTCTTGGGGAAAATGATGGAAGCTTACCAGGTGTAATGTCGGAAGTTGTGCATGCGTGGGATCATTGAGGATGGGTGGAAGGATATTGATGTGCATTTGTTGATGGTTTGGCTTGGTAACTCTGTTGTGGTTTATAAGGGTCACTGAGTGGCGTGGATCGTTGATTAATGGATGGAATACAGATTTGATTTCTACATTTCTATATCTATTTTCTATGTTGGTATAGTATGTTCTTTGCCGAACAGCTTTCATTTTCAAGCTATATTCTGTCTTTCAAGGGGAGGCTCAACACTATATACACAGTCCTGAGCACAGCAAATTGGCATCTATCCAATGTACGACTCTAGCCCTCTACGAAAAATGAAACCACTTCTTCCATTTCCACGCTAATCCCCAACCCCCAAACACAGACGATAACCCCGTGAAAATAATCAACGGTCCATAACTCGTCCCATACCCAAAATGTCCCAAGCCTCCTCCTCCACTTCCCGCTTTCAACAACGGCACGCCCGCTAACCCACCACTCACATAACCAATACCCCTCGCTCCATTCAAAAATCCATAAAGCACACCGATATCAATGGGTTCATTTCTCTCCGCGGCTTCGCGCTCCATTTCCGTAAGAATCCCGCCCCAGGTTGCGCTGTACCCGCCGGCGAAAAAGCCGAATGTGAGAGAAAAGATAATCAGTAGTGCCATGCTTCCTTGCGATGTTAAACCCCAGAAGAGGAATGCCGACAGCGCGGACGCGAGCGCGGAGATGGATGTTACGGCTGTGGCGGAAAGGGGGAAATGTTTATTGTCGCTTAGATAGCCGAAGAAAAAGGAAGAGAGCACGCCGGGGATGTTGAAGAGAGTGAGGAGGAGAGTCGCGGTGGTTTGGGAAAGAAGTGTTACTTCGTGCGCGTAGGTGTTTAGATACGTTTGCGGAATGCCGTATCCGCTGCTTTGGAGAATGATGGCGATGGTGTAGATCCAGAAGGTTTGGTGGTGGAGAAATTCCCAGGGGATTTTCCGGGTTCGTTGATGCGGGGTGGAGATGTTGGAGGGGTGTGTGGGGATTAGGTAGATAGCGGGGATACTGGTTGCGAGGAGGAGAGCGGCCCAGATGCGGAGGGTAGTGCGGAATCCATAGGTGTCGAGTAAGACGCGTAGGAGGAATGGACATGCGGACCCGACGATGTTTTTGCAGGATAGCACGATTCCGTATGCGACGGCGCGGTTGCGGGTAGAATACCATTCTCCGAGGGATAAGGTGGTGGGGCTGTAGATGAGCGCGCAGCCGAATGAGGAGAGTATGCCTTGGGTGACTACTAGATGCCAGACGTGGGTACTCCATGCTGAAAGCACGAAGCTGAGACAGGCAAGGAGGGTGCCGGCTAGAGCAGCGGTTTGTCGATAGCGAGCCCAGCGCTTGGTGAAGAGGAGGAAAAGCAAGGGCATGGAGAGATACATGACGCCGTTGGAGGTGGTGCCGATGATGCCGGTTATGGCTATGTTTCCTTGGAGTGTCCAGTTTGTAGAGTAGTATTCTTGGAGGACTCCGTAGTTCATGGCGAAACCTGGCGAGTGTTAGGAAATGCATTTGAGGGCGAGGGGAAATTGAAACTTGCCCCATATGGGTAATTGTAAGATTGCGGAACCGATGAGAACGGATGCTCGTTTGTGGGTTGATTCCATTTGTCGGAGCTCGATATCGGGGGAAGTGCCTTCGAGAGTAAATGATTCTCGGGAATTTGGATTGTCTTCTTGCGAGGCAACTATGCCTCGAGATGCAGTTGCACCTAGAGAATTATCATCACGTTCCATTTTTTGTAGAATTGGTATCGACTGAGTTCTATTTATATGGATCGTTTATACGTTCATATATTGATGATATCTCTACCCCATGTTTGAATAGTGCTGCCGTCCGATAAGCGGAGTACATGATGCGCATGTCACGGGATTGCTTTTGAGATCCTTGACTTCCAACGCGCATTGAGTATGTCGGGCAATCAACAGCAGAATTGGCATTGTGGTTTTTGTTCATCAAATTCAAACATCAATCTTTGAACAAGAAGATATATTTCATGTCTAAAGTATCGAAAATTGCGGCCACTACAAGTACTCATTTGCAAAAGATTCCTTTTAACGAATGTGTTGCTCATTTTGAGTCTTGACTATTCAGAAATCTTATACCCTTCGATAACCGAGAGTGCTAAGAAGCTTGTTGCATGTTTCATTTTCGACTTGTGATTGCTTGAACAAACTCAAGTGCAGTTGCAATTGCATAAATCGAAGAAATACACCAATAGCTACCCAATCATCTGAATTTGAAGCCCCCTTCGAGTTCTTCAAGTGAAAATCTTGAGTTAACCCAAGGACCAAGTCCTGATCGTAAAGTTTCAATAGCGAGATGACTCCAAGAATATCTTACATATGTATTTGCCGACTAATCCTTCCTCGTCAACATTGTCATTTTTGTCGCGCTTTCTATCCTTCTCATCCCCGTTTCCTCCTTCAAATCATTCATCCTTTTCACCCCCAGCCCTCTCTCCTCCTATGCATATCCCTCTTTCAGAACTCCCCACGCTAGAGCTAACCTCTCCAACCTCGCATCTACAACACACCCACTGTCTTCAAAGACGCCAAATGCCCTCCTCGTCCCTAATATATACCCCTCAAAAATAGTTCCTTCTTTCATTTGATTTTCTATCATTTCCCTCTACCTAGGCGATGATAGCTCTCGTTGCGCTCGGTTTTAAATTTAACCCGAAAACTTTGACCTCCGCAGAAAATTCCAGTCCAGCATAAAACCTCAATGGGACGAAGACCAAAATTGTTTTGGACATGAGGATCTGCACCTGCAGATAGAAGGGCCTCTATAGCGTGGATTTCACATACAGCACATACGTAATGGAGAGGTGTATTGCCGTGCAAATCACGAGTGTTGGTTAGAGATACCGGTGTGTGATTGAATACTTTTTGTAGAAGTGATAAGCATTCGAAGTTGGAAACTACGGGGATATCTTCATGATTGCTATCGTCTGTATTAGATATATTCCACGCGCAAACACTTCTATCGGGAGTAGGAAAAGATATGATGGATAAAAGCTGAAGAATACTGATATTGGAGCCCCCGTCAATTGGTGTATCTTCCAACGAGGGTATTCCATCGTCTTTCCTAAGGAACGCATCAAGGAGGGCAGCAGTGTATTGAGGTTTATAACAGCCATCTTGAATATATTGAGTAACCGCTTCTCCCAAAATTGTAAGTTGATTTGTGAATAGTCGAGGGTGATATTTCACTTGACGAAGATAAACTCTAACACCGCTAGATAGAAGCTTTAGTTGATCAGTCACTGGGATCTTCTTGTCTGCACCCATTTCCAAGAGCCATTTCACACCGTAAAAATTTCTATTCCTGACTGCCATGTGGAGTGCCATAAGAGAACCTGTCATTTCTTCGGCATCAAATTTAATCGACGGCTTGCAACTGGACAATAATTCTGGTGTTTTGCGTAATGTTTCTTCGTCTCTTGGTCTCATCATCAATAAATGATGACAAGTCGATTGCCGTTCATCCGTTCGGACATGTGCTTCTGCCCCCTCGGCGAGTAAATGACGAACCATCTGAATATGTCCATATAAAACAACAGTATGAAGATAAACAAGCCCTTTATTTTAACTCGCAACATTGCATCCAAGTTCCCTGAGAAGATAACGCACAATTTTAACATGGCCAAATATCACAGCCTCATACAATGCAACATCCTCACTTCCAGGCTGCAATTTCAAACACAGCGAAAGGGCCTTTTTAATCTTCTCCCCAAATTCAAACCCCGACACCATCTTCGTTGGGGTCCGTCATACTCGCAGATCAAAAGACCCAAGGGCGTTTGCGAGAAATCTGATGATATTCTTGTAACCCTAGCTCTAGCAAAGAACACCTTTAAGATTTCTAGATTGGTGCAAGGAGTTTCTAGCAATAAGACACCTTCTACTCTCTTTAATTCTTCGCATCTTTCTTCTATAGACGGCATAAAAAACGTTTCACGGGCGAACTTTGCACTAAGCGCCAATAGAGTTCTGAAAAGCTGCGGTTTTTCATAGATTGTTGCCCAACGAAGTGGCGTAACTGGATATCTAGGAGTCTATGCCTCTAAGAAATTGTAATGCGGTAAATCTACGATCCTAGAATCTCAAACTTCTACTCGCCGGCTACTAGCAAAGATAAGCGTGAAGCATTCTGCCAAAGAGAAAGAGATATCTTCGTCAAACAGTGTCTATCCAAAGTTACAATGGGCACTAGAAGACAAGACTGGCTTGGAGGAAACACTGTCTAAGCTTACTAATCTCAATGACAGTCTCCAAAAACTGCTTCCTAGGTGAGAGAATAATAGTCTGATGAGAGGTTTGACTGGTGAGATAGTAGGCGCTATCGAGGAGAATAGGCTGGAGTACCGTTCTGATTCCACTCTCATGGACAATGAAATGGAACACCTTATAGACCACAACGATACAAAAGCCGCGAAAATCATTTTACTTCGATATGCAAACAAGAGTTAGGTACCTGAGCTACTTAGAGATGGCAAAGGCAATAAGGTTCGAGACATTGAAGACCACGCATCTCCGTCGCCATTCGCTAAGTCACTAACTTGAGCCAAAAGTAGCAAAGAAAGCATGCGAATCCTAACGAGCGATTTTGCGAGCTTTTTGGGGCCAAAGCTACAATATCATCATGTAAAACAAAATTTATACGTTCCTCTTCCTCAAACGATGGCCGTGTACGCTCCACTATCAAAAGATGACTCGGACATCTCCGTACACCACTCTCTGGGGGACTCTGCCATTGAGCAGTTTAAACAAGAATCGAATATCTCACCGAAAGTAGATTCCACTCAAATTGCTTTCATAGAATGGCGTCTCAACACAGCAGAAATGAATTATTCCGAATTGAGCCCAGAAGATTTACTTCTTGGTCGTCATCATATCGCGCACCTGCTTCATCGAACGTTTGACACAGACACCGACTTTCGGATACTGGATTGTATAGGGTATACTACGACAACTGACCATACTACAGAAGGGGGTCCCATGAACTTGTGGGTTTTGTGTATCGTATGCCAGAATATCCTCGACTATATCTCTTCCGGTTACGGTTAAGACCTACTAAGTGAAGCCTGCTCATCCGAGAGTCCAAAGGACCGATCCCTTGATCAACGGTTTAAATTATCGCACAGCTTAGCAATCGCACTATATCAACTTCAATGTGTTAGTTGGGTCTATAGGAAAATATCTAGCTACAATATAATTTTCTTCCGTGATCAGGGAATCGGCGAAGTTGACCTTTCTCGCCCGTTTTTCGTAGGTCAATAGTACTCACGTCCAGATGACGAGAGACATAGTTCTCCATCCGAAGATAGTCAAATGGGTATTGCGGGTTTGGATGTGAGTCAAAGTTCATAATTGAGAAAATAATAACCAACTTTTTCGGATGTACGTTCACATAGCTCGCAATCGCACTTCCCCCGCTTTCGCCCTAGCCTTGACATCCATAGTTTGGGTATTGTTCTCCTCGAACTCAGTTTCTGAGAACCTATCATGGCCCTTGCTACTCCCTCCGAACGTGTTGCTATGGCCCGTTGGGAAGTCTTCACCCATAAACCTCGTGGCAGCAAACTTGGCCCAGCATGCTCATAGTAGAAAACAATATGGGAAATTGCCAACACAGAACTAGCCTCAGAAATGGGTGACGCACATAGAAATGCGGTGTTGTTTTACTTGCGGTGGAATAATCACGAGAGATACTTGGACAGGTGCGGAAGCGAACGGGGGGAGCTTTCGTGGGATGGTAGAAAAGAGGTATCCTAAACGAGAATTTAGTAAAGTGGGCATCTCGATTGCAAACCCGTTTTCGAATTTTCAAACATGTCAAAACTGCAAAACTTAGGATGTCCACCAGGCGTGTAACAAAACATCTTGGGAGAGAAAAATTCTTGTGTGATTAGATGGCTGTCAAGTGAAGTCCAGATACTCATCTGAAAAGAACTTGAGTATGGTATATGTTACAAAGGAATTTCACACCGCGAAAATTCTTCTCCGGAAATGCAAGATCAAATTTCCCCAATTCCAAAGTTGCTCTGGCCACTTGTTAAATATCCATAGTAACACTACCTAGGTAGTTTGACTTATAATTTGAAGTGATCATGGATGCACTTGCATTCGATTAGCATGACCTTCCAGCTATGGACGTTGCATTTCTCTATAAACTCGAGCTTTCAAGTTTGAATTCAATAATAAGGGCCTCATTGTGGAAAACGTCTGAAAGAAAAAGGAGCGTAGTATAGACGTGATGAAGATCTGCTCATCTGAAGGATGAGGATAAGGTTAATGCTGCTTGACAGGTTGGACATGATTACGATCAATGATTTCAACATTTCTGTTGAATGGACTCATGTAACAAGTCAATGGGACTGTCTCAAGAAATTTATACGAAGAAGTGCATTCATTCCTTCAAAAGTTGTGGTCGCGGATGTGGTTAAGAATTAATCACGTGGGATAAATATTCACGGTCGTGTAAATTGAAAATCGCGTCTCTCCAGTTTCGACGCGTCAACCTCACTCTACATTTAGCAAAAATTTCAACATGACGACCAGCAAGGCACCAGAAGTTGGGGAGTCCTCTACCAGTGCTGCAAAGAAAGCATTGAAAGCCAACACTAATGGAGTTACAAATTATGAATTGCCCTGGTATGTTATCCAGATCCTCCTGCAAAAATAGTAGGCTGATTAGAAGCAACCAGGGTTGAGAAATATCGACCGGTGTTCCTCGATGATGTAGTAGGAAACACGGAGACAATAGAACGACTAAAGATTATAGCGAAAGATGGAAACATGCCACATGTTATCATTTCTGGTATGCCAGGTATTGGAAAGACGACGAGTGTGCTGTGTCTGGCTAGGCAACTGTTAGGAGATTCATACAAGGAGGCAGTACTGGAATTGAATGCTAGTGACGAAAGAGGTATGGAATTTCTGTTGAACTCACAGGTCAATTATGCTAATACATAGACAAATAGGTATCGACGTTGTGCGCAACCGCATTAAGGGATTTGCACAGAAGAAAGTCACACTACCCGCCGGTCGCCATAAACTCGTTATTCTCGATGAAGCGGATAGTATGACATCTGGAGCCCAACAAGCCTTACGCCGTACAATGGAGATATACAGTTCCACCACGCGATTTGCTTTTGCATGCAACCAATCGAATAAGATTATCGAGCCTTTACAGTCCAGATGCGCAATTTTACGATATGCAAGACTGACCGATCAGCAAGTAGTCAAACGATTGTTACAAATCATCGAGACAGAGAAGGTGGAATATAGTGATGATGGATTGGCTGCATTAGTTTTCAGCGCTGAGGGAGATATGCGCCAGGCTATCAATAATTTGCAGTCGACTTTTGCTGGTTTTGGACTCGTCAATGGAGATAATGTCTTCAAGGTTGTGGATTCACCCCACCCCATCAAGGTACAAGCTATGATAAAGGCATGCTACGAGGGTAAAATTGATTCTGCATTGGAGACATTGAACGAGTTATGGGGCTTGGGATACTCGAGTCACGATATCATCAGTACCATGTTCAGGGTTACCAAGACGGTCAATACTTTGAGTGAGCATTCGAAATTAGAGTTCATCAAGGAAATTGGATTCACGCATATGAAGATTCTGGAAGGAGTTCAGACGCTTCTTCAATTAAGTGGTTGTATTGCAAGGCTTTGCAAGTTGAATATGGATTCAAGACAATTCGTTGCTAAATAATGGGAAATATGAGAAAAAAGCATTACTGGGGAGTTTGGAGCTTTGTGATACAGCTGGCGTATATGATATTGGTTATGTACAAAACCTCTGAAAACTCCTTATGAGTACAATTTTACCTTGATTTATCTTGCTTTGAAGCGGATTGCTCATATTCTTCTTCAAATTGATTCCACACAGCTCGATCCCTGATCATACGTTTCTCCATTCGTACTTTTGCCTCATATTCTCTTATGCGTCGGTCTGCTTCAAGCGAACCCCCCATGACCATAAAGCCCATCTGGATGAATCTATCCATATGATTATTAGCTGATTATTCTCTAATATATCACAATCTAACTCACACTTTGAACTGAATCGTCAATCCTTTATATATCGGAGAAAGGGCATATCCAGCACCTCCCAATGCAGCTGCAAACAAGCCCCACTACGGCATCACAATCAACAAACATCCTGAAAAGATGGTTACCAAAACGCATGAAGAGTCAATTACCTTTGCGCCGCCAACTGCAGCACCCTTTCCAGCCTCCCAAGCTGCAGCATTCGCTTCTTCGTTTCTTAATCCACCAGTTTGGTGCATTTTGAACCTTTTGTTTGCATTTGTCTTCCTGCAAAATGAGGTTGAACCAGAATGATTGCAGGATTTCAAATCCCGTGGGCTTTGATTGGAACGTCATTATTCATGGTCCCGCCTCGGCTCATTCCGATCAATAGTCCGACCGATATAATTTTTTGGAGTCAGTATCTGTCTGTAGTGAAGTGTGATATAATACATAACCCCTTCATCACAAATCTTACTAAATATCTCAATCACAACCATGGCCCCAGTCAGATCAACCGCGCTTGCGCGCGATACCAACGAGACCAGCATTCAACTGGCAATCAATCTCGACGGGGGAGAGTTCCCAGCGGATACCGATAAGAAGTTGCTGAGTGGTGAAGAGGGACATGCTTCCCAAGTATCAAAATCGCAACACATTGCTATCCATACTGGAATTGGATTTTTGGATCACATGTTGCATGCTTTGGCGAAGCATGCTGGTTGGAGTTTGGCAATCAATTGCAAAGGAGATTTACACAGTATGTCTTTTATCTTCTCATTGTTCTACTGTGGGATGCGTCTTTGGCTATGCAAATGCTAAATTTTATTTTTAGTCGATGACCACCATACCGCCGAAGACGTCTGTATCGCACTCGGCACATCATTTGCAAAGGCCCTCGGTACCCCTGTGGGCATTGCACGTTTTGGATCCGCATACTGCCCTCTCGATGAAGCACTTTCGCGAGCCGTTGTCGATATTTCGAACCGTCCATTTGCTGTCATAGATTTGGGACTCAAGAGAGAAAAGATTGGAGATTTGAGTTGTGAAATGATCCCACATTGCCTGCAGAGTTTTGCACAGGGCGCACGAATCACATTGCATGTGGATTGTTTGAGGGGTGATAACGATCATCACAGAGCGGAGAGTGCGTTCAAGGCATTGGCTGTGGCAGTTAGACAGGCTACTTCGATAGTAGCGGGTAGAGAGGGTGAGGTTCCAAGTACAAAGGGCACTTTGAGCACTTGAGCGGAGAACGTAATGATATCAAAAGAAAGATTTAGTGTGAGATTTTGGCTTGTTAAGAATGGACATATTGGAGTCAGATGTTGAATGGCTGGAAGAAGAATACTCAGAAGGATCCAAGTCACCTAGGAGGGTAAAAACAATATACCAAGCCATGTATAGAAAAATCCGAAAAAACCCACATATTTATACATCTATATACTTGTATTTCGTATACTCATCATTTGTGATCCATAACCAGACTCCCAAAGTAATGCATCGAAATAATTGTCTATTCGGCTCGTAGGGTGTCTCTAAAGTTTCGCGGGGGGCATTCATTGCTCCACCCCGTCCGCTAGCTCGCCGCATCTCTTGGCAAAAAAATGTAAATTTCCATCAAACCATCGCATATCAGTAAATCTTTTATCGCATACCAAATCCTATCACCAAACATTCCTCCTCACAACACCACCGTTCAATTCAACTACCATCACAATGGCGCCTTCCCGCACCAGTACCGTAAAAAACAAAAATGCATCCAAGCATGCTGCAAACGGCTCTGGAATCCGCAACAGCAAAACTGTTTCTCGAGCTCAAAGCGATGGAGTCTCGAAATCGAAAGGCAAAAAAGCTACACAGTCTAAGGGAGCCCCGCCAAAACAACAGAAGCAAGGAAGTAAATTGGCGACGTTGAAGAAGAAGAGGAGAGTTTATACGGAGAAGGAATTGGGTATCCCGGCGCTGAATATGATTACACCAGTGGGAGTAGAGAAGCCAAAGGGAAAGAAGAAGGGCAAGGTTTTTGTGGATGATAGGGTGGGTTTTTTCTCTTCTGTCTTTTCGTCTCGGAGCGTGTGGGATGAGAGGGAAGGACTGATGTTGGGGTTGGGGTTGGGAGATTGGACTAATTAATCGTTTACGTGAGGAACCTGGACTAATCACCTGCGCAAATAGGAATCCATGATGACAATTCTCGCAATGGTAAACGCAGACAAGGATGGTCAAATCGAGAGTAAGATGATGAGAGCCCGACAGATGGAGGAGATTCGAGAGGCAAGAAAGGCAGAGCATGAGAGAAAACAGCAGCTACAAAAGGAAAAATTAAGTGAAATGAAGCAGGGTTTGAGGAAAAAGAGAAATAGAGGGGGAGATGATGATGGTGATAATGGAAGGGGAGAGGCATTGGCTGGAACGAAGCCTTTGAAGCCTAAAAAGAAGACCGTTTCTTTTGCTTGAAAGGTCTAATTACGGATTTCCAATTGAAGATTATCAGAGTGGGAAAGACAGGCAGGCAGGCATAATTATATTCGGGCGTTATGGCGAATGCAACTTGGGTGGGACGAGGATTGAAAATGGCATTTGAGAGATACCAGCGGTGTATTGACATTAGATTATTACTGTGTTTGAGAATTGCTACGATGTCTAAATAAAGTCTATAAAACATGCCTCGCTATATTCCAACATCTTTAGTTCAGATTGCTTGTAATAGCCGAATTTCAAGTCCATTTTCGAACCATCGGTTGGAATTTAGGGCGAGGGGCACTCAATTCAGCAGAATCGTGTGCGTCGGGAGGAACAATGGTGTCAAGCTGTACCTCAAAAGCCATTTTGTTTAGGAAGTTGACACACTGCATTTGATTAGTGGTAGTTATACGAATCGAAAAAGCTTCAACTTACTGGGCGAGCATGCCACCTGTGACCCCCAATTTCAAACCATGATAAATGGCCACCTAGAGATGTGGTACATAGCACTGTGTAAGGATTCTTCTTGATTTCTTCACGTGGTAAGCATTCACCGGTAGCGATCTGTAGATATGTTAGTGGCCACTGAGGTCCAAGAGGGGTGGGTGATACTTACAGGGTCATCCTCAGCATTTATAGCAAAAAGAGGAATTTTCACAGCGAGCAGCGAATCTGTTGATGAAGCGTCTCTGTAGTATGCACCCTCTGTAGGATAACCCCAAGCAGGACCTTGAATTTGTCGGTCGAATTCGTGCAGGTAGGTAATGTTTCTGATCTTGTCGAAATCAATCTTGGGATTTTTAATGATCTGGTCATGGTGAAGTTCAACGAGTCTTTTCATATTGCTACCCATGGTCTTGGAGTAAACTTCTCTTCCAAGCCAGGTTCTTTGGAGAGCGAGTGATCCAGCATCTAAGTTCCAAGGGTTGGAACAGACGACGGCGGCTTTGAGGACGCATGCATCTCCTTCTTCGGCGATGTACTAGGATATGTCAATAAAGGCAAGGTGTGAATACAAGGATACGTAGGAATTATGGCAAAACTTGAGAGGCAAACGGCAGGGGGGAAAGAAGATGTGTACAGCTAGGGAAGATTAAGTGAACGGGAACAACTGAGAAACGTACATTGGTAAGAATGTTAGCTCCTAGAGAGAAACCGATACCAAACAAAGGTCTGTTGGGAAAAGTCTTTCTCAGCCAAGCAATTGTCTGGCGAGTATCCCACGTAGCTCTTGCATTGTACAGGACACTGCTCGTGATTTTATGTTTGGCACATCCACGACTATTGATAACGCATGCCTCCCATTTGGAAGCATGATCGGCTCCAACCAAAGGCTCCAATACATGCTTAAGATAGATCTCGTAAGAACCGCCGGAAAGTCCATGTAAGGTCACAAGCATTGGTCGGCTATCTAAAGATGCAATTCCTGAGAACTCTTCATCCGTATAGTATACAGTACGGATAGGCAAAGTATCATCAACCTCGCTATGCGGCTCATGGACTACGAAATCAAC
This sequence comes from Botrytis cinerea B05.10, assembly GCF_000143535.2. Classification (NCBI taxonomy): domain Eukaryota; kingdom Fungi; phylum Ascomycota; class Leotiomycetes; order Helotiales; family Sclerotiniaceae; genus Botrytis; species Botrytis cinerea. The sequence goes on along the minus strand of NC_037312.1, from coordinate 1,395,982 downwards.
AGCAAAAGAGCCTTGGAAAGCTGGATCCTCATTCTCAAATAGCTTTCGTTTATAGAAAATGGGAGGTCCATCGTTCTTGACAACTGTCCAGAACGTTTGCATGTGACCTATGGGAGTTAGTCACTTCACGTCCAAATCGACCATTGCAGGGAAGAATTTCTTTACCGTTGAATAAAAGGGGGTTGAGACGACACGGTGGAGTTGACTCTTCACATATTTTGAGAAGATCTGTTGTAGAACCATCTTTGCTTTTGAAGTTTATGGGGTTTGGAGGATGGGTAAATCCAATCTTTGCATGTCCAAGCCACTCCATCCTAATTGGTTTGTGAATAACGTTTATTAAAAAGCTTCTAGAACTGTTTTGGTGCAACAGGGCGTGAAATGGTCGCTTCTTCTAACGAAAGACAAATTGACAGATTGTACTAGATACGTAGGTATACACACATCTATTGAAAAGGAAGCGAATTGTAATTGCAATTGGTACAAGAAAAGAAGAAGGGAGATGGAACAGGTTATAAGTAGTGAGTGAAGTACATACGCCAGCAGATGTACGGTACAGACCAGACCTCCTTTTGCTTCACACCCACAACACCCACCCACTTGCAAAATTGTGGTGAAAACTCATGGAGATTGTCGGGAAGGACCTCGGTGAAACCCTTCGGTTCTCATTGGCTCACGTTGATCATCTAGTTGGCATCCTTGCAGAGAGCATTCTTATGTCATTCGTCCTTTCAATGTTCTGGACATGTTCGTGAACATTCATTTATATCGTCCTATCTCTTAGATTTCACCACCGCGCCGATATATTTTGACGGAGGGCTATTTCAACAGAGGGGCGAGTTATGTCTCGAAATCATGGCATGCCCAATATTTGGCCCGGGTATGATCCAAATGCATATCCTCCGCAGGACAATTCGCCTCAATACGGCAGGAACGGTATGATGATGCAGAATGGTGCAAACATGCAACAATACCAGATGGGAGGAGACATGCAACAGGGCCAAACATCATATTGGAATCACAATGCTCGACTTCAATATGACATGCCCGCGACTGGATATGCGCCCGACAATTTCCATACGGCTCCATCCACCGCGTCGCAGTATTATCAACCTCAACCTCAACCTCAACCTCAATCTCAACCTCAAGTTCAGGTTCAGGTTCAAATCCCACAACCCATCCAGCAACAATATCCTATCAGTCAACGCGCTCCACAACATCGCATACAGCCTCCTTCAAACATGCCAATGGAGCAAATAAATCCTCAAATGGCCCATACGAAACCCCCGATGGAACTTGATTATCCTCTACTCTTGATATCGCTGGCAGAGGAGTATTTCGGTGCAGCGCATGAACTTGCACCAGCAGTTGCGATCGCCATGACGGAAGAAAATGTTCACGAATATCACAAACTGATTACTATGGGCTTGGAATGTTTGACGATTGCTTTGAAGCAATTGAAATTGTCTGCAAGATTGGAAGCTAGAGTTCGATTACGGATCGCCGGCATTATATACGAAGAGACAAACAACTATGCAGAGGCAGAGACCATGCTTAGTCAAGGCATAATCCTTTGCGAAAGAGTATGGCACATTTTCTTTTTCATGGCTAAGGTTTCTAATATGAGATTAGAATCACTACTACGACCTCAAATACGTAATGCAGTTCTTATTCGCTCGATTGATGTTTGAGAAAAATCCGAAAGCAGCAATGAAGACACTTGACAGCCACATCTCTGATGCGCAAGCGTATGTAAACAGTCCCATATGTTTTCTATAATCACTAACTGTTGTTAGCTATCAACACAATTCCTGGGTCTATGTATTCCGATTTCTAAGAGCATCACATGCTTTACAATTAAGGACTCCAACAGATAACCATGCGGCTATTCAAAGTATTCGAGGCATTTCAATCCTTGCAAATCAACAGGGAGATCGTTCTGTATACATTGTTGCATCCCTTATGGAAGCTCTTGCCCACTTGAAGTCCGCCGGAGTAGATGGAATTGAGCATGTTCAACGAGCTATTGCTGCGGCACGAACCTATCAGCTTGACAACAAAAGCAGCATACCTCAACTCATTGGTCTTACTCATATTCTTGACGTTATTTGTAGCATACTCCGTGGAGATCCAGCTCAGATGCTAAGTACTTTGAGGGCAATGCAGATGGTTATGGACGATTTATTAAAAAACACGGCATGGAGCATCGAAAATGATACCCTTACCATACCTATAGACGGCGTTCACAAAGTCAAAAATCTCATCAGTCAAGATACCCGAAATGTTTTGAGTACAAGGGAAGATGGACGAGGCCAGATGGTCATGTCATTTTTGAATAAGAGAGATGCATATGCCTTGACGTTCGTACACACGCTTTTTGACTCGCTCTGAGAATCTCTAACATGATTACAGTTATCTGCTATCAGGAATAGTTTTAATGCACAAAAATCCCCTCGATCAAAAAGCTGTGAGATTCCTCAAAGAGGGACTAGGCAGAATTATAGGTAATCGACATTGTTTTCTTCTATACGTCAATACTAACTATCATTGCAGGAGATGAATCTCGAGCATCCAAAGCATCCCCGGGTCTATTGTCCGAGATCGTCGCCAAACAACAATGGCGTGGTCACATTCTATGTTATTTACACATATACATGGCATTCTGTTGCGCTGCTGTGGGAAATTGGTCACAAGTAAAACAGTCTATGACTTGTATAACAGCCGCTGCAGAAAAATTTGAAATTCCTTTGTCAGGGCGACTAGGGACTCTCGCCTTTTATCTCGAAGGGGTCTATTTCCAGGGAACTGGCGATTTGAAGGCTGCTTTGAAAGTCTTCCAGCATGAGACATTTCAATTATACGATCTGTCCTCTGAAGATCAGGTTGAGCGTGATGTTGCAATTCTCGCTGCTCTCAACGTTCTCTTGATTTTACAAGATGAAATTTGGCAAGATCCCGTTGAGAATGTCACGCTTATTTCGAAACTTGAGCCATATTGCGTCAATCATCCTACCAAAGATATCCAGACAGCATTTTCAATACTTAGGGCGACTGTTAAGACCGGAAATTCCGCTATGATTCACGAAACCAAAAATCATCTGTCTGCAGCTTTAGCTAAGGCAAAGGCTTCGCACAACACGCAATTCTTATGCCTCGTCCTTAACATTATGTGCAGTAAATTCTTCAATAACTGTCTAGGGGATCAAGCAGAAAAAAGTGCCTTGGCTGCACTAAAGCAGGCTAACCATAGCAAGAACAAGTTGTGGGTTTCTGTTGCTGAAGGGTTATTGGCGCAATTCTATGACATATCTGGAAAGAGGCATGAGGCTCAGGCGACCTTCGAAGAAGCTTGTGCTGTAGCACACGAAGCTTTACCAGGACATTAATTGCTTCGAATATTGCATTATTTTTGGTGGATAAGGTGTTAGGGAAAAGGTATAGGGACGTGCTATAGAGAGAACAATGGGCGATTTGATTAATGTTTTTGCATGGCTGGCATTGGTGGGCGTTTGGCTTGAGATAACTGGATGCTCTCTACGCATATACCCATTTGCTTGATTTTGTTACGATTGGCGCTGAGATGGTGTTCATAATAAATGTGCGGATATTGTGGCTATGGATGGGTACAATGATAATGGAAATGTACTGTAATCACTTTGACTTGTTCTAGTGCTCTTGATCTCTATCAAATATACTGTGCTATATGCCATACATGCGATCCAATCACAATGGGAAAATGCTCCAGTCTCTCCCGACTACTCCAAAGCTTGACCTCTCTCGATGTCTTTATTAATAAGAAAACTTGATCGCCGTGGGATCATGTTTCCTGTGGAGTAAGGGTATCGGTACCCGTGCACGCCCTGTTCCACAAAGCACGCTAAGATAGAGGTGGGAGACAATCGAGAAAAAAAAACGAAATCATCGACGATAAGGAACAAGTCCAGTGGTTAACTGTATAAACAAAAGAGGTTTATTCTCTAAACCATTCTCATGTTTGTCTCTCTAAGTCGGCGGACTCCTAAGCTGCAGCAGTCACACGTCTGTACATCATGCCTCTCGAAACTTCTTGGAACTTCAGATGCTCTTCCACTATACTCAAATGCTATACGGGGCGCGCCGCGGGCACCTAGAAATGCCGCCACATTTTCGACAACACGACTTAATTACAAGAAGAAAAATACGAATGCTGACACCAAGAAGGCCGATAGTACTCCAAAAGATAGTGGTGACACTAATAAGGCAGAAAAAGCTCGTGTGCTAAGTTCAATTGAAGCCTCGAAGTCAAAAAAGGTCTCGAAGTCGAAAAAGAAGAAACTGGCAAGGCAAGTCAATGAGGAAGAGAAGGGTGAACAGCAGCAGGCCACCTTGGGTCAAGGGGACATAAATCCTAAAGGCGGGAACCAAACGAACATCAAAGACTCTGGCGCAAAATCAAAAACGAAGACGAAGAAGAATGCGAAGAAGGGTACGCCCAAATCAAAGACTACAAGTGGTAATACAACATCCAAAAAGACAAACGAAGAAGAAATTGAGTCGAAGGATCGAATTAAAAAGGTCAAGCAAAAACTTATCAATTATGTCAATTCAACCAGCTCGAAGAGCTTGATCCGAAAGATCGAAAGCAATGATGCTGCCAGTGATGACACAAAAAATCTCAAGGTAGCTCCTTGGCAGCTGCATTCCATCTACGAAGCTATGGTAGCTGAGAAGGGAGAAGCTGCTGCAAGAAAGGACCTCGTCGACCTTATTCAAAAGGGAGGCTTAACTACCACAGACCGGACTCAAGTAATGAAAGAATTGCGTGCATCTCTTGTCAATAGGCCAACGCCGAAGAAGGAGGATGTGGTTTCTGAAGCTGTGAGCTCATCAACTAATCTGGCTGGAATGCTGGCTTCATTTGAATCTATTCATCAAGGTCCAGTCAGGAGGATTGTGGATAGAAAGTCTAAACCCGCGAAGGAGCAGAAACCAAGTCGCGAAAAGGCTGCGCCTGCGAAGGGTAAATCAATCAAGACAGGACCGATGAGAAAGTCTCCGGGCACAACTGCATTTGAAGTAAAGTCAGTAGACCCGGATTCTCTTCAGCTAGTACCAGTACAGAAGAAACAACCTCCAGTCCCTGGACTATCATATGGACTTGAAAGAGCCCTGTTCAACCCTGGAGTGTATCATCTCCAGGATCCTCGGTCACGAGTGTTCAACTTTGACCCTTACTTGCAGAAGATTATGCCCGTCAGTGAATTCGATTTCACAGCTTTGAAACAATATGTCACTTCTTCGAGAGATGAAGCATTGATTGGGACTGCCAAACATGAAAAGAGAAAGTATACAGGTTCAACTTCAAGTATGTCGGCATCTCTTGCCCATTTTCATTTCTTGCTGTCACAATGGAGACCGATCAATACAAGCATGCTATCACAAAATTTCCCTGTTGAATTTAATTCTTTCACTGCTCTCCAGCGAGGCCCATCAGCAGTCTTTTTAAGGGAGAGGGACGGAGTTTATGCCATTGATGCGGATAAGCAATTTGATACAGCCAATATATTAAGCATGCTTGGAAAATCAATGGAGAAGCTTCTCACTTTACCGAAAGAAGAGTTTGAACAGTATCGAAAAGAGAACTCGAGTTTAATCACAGAAGATCAACGTAACGAAGTTGAATCCTTCCATTATACTACAATGGGCGATTTCCTCATGCGATCCCAACTCGACGCCCACGATCCCCGCCTTCCGGGGAGTGGCATGTTTGATCTAAAGACACGAGCTGTAATCTCCATTCGTATGGACATTGAAAACTACGCAGAAGGAAGTGGCTACGAGATCTTTAGCCTTCATGGAGAATACAACTCTTTTGAACGAGAGTACTTTGATATGATCAGAGCTGCATTCTTAAAGTACTCTCTGCAAGTCAGAATGGGTCGTATGGATGGCATCTTTGTTGCATATCACAACATTGAGCGAATTTTCGGCTTCCAATATATCAGTTTACCAGAACTAGACAATACTATTCACGGCACGACGGATACCACCACTGGAGATAGCGAGTTCAAGCTCAGCGTTGATTTACTCAACAAAGCCTTAGATCGCGCAACTGCTAGATTTCCAGGAAAATCATTACGTTTACATTTCGAAACTCGTGGTAATGTCGAGACGCCATTTATGTACATTTTTGCTGAGCCTATGGAAGAGGAAGAGATACAAAAGATACAGGATACAAACAAAGCAGAGATTGAAGCATTCGAAGCTCGCGTTCTTGGTCTACATGGTGAGAAGGGAGAGGAAGAGCAGTTGGAAGAGAAAAAGAATGCTGAGTGGGAAGACCTCCGTGCTAAGATTGAAGAAAGCATGGAAAATGATGAATACGAGATCAAGAGTGCAAAGGAAATTGCTGAGAGCTTGGTTGAGCATCATGATGTCACTGGTTTGACATTGGAGGAGGTTGAACAACGTGTGGAAGAGTTCCTGTCAACCTCGTCTTATAGTGAACAAGGTGGGGCTGATGCTGCGGAAGACAGTGAGAACAAATTGTGGAAAGAAGATGATGTTGATGCCGATGAGGAGACAGATAATATTATAGAAGATAATGAAGAAACAGAGCACGACGAGGATATGGAAAAGACTACTGCAGAGGCGGATGAGGATGCCGATGAAGAGAATGATGAGGAGGATGATGAGGAAGATGAGGAGGATGAGGAAGAAGGAGAAGATGAGGAGGAGGAAGAGGAGGAGGAGGAGGACGACGATGGGGAGGAAGAGGAAGAAGAGGAAACTGAAGGAAAAGACTCCGAAAAGGAGCTCGAAAACTCAAGTGAAGAAGCAACCCCTAGCGATCTTAGGGAAATTGCTGTTGAGGAAACAGTCATGCAAGAAGGTCTCCTCGCCGACCCAGTTGAACAAACCTCGGAGGGACAAAAAAGCAACGTCGAAGCATTTGAAGCTCGTGAACCAGAACTTGTTGAGAATGAGGGTCTATTAATTGACTCAGCCGAGGAAACTTCGGATCTCGATGAACCAAATCAAGAGTCTCCAGAGTCTCAAGAAAGCTCAACTGATGAGTCATTGAATTCGAATGAAGCAGATAACAACGACGAAACACTTATATCAGATATCGAGTCAATTCTTCCAGAGGAAGAACCTCAAAAGGAAATTTTAGCAATGCATCTTGCCATTCGCAACAAGGTCAATGACAACTACGTAGTACGACCGGAAAAGCTGACGAAAGATGATAAATGGATCGTTGAATACGCATTATCTGAAATTCCCAATCATGAAAGGGCTATGAATCTTTATAAAGCAACCCAGTTGAGAAGAAAGACAGCTTTGAGAAGATCAGATGAGCCCGACACCAAATGGGCAGAAGAAAGAAACAGTAAATTTATTGCGCATCTGAAGCACTTGGCACAAAGTGGTCGGGCGTGGAGGCGGAGGATTACGGAGAAGGAGGCAAATAAACCGGTCAAGACGTTGGACTTTAGAGAGGAGCCAAAGGAGGTCGGTGTTTACGAGGGGTATGAGGAAATGAAGAGGGCGGCTGAGGAGAGAAATGAAATGATGAAATCAGTGGAAGAGACAAGCGAGGAAAAGTCACAATAGAGAATTGTGTGAGTGGATTTAGAGCATTGTAAAATTATTGTGTGTCCTAGGCTCTAATTATGGGTGAGATCTGGCATGGAATCGACGTAAAAAAAAATAGCAGTCTTGTATAAAATGTACCATCATGATCGTCACTCAAATCCAAGAATCAAAAGTTTTGTTTCTCAAATTGTCTCCACATAATATTCAAATTGATTTTCAGCTTTACTGAATGTGAACCCGCATGAGCGCTTCGTTCTATTACCCTTCATGACCCCAGATGGCGAATGATTGTCAAGTCCCACCAATTTCCGTCAGTCCCTTGCGAAGTCGCTGAGGCAATGTAGGACGTCTTTCCGGCGAAATAAATATAGGTAGCAACACTAGATAAGAATCATAAGCAAGTCATCTCCTACTTCCATCCCCCAATATCCACATAAAGAGTCACCTTTCGTCGTATCCACCAATCCCTAACAAGTCAACCAAAAAAGTCTCAATGCCGATATCTCATCTCGAATCCTCTCACTCTCCGCTGACTTGTGCCCCGATGGGAATCGCATACTTTTCACTCTGCATATCTTTTAATCTCATCTCGTGACACCCTTTTCTTAATGTATACGAGTGTTTGAAATTCGAGTTCTTTTATTTCAATGATCAGGGTGAAGGTATCGATATGTGCTTGTTGAATGTATTGCATGGTCGGTCGGTCGGTTGGAGGAATAGGGGTGGGGGGGGATCCATTTTGGAGCGCTGGCTGTATCAATCTGGTTGTGCGAGGGCGATGGGTCGGGAGACCAAGGGATCGAGGGAGTTGCGTTCTCGCGCCTGGGAGAACGAAGCGCGGATGTACTGGGCTGGAGGTGGAGAAGAGTCAATCGGACGGAGGTCATGGAATGCGAGAAGAAGGTGGAAACCACCGGGAACCAACGGTTCTAACAACCTAATGGGGAATTGAGAATTTACTAAAGATCTGGTCATGCGGTATAGTTTTCATGAGCTGATTTGTCTGATTGATTGCTTGCTTCCTCGTTTACTAGATAGATATGGGGAATTGAGAATCACGCTACTTGCACACGAAGATTTTGACTAGAAGATTTTGGGTTGAAGAGAAATGAATTTCGCTAGGATTCTATAACCATCTCTCGAGAGATCGATATCACCTGGATTTGCTATTGTTGAATTAAATAACCACTTTATTCCAAACACGCAACTACAAATCCTGAAAAATGTACCCTCGAAATTACTAGCTCAACACCGTGATTCTCACCTCTCAACGCCCCGAGCGAGTGCCAATACAAGCCATGATTTCAGCAATCGACTCACAGTACATCCATATAACCGAACATCAGCTTGGTCGCAGACTCAAGAAAGATCGAGCAGCATGACATTTACGTGAATCACAAAATGAGATACCATTCGAGGCTCGTACAAGCTTCTCCAATTACGCGCTCGGGTATTGACCATTCGTGTAGTATTTCCCTATCTCAGAATGATTGAACATCTTTCTATCTCTTGCTTGATAAGGTTCCCGAGAAGAAGATATTAAATATACGACACGTAATATGAAAGAAAAGCTTCCTTCCCGTAAACCCTCTCGATCATATCATATCGACAACGCGACAACGAGGTGATTTAGAACCCAACGACATAACCAATTGAAAAGGGAGAAAATGGTACAAAAGATAAATCAAGTGTTACTTAGATAAAATCATTCACGGCCCGTGAATAGAAACTGGTTTGCGAAAGATACCTCAAAAGCAGCAAGGACACAAAGTGTATATATACATAATTTTACACTCAATAACACTAAAATACTAGCGCCAATGGTTTAGTGGTAAAATCCAAGCTTCCCACGTCAAGATATACATCTTCACGAGTTTGCTTGGGCCCGGGGTTCGATTCCCCGTTGGCGCAAATAATATTTTGCTCAGTTCTCCATTTTGTTTTTTTTACATTCTCGATCTTCTTTTGTTTGACATCGTGGGTTTGTTCTCGTTGTCAGAAGGTCGAGGTGATGATGTGTTCGGTTGGTGTGGCGTGTTGTGTTGAGATTGTGGGGTAATTGTGGCGGAGTTGTGGAGGTGAATTGGTCAAACCCCACATGTCTTCTTTAGATTTCAGAATGGCTGGTTTTTTTTGAAGCTGGCTTCGGCTCTCACTTGTCTTTGCCGTTTTATAAGTTCACTGTTCAACAAACGATCGTTGATTCCAGAGCTGTCATATCTGAAGATAGTTCGAGCGGGAGCTGAGAATTACACCCAAGTAAACTGTGTGCGCTTCCTTTCGTGAAGGCTAGGATTGAAGAATAGCATTCTCATAATTCTAAGCAAAGTGACAAACGTTCGCACATTGTAAAACGTTAAGCTTTTTGGGATGAACAATTGCCATTGACCATGGGAGGTTTTGACTACAAGTTCACTCTCCATGAAAAAGGGGTCCAAAATCTATTCAGTATCAGCATCTTTGCCGTTCAACCTCTTTTCAGCGAAACCCCTGTGAAAATATCCTTGAGACCTTGATTCTGGTTTATAATGTCCATCCTACATTCAACAAACCAGACCTGAGACTCATTTGTCAAGACTGGGCTTTGGGTAAGCAGTTACATACTAAACAGCAGTCAGCAAAGCACACATTGAAGACTTTCGAGTTGCACACAGCACTGGTATATCCTCTCATACCCTGCTTTCTCAACTCCCTGAAATTTAACCCTCACCAAGGAAGTCATAATCCGGACAAGACTTCTCTATCCCTATGTCGAAAACAGGTTTGAGCATTCAAGAGAGACACCAACAACTTGTATTCCCAACAAACAAATACCGTGGGAGCTGAACTCACGAGTAAATGGTAAAGCTGTTCATTCACTACCAGGTCACATTTGACGCAGTCCTGCAGAATCATATATGCCTAGTCCTAGCTATAAGTATTGCGTTCTTAGAACTCCAATTGTTGCATCTATCGTCATTTGCAAGGAGACTGTGGTTTCTTGACCTAACAGTCTTTGATCATCTAAGAGCTCTCTTGCGATCCAACCCGATAGATATCAAGACTTCGCTTAGTGTCAAACTTTACTATAAACGACAACTGAAGCAAGTTTATTAGATGGACATTGTCATTTGGACGCTATCATAGCTGGCAGGAAAAGGTTTCAGGCAAAATGAGGACAATTGCTTAAAAAAACATTCGATAACCTGCAGCGCACACAACTTTCTTCGCTGATAAAATCACATCTACAATGGTTCAAAGCTCAATCATGGGAATTATACTACACTAGGTCCTAGCACTTGCAGACCCTTGACCGAATATGTGGTATGTAGCTTAACATACCTATATTTGGTCTGCAGCTAGGTTGCGTCGGTCAGCAGCACCATAATTATCACATAATGAATATCGATGGAAGGTCATAGTGATCATTTTATTACTCCATCTAACTAAAAGTGTGCTACCATGAAACCTGAGAGCTTGCATGCCAAAATGAAATGAAAACGAGTGAATTTGTATACAGTAAAGAGTGTTCCTATGTGCAATCAGTGGAATTATAGGCAGAGGGTAAGGCTTGAGAAGAAGCTCCTGCACAAAGAAATCAGCAATGTTATTGGACGTTTGCTTGAGGTTCTTGAAGCGAGTTTCAAGTCCGGATCATCTTAGATACTTGAATTATGCATTGTGAACATAGATGTGGTTACTGCTTGAAGTAATCGAAGTATCGCGAGGTTTGTCGAAGGTATGCCTATCGCATAAAGATTTCTGTGATAAAAAATCTACCCATCATTAGTCTTAGTTATTTAAAAGAGGAGTTTGTGTCTTACCAGATGTGACCCTAATACAAATGAAGTGTAGGCCATTATTAGCATATCACATAGCCTTTGTGCGAGAGAACAAACTGCTGTAGACTGCATCCACAACAGGAGTAGCGCTAATCATTCGCCCACCAAAATATCTTCCATTCAGACCCTTGATGGCATTCTCTCCTCCTTGTACTCGATCGAATTTGAGATAAATATCTCCTTGGGAGTTTGGATCTAAAGCAATGTGAACAACGTGGCCATATTTTTCTTCCGCTTCTGCGCGGACATCATCCTCGAGTTCTTTTTCCCAGTTCTCACCGTCCTCTCTGTGAAATTGGTTAGCAACGAATCGACACAAGGCAATGTATTACTAACTCTGTAGGATCGAACATGTTCTTAAGTACAACACAACGGCTAGCCATGTTGACATTGACTGGTAAAGCTTTGGTTTCTGTTTTGGGTTTTGATACTTCTCTTCTTTCGTGGTTTGCCGCAACGGTGGTATCATCTGTTCTGGCGAGTTTTCTCATCAATGCATCTCGACTATAATTGTTGAAGTTCACGCCGCCAACGTCAGTGTCGTCCAAAGCACTGGCACCACCCGCACCTTTATCATTATCTCGACCACCAGCACGATCGAAGTTGCTGCCGCCAGCAGCGGTAGGACCACGCCCACCAGCGCCAGAAAATGCGGAACCCTGGAATTGTTGTTGGTGGCTTTGGCCATGGAATCTTTGCAGAAGACTGGCGGTAGATTCAGGAGTGAACTTATCGTTTCCAAGACCAACACGAATTGGTCTGCCAGCAAGATCAAACCCATTCATCTTCTCCAACGCTTCTCTAGCTTGATTTGGATCACGGAATCTATTGTACTGGTTAGCATAACTACAGGAATTTCCATGGGAAAAGCTTACTGAACAAATCCATAACCTCGACTACGTCCTTGCTCCTCTTTTTGCAATTGAACAAATTCGAGCTCACCAAAGGGCTCGAATACATTCTGTAAATCGCTTTCGGTGATGCTGAAATGTATATTGCCCACATATAGTCGATGAAATGGAATTTGATTAGGGTTACTCGTGGTAGCTTCGGGATTACGAACTTGTCGATTTTTCTCAGCCTCGGTCAGTTGTGCAATGATTGGGATTCCTAGGAGTCTCTGTCCAGTGAGTTGTATAGCAGCAGGAACTGATTCTTCGTTTTTGAACTCAACGTAGCCAACACTGTGCAAAATTAGTAAGTAAACCATGAAAGAATTATAAAAAAAACACATACCCTTTAGATCTACCACTGACTCTGTCCTTGACAATTTGAGCCTCCTTAACGGGGCCAACCTTTTCAAAGAATGCGATGAGTTCTTTGGTTCTGAGACGAGCTGCTAGTTGTTGCACAAAAACGGTGCGCCTATCCCGTTCGTCTTCAGACAAGGGGGGTGTTCCTTCTCGTTTGGGGCTTCTCGGCCTACGTTCTTCTCGAGGCTTGTCTGCCTCATCGCGGTCACGGCGGTCACCTCGAGGACGGTAATATCTATCGGGACTTCTGGTACGTGAGCGTTGACGTCCACCACCCCTACCTCCTCTATAATAATCTCCATCCCTGCGGCCATTATCTTCCGGGGTATCTCTGCGGCGACGAGGTTGTCGACGATTATCATCTCGGCTTCTACTTCTGCGTCTACCCTTTGCGCTTCCATGCTCACTTGTTGGAGTTGAGGTGCCATCTTTCTCATTTCTATCTCTGCTGCGAGCCCGGCGCTTTCTATCTCTGTCGCGATCCCTGCTATCATCGCGGAGTCTATCACGGTCGCGTCTTTCACTGCGCTCACCCTTGTGGCGGTCATCGGATTCTTTAGCCTTAGTAGATCCATTTTGCTCAACAGGAGTGGCAGCTGCAGTTGAATCCAAGAGGGCTTCAACGTCTAGGGCGGACATGGTGAGGGTAGTTACTCGCCTGAGACGGACACAAATTCGAAGATCTTCTTGTTCCAAATGATTGGTTGGCAACTTAGATAGACAAAATACGATGGCTAGTGGTTTTTGAAGCCGTCAAAGATTGATGGATATTGAATTAGTGAAAGACTTTTGAAAGTTAAAGTTGTTGTCTTGTACAGAAAGTGGCTGGTGGGAAAAACATGAATTAGTCAGTCTAGTGTTTCTTCTTAGTTTGGACATTGCACCTGCACCACGTGTTTTGAACGATCAAAATAATTCTGGCCGCGACGCAAAGTTTTTGGTCCATGATTGGTATTTTGACGTGAATTGAGTGCTACATTTATAACTGTTTGGTGGTGAATGTGACATAAAGGTTATGATTCATGATTCATCGAAAGTAAAAAGTCTATATTAGGATATTAAAAAAGGCTACGAAACTATTAATTCTTCCAGAAAGGCCAGCCTGCTCTCCGTGTCCAGTCTGATTCATGAACGCCGAGACCAGAATGTCTTGATAGTTCTATCTCGTCAAGTCATTCCAAAAACACACCATTCTTTCCTAGATTGGCTGCATCATTTACAAATTCGTTATCCATCTCCACTTCATACAGTTTTTGGCGCGGGCGCGAGCTGAGTTCCAAAAATGCAATCCCAGAATCTGCTGGTAACTCCGAATCCGTTTTCATAATCCATGAAGTGATGTTGAAGATGGTACTTCTTCAATTGTCTCCAGTACGAAGGGAGTGTGCGGTGGTGGAGGAAGTAATGTGTCAAATCATAACAGATGTATCCAAAGATCCCTCCGCAGAACACTGCTGTAGCCACATGCCAATCCCAGTAGAACACAGCATGTGCAAGCTTCCAGAAAGGAGTCGCTAAAACAACGAAGAGGGTAGGAGGCATAACCAATCGGTACTTATCCATTGGCAAATAGTGGTGAATGCCGTGAAGTAAGAAGTGGAGCGTGAGTGCTACTCGATTATCTGGGAGCCATCTAGAGATATGTGTTAGCTTGATTCGCTGTCGGATTTAGAGTAGAGAAGTAGAAAGATGTACATACTTATCGAGGTGGAAGAGGAATCGATGCAAAATGTACTCCACCAAAGTCCAAAGGAAGAGACCCAAGAACCAAAATGCTGCTTCTCCGGCGATGTTATTGAATCCTTTGCTCGCGAGGTATGTGCCGTAGGCGACAGGTGGAACCCAAACCATAGGCACAACCCACCAAGCTGTCTTGGATAAAGGTTCAAGGAAGTTTCCAAAAAGAGGTGCAGACTCTCCTCCCTTATAATGACGAGGTCGATGGACTTGCTCTAAGTAGAACTCCTTGCTAAACCCACCACGCCAGATTTGCATCAACAATGGCTTGTTTAGGTCAAGGAACTTGTGTGTCTTGTAATCATTTACAACATCCGTCTCCTTGTTCAAGTCATCTTCCGTGGACATCCCAGTACTGGCATAAACAGGCAGAGAATTTGCGGATCCATTCTCTTTCAATTCCTTCAAGCCTTCTTTTGAGGGTGGAAGTGGAACAATGGAATCTGGTTTTGTACTCTTGGTAGCGGTATCGATAACCTTATTTGTAGCAACAAATCCGATAAAAGAATCCTCAAGAACATCGTAAGCAGCTTCGGAATGGGTGTGCGAGAGCTCGTCCTTTAAGATCTTCGTCACATCTTGACCAGCGTATTCTAATACCAGTTCACCTCCACCTGGATGGCTGTCAACGAAATCTGTAACGTCAAAGACCCTTGTGCCCATAGTAACATAACAGCTATCTGCAGAGTTATGAGAGGCGACTTCCGCCTGAGTAAGGGTTGGGAGAGTTCGGGAAGGAGACATGGTCGCGTTTGTATCGAATAATATCGACTTTCGACTTTCGACTTTCGAATTAAAGAGGAAGAATCGCAGAATTATAGGAGAGATGAATCGATATTTTGTATCGATTTTGGGAGGCAAATTGAGAAAGAAACTAGAGAGATGTTGGGCACGGGCATAAACAGACAAACGGAACAACCGGACAATCAAATAGGGCGGTGGAAGTCGTGCAACGTCTTTGATATATGTGGCTGCTCAAGATGATAATGATGAGGAAATGGGATGTTTACACTCAAAAACTCGAGAATCTCTTCTTCGTCAATAAGAGCAGATGTGATTGATAGACAAATTCTTACCGTACGTATATGCGTGTTAAACCCCGATTTATACACCGGCCACTCAGAATATGGTGATCTTTTCTCAGGAGATTCTGATAGAGAATCGAGCCACATCAAATCTGTAGATACCGACGACCGATCTTCAGGGCACTCCCTGCAGACAATCTTAATTGGACTTGTGGCTTATTGATACGAGTATCGTCACGTGGTCACAAAGGCCATGCGGGCTGGTATCACGTGATGGTGGGGTTTGGGCTCAGGTCGTCAGATGTGGCTCAGCAACTTGGCAAGGCTTACAACAATTGCAATTGCTATGGTATAATTCTTCTGCATTCGTCATCTTTCCGATCTTAGATAGCTTCCCTCTTTTTTACTCTCCTTCTCCTGCAAACATACAAACTCTCAGTCTGGCGATAGCATCAAACAAACAAGATGGCTTTCCTAATACCCCACTCCGGGTCATTTTTGCTCATAGCATGCATTTTGCTTATTGTTTTACCTTCCCCCGCAGCAGCTTTTGGGGCCGGTAACATTCCTAGCATAGCCAATATCGAGGGCAAAAACTTTCGTCATGGCGATATCGAGGACATGCTCAAGACCGTTGCCTTCATTAAGGGTCATAAGTGGACGAGCATGATGATCAAGAGAGTTTACTTTGGAAACTGGTTGCGAGATTACTCTCAAGCAGTTGATGTGGGAAGTTTGAAAGGAGTGTCAGCGCCTACAATTCGCATTCTGGTAAGAGAATAGCCACTTGACAATCAAGGGCATCCTTTCTAATCATTCATAGGTTTGGGTTCTGAGTTTCTTGTCTTTTGGTTACGCTACTGCAGAATTCGAGGTCACTGAAGAACGTCTTGGCGTTTACAGACCCGAAGAGCATATTGATAACCCCAAAGGTTATGCTGATAACGAAGATGCAAGAACTTTTGATGCCAGACTCCGTGGCCCCATCAATCCTATGGAGCTCGAAATCGACCCAAATTCGGGTATGAAAAATTACATTGCCAACGAAAGTGGAGGCTGGGCAACTAGTGCTGGTTACGTCAAATTCAGTTTCGCACGAAGTATCCACTTTGGTAGACTTTATACTAGCGGCTCACATGGTAAAGGCAAGGAAGAAGATCTTTGTGAAGCCCTTCGATGTCTTGGACAAGCCTTGCACTGCATGGAAGACTTTGGAGCCCATACAAATTATTGCGAGTTGGCTTTGAGAGAATTAGGATATCGTGATGTCTTCCCTCATTGTGGCGCTAATGCGGAAATTAACATTCGCGGCCATCATGTCTATCCTCTAGTCACAGGTACATTCGGAGCAGTTGATTTCTTGCATTCAGTTCTTGGTGAAGCAACTGATCATTTCACTCAAACCGAAGTTGAAGAAATGGACCTTGCTCTAGGTGGAGCGCAAAAGGCGCAGCAGAGTGGTGGCGGTGGTGACGGCCAACGTGGGCTATTTGGGTCTGGAAGTAGCGGCACAGACTTTGCAGGTCTTCTCGCGCAGATTCCTGGCATGGGAAGCGGATTAGCAAGTACAGCACGAGATCTTCAAGCTCAATCTGCCGCTCAAGAATACCAAAACTCAAATCAGCAAACTCGAGCTTCTGGAAACACATTCAACGCTCCTCCTGGCTCGACAGGCGGTCCACCAGGTCCAGGTGTTCCAGGAATGAGCCCCGATTTTGATGCGGTTGCAACTGCAAAGAAGATTTATCCTATCCTCGAGTTCAGAGATAAGATTGTCAGAGCTATTAACAACACAATTGCCAAGATTCCTGGTCTCGAATCATTGGTCGAGAGGATCAGTGAGACATTGACCGTGTTTATTCTATCTTTGCTCGCACCATTTGTTCGACCTATCATCGATGCAGTGTCTGATAGTTTGAAGAAGGGCTCTAGTACAGTTGTTGAAGCCAGTGCAAACTCTCAATTCGAGCCATGGAATGATCCACGTTGCACTGACCCAACTCACTCTATGCTTTCCAAGGATCACTTTTCTAACGTGTTGAATTCTTGCGCTGGAAGAGTCGCTTCCACTATCTTACAATATGTTACACCGTAAGTTTTCTTTCTATAGTGGCAACACAAATTGCTAACCTCCTTCAGTCGCATACTCTATGCTTGGCAAAATCCGGGTGTCCCAGTTGATGAGGTCATGAACGATATCTTACGCACCTTCCATCATCCAGCTCTTCGCGACGAACATGTTGAAATTCACAAGAAAATGTTCAATACTGTAAAAGATTGGATCAACGAACAACCAAATGCACAGGGTCTGAATCATTTACTTAGTTCGGAATCCGTAAAAGCCGGTCGAAACCATAGCGGCTCAGATCAACATGATCATAACCATGGCTCTCTCGGTGGGCACGGTAAAACCTCAGGATCTATCTGGTCAGAAATCAAAACTAGAGATCTAGGAGCAATGGAGGGCTTGGATACTAAACCATCATACATAAACCCTTCCCCAATTCCAGGCTCCCCAGGAGGACAACATGGCACTCCAAATTACGGGTATGGAAACACAGGTCCTACAGCGCCGCCTCAAAGTGGAAATGCTTACCTTGAGCCAAGCTATCAACAACAAGGTGGTTATGCATCTCAACAACCTCCATATCAACAATACGGGGACTATGGGCAGCAGCAGCAGCCAAACTCCCAACAGTACGGCGGCCCTCCACACAACAACTATGAACAAGGACCTCCTCCAGGAGGGTATTGGAATCAAGGGCCACCCTCCGGTCAGTGGGGCCAACAAGGACCACCTCCCCCCGATCCATGGGGTCGAGAACCTCCTCAGAACCAATATCCTCCTCAGCAGGGATACTCAGGCCAACAATATCCACCTCAACAACCCCCTTATGGCGGTCAAGGTGGGTATCAATATCCACCCGGTGGTGGTGGATACGGGGGCTATTAATGATACTCGGTAACTTTTTTGATTTCATATGGGTAGGGCTGGATGGCTTTGTTTGTTTTCATCGGAATCTGCTGCTAGATGGCAAATTGCGCGCGGGGAAAATGGTGATGGAGGTTTAGTGGGAAATGAGATCAAAACAGATCATTAATACTTTAGTTCATGGTTGAATAGTGGCCAGAAGTAGTAAACTGCATGAAAGCTTCGTGGAGGATCCATCCAATGTAAGAGAAATCTAGTTTTACAAGCAAATACATACGTTGATTAAATGGAAATTTCCACTTGCTCAAATCCTTGAGTCCTACATCATCGATGTTAAATTAAGACTATATTCCATTATTACGAGTAGATTCCACATAGTGACATGGATTTAAGCATCAATTAACGTGCACATCATGACAACATAGAGGCTCGAGGGTACTTCATAAACCTTGAATTTCCGTTGCCAATCAGTTGGATAGTCTGTATTCGAGATGGGTGGTTTTATACTTGTCAATGCTGAATTCGTCAATTGGTGGCTAGAGACTATATATCTGGATTGTGGAAAGCGGCAGAAGAAGAAAGATAGAAGATTAGCCGTGTAAACGTAACTCGATGGAGAATCGTGAGGAGGTGGTGGTGATGATGATGACTGATATAGATGGGTTGGTTGTTTCCAGAATCTCCAATCCCAACGCATTTTGGATTATTGATTGTCTCTCATTTCTCGATTTAGTCTATATATATCATGCATTTGAAACTGTAAAAAATGACTATTGAGTAGAGAGACTCTGGCTTTGATGTCGATTCTATGATTGGATTTTGGTTGTGAGATGTTAGATTGATATCTCAATGGCGTGGAAATATTGTGTTAACTTGTCAAAGCTGGAGGACACTCAACTTGATGTACGTTATATTGGGGCTGGAAATGTGAATTGATGGTGATGTTATGATTGAAGATATAATGTTTATTTGATCGGATAGAGCTAATTCTTCGGTATCAGATAATATATCTTAGGGCTGTGGTATTTATTGTACAGTCTGGATCGAATCCTTGTTTGGATTTGATTTCTTTAGATGGGATTAATCTTGTGATGAAGAATATTCAAATCGAGATGATTTTGATATGTTGTGTTACTTTTATACGGCGGTTGATACTGAAAAATGAGGTTGGTCAACACGAACTAATAATGCAATATGATATGACGGTCATTTCACAACCCTAAAATCTATAATTCAACGTGAGGGTTTGGAGCTGTGGCGGGTTTTGGGGGGGTGTTGACATGTTAGTTAAGCCCTATGGGAACTAACTAACTTATCATGAATCACAATGCAATCCAGTTGCGCTCAAGCGAACGGATCAAACTGCTGTGAAGTGATGCTTTTGAGATGGTTACATCAAGATGTAATGTTCTTTCGGGCAACCTTTCCATGAACAAAAGCGACGACACATACCCGATTTCTTCGAGATTCCCAAATTTGAACCACAGAACGGAAGCCCATGTTCTACAAAACTAAGATACAAAGGTAAATGCCCGAGTTCCCTAAGCACACACAAAAAAAAAACACGTAAACTAATCGAAGAGTAGTGAGTTTGAAGTAGATATCATGAATATCGACTGTCACATAAATCCAAACCTCATTGATCCCAATGACGTCTTTTCAAAATCACCAAATGCACTTGTTTCGGCATTGAAAATATAGCGTACCGCTACCAACGCCATCGCATTGCCCAAATACCAAAGACGTGTGGATTAAGCGAATCATGTATGTACTAGCGAGACGGCTCTGAAGCTTATTTCAACTAGATACTCTAAGTTGATAGTAAAAATACATCAGTAGTGATAAATCTCGGGGTTTTATATAAGCATTTTGTTTAACTAGTGTGAGGGTTAGATTTGGTATGGCATTTGAAGTACGGGGAATAGATGGCATTAGGGAGTAAATATGTATCTAGGGCTAGTTTATAGTTAACGGTATATATTATTGCTTGGCAGTAATTACTCCTTATGAGGTTAGGTTTTTAGCCAGTTCATTTGGGGGATATCTTTGAAAGCTCTCCTGTGGAATGTCTTTATCTTAGGGATTTTACTCGAACATAAAATCATACTTGCAAGTTACTTCAGATTCTTAAGCCAGTTCATATATTTAGGACAATTTGTACTTTAAAGTTGACTTGAATTCTCGAGATTTTTCATACTTCCAAGTAGATCTATTTTCTCAAGTAAATCAACATACTCAGACCGACTTAATCACTCTAGTCAGTTCACACACCCAAGACAATTTGTACTTTGAGACTGACTTAAAATCTCAGGACAAGACAGACGATTAAATAAATTCATACATTCAACCTAGTTCATATACACAGGTTAGTTGATACATTCAAATGAATTCGCCCTCTTAAACTAATTCAAAATCTCGAGATAATCCATACTCCTCACTAGTGAAAAGATGGGACAACTAAAATTTGAACGTCTTACCCTTATGGCCGAGGAGTGCAAGGTTCAAATGCGAGAATAAAAGAGGCGGAGCGTGTGGCAGGCGGCGGAAGAATCAGAGAGACAAGCCAATAGAACAAAACGATTGGCAGATAATGTAACGAATGTAGACGAGAATGAGGATGATGAGGAAAATGAGGAGGGAGAGGAAGAAGAGGAGGAGGACGAGGATGATGATGGTAGCAAAGATGAGGCGTGTGCCGGAATACCGAGAGAGAATAGTGACGAGGAGGAAGACGAAGTTAGAGAAGGAAAATTTGAAGAGACTCTGTTCAGAAAGATATCTTTACCACGGACTGTCTTTTGCCTTTCAGTGGACCAATGAGCCCAGACACCTAAAACCGGGTAGTGTTCGCGAATACGACCGCCGCGCATACGCGAGGGTCTCCCCAACAACGCAACCCCGCGGTGAAGGCGAGAGATCGACGAAATTATCATCTGAAGGCTCTGCAAACCTGCCGGTTCTTGGATAATGGTGTTGTGGCAAAGTAGATTACGAGATTCACGAGCATTCATCCCGTAAATTTCAAGAATCTAACGAGTTCTGGCCGATTCAAGGGAAAATCGTACGGATGATGCACCGGTCTAGACTTCCGACATATGATTGAAGTTTATAGTAGCTTTGATCCGTATGCTCCCCAACCCTCCTGCCGTCAGCCCGACGCTTTATGTAAACAATTGAGAGGGCCGTTCCCTATCGCTTGCAAGATACCGTTGAACCACTTGATCCATGTCATACAATCGAAGGATCAGTCGCTGGATTATACCAAACCAATCACCCACTTACTTCCGGCTATCTTTAAAATCGAGAGGATCTCTTCCCTGTCGCTTACCAGACACCGTCGAATCACTCGATCATCTCCTATACTCGAACGATCACCTATAAAACAGAGAAAATCTTGTTCCTATCGCCTGCTGAATATCGTTAAATCACTCGACTAAATCCGTCACTCAATTATACCAAATGAACCGCCAAAAATCCGTCTTCTTTACAATCCGCACACAAAATTGAGGAGATCTCTTCCTTATCGCCACAGAAACCGTCGAATCACTTAATTCATTCGTCACTGGAGCGTATCAGAACAATCTCCACTACCTCATCATCTTCCGAACAATCCAAGCGAACCCTCCTATCACTTACAGGTTGTATCGTCTCTCCTCCACCAAAATCTCAACAATCTCGTCACTAGATCATACCAAACAAGACACTTCTCGTCATCCACATAAACCGAGCCGATATCCGCCTCATATCTATTACTCGCCCCCGAGCTTAAACATCTTAAACAGCAAGGCCAAGGTATAATTGAAGGGATTGGAGATGATACTAGAGCATCTCATCTCATGATCTGGACTACAGATTGGAAACAAATTCGATGTTCAGGGCGCTATCACCCAGCCCAGTATTATGAATATTGAGTTCGGATGAAGTTCTGGAAGCCCATGCCTTTCATTGTCAGACTCGACTTCCGAAAGGCAATGAATCCCCGACCTTACATCCACGAATCTTCTTCAAGCTTGATACCGAACCCGACAGATGGGGGATGAGACCACCAAACGAGAACAAACAAGATCAAGCAAGCAGCCAAGCAAACACGCAAGCAGGCAAATAAGCAGCCAGGCACGTGTTATATACCTAGATCAGATGCCATACTCATCTCTCGCCATCGTGTATGCACGACATACCTACCCGTCCCTCATCTCCGGCACATAGCATAGCCTGCTAGTATACATCCAAGCTTTGTGCATCTATACACAGCACACGCCACAACAAGGCGGCGGTCAAGCGCATAGCATACTATACTATAGTACAGATGTTTTGAGAGCCTCCCGCCCTCACCTCCTTATATGCAAGACATACTCAACCATCCCTACTCCTCGCCACCCCCCTCGAGCTCCCGCTCACATATAACATGCTAGAACCTAGCTACATGTACATCCAAGCCAGAGCAAGGGGGCGGCCAAGTAAACGGCCAAGCAAGCATACCGTTATAGTACAGATATCACAACGGCTCTGGGCCCATCGCCTCCTTATATGCAAGACATACCCGACTGTGCCTTGCCATCCCACACCCTCAAGCTCCAGTCCATGCCATGCTAGACCCTAGCCATGTATGTATCTAGGCTTGAGCTCAGCAAAAACGCACCTGTACACCTACCACCTTCCAAGCTCGAAGTCTCTCCCACCCACCGGGCCATCTATTAAATAAATAAACAAATAAATATAAATAAATAAACAACAGCAAGCGCCGCTCCTCATCTAGATCCCGCAGTGGATTCGCCAACCCCAACCCAGAGCCGAAGCAAAACCAAGACCAAAACCCAAATCCAAACATAAACACAAACACCATTATATCTATATCCATCCATCTCGTGTTATCGATATCCTCCTCACGCAATCCCAATCCGGACTAGTGCCGGATTCCCCGCGGCCGTAGAATCGACCTATCCTATCAGAGACCAGCACAAAAAAGCTTTGACATTAATGCACAAGAGATGAATGTCTAGAACTTATTCTATGCGGGCGAGAATGTTAAAAATATACATGAGAATCGTGTCGATGGGATGAGATGGGATGGAAAAGAGAGAGGAAGAGAGGGGTGAAAAACATCATTCAGAAATAGAGAAATCAAACATGAATGTTACTATCTGCATGTATTATTTTTTACGATTGATGTGAATTAAATAACATTAAAATATGCAAAAACACACACCGCCGTGCCGAACCCTCCCAAAATGCCTTCCCGGTGACCACAACACAACACAACACCAAACCGTCTCATCGCACCTCATCTCACGCCCAAGAGAAAAAAGAGAAGAAAAAAAAAACATCGTGAGATTTCCCCTCTCCAAAAGGTGGGCGATACAACATTGCTCGAAAATACACGCTAACGATTTGCCCCATGCGCATCCCACGCTCTCGCTTCGCTTCACTAATAGAATTATTAGAGGCGATAGCTCGAACTGATTACCATCCCAACTAAAATTGATAAAAGTAAAAAAATATTAATTTTTTATTTTATTTTTTTACGATTTGCCTAGGGATGTGGCAACATTGTGGGATCCGGTGCATATCTTCTGTCGGTGAAGCAGGCAGATGAAGAAAGATAAAGGGATGGGATGAGACGGAGGGATTGCGAATCCCCATGCATAGGTATGTCTCTATCTAGGTTTCTGCAGAGCTTTGTTCACTTTGTGCTTTTGCGAATGCTAAGGCCGGAAGGGTAGGATTAGGTGTACAGTAGTTTTTGGTTGGGTGGTTTATGCTTTACGAGGGAGCGGTATGTAACCTTATTAATTGAATACTCATGGATTTTGATTTGAACTATGCGTACACATCGTATGATAGATTGGAGAAAGCTGAGCGGACGGTACAGAGTACAGTATAGATTTCTAAGTTTCAATTCGCTACCAAAGATGCTGGCGAAGCAAGCTGCCAAGCCGACAAGCAAAAGTCCATCTTAAGAAATTCTCAATTATTGCGCGATAGATGCAAAAGGAGAATACCCATATAAATGCTCACGCGGGCACATGTTAGCAACAGATAATGTTTTGAAGATGTGGGGAAAGATGCATTTTTTTTTTTTGCGAAAGGTCTAGAAAGGAGGCGATTTATTTTTCTTCATTTTATTTTTATATCGACTCGTAGTCTGGATACGTTGCAGAGTATGCGGTGCACAGTCTCGAATCTTTGAAGGGTGTTCGATTTTTGAAATGCGTGTCTTGCATTGCATGTTGCATATTGCTACCACACATGCTGATTGTACGTGGTATGTAACTAAGATGGTGCATGCTGTATCTCTGGAAAAAAATATTTCGATCGTCTGTTTGTATGTGAGTTGGAGTGGGCGTGTCTTAGAAGTTAGATTTTGGGTAGGAAAATAAGGTGGTAGTCAGGTACCAAGATGGGTGAGAAGTACAAGATGCCCTGCAAAGTCTGTGATATCCAGGGTGCAGAAGTCTGTGCAGCTGTGAAAGAGACAAACATGAAGCTAGAAATTGACATCGTGACCTTTTCCGCGACGGATAAGAATTTTTGGTTGGGGGGTCGCCGGTGATGAGACTCGAAAGGGGTTCATAAACCGATCAACATTGTTCTAGAAGGGTGGTCTTGTGGGGTGAAAGTAAGTAGATGGATACTTAAATGCTTATCCGCGGACTCAGTCCCATGCCTTTTGACTGGAATTACCTATTAAGGTGTAAACAGATGAGCGTGCACTACTATGCACGACTGCACGGTCTTTGGTTCCAATACTTGTATCGTATCGGTACTCCGGCATTCAATTTTGGATTTGATTGATGTGTTTCTGTTTCTGTTGGCGTTTCTCCAGGAATAGAACCAAAAGGTTAAAAAGTCTAATTGTAGAAAAGGACGTTAAGTCGTATCAGGAAATCCCGTCGGATGTCCCAATGCAACCTTTTGCCCCCAAACCACTTGGAGCCTGGAGAGGGGGGCTGGACTGGTCAGTGTTCAGGTAGGAAATTGGAAACTAGACGGGCGGGGCGGAATGAGTCTCGGAGTAGAGATGGTTTGTAATGTTTGGACATTGATATATGGGCGAGGCTGTGGTCGAATACCTTTGTTGTCTCGGTCCTAGCCTCTGGTGGGTTTCAACAATATTGACAGTCAGATAGATCGCCTTTCCTTCTTTTCTGTTTTTGCAACTGTCGTAGTTTGAAATTCCATCTTGGAACCTCGGAGTTGGATTAACAGAGTAGACGCGAGGAACTGGACTGTGCTGGGTGGACAATACTTTTTGGGCACGAGAGCAATTTTAGTTTTTTTTGGGGTGAAAAAGGGGTAGACCTTGAGTCGTGCATCGTGAGATTTTTCTGAGAAAAAAGTGAAAAAAGTTCCGTAGAAAAAGAGAGATTGATCACAGTCAATTTTGTGGGGGGAAGAGGGGATACCATTGTGAGAAGAAAATGGGATTTTTGGCCACAGAATTAAGAATGCCGAGATAAATGTGTTGTCAGTGAGTACGTACGCAACAAGTGTCGTGATATTCATGTGAGTAGATCCTTTTCATCATTATGAATTCATTGATGACATAAAATGGATGTATCTCAATTCAAGTTAATTGCATGATGATATATGATGATATATGATGGTATATGATGTATCTGAGCTCGATGACTTTGGAAAACAATGGGGGCATGATGTATCTATACCGGCGATCGAGATATGTGATTCCGAACTTCTCGATGATTGAAAGATGGTCAATTGGAATTTCATCATAACCTAAGAAACGTGATATCATTTCCAAGGCAGAAAGATAAGACTTGGTTGCGCCGTTTCCAACAATGTTTCGATTCGTTTATGTTGACGTTGCCAATTCTGTAAGGACAGAAGATTTGCAGATTTGCAGTCGAATCCCCCACCATAGCGCCTCAAGTAAACTCAGCCACATGTAATGTCATGGATCGTGATCAGATATTCTGCTGGGAGAGACCTGTCAAGGCGATACCGGTAAAGCATCAGCATCAATCAGCATGAGCTTTTCGCATTAGCATGAGCATTAGCATTAGCAGCTACATTAGCAAATCGATGAGATCTCAACGAGCTAAAACAGCTTCCTCGTAAAAATAAGTGGAGGGCGATATGGATGCTGGAGCCCAAAGTATGCAAACCGAAAACATGGATGATGAGAAGAAACTCCATGTGCACGATGTAACTACTGTAGGTACTAGCTCTAGTATGCTTTGTGAACTGTACACCACCACACTCTACTCCGTAAATGCAAATGCAAATGCAAATGCAAACATGGATGCAACGGAAGTACCTAAGTAGACAGAAGAGCACAGATCTCTTTCCTATTCAAAGGACGGACTTGAAGGGTGACTCTAGTCTCCTAATAGACTTTCCACCTAGGTCTTTTCAACTCATTCTACTCGAGGAAAGTGCATGGATATTTCTATAGGGTGACGAACCACCGGGCGGCATAATTCCAATCATTCAACTTCATAGGACGGAAATAATTCTTCCGTTTTCATAGAACACGCCTCGAACATTGGGGTGAAAAGGCCAGCCAGTTCAATGAATCAGCCAGCGAGCCAGCCAGCTTTTGGTGTACATAGCCATTTTGCAGTTTCATATTGGTGTCTGGAAGAAATCTCATACAGAGTAGAGAAAGTGGGCTGAGGAAGAATAGAGGGCGAAATGGAGAATAACGAATGAACGGAAAGATAACACCGGTTATTGGCGTCAAGAAAGTAAGAACTTAATAGAGCATCGAGATACCCAATTAGCACCTAAATGGTTGACTTCATAACTTAGTCATTTTAACGTTATGACTATTTGACAACTAGTTTCCGTCTAGTATTTATTCAGTAGTAACTCGATCTTTTGTTGCCTTTATAAGTCAAGTGACTGTCCTCGTAGCTTTATTTCCAAGTGCTCGCAGTGTCCGATTCCCATACATTTTCCCCTTCACAATTCCCCACTGTTACCGGAACTCCCTCCATGAATTTTTGTTGATCATCTGTCCCGTCACATGTCGCCCTGGAAAATGGATCGTGTTCTGCGTGTTCTGCGGTGTTCTGTGCAGAGGGTTTACATGGTTCTTGTGGATTGTCTAAAATGGAATCTAGCTCCTTTCTACTCTAGCTTGGAGTAAATTGATACCGGATTGGGATTAAAAAGTTTAAGAGATTCGATACTTTTCTTAATCGACTTAACTTAACGTTGGCGTCTCTCCATTCCAACCAATCTGCCAATCTGCCGTGGTTTGCCAACCTATGCCAATGCTAATGCTATGCTTAGGGAGTGCTAATGACTACTCTCCACCACTTGGCTGCGCGGGATCGATATTTCCCATCTTCATCCGTGCATTTAAATTCGTACCAAAATAATTAAAAAAAAAGATGACCCAGGTCCCAAGTGACCTAGAAAGAGGGGCCCCCGCTTCATCTGGTACACCAAGGAAGAACGGAACTTCCGACGAGGTGCCATCGACAATCGAAATTTTATAGTAAGGATCTTTTACTGGAGTAAAAGAAAGCGAATTTAATTGCATGGAACTGGAATATCAAGTTTCCGCCTTTAGTTACTTGGTACGAGACTGCGAGTAACGGTGAGATATTCCTAAAACGTCTTGGTTCAACTTGGTTGATCTTTTTCCCGTAACACCCCTTCTACCTTTCCTCTATCTAGCCCCTCCACATACGGTCTACCTCCATCAAATCCTTAGCATGTCATACTAGCGAGTTCTCCCCTCGCGCTTACTCCGTACTCTTCCTTCCCGCAGGACCGCAACAAAGCCTCCTTCATGCCCCACCTCCACTACTCCCCCAAAGTTTTATAACTCCAACATATCCCCCCTCGATTTCATCCTCCTCATACAAACCAACAAACACTTCTTAAGAATCATTTCTTCGCGCTTCACTTTCACAGTACTCCCGCATCAAGCCTTGCTTTCAACTATACCTATTGTCTTATTTTTATATCGCTTCACACACATACACATTCCCATCATGATGATGCATCCAACACCACCGCCCTCGATATCACACAGTGATATCGATAGTTACAAATACAGAAGAGACGCAGAATACAGAAACATTGAGGCGCCAAGAACAGAAGATGCCGAATACATCGAGCACATCGAACAAACTAAAGCACATCTTCCAGAGGATTTGACTCAAACCGAGGAGGAAGAACAAAGACAGTGGTTCATTGGTAGCATTGACCAAGGCACAACCTCCACAAGATTCATCATCTTCAATGGACAGGGGCAACCTGTAGCCATGCACCAGCATGAATTCGAGAACATGTACCCCGAGTCTGGGTAAGCTTTATTCTACCATTCTACCTATCAGTTACACAAGCTAACAGTATTCTTTTCGCAGATGGCATGAGCATGATCCTCAAGAATTGGTCAACTCTGTCGATGAGTGCGTAGAGAAGGCAACAGAAAAATTCCTCGAATTAGGACACAAGAAGTCCGACATCAAAGCTATTGGAATTACCAACCAACGTGAAACAACTATCTGTTGGGACACAATCACTGGAGAACCATTGTACAACGCCGTTGTTTGGGCTGATACCCGAACCACCGCTCTTGTACGCGAGCTCAAGGATTCAGAAGGCGCAGATGAGATCCTCCAATTGTGTGGTCTGCCACTCTCTACATACCCTGCCAGCGTTAAGCTCATGTGGATGTACCGAAACGTTGAAGCTATCAAGAACGCATACGATGAAGGCAGATTATCTTTTGGAACAGTCGACTCTTGGCTGATCTACAAACTCAATGGAGGAAAGGAAGGTGGTGTTCACGTCACAGATACCACAAATGCTTCCAGAACTATGTTCATGAACCTTCACACATTACAATACGACGACAAACTCCTCAACTTCTTCCAACTTGACAGAAAAAACGTCACCCTTCCAAAAATCGTTCCTTCCTCAGACAAGGAAGCTTTTGGTAAGATGGCCTACGGTGCTCTCGAAGGCACCAAAATCACTGGCTGTCTTGGAGATCAATCATCCGCCTTGGTCGGTCAATGCGGCTTCAAGCCTGGCCATGCAAAGAACACATACGGAACTGGTTGTTTCCTTCTCTACAACGTTGGTGACAAGCCTGTAGTATCCAAATATGGTCTTTTGGCTACTGTCGCATACGATTTTGGCAATGGCAGAAAACCAGTTTATGCTCTTGAGGGTAGCATTGCTGTTGCAGGTTCCGGTGTCAAGTTCTTGATGAACAACTTGGGATTCATTGCACATTCAAGCAAAATCACTGAATTGGCAGAGACTGTTGATGACAACGGAGGTGTAGTATTTGTTACTGCTTTCTCTGGTTTATTCGCTCCATACTGGATTGATGATGCCAAGGGAACACTTTTTGGTGTTACTCAACACACACAACGTGGCCACATTGCCCGTGCTACCCTTGAAGCTACCTGTTTCCAAACCAAAGCCATCCTTGATGCTATGGAGAAGGATTCTGGACACAAGTTGGAAGGACTTGCTGTCGATGGTGGCATGTCCAACTCTGACCTTTGCATGCAAACACAAGCCGATGTTCTCAACATCCCAATCAACAGACCCGTTATGCGCGAAACCACAGCTCTCGGAGCCGCAATCGCAGCTGGTTTCGCAGTTGGCATCTGGAAGGAGTTTGATGAACTCAAGGAGATCAATCGTGACGATAGAACTATCTTCGAACCAAAGATCAAGCCAGCAAAGGCTGCTCGTATGTTCAAGAAATGGGGACAAGCAGTTGAGATGAGCAGGGGATGGGTCCTACAAAACGAGGATGAGAACGATGATGATGTTGACTAAACAGCCAATTACATGAGGCTAGTGAACGGGGATGGGGGTGAGACGGAGATAATGGATAATTCAACTTACGAAGCGGGTAAATATGGGGCGATGAAGATAAAAAGATTTGTGGATATACCCCAGGATGATTGGTTGCTTGCATAGATGCACAGAATGTTGGGATTTGGGATTTGGTGTTGGGTGTTTTGGCGCGCGGTTCTTGGTGGTATACATCTTAGGCATCTTTTCTAGCGATGGATAGGTTGTTTGTAGCATTAGCATATATATGACGACTTGAGCTTGAAGCTTGGTCGATTCTGGATGGGATATAAGAAGAGAAATAATGGGGTGGTTTAATGATGTTTACGAATATTCAAAATAAAATTAAAATATAAAAATTTCTAAAAAATACTTTCTTGGTTGACTTGTTGTATTGTGATTGTGATTGTGAAGTTGAATATGATAGCGAATTAATCAACTTTGAACTACGAATGTATGAGAATGCGAAGGTGCCCTATGAATCTTACTTTTATGGCGAGTGCGTGAGAGAAAAAGGAAAGTGAAATGAAGGGGAAAGGAAGGATTCTTAGGAGTGATATCAATTCTTGTTAGTAGTCGTAATAAATTCTTAATCGATTCTTTCTGCCTACCTATCTAAAATCAATGCTACGCCAGCATACGTGTATTATTTATTTGTGTGTATGAATATTATTTCTCTGTGTAAGTAGGCGATAGTCTGTTTTCATCTTGTCATATACGAGGAAAGAGTAGGAAAAATAAAGTCAAGTATATTTAATCTATATGTGGTTGCCGAGACTGGAAATTATAAGATTACGAGAGTGAAGCGAGGGGGGAGATTTGGGGTTTGTGGCAGAGATTTGGGCGGATGTGTGGGTAGACGGGATTGATTGTGCGTTTGTTTATTTATATATTTATTCATTCATTTTTTGAAGGGCTCTTATAAAGACTCGGGAAGCTTTCTATCTACTACCTAGTCAGATTCTCTATGTATCCTTCTCTCAAATATCGCAGTTGTGCAAGTTGGTGATTCTTGATCCTCATCCTCATCCCAACTTTATCTATTATGCCTTTTTCCTTTCCCTTTCCAATTTCCGATATCTCTCAAATCAAGAGGACCCTATCCATCTCCAACCGTCTTCCTCAACTCAACCCCACAATGGCGCTGTAACCTCTACAGCCCTCTCCACTACAGCTCTCACCCTCTCCCCAAATACCCGATTCGCGCACTCGACATCCAAATCCTCCAACCATACCTTCGCCACCATCTTATCGACCTTGATTTCGATACCCGGGACGGGAATACCGAGTTTATGAAGACGAGCGAGTTCTTTTTCCTGGGCGTACGTTTCTGAAGATTCAGAGGTTTCCGGATCGGAGGGGGAAGAAGGTTTGATATCGGAGGATATAGAGGGGGAGGAGGAGGGAGATGGAATTCCGGTGGATAGACGGGGAGTGGTTATGGGGACGAGATTGTCGGCGCCGAACTGGGCTTCCAGAAACATGAAGAGGCGTTCGAGACGTTCGGTGGGGGTTAGGTGCGCGTGCAGGTTGCGGGCTGGTGGGGAGTGAGAGTGTGAGTGGGGGGATTTGCTTGCAGATTCTAGGAAGTGTTAGTATTGAGAAAGGGTAAGAGGTACGATAAGATTAACGAGGAGAAAAAAAGGGGTAAGAGGATAGAGTTGAAGAACATACGTTTAACAGCAGCTGGACTACTTTCCACCGAATATAACACCGCCATGATGGCATCCGCAATCCCATCATTCAACATGTTGCCCTCCCATTCTAATTCTACTTCTCCATTGCTTCTATACCTCACTGTTACACAGCCCATGACTAAATATGCAGTCACTGCATTCGTATTTGCGATTTCCTCGTCGGCTTCCTCGGCAGATGATCCATTCATATGCGTATCCCCATTTCCATTCTCATTTGAATGTTTCTGTTGTCCTCTACTTTCAGGCAATTCATCAATCTTTCCAAATGTTCCTTCTAGCGCCCATCTTATAAGATCAATACCCGCCGCACTAAGTGTCATACGCTGTTTACACGTAATAGTAGTAGTAGTTAATCCAGCATATTCTCTTAAATCTTCGGGAGCCATCAGTGACATTTTGAAATCGTTTTGAACTAGTACACCAGTGATAAGTTGGGCAGAATCAGTAGGTGGAGGATTGTTGGCGAGTTTTCCGACGACTTTGGCGGTTTTGGAAGTCATAAAGGGGATGCGTAATGGTTCGCAATTTTTGGGAGAGAAGACTTTCACTTTGGTTGTTTTGTCGGCGTTGAGGGAGAGAAGTTTGGATTTTAGACGCATCATGTTGTGTTGTTCGCCGTGGACGAGAATCTATACTTGTTAATTCTTTCTTCATTTGAAGTTGGTTTTGAAAGGTAGAAGAAACTTACCACGACAGGAGCAGCGATTTCTTCGATGAATTCCCGGTTCTCGACGCCATCAACGTGCGCTGCAAAGGAGTACTCTTGAACGCTACATCTTCTAGGTATCATGGCTTTCTCTGTTTCTCCCGGTGCAGATCTTCGTGTGAAGCCCTGTGGACCAGACATAATTGCTTGGATGTGATCTGGTTCTTGCATGATTTGCTTTGCCATAGTACCTTCGACACTGTAACCAGTAATGATAACACCATTTTTATCACTTGGTGCCCATCGTTCTAGTAATTGTCTACTGATACCATTCTGTAGCATACCGGGACTTGCTAAAATAACACAACCTCCAACATCGTCAAATCGATCAAGGTTCTTTAACGAACGGATATATTTGAAATCCCATGGTCCTCCTCTACCCCCACTAGTTGAGTTGGCTTCAGCTTCGGCCATACGTTCTCTGAAGAGTCGTTTGATATTTTCGTTCATAGAGCCAACGTATGTTTGGTATACCAACATACATTTACGAGCCAAGTTACTAGCATAGTAGATGGGGATTTTTTGGAATTCCGGATGTTTACCCCAATACTCATCTAGAATCAAAAGAAGTTCTTGAGCTCTACCAAGCGCAAAAACCGGCATGAGAACTCGGCCCCCACGATTCAGAATACTAGTGACAGACTTCATAAGGGCCTGTTCTCGTTCTAACCGGGGAATATGTGATGCAATACCATACGTAGATTCGGTAATTAGAACATCAATCTTCACTCCTTTGGGAACCTCGGCAGAGACAAGATGTCTATCATCTTCTCGAGAATAATCTCCCGTGAAAAATATCTTGAGTCCTGCGATCTCAATAAGGAACATAGCAGCACCGAGTACATGCCCTGCTGGATATGGTGTAACCCTGATCGAAGAGATTGTGTGTGTGGTATGATAATCTATAGCTTCGATTTGAGCAAACGTAGTGAGATGGTCGGCTTCGGTATAGACTGGTTGTGAACCTCCTCCTGATGATGCCCCTCCAACCCTTACGCTGTCTATAATGAGCCATTTGTAGATAGCCTTGGTGGGATGTGTCATGAAAACACGACCCTTGAAGTTGGTCTTCGCAAGAACATATGGTAACGAAGCTGCGTGGTCGACGTGGAAACTACAAACAGTCAGCTCTTATACTACCTGGCACGGCACCAAAATACGCCAACAAAAGTAGGAGTCTATGTACAATTTGAGTCCGTGGCGATGGAGGTTATATCACAGAATCAAGACAAGCATTTGCTGCGGGATAATGATATTGTATTGATTCTCGTATACATGATAAATATGGTAGGTAGATAGTCCAATGAAATGAAATGGGTTTCCGCATGTAGAGATGCATGTCCCAGAATTCGACGCAGAGTCCAAACTTCCAAAGGCGCATTGTATTGAAACACCGAAACAGAATACCATATACTGACTACCCTATCCTCCAAAAGCCAACGCGCGTGTATGAAATGTAAGAAATAGGAATGCGCTTACTGGCTGATCAAAAGTAAATCGACAGTACTTAAATCAAAATCGTCATAGAAAGGTAGAGCTGCTAGCCCGTCGTAGCCAGCATGCATACCTGCATCGAGCTGCATCAGAAAGTCAGTAAGGAAATTGTGCAGATGATGGAGAGAGAAGCCTTGGGCTTACCATGACAGTCTTGCCCTTGTATTGAATTATATGACAAGATCTTCCGACCTCATTACCACCACCAAGATTCGTAAAAGTGAGTTCATCCGCTGGATCTACTGGTTCTTCCACCGTAGGTGCCATGGCTGCAGCCTTACGTTTTGATGCCATCGCGAATGAAATGTGGTGTTGCTTTCTTTGTCAGTCAGCTTAGGGTTAGAGTTAGTACTACTGCCTTCAAGGCAGAGAGATATATGTGCAGCAAAGATTTTATAATCAATCAAACTACGACAGAAACAATTGTAGATGTTTTTTATAGATTCATAAGAGTTTGGGAAAGGGCCGAGTTAATAAATCGTGTGGTGAATAGTATCATGATGAAAAAGGGAAGGGAAGTCCGTCATCAAAGAGACGCGATTTTGGCGTTCCTTGTGGAGGGAAATTTCGCACTAAATCCACACGTGACGAGATCAAAACCAGATAGCTTTCGCGATTCATTCAATGACCACAGTATTAACGCGGGAAAGAAAACAGCTTAACAGTCATCAAAACAACGAGTGAATACGGTTGCGCCAGTCTCTAAGCTGCATTGTGAAGATTTATACTAGCGCATGGGTCGGTGTTATAAGAGGTAGCCGGGCTTTGCGCCTGGGTTGTGAAGGATACAGGAGATTAACAGAGGCAATTACGATCACGTCGTCGACATCATGGCGCAACCACAGCAACAGCAACCTCCGTACCCCATGCCTCAGAGGCCCTTTTCTCCCCCGCAGCCAGTTAATTCACCTTCAACGCAAACCCAACAGCAGTTCGCGTTTCCGCCCCACAAGCGACAAAGAATGTCTCCCAATCCGCCCTCTCAACCAGGTTCGCCATATGTTACATCACCATATGCTGCTTCTGGTCAGAATTCAGCTTCACCTTCGCCGCATTTTTCAACTGTGCAAATTCCTCAGGGCGCCTATACCACGCCATATTCGAATGGATCGAATGCGCAACCATCGCCTTCATTGAATCTGCCGCAAACTCCGATGGCTCTTCCACCTCATGCGCAACCAAGTCCATTGAGCTTCCCAAACCAAGTTCAGCATCACCATCAAGGAAATATGGCGTCGGCTCATTTCAACAACTTTAATTTGCAGATGCCACAACAGCACCACCCTGGCGGAGTTATGGGCCCACCTTCGAGACCGGTCGATAAAAATAAGGTTGATGGTTTGGATCCGTTGGATGTTTTGGGGGGAACTGGTGTTGATCTTGCAGAGGAGGAACAATATACATTTCAGCAGTATTCGTCATCGTTCAATGCTCAAGGCTCAAGGTCACACCCAGGAAATATTTCGGCAGGTCACAGTTTTACTCAGTTTCCACCAGGGAATGAGGGAGCCTTTTACGGCTCAGGTCCGGCTAATCAACCCGGAGAGGCACCAAATGCCAAATCACAAGAGGATTTCGAGAAGAAGGCTGCGGACAAAGCATGGCATGATGCGGCTCGTGACTTGGCAGTATCAAGGCAAAGGGAATTAAATAATCCATTTTTAAATGTTGGCCACGTTCACAAGAGGATGGAGAAGATCGCACATGATAATGGTCTTGGGTTGAATACAGATTTAAATGGAAAGATGGGAACTATGAAACTACCTGAACATTTCCCTGATACGACTGTCAAAGTGCAAACTGCGGTTGGACCAGATGGAGCTATCACTGCAACAACAGGTGCCTTCATTCCATCTGATTCTTTACTTGTTGACCAACTTGCGCTTATGTCTATCTCTACCAAGCATCGACTTCGTGGATTATTAGAGGATGGATTAAAGTTAGCTATTGGTCGACAGACAAGCTCTCATGCCCAAATTAGGGATGAATGGACAGATGTTGCTGTACCAGCGATAAAACCTAGTGTTGCTACTATTGTTAATGAAGGTGGCCCACGGATTGGATGGGAGAGTGCTGTCAGCCCTCTCAGCAACCCTCTCAAACGTATGTATCATAATTTCTGATTATTCTGATTCTGAGCTAACACACCGAAGGCCCTCTCTCAGCTGCAGGTAGATTGCCTACCCCTGTATCAGATAGTGCGAAGGCACAGACTAAGTCTTTTGCGAATGATGTTGCGTTGACACTTCGAAAATGTGCTACCAAGGAGCAAGAAGCTGAAGAGGCTCGACTGCGAAGACGTAAAGCTCGTGAGTCTGGTGATGGATCTCGTGCGGGTTCAATAAACCCGGGTACGCCAGGTTCCATGGCTCCGGATATTCTTGACAAGCCACCCACCAAGAAAGAAATGAAGAAGAAAGCAGAGGCAAAAACTAGTGAGGCAGCAAGTCACGCAGCAGCCAATGTAACAACTACACAATTTTTGGGTGGTGGAAAGAGTATGTTCGGAAAGAAGAAGCAATATAGTTGGATGACTGCTGGAGGATCCGGTAGTGGTAGCAGCACGCCAGGTAAAATCATGACCCAAGGTCTTGGCTCTTCTGGTGCAAGCCCCGTTGCGAATCCGGGACCCGAAAAAATGACTACCGATGGAGTGCGAAGGTTAGGAACTTGGCGAGAAGATGGTGGCAAGGGACGAAATATCCAGCTTCGAGATTGGATCATGGTTCTCGAGGATGATGGCAGGGAGAAAAAGGCACTACAAAAAGCATACGCTCAGGTGGATGATGATCGGAATGCGTAAGTGAGAAAGAAGGAAAGAAATATTGGTTTCATGGATAGGGCAATTGCAGAATAATATTTGCATGGCGTTGCATGGATCACCAGGCGTTTTGCAGTGTCTCCTCGACGGGAAGGATGGGCACACTTCTTCAATCCCATTGGGGATTCTCTGAATGAATTACATACTATATGGTTGTGTGGGGGTGAGAACGTTTGCATATTTCGTCTTACCATTGGGTTTGATTTGTGAATCGAGACCTTTTTTTGATCACGATATATTATTTTGTGCAATGTGATAGGCAATTAGGTAGCAATAACTCATCCACAAACCAAGTGTCTATCTGGTATTATCTGTCATGATATTTTTATTTTCTTGCGTGCATGGAAAAGTCGCATTGATCATAGTACTGTCTGATGGAGTTAGTGTCGATCTATCATCTATAATATATATATATATATATCTGTGTACCTCATATATATCTAAATCAACCCCCCCCCCCAAAAAAAGGCTCGATAGCTCAATATAGATAGAAAGATAGATAGACGGGTAGCTAGCTAGCCTAGCTCCTCCACCTTACCCCACAACCTAAACCAGAAACAAAACAAAGCGAGACAAAGCACGAAAGACAAGACAAGACTAGGGAGGGAGGGAGGGAGATGAAGTAATAAAGCTCCCCCTACCAAAGATCATCTCTTTCTTCTGTCATGGTTGGTAATTCTTTGTTTTTGATAGGGAGGTGAGATAGCACGTGCTTGGTAGGTATCCGTAGGTAAGCTGGTAGGGCCGAGGGCTGCGGAGAAGATATGTGCCGGTTGTTTCCTTGTGGGGTGAGTAGAGTAGGTGAGTGTATTTTGCGGCTTGTGGCTTGTGGCTAGCTTGCTTGGGCTTTCCGGTTGTTTCCTTGTGGGTGTGGGTGTGGATTGGTTGGATGTGGAGGTAGAGGTAGAGGTGGAGGGAGGGGGAGTGTTGTGATGAGGGGATGAGGTGAGGGGATGGGTTTGGGGGGTTTTGTATGATGAGGGAGGATTAGATAGGTGATTGGTTGACTGGTTGACTGGTTGACTGGTTGGTTGGACTTTGGTTGGACTTGGGAGATTTTGACTTTGGTTTCGATTTTGCTTGGGAGCTTGGAGGGTGGTGGTGGTGGTGGTGGTTGTGAGTTTCCTTTTTGGGATGATGAATGGAGGGAGGGAGGGGCTAGGTTAGTTTCAGTAGTAGGTGATTTTAGTAGCTAGTGATAGAAATGGATGATGAGTAGATACATGGATGGATGGATGAATGGGATCATGAACGCGATCATTCTTCATCCTGACAAGTAACAAGTAGGTAGGAAGATGGAGAAAGAAATGGCAATCTAATCATCTTCATCACCACGGTGTTTGAACATAACATGTGCTTAACATGTGCTTGCTTGCTTACCCCGTACCTACCTACCTGCCTAGGGAGCTGGATATTTGAGAGATCCATTTTCATCTGTAAATTTATCCACTTTCCCAATCGGTCCCGAGGATATTTCTTGCATTGCATTGCATCCATTGCATTCATTGTCGTGGATCGGGTGTATGTATGTATCGTGGACCAGTCCTGGTTTGATATGAGTACGTACTAGATAGATGCCCCGTATGCTTCACGAGAAGTCGAATGCCGTCTATCTACCCAAAGAATGATAGACAGATAGATACCTCACAAGTTGGTCTTCTACTCTTATTAGTCTCTTACTCTGTACATTGAATTAGCATCGTATGGCATAACGTATACCCATCACATTCCGACGAAAAAAAGCAATTTACAACCCACAACTTGCAAACGATCGGGAAAACTCGTAGCTCTCCTCGAATTGGGGGAGATCTCGGTATGATTGTCTTGTACCTTGTTGGGCGTGAATTCTCACGTGCATGGGAGCCAATGGGATGGATGGAAGCTGGGATTTTTATGGGGAGAACTTGTCGTACGTGAAGTAACTATGACTTATGCGCTTTTGTTAGAGGAGAGGAGATGAGATGGATGGATCATGGATGGATGATGGAGGATCATGGATGCCACTCTATCGGTATATAGATAGCTGCATACCGGACATGCACTTCAGATCTTTCTTTCCCCGGATTTATTTGACGGTCGACTTTGATCTTCCTTTTACACTTGGAACTTTGTATCTACGAGCGAAAGCTTGACTTTGAGTTCGAGTTTACATTTTACATTTTATATATTGTATTATATATTTTACATCTCGAGAGCGTGTTGTTTTTCTCGGATGGGAGTGGATGAAAATTGATTGTGCTGTTTTGATTGGTCGATTAACTTACTTGATCGATTAATTGATTGATCATAAATTGGATTCCATTTGCGGCTGGCCTTACGACAAACACAACAACAACCCAACTCCTGAATCGGGACTTGTTACTATAGTAAGACCATTACCCACAGAATCCGAAACTCAAAATATACGACAACGTGACGAATCGACCTAGCGACTTTTTTAACGAACAAGGGAAAAGCGCATCGCTTCTTTCGTGATACGACTGTTCTGAGATTCGTCTCATCATTACAGTAGCACCACATAAGTCATCCAAAAGTCAAAACGGATCATCATGAATTGTCCATCGAGAACAGATGAGCCGTTGGAAGGCGATGGATATAATCAGAACCCGAACGCCTTGGCAAACGATCTTACCACCCGGGAAGATTTGAACGGTCGAGCAAACGGAAGAGCATTGAGGAGAAGTTTGGAGGACGAAGGCGTAGAGTCAATTCATGATCTGGTGGAGGATTCTGGAGATGGGAAGGCGACGGGGAGTGCGAAGGGTGTTGGAGGGGGGGCTGGGGGGGATAGGGGCGGTGGGGTTGGAGGGAGAGGCGGTGGAGATGGGAAGAGTGGTCACGTGGTTGGACCTTCGGTTGAAACTCTCGATATCAGAGACCAATCGAGAAGGGGAAGGGGAGCAGAGTGTGGAAGAAGTTTTCTCCATGTCTCGAAAGAACAACTCGTGAAGATGAAGCAAGTCATGGTCAAATTTGCAAAATTCGTGGGTCCGGGCTTCATGGTACGTAATTTGCCACCTCTCCACCAGTGTCAAAATCCAAATCACAAATGTCAAAAATTGGACTTCATTTATACTAATGCGGGTTTGTAGGTTGCCGTGGCATATATTGATCCGGGAAATTATGCGACAGATGTTGCTGCCGGTGCAACTTATCGATTTAAGTTGCTGTTTATTGTGTTGATGTCAAATATCTTTGCAATCTTTCTGCAAAGTCTTTGTATCAAGTTGGGTACTGTTAGTGGATTGAATCTGGCGGAGGCCTGTAGAGCTTTCTTGCCAAAATGGATGAATTATGCCTTATATATTTTGGCTGAGGGTGCAGTATGAGTTTTCCTCCCCTTTTTGCATCTTCGACTTGACTGACCAATGATAGATTATCGCTACAGATATTGCAGAGGTGATTGGTACAGCTATCGCTATCAATCTTCTAATCCCTCAAATACCCTTGGTTGCTGGTTGTGCTTTGTCGATCCTGGATGTTTTGATTCTTCTTATATTTTATCCTGGAAATGGTGAAATGAAGAGATTGAGATATTTCGAAATATTTGTGGCGGCATTGGTGTTGGGTGTTGTTGTTTGCTTTTGCATTCAATTATCACTCATCAAAGATACTTCGGTGGGAGAAGTTTTTAAGGGATATTTGCCTTCCAAAGCAATTGTAGAACAAAAGGGGTAAGTACTTGTTATTCCACTTCACCTGGGTTCATACTAAGGCATATTAGACTCTATCAAGCATGTGGTATTCTAGGAGCAACTGTCATGCCTCACAGTCTTTACTTAGGAAGCGGTATTGTCCAACCACGACTCCTCGATTATGACAAGCAGAATAATATTGTCAAAAAAGATTTCGACCTAGGTACCAAGGAAACATACTACCCTTCTCTCCCTGCCATCAAATTCTGTCTCAAATACTCCTACGCCGAGCTAGCAATTTGTCTCTTCACTTTCGCTCTCTTTGTCAATTCCGCGATTCTCATCGTAGCCGGATCAGCTCTCTATAACAATCCTGCTGCTCCAGAGGCGGATCTTTTCGGTATTTATGATCTACTCGTGTCGAGTATCTCGAAAGGTGCTGGAACCATTTTTGCTCTCGCTCTATTACTATCGGGTACCAGTGCTGGCATTGTTTGTACTATCGCCGGACAAATGGTTTCAGAAGGTGCATTGAACTGGACTATTAGGCCTTGGTTGCGACGTCTCGTAACGAGAAGTCTGAGTATCACACCTAGTATTATCATTGCCGGAGCCGTTGGTCGTGAAGGTCTATCAGCTGCTTTGAACGCTAGTCAAGTAGCTCTTAGTATTGTTCTTCCATTTGTTACTGCG
Source organism: Botrytis cinerea B05.10 (assembly GCF_000143535.2). Classification (NCBI taxonomy): domain Eukaryota; kingdom Fungi; phylum Ascomycota; class Leotiomycetes; order Helotiales; family Sclerotiniaceae; genus Botrytis; species Botrytis cinerea. Next base: position 1,354,800 of record NC_037312.1, on the reverse strand, counting down.
CCGCTTATCTATTTCACTTGTCGTAATAAATATATGACAGTGAGATGTCAGGGGAGACCAAATGCTTTCGGAAATGATGACGAGAATGCGAGAGGAAATGGGGATGCAACGATGGAAAGTGAAAGTGTGTATGAGCATGAAGGTGCGGGTCTGGGGGTTGATATGGGCGAGGGAACGAAAATGAGAAATCATTGGATTACGGCGGCCGTGGCGGGAGTCATTTGGACGATTATGGCTGCAATGAATGTGGCTAATTTGGTTCTGCTTGGGAAGGGTGATGGTGTGTGAGGTATTGTTAGGGGTAGGATTTGTAAAGGGGAGAGGCGGGCATGGGGAGTGGGGGAGAGAAAATGGTAGTTTGTAGTTGAGTGTGGTGGAGAATGGGTTTATGAGGTTGAGGGGAAGAAATTGAGGAGGGGCGTGTTGGATGGAGGGATGGAGGGATGGAGGGATGGAGGGATGGATGACGATGACAATAATTAAGAGCAGCACAGTGCTAAGAATTATTCCTGCCTACTTGGAGTAATGGCATGCATCATCACTACAGTATATACAAACGCAAATAGTTAGCTATTCATACCTACCAAATGTGCTTGAATACGAACATAAAATTGTCATGGAACCTCGAGCTTTGAAAGTTTGAAGTGTTGAAGGGGGTTTGTTGAAACAAGTGACAAGCACGTGATGTTAGATCACATTCCACTTCACCTACACACTACATACGAGAGAGATGGGAATATATACAGAATAGTAATCCCCTTTCTACAAAGGGCCGAGATAGAGTATATACTTTTAACCCCCTTCATACTTTATGTGTATACAACTTGCGAAGTCTGTCCAACAGTTATAATTAGGTACCCTTCTTAATATACTCTTCCAGTGCGATCTCATTCTTTAAGCGTGGTTGTATTCGAAGTGACTTGTTGGTGGTGATTTTGACCCACCAGAAACCCTAGGTAAAGTTGCCCATCACTCTCTCACGACATTTACTCGGCTCTCGGTCTTCGAATTTTCTAGATGATGGTCTTCAACTTACCTTGTTCTTACTTGTCTAACGAGACTAGGAATTATTCGTTGTGATGAGCAGCGTAAACGCAGCTTGTTAAAAGAGAGCAGATTTCACTAAAGTCACGTCCCGTCCCGTACTGAAATCGTTCCGCTATCGGACTCGACCTTTGTCACTCCTTGGTATAAGACCTCTTGTCCTCTAAACAGGTCTATGCCCTGATATTTCGTCTGTATATCAAAGTTGAGAATTGAATGATTCCTCAATTTAACTCAGTCATGAACTGTAAATACAGTACGCAACTTCCGCAGTTGTCCAGCCAGTGCAAAATATTCCTAGCTGAGGGTGGTCTGGAGACAGATTTCATCTATAGGAGAGGTTCTGATTTGCCCCATTTTGCTGCATTCACCCTCCTTGAAACTCCCGAAGGCAGACAGGCTCTTCGAGACTACTACATAATGTACGTAAAGATTGCGCGGCAGTACAAAACGGGCATCGTGCTTCAGCTCCTAACGTGGCGTCTGTCTGAACCATGGGTAAAGCTCTTAGGGTATGCAGACCCAGCTGGAAAAGTTGTCGAGACGAATCGTGATGCAGTGCAACTCCTCCAGTCCATACGGTCGGAATTTGAAGATGAGCATACGCCGGTTGTTATAAGTGGCAGCTTGGGCTCTGTACAAGATTCTTACAAGATCAGGTAATTATCATTCTGGCTTTGGAATGTAGCCGGTAGCTGACAAATTTTCAAGTGCGTGATTTTTGCTGTTCGCCCGGTGTTATTCTCACTTGTAGAAAAGAGACTGGCCACATCGGTAAACCTTGAATTTTCCGCTGCAGTCAAATCTTTACTACGTATGGCCGTAGAATCTGCAACTAGCTCTCTGAAAATCCTCGATTCACTTAGATCTCGGCATCTACTTGGTAAGACATTAGACCGCAGCGAAGAAATATAGAAAATGACTTTTACTAGATATCCTATTCTTATCCGATTTGGACTTAACGTTGTCTGCTGCAGCTGTGCTGGTCATGGTAGATATTATTGAACCATCTCGACCAGAATGCTCGTGGGGTATCGATAAGAGTACCAGCCTTTTTGATTGTATCAATGCCCGAGGGAATGTTCCTGCAAGCCATTACAAAAAAAAACCCCCCGGATGGATCTTGTTCACTTCCGGGATCGGATTCGGGATGGTCGTGAGTACGAAGCTCCTCCTACGGTGAATGCTGAAGAGGCGTTCCATAACACTGCCGATCACTATGGATTGGCGTCGGGAGTTGTGAACGGGGAACAGCAGACGTGTTTTTTCAAGTGATGAAATCATTGGATGAGATATGTTCGGGCTAGATCCTGATGTGTTACAATCAGCCATCGACGGCCTAAATTTTGGACTCAATTCTAATGGCTCACAAATGGCTTTAGGCGATGCATGGCTTTGGAGCCAGGATCATATATAGCTGAAATTATGTAAGCCCACCCTCAGCACTGTATTCAATATTTATTGAATCTTACTTCGAAATTGTCACCCATCGTTTTCGTCTTTCTCTCATATGACTGCATTTTCAGATTTTTGCAGAATATGCTTTCATGTCGTTGAATGGTTCTGTTATGAGTTTTATCTTGTTCATGTGGTTCTTTAGTGAGAACTATTACAGTCAAAATAGTCTCAATTCTACATTACGAGCTTCCAATCATTTTCTGTGTAAGGTCATTATTTTTGACACAATTTACCATTTTTCTTTGAAATTATCCCTAATAATCTATTTGGTTCGGTAAAAAGACAAATTAGTCGTTCGGACTGTAGTCGATTCAACATGGAAAATGTTGAGGTTAGCGAGGGGTCGGACCACGGATAGGAATCAAAATCGGTAGAGGAAGACGAAAAAGAGAGCCGGGGGACGAGTGGAGAAGAATATATAAAAAACGAATGAAAATGGATGAAAATGGAGAGGAGAAGGAGGACCAATCTCATCAATGTATTCTTCTAGGTGGTAAATTGTGGCCAAAAATCCGTAACTTAACAGGACTTTTGAGCAGCTTCAGATCCGGGGTAGTGATGGAAAATCTGGTTATAGAATGACTTGGAGCAACGGTACCTCTGCCCAAATAAAACCGGAAGTTATAATCAGGAATGTTCTTTCGGATATACACAGTTGGGGGTTTTTTTTATCATGATGCAAAAGATAGGTGCTAGGTAAGATGTATGATATTCTACGAGGAGGGTAGAAGAAGTCGAAAGGGCGCGAACGAAATAAGATGTGAATACCCACAGCAACTACGTAACTACGTCATGAGTACGTGGCAATAGTATCGTAATTTATGCTATTATAATATTGGTCAGGAATCTAAAAGCTAAACTTAAGAAATCGAAATGTTGTAGCACCGAGGCGCTAGCACCGTCACATAATCCATATCCCGACAAATATAGACGGACGACAAACTTACATTTATGATTCTTTGGTCGCAGTTCGTTTTTAATTAGCCTCTAAAACGATTCCTTGATTGCAGTAAATAGAGACTTCAGAGAAATTCTCAAATGAAAGTGAAAAAAAACTCCCCACCCTATTTCCATTCAAGCTAGCACTATAGGCTTAACGAATCATCCCCTCGACTCCCTCTTCATTAGACCAGCTCTGCCCGTTCATCTTTCCACCATTCCCTGCAGAGTGTTCGTTTTTTAACACAACTAAATATCTTGATTATTTGACATGATCTGTACGGAAGTAAGTATCATAACATTTTATTTCTTTAATTAAAAGATGGCTCATACACTGGTGCGTCGCCTGGTGGAAATATCTGCCATCTCACTTTAACATCTTGCTTTCGCCGTTGTCCAATTCAGGACTATTTTTCATAGGTTTTCCCCACTAACCACTACACACTTGAGATTATTCTGGAAGCTCCACCGCTCCGCTGCTACCATAGTGTTCATAAAGTGTTTCTGGAGGCCGCAAGCTGAAACCAATAGATATGGGATACATGCCAATATGAAGAAGAACCGGCCCATTGATCTCACATGTACAGTGGTATCTTCCCTGACAAGATTGGCAAAAGCGATAGTCACTAAATATTGAGCTGACCGGTCAATATCCAAACTGGTCGAATGCGGATATCGTAGAATATTTGCTGGTTGTGCTCAGGAAATTCACTGTTGCCTGCGGCTCCGAAAACATGTCACTATGTTCGTATTCGAGAAGCGCCACACGACCACCTACTTGCAACACGCGGTTGAATTCACGGGCGACTGTTTCTAGGACGTCGATTCCCTAGATCTCGAGCAGGTGAACTTTTGCGAGGCGCAAAGCAACATGGCCTACGCCACATCCAGTACCTAGCACTTGAGAGTTATCATCCGCCCCATAGGTACTCGTTGCGCAGCCTAGTCTTTAATCTATCTCCAGCGATCCGCAATGAGCGAGATGTATCTACACCTTCGTTGCATCGATGACGTTTGTAAGAGGCCTGTCCTCCGATAGCTTGGCGGTGTGTTTTAGATAAGTTCATTAGGGAGCATTTGAGAACTATGCATATATATTAGCTCCTTTCTGTATAAGGAGAGAGAGGACTATAGGAAACATAACTTGATTGATTTGGAACCACCAGAACCATCGAACTAACTAGTGAATCTGAGCTGAGAGATAAAGAGAGAGGGTCCTTCAAGAAAATGTTGAATCCTACAAGCCAAAGTTTTGAGAAATAGTGATCATACCGTAAGTACGTGATGAATATAGAGAGCAAAATCGGTGTAGAAGTCCATATTCAGCGAGATTTATAGCACGAGCACCATTACAGATGCTTACCCGCACACTCTATGCCTACTCCCACTTCCCAATAGACAATATATTAGATATGTGGCAAGAATTCCACCCAATTTAAAGTCTTGTAGATGTCAGGATCCTGACCACGGAAAGCAATTGAGTCTTCCACCAGAAGATATACCCGTGCGATAACATATGAAGCTCCAAAAAACAGAGCTGGTAAGAGCACCCTTAACTGCATTGTTAATGATGGATCCCCATTCGGAGAAATGTTTGAGAGTTTGAGAATAAGCTGTTCTTTTCGTCTCTCAAGTCTCTTGAGAAATGGCGTTTTTGTGGATAGCTTTGGATCGTAAAGTACAATGCTCGAATTGCGAGCAGAAAATCGATCGCATGCTCTCATTTTCATATCAGGGAAACATGTGAGTAATATCTGGTGATAAACCTCACCAACTATGACAGCAACTGACATTACTGACGAGCATACCCTCCATGCTTGTTTTTCGAATATGGTGGGGAAGACTGAATTCCAAGCGATGAAATTAGTTCCCCATGACAAGACTCCAAAGATAGCAATTATTGCGATACCGGTAAGCGATATATTTGGAAATATATCATCACGCCGCCACTTGATAGGTCCTGCTTGATCTTTGTTCATCATGAACATCGCAGATAGTATGTTCAAACAATATCGCCAAGCAACCTCATAATATGATCGCTCGTCCTTCAAGAAATCAAGCGGTGTATCGTACCAATTTACGTTTCGTTGACCTGCTCCCGCATGTATTTCTGATATTGTAAAATCGACCTTGATGATTCTCCGTGTTTCGATATCGGCAGGCTTGTCGAACCAGAATATGAAAACACCAATCGTCGTAACTATGAACCCGATTGTTGTAAGTTCTAACGTTGTGATAGCAAGATGCTGCAATTTCCGAGCGATGCAATTCACCAGAAACCACAGTACTTGTACTATGGCAGAGACCCGCAACAATATCCCCTGTTTATTTTTGTCGTCAATTTCGTTTTTATCGAGAACAAACTGAGCTGAAAAAACGGGCTCCTTAATCCATTCTTTGTCGATCAAATAAAGTATTTCATTCGCATCCAACGGCCAAGTGACACCATCTCCTGTTTGTATAACGAAGCCTCCCATATCAGCATAGAATGAATGTTTCATGGACCAGTTCTCAATTCCTCGTTCTTTGAATTTACAACAAGACTTGCGTGCGGACTCCCATTGTCCGACAGTCAGAAGCAGTAAAAAATCGGGTCCGAGAATACACAATCCTGCCAATAAGAGCTTCCGGTAGAGTTTAGCCCATGTGCTTTCTCCATGAGGACCAATATTGACACATAAGACTGACCAAATGCAGATGGAAATGGTAAAAGTACAGGAGAATACTATATCCATCGTACCCCTGTAATCGGGAGAATTTGTCCAGCCCTGTAGCGGGGTAGTTTCAACAGTATTGTTCGACATATATGATATTTATGGCGAGGCAATGGGACGGACCAGCGCGGGAAAGAAGAAAAATGCAGTGAAAAGAAAAACAGAGAAAAAAACAGAGAAAAAAAATAGAGAAGAAACAGAGAAGAAAAAAGCAGGAGAAGCAAGAGAACAAGAAGGCTGTAACTTATCCAAGACCCTTGAGAGTAGCATGCAGCAGCATTGAAAAGGCTGTCTATCTCGGGGCAGACCCCGGCGATCAATATGATAGGCTGGGGATGAGCTATATTGGATATCTGCTACAACATAACCTCTGAATAAAAACGATTGGTTAGGGGATATACCCACCCAACCCCGTCAGTCCTGTCACTTGGTTAGCAATCATTGAGAATTAATCATCCTTAAGGCCATATATACGGATTCGCTAGTTGCAGTGAGCAATGAGGTAGCTGACGAGGCAAAAGGCTGCTTATACTTGAAGATTCTCCTCCCTCAACTTGAACGTTAACTAAATGGATCCTCTACCCCTAGTGATTCAAACTTCAACACGACATTTAACAGCTCTGGGCTAATGAGGGCAATGATGCTTATGAAACTGGGATAGTGCCCTGGCATAGTAAACACGATGTGCACCTGCAGCTGAACTATGCATATTTTCCAAGAATAATTCAATGACCGAAAAAAAAACGTGCCGAAATTCCGAGCTTAGCCGCAAGTCACTTGAAGCTTCCAGTACCAATAGATTAATCCAACTGTTGATAACTGCCCTGGTTGAGACTCTGGAAGGGGTTTCTTTTAATAGCTAACGTTACACTATATATATATGTGTGTGTGACCGAACAAAGCGAGGATTCAAGGTTTGAGGATTGCTCCCAGCCAATAGAAACCGATGGCTTCTATCTACTGGAAATATCTGTAGTTGCGGCCCCTCATTTTAACTCATCCAAGTTGAGGTGGAGCGTGAAGTGCGGCAGCCCTGGTAGGGTCACACGAATAGACTTCCTATTCCATACCACAGTCCCCACCAAGGCGACCAGTGAGAGCATGGACTGGCGAGACACTTGATATTCAAAATTCGCAAAATATTCGTTCTTCGATCGCTTGATATCAGAATGTATTCTTCTAATTTTCAATTCGTAACGGACCATTGTGTTGAATTCCAAATTATATGAACTCATACTTCAAGAAATATTGGCGATTCAATTTTCGCAGTAAGCCTCCAAACTAAATATTAGCACAGGGGGGAAAGCAAGTGATGCATCCACGTCGGACGCGTTCCGTTGTGATCCGCACCAATCTGCACCAGTCCGTGCCCACACTATGGACTGATAACTGTTGGGTTTCCAATTTAGCGTAACATGACCATGCCAGCATGCCCAACACAATGCCTGCTTCGTAAGCCTTAAATTTCGGAGCATCTATTAACTACTTGAGTATAGAAGTTCTACATTGTAGTTTGTTTGCTATACAAGTAAATGTATTTTCCACCCTCTACGTCTTATAATCTATGGGGGGGGGTTTTTTTGACACTGTCTCTGTCGTATCGGCCTCAATAGCAGAATCCCTTCTTTTTCCTACTGCTTGTGTATCTTTCAAACAAATTCGTTCAAGTCTCCGACCCATCATTTTCTTCATCCCCTTCTCAATGGTTGTTGTCGCCAACAATACAGCTCGCCGTCATCTTAGCAACTAATTGTTTTGGAGTAGCTGAAGATTTAGTTACATGGGCTTTACTTGATCGAATATTTCCATTAAGTAAATTTAGGGAGAACTGTTGGTTTAAGAAGAGTGCAGATGACATAGCACCTATGATGGTAGGTTTTAGTTGTTAATATTGTATTCAGGCTAAAGAGATAGCTATGTACAGGAAATAGTAGCCCCTATGTAAGGGCTATTGAAAGAGCTAGACTCTTTGCATTACGGATCGGATCAAATCGCAGTGCGATCGCTTACGTGCGCATTCGTACACATTCGCACATGTAAGATTACAATCTCGCGTATATAGGTAGTTTATATATCACGCTACAAGCGCTATGCTATTGATTCTATAGTTATAGAATCTAAGAATAAATTGTGCCCTGCTCTCGCAATATTCTTATGGTAGAGTGCCACAGATTTTAAAGGAAGAAAATAACATTTTGCTGTATCTCTACTTGTAATAGTTGCATATTTAATATATCAGGTAATGGTTAGGCTTTATTCTCAAATTTATTTTTTATTTCTGTGATTGAATCTCCGGCGCGCTCAATCAAGTCAATTGGGAAACTCGTTCAATGAGTCATAATTCATTATAGGATGGTTTACTCTATCATGAAATGAAAGCATTGAAGACCTTGTCACGGTCACATACTAGAGCATACCGATAGAGGTTAAATAACTAGAATAAGAAAGTTAGAGAGCAAAGAGATTCTGTACCGCTTAACTTCAGCTACCTAGATATGTATGGCTTATCCACTTTTTCCACCATACCTCAAAGATGATAACCCCTTGAATATACATATCTACACCACACATTGACCGAGACTACTTTAATTGTGTCGCCGAGATTATGCATCTTATCTATTGAGGCTGCAATGGTTATTTAATATTTCGATGTTTAGACGAACAGAATATTATGTAGAAGTCGGTTTTTTGGTTTGATTTGAGAGATGGATATTATAGCAATTTAACAATAGTCGCTTGAGTCTATGAGCTGTAGTTAGATAGTGGTGGGATATCGTCTGATTTGTTAAGCTACCAATCCTTGATTGTTGCACTGAACTGAGAATAATCAATTGAATATCGACTGATACATTTTCATATTAAAAGCCAATTAGTCCCAAAAGAATCAACTCAAGTCGTTGCTGAAGTCAAGGTGAGGTCAGGCTTCTGAATATTCAACCCCAGATTAGAAAGATCAATACTATCATCTCAAGATGAGTAGCAACCATCCTTTGATTGTCCCGGTCAACCACAAACAACCAAACCACAATCATCTGAAGTCATCGATAATCTTACCAAATGAACATTTCCCAAAAAGCTGACTTGGCCATTTCACAAATCACGAGGCTACGCAGCCTTGAGGTAAGATGAAGATATAAATTTCTCGAGAAAACTGACTTGGTATTAAAAAGGCTGCGAGGCTAAAGCCTTGCATGCTTGGAAATAACTAATTAAAAGGCAGAAATCCATTACGCTCTATAAATTCGACCTATGGTTGGTCAGAATCCTACTATCAGAGCAAATTATCAACTGAATCCACCAATGGGCACCCAGAGAATGAAGAACACCGCCATATCATAAACCAATCTACGCCACCCTACTCCCCGATCCTTCCAATTAATTGCAACCGTTTCCAACAGTCGCCATAGCAGACCAGATTAGCAACCAAATCAATAGTCCTAAGAATGCAGCTTGGGCGGCATATACCCACCACTTGCAGGCATGAATCCGCGAGGTTTCATCCCTCTTCTCCCTAAGAATTGTCGCGAAGAAGAGAATCGAAACCAAGGTAAAGGCAATGAAGAAAGCAGTGATTACAATAGAGGCTTGCCAGGCACTACAAGCCTGGTCCCGCTTCTCAAGCTGATTATTTCTGAAAGCACGACGCTTTAACAACCCAAAAGATCTGAATAGACCGTTAGACCTATTGCGGATTGCGGGAGAAGAAGCTGAAGCCGAGGATATCTTTGAAGTGGATGGTGTAGCAGAGGCTATAGCGCCAGCAGTACATGGAGTCAGCGCATCTTGGACAGAAAGTTGGCAGAGACCAGCAGTGAGAGTCTTGGACAGAGTTGAGATCGTTATGACGGCAGTAGTTTTAGATACCTCTGTTGTCAATACTGTAGACGTGAGGAAAGCCGTGGCTGCAACGGCAGTGGTTGTAGACAGCTCAGTTGACAAGATCGTAGACGTCAAAGAAGCCATAGAAGTGACGTTAAAGGTAATCACGGCAGTGCTTGTGCTCTGAGGGAGAACAGTGGTAGCGACGACGTTGGTATAAGAGACGTATACGATCGAAGTAGAGTATACAGTTGATTTCGCCCGTTCCAGGCCGAGAGTACCGCTAGTATCAGTGGGTACAGAGGAGTAAGTGAGAGTTTCGATCATGGGAGATAGATCTGAACCGAACGAGCCAGCAATAGTGTGGGCGGTAGCAAGAACACCAGCGGAGGTAGCAGAGGAGGCAACGGTATCTACATCAATGTCAACGACAATGGCTCAAGCATACAAAGCTGGATATAGGAAAGAGGGAAGCTTACCTTGAGCAAGAGTCAAGACGGACATTAGGAACAAGAGGAAAAGCTTATAGACATCCATCTTGATGTTGTCCTAGAGGCTTGATTAGTGTGATAATCTTAGTATGGAGATCTCACTGAAAGGATAATAAGATATGCCGTGAAGGAAATTCTGGTTTTGGTGAAAAAGAAAGAAAGGTACTTACAGGACGAAAGTTAAGTTAGAATTGGGTTATAGAGCTCGGAGAGTGATTCAAAAAGCCTTTCGTATGAATAAGAGGCGACAATTACGTTGATATATGGTCCAGAAAGACCCACAAATTGATTTAGAAGGGTTATCTCCGTTGTGGAAGTGTGTGAGGTGGAAATAGCTGGGGAGAGGAGCCTGAATTGGATGGTACGTAATTCGGAATCTTGAAGAAGCTTTTACGTAACGACTCGGATTTTTGAATCGAGTTGGTAGGTATCTATTATAGGCTATGTGAAATTGTAGTAATGTAAGAGGCAACTTTGAATTGATGGTGATGAACTAGTTTGGTTGCAAGAGGTCTTCTGGCTTTGGTGCGTGTTGTGGTTGAAGATTGAAAACTTTGTCGGGAAATGAGAATGAAGTTTTTCGATAGAGAAGATTTTGGAACCACTCGTAACTTATTATTGTGCTCTTTCAAGGAATAAGCGAGCGTGCCAGAGGTATTTTGGGTCCAAAGCTCCCAGAAAATTGAATATCTCTCATTTTGCCCTGCAGTGAATGGCACGATCGCCAGGCACGAACGCCGAAATACCGATCGTTATCCAGGATACTTATTGATCGCGGTAAATATGATAAGTCAAGAAAAGGAGCAACAGTCTGATGATAGATACGATCAATCCGCACAAGACTCATGGCTCGTGGGTGCTTGCTGAAGCTGTATCCTGCTTGTTGATGATCTTGAAATGTGCAAGGAATGACCAAGCCGATCGGTCTTGCGTCTCTGGCTTAAGATGCGAGGGTCTATATGATGTGACTCAATGAGTAAGCCTTCGGACTTCATCGACTCCTTCACAAATTTCTGGTCTGATGTGGCGATGCTGAAACCGACCCCAAGTGTCAAAGGTAAAGCTTCTACGAGCGACTTTCGAAACCTTCAAGCAGACGTGGGTATAAAATGGAAATCTAAGAATCACGCAAGTCTCTTGAAAGACTCGCGAAACCCTCAAAGCATACCAGTAGGCAGCGAACCTCGACTCCTCGACCCCAAAACCCTGAATACAAGAATTTCTGGAGATCTGACTCTCCAGATGAGCGCAGCTTGACGTGGTGTTTTTCTTTCAACTGCATGAATGGAAGACTGATTTAGATAAGTAATCTTGGACCTTGGACATGCTTTCTAATAAGCTGTATACCAAACTTATGCTAATATATTCATAGATTTATTTGCCACTATAGAAATAATCGCTCAATACGAACATATGCCAACGGCGAAGAGGCCCCTTTCTCCCGTGTCAAGTCTACGGCCATAGCCTATCTCACAAGACTTCATCAATGTCGGAAACAATATAAATAACATCAACAAACAAACTCCGGGACATATCCGAATCTTTGGAGCTCTCCGAGCGACTTTTGGTTCCAGAGATCGCCAACGAGCTTTCATCGAAATTCACTTAGTGTACTCCAATTCAACCCGTTATCAAGCTATGTTTGTTAATTTTCACAAGAGTTGGACCTGGCCTGATATGGGTTGAATGTGTGGTCTGTTGAAGTCAAACGGTGGAACCCCCTCACAGAGCGACAAGTCTGAAGCGGGAACAGCCGTAGAAGGTGTCTTATATATGTGGAATAGCGGATAGCGTTCAGAAAGAGAAGGCATAGAAACTGAGCCATCCGAACCGTGTTATACATCTAGTGAAAATCGACAACTCGCCGGACGATTCATAACCTCGAAACAGAATGCAGAGCAAGCATTTTCAACCCATTGATATTCTATTCACTGCACCCAGCTTTTAGACGCCAACTGCCCAGGAACAAAACTGTGGCCAAAAATCGGCATGACCCCAGTGTGTGCCACTCCTCTCGGAGATTACAGAGTATTGAAGAGAAGCAAGATGTACAGGCTAGTTGACGTAGTCACATACAGCGACGTGTAACTATATACCCCGTTGAAGCTTTGGTCTTGGTTGATGTTTATGACAAGAGATTTTTCAATGGGCATTCAGGCGAAATTGAGTTGCTCTACTCAAGAGGTTGAAATTTCAAAGGTACCAAATATCGAAGTGCATATCAAGAACCATCTTGTCTCTATGAGAGTCTGGTTGTTCTTGGCTTGAACACATGGTTTCAAATGCTGCATGACAGAAATAGACACTTGTCTATCACGATTTGTCTATCGCCACATTTTGAATTTGCAACCAAACTTGTATTGAAGAGCAGTTTTGGACGTCATTCCAAAGGTTTTAATCTGGTTTATTTCTACAGAAATATTTTGGGTGTTCTTTAAGCTCGGAACACGGCTTTTCCTCGGAAGTGATGGAAAGTGATGGCTCGAGCGTCTTTCATCACTACTGTGGGTTTCAAAGATCAAGCTTGCGTTCTAGAGCTCAAGAATAGCAATACGGCGACGGTAGTAGTTCAATGTAAGCTTAGAGAATTTGTTGACTGGGAGTTCTTTGCTCAACAAAAGACTTTAGGATTTTAGACTCACTAGCAAATGCTCACCAATACACGATAGAAAGGAGAGTACAAAGGTCTTCTCCCACAAAAAGATGATCAAATGATGGATGAGCTGTGGCCAGGCGTATCTGTGGCCAAACGTATCCAATGATATAGGAATTGGGCTTGGGGTGTTTGAATAAGAGAAAGAAGATGTGGATGAGTGCGTTAGAAGATCAATACTTGTGTTTGAGCTTGGATGTCCCGTCCTGTAGTTTTCACACAATTCTAGTCTTTTCCATGCTCTTTTCCAATGTTTACATCCATCTTGTATTGAGAGAGAAAGAACCTTATATCACTATCATAAACCATAATGGCACTTTTCTGCCAATCTCACATTCAAGCACTATTCAAGTAACGGGGCCCCTTCATCTCCTACCTGCAAGCGCATTTTGGCACTGGCTTTCGGTTGAACCTCGGATATATCTGATAGATATCCCCAACTTCCATAATCTTCTGGTAAAATATACTCATTACATTTCCCTCCCCCCCCGATCCTATTACATTACACGTCGCCCCTCCAAACCTTCGAACAATGGCCTGGCCATATCCTTGAAATAACTATTCCATGTAGCTCATGGAAGTTACAAGAACAAAACTCACGTTCGGACGAAATTCCTAATACACAACAATTACAGGGTGGCGGATGCACATCGCAAAACTACAGCAATATTTCCTCCGCAAAACGCATAGGTGCTGACAAATTCGACAAAAAAGCAATACTAAGGAGTGCATACTTCCTGTTCACAATAGAGCATAAGAAATATGGCCACCAGCACCGATGCTGTCCCTATAGAAGCGGCGGAATGTATACAGGTGGATGGTGCAGAACACAAGATAGTCGACATAGGAACTGGCGGAGATGTTGTTCTCGAAGTTCTCTTCGAAAACACAAAAGCTTGCACAAAGTCGATACCGAACGAGACGATTCAAAAGCTACGCATGGCAAAATCGCCGTTTCCTTCAGCGCGGGTGTTCTACCGTGTCCGCCTTGACACTTTGAAGAAACACTCAAAATATTTCGAACGGCTTCTTGGTTCAGATACATTTGGAGAAGGTCGGGCTATATCCGCCAGGTTTGCAGAATTGTCCCTTTCGAGCAAAGATCCTTCAGAGCTACCGGCAGGAGAGCTCCCTCGAATACAAATCACAGATGAAGATGATGCAACGAGGACCATCGGGAGGGAGATAGTTTTCAAAGATATGCTCAAGATTATTCATGGCATAGCACATTCTAGCAAGTCTATTACTCTTCTATACATCTCAATTTTGGTAGTCATGGCAGATAGATATGATTGCATGACTATGATCGCGCGCTACATCACAGGAAAATTCTCAAACTTCCGATACCCACCAACTCTCGACAAAACCGCGGAAGAAGTTGTGCGGCAGAAAATACTGATATTTTACCATACTAACCAAGCATTGCGCTTGTCCCCAGCGACGAAGGAACTTATTCTTCGCGGTTCATCCCGCTGGTCAATATATGAAGAGACAGATTCTGACTTTCTAGCTGCTTGGTGGGATCTGCCGGAAGGCCTAGAAGGTGGGTGATTGATAGGTCATAATTACCAATCAGAATACAGCTAATACTTTACAGCTGAGCTTTCATATCGTCGATCACGGATAATTCTGACGATTTCTTCCCTACAAACCAATTTTCTCTCTATGTATACATCTCGAACACGACAATGTAAATTGGGCTATGATTCGTCAGCTGCCTGCGATTCCTTCCAGCTTGGTGAAATGGTCAAGTTCCTCACGAGAAAAAACCTTCTCTCACTCATTCCATTTCAAGCAGTCTCTCCCGACGACCCTGAATTTATTTGGCCCGAAGCATATACTGGTGATATCGAACAGCTAGTTGCATTATTGCGAGAATGTCCAAGCTATCAAATTGATAAGAATCATGGCCATTGTGGCTTACGTAATAAATTGCTTCCTGCTCTTAGCTACATCAAAGATTGTGTCGATGGTGGCATTGGAATTAAATCCCAATTATGGAAAACAGAAAGATCAAATCAAACCTGGATTCCTAGCCCGTCGACAAATACCAGCAACAAGAAGGCATTTGTTGTAGGAGGCAAAGCAGTAGGAGATGACAGGCCAGAAAAGCTTTTCGATTTCAAAAGCTTGAATAGAGAGGACCTTACGTCTGGCGGAAGGTCACTTGGTGTAGACAAAGCAGCGAAGAAATTGTTTCTAGCTGACAAGTGGGATTGGATAAGGGAAGTAGAAACGGAGAAAGAGAAAGAGAGGATGTCAAAATCTTCGTTTTTCAGATTCTGAAGATCTGGACATAATTACTAATAATACCTATACATAAAGAGTATCGGGTCGAGGAAATGTATTTGTGCCGTATTCCGAATGACAGTCGGCAATCACAATGGGCGGCGAGCGTGGAAAATTATCATCCAGATGGAGTTATACCAAATGAGATATATCATATGGCCAACCCTGTGGGCGCAATGCCAATATCTGGGGTAGATCTCCATTCAAGCCCCAAGAAGGTTGAGATAATTTAGATACTAGTGCAAAAGCCTACCGCCAAAATTCAATCTTGAAACACCCTTTCCGTTTCACTAAAAGGCATGGCAGCAACGAATTGATCAATCAAAAAGGAGAACCTTGGAAAGTTCTAGCCATGAAAGAATAGATTAATTAAGCAATTCTAATCTCACCAGAAAACAAGCTTTTTGACACCCATGCTACTTGAAGGATCTTAACCGAGCCCCCTCACTTCCCAAAGTACATTTTACCGCTGCCTCCTTTGCTTTGAGAAAACGTTCGGTTCTTCCCGGAATAATAGGTCTCTTCATGGTGGCCCTGTATGAGCATGGAATAATTCGAGGTGTTTCTCCGCGTGAGGATTATGGATTGAGTAAAATGACCGGACTATTGATATTTCAAGAGTGGTAAATCAAATATTCCTATGTTTTTCTATGGGGCAGGAAGATGCTAGCATGGCATAACAAACAAACATCCAAGAATCCATATGGAAGGTTTCATGTATAAATGTTCGGATATTAAATCCGACTATCCTCTCCACTTTATCCTCATTAGCGATAAACCGTTGAATGTGATTCGATGATTATCTCCAGGTCCCCTGTTTAAACAAAACACATCAGATCACAAATTAACGACCTTGGTGACATCTATTTAGTGATTCGCGTCATAATCACATATTGTTCATCTGTTTACAGAATTTGAGCGAACCGCTGAGTCCCGAAAAAGAAAAGTGTCATGAAATTAAGTACAAAGAGGGTCCGGAGCGTTTGTTACCATTAGAATAGGACATCAACCCCAAATGAGAGGGGGAATGAGGTTAATTAATCGATGGAGTGGAGAATCGTGAGATCTCATCTCATCAACTTTCCCGATAAATACTTCCTCCTCCCGATATAAGCTTCCCTTTTTCCTCTTCCTTACCACTCTCACTAAAGTCATTCATTCATTCATTTTTTTCAGTCGCTCTCTTTTTCCATTTTACGCTATGCGTTTCACAAACTTTGTTTTGGCAGCTGGCCTTACAGCAACCGCATTCGCAGCTCCGGTAGCTGTTAGAGATGAGGATGATAACTGTGTTGCTGATTACGATGAGACCACTTCCGCTGCCGTTGTAGCTCAAACCACCCTTCCTTCTTCCTCTGCCGCTGTCGTTGCCGCCACTTCAGTTGCACCATCAAGCAGTGCTGTCAAGACCTCTGCCGCTGTTGTCCAAGCTTCATCAGCCGCTAGTCCGGTAGTTGCTAGCTCTTCCCCAGCTGCTACTTCATCCACCAAGGCCGCTTCCTCCACCAAGGCCGCTGTCGCCGCTGCATCATCGGGCAGCACAGCTGCCGGAAAGTTGAGATGGATCGGTGCCAGCGAATCTGGAGCTGAATTTGGACAAGGCAACCTTCCAGGTGTTGTTGGAACCGACTACACCTTCCCAAACACTACCGCCATTCAAACTTTGATTGATGGTGGCATGAACATCTTCCGTGTTCCATTCCTTTTCGAGCGTATGGCCCAAAGCAGCATCACCGCTAGCCTCGACGCCACTTACCTTGCTAGCTACAAGGAGGTCATCGATTACATTACCGCAGCTGGTGCAACTGCAGTTATGGAAGCTCACAACTATGGACGTTATGACAATAACATCATCACTTCCACCTCCGACTTCGGTACCTTCTGGGGCAACTTCGCTACCGAGTTTAAAGACAACTCCAATGTTATCTTTGACTGTAACAACGAGTTCCACGATGAGCCTACAGCTACCATCTATGCCGAGCTTAACCAAGCTTGTGTTACTGCTATCCGTGGCGTTGGCGCAACCTCCCAATACATCTTTGTTGAGGGTAAGTCATTTCCCAAACTTTTCTTCATATTTGGAAATCTTGTACACTAACATGCTAATTAGGAACTTCTTACACTGGTGCCTGGACCTGGGTTTCATCTGGAAACTCTGTTTCCATGTTGAACATCACCGACCCTGAAGACAAGCTTGTCTACGAATTCCATCAATACCTCGACTCTGATGGATCCGGAACCTCTGCCACCTGTGTTAGCAGCACCATTGGTGCTGAGCGTATCGCCGATGCTACCGCATGGCTCAAGGCCAACAACCTCAAGGGTGTCATTGGAGAATTCGCCGGTGGTGTCAACGCTGACTGTGAATCTGCTATCTCTGGTATGTTGGATGCTTTGGCTGCCGATAACGAGTACTGGTTGGGTGCTTTGTGGTGGGGTGCTGGCCCATGGTGGGGTGATTACATCTACGCTTTCGAGCCACCTACCGGTGTTGCTTACAAACAATACTTCGACACCCTTGTCAGCTACGTCGCATAAGCGTATGTAGATAAGATGTATGATTAGGGGTTGAGGGGAAGGATTATGGCTGAGGAAGTGGTTTCTGATTCGTCTTGTACATAAGTATTAGCATGGACCCTTGTGGAGGTATTTGCTCAAAGGGGGTGTTTTAGCGGAAGACAAAAGAGGGCGGAATTAAATCTCAATCCGTTTTCAACTTTGAAAATCTTGATCCAACATTGTGATTCCATGTATTTGTGCAACCAAGTTTTTCATCATTGATTCTGCTGTAATGTGAACAAACTACAAGTAGGAGGACATTTGTTTAAAGTTTTCAGCTCACGTGGTATTGTGGCCTGACAGGAGCACAAACGCCGTTTTTGAGAAAACGAAAGTTTGGAATTGACCATCCACAACCACATGCGTTTCCTATGATACACCTCATGTGGCGTTACCATATGATATTCGGTTTCATATCTAGGCAAAGAGGAGAACATCATACGTACATCTGATTTGACAACCCCTTCCCCCCAACAAGATGCGAATTCTTTGCAAAGTTCAAAGTTCAATCACTATCAATTCAATCACCATCTTCTCGTATTCGATAGTTCTTGTGGGTGGATTGGGAGCTCTAATCAACAGAACTTATAGAAATGCTTTGAATAATTTCCACCGCCTTGTTGTTGAAATAGAGGTGGATGTCTCAAAACTTTGATATTAAAAGCGCACAAGGTTCAGGCCAAAAATAGTAAGTTTCCACACGAATTATCATATCTCAAGCGATTCATCTGTAATTCAATAGCAATTCTAATAAACCAATGAAAACAGGATTTCTTTTTCCGGAGTGTTTGCTGAATTTGGAGTTTGAAGTTATATTCAAAGTTTATCGAATAAAACACAAGTCACACTTCGGAATCACGTTATCAATTCCGGTGCATAAAATAAAGTTCACGTTGCAGCTGTTCTTTCTCCACCAATCATATCCATCACTAAGACGTGTGGCCTACTTTTGCTTTTGAACGACATCAACTTTCCATATCCCGAGACATGGCCAACCTACCCGTGAGTTTGCCATAGTATTGGTACACGCGTTAGTGAGAGAGCCTAGTCTATGGACTGCCTGAGAATATAAGATTCTGCAGTCACTCACAACGCAAGCTTAGGTCTTGTTCTGAGTAACTCTGCGGAGGACAGACCACGCGCTTCTGCAAATGAAAGTCAATCCTTCCACCTCGGCTCTAGTTTCCTGTCATTTTGCTTCTTTGAGACCTGTGGTACCTGATAATACAGGAGAATTCAGGCTATGTATATAGGCCGAAGCTTCTAGAGACAGTATTCTCGATCAATGATTTAAATCATTGATTATATCCGGAGCTTGCAGTGTTATTAGTAAAGCAGGCCGTTCCATTTATTGAGATTACGACGTTAAGTACCTATGTTACTTTGAGTCATGGTGAGGAGATAGTACTCCAGCGTCATTCACATATTCTGCGGTATTGCTTTCGAGAGTAGCCATTTGGAATCTCTGGATGTTGAACCACAAGCTTGTATTGGTTTAGAATCCAGTGCATATTTCAATTTTCTTTGCAGATTTTGCAAAGTAGTCTTTAAATAAGTATTCTATCCTTTAAATTGTGTGAAAACCTAACAAGAATCCACTCCTATCGTTGAATCTCCCTCATTTTGTTTGGGCATGTCGACCCGTATAACCTGAATATTCTTGTATTGTTCAAGTGAGAATCCACACATACTGAGGTCTTTATACTGATGTGGGGATCTTTCAGTTTACTAAACCCAAATACTGGGGAGTTGTAGCTAAATAATATTGCAAGTTTAATGTCTGGGTATTGTTCTTAGTACGGAATGACCACTCACTCGCAAACTAAACTTTCCACTAGTGTCGCAAGGCACCGCCATTTGGTTGGGATTAATGACATGCATGATACAACCCTTTCAAATTCTACGGTTAGCTGATTTACCTATAAATTTCTGACATCTTCTATGCGTGCAGTCATTATTGTGCGACCTGAGTTTAAACATCTTAACGTCACCCCCAATGGATCAATATGACGTCAAATTCTAACTGACTATATCATTCTTCCAATCCACTGCTCTTTTATTTTCCAACTTGATTATAAAACTCATCCATTAACAATATCAGTGACCAGTACCCATCTCCAAGAAACACTTCTCTACTTACTGTTACCTCTCATAATCCGTGAACTTCTCGCATAATTCTCACAAAATATTCAAGAGCAAACAAGACAAATTTTTCTTCAATACAACATGTTGAACGCCATGCCTGGCAGTTTCATTGTACAACAGGTCCATCGTACCCTTCAAGCTCGTCGTGTGGCAGTACAACTCGCAGAGCTTGCTCTCCAGAAGGAAAATTCTGCTTGGGAGATTGCAGCGATCCCCATCCATCCATGGCTCAAATTTAATGGAAGTGATAAGACGTTAGAAATTCTACTCGACTTTGTTGATTTGACTTCGCCATTCCAGCAGAATAAGCTTACCAAGACTCTAATTGAAACTCTTCCAAAGTACTCGAAGCATGCGACAAGCATCTATATTGGTATTACGTTTGGGATTCCCCACATGGATATTATCAACAACAATACCAAAGCTGCTCGCCATTGGGCGATGGCCAACGTCGTTTATGAGCTTAATAAGTTCCGCCAACTTGATTCAGTTCGGGTCTCGATGTCTGTACAAAGAATTTACTGGGAACAGGTCAAGCCGGTCAGCGCAATCTATGGACTGGACTATCCTCACTGGACTTTTGAAATTGTCGAAAATGGTGCTGTGAACGCAGTTGAAATTGACTCCGACATTGATTGTAAATTGAACTCTGGTTTCAATGATGAGATGTACTGGTGATGGAAGATAAGAATTTTGAGCGAATCTAAACCAAAAACCGCGGATAGCTCGAGATGAACGATGCATCCATCCGCAGCTTATCGTTGGTCTTTACAATAACTTTTTGCGGGCTAGGTGATGCTGAGGGGTGTTAGATGACTGCGATAGCGTTTACTATAGCATATAATTTCTGGGGTTGGCCCATGGATTGCTTCTTATATGATACCACTTGTTTTTAATAACGCCGCTAGCAGCCGCTACAAAAGAAAATAATAATAAACTTCGATTCCCCTGTTTTATACCATTTTTTGTTCTTTTGTCTTACTCTGACTCACTTCAATAATTCTGATCTATTCTATATTCAACAAATTTTCCCAGCCAGTAAAATTACATTTCTATAATTATTGCGGCAAACTTTGTAGTATCCGTTCCGTGAACTAACATTTGATACTTTCCTTCAAAGCAAGTACAGATATTTCCAGCCCACTTACAGGAGTTTTGGTAGTATACATAGATATAGGCACTCGTGCTCTAGTAAATTGATTGACATTCCCAGTTGGTTGCAACGCTTGTGTTTCCAGTACCAACATACTTTGCCTGTTGAGGATACATACAGATTGGTCGTTGATTGATCACATAATCCAATGTAGACTCATCATTCCATTTGGTTGCGATAACTTGGGTGGGTGCTGTATCGTTTTCAACCCAGTCAATCAAGGCAAGCAACACATCATGTTGAGCATTGTCGAAACCAGGCTTACTATGGATCCAATAACCAGCAGAATCGTCGCCAATCACTGATGCTTGAGTAGTACCTCCAATGTACCAAGGTGCATTCTGAGTAGAAGGAGTTCCACTGCAATGTCTATTTTTCAATCATTAGAGACTCTGTGCTAACATTTTCAACAATCTGATCATTAGGGTTTACTCACTCCATGCCTGGGACTAGAAAAAATCGATAGAAGTCATCCAGATCAATGCCTTGTGATTTCAAAGTGCGTAGCACATGCTCGTAAAAGTATACACTGCTGGCAGTCGCAATAGAATTATCTGCCATACCATGATAATGAATAATCTTGCTACCCTTCTTGTAAAAGGGAGAAAGATCGAAGTTGTCAGCTGTGGCGTTGCCAGGATTGAGAGCTTCGGACAATGCGACAAGATATTCGGGATCCCAATCATCAGCAGTGAAATTTGTACCTAAGCCAAGAAAATATTGTGGGTAGTCGAGATCGGGTGAGGAACCGCCTCCCCAAAGACCTTCGCTGCCAATCTCAAAGTGAGGGAAGACGAAAGTCTGGTTGCCAATGACCCAGTCATTGTAATAGTGATATAGAGTGTCGAGCTGATCTGGTGTTAGACAGTCAGTAGTAGTATTTCCGGCACAGAGCAACGTTTCGATCCGCAAGTGACAGCCACGAGGGTCAGAAATGATGTTGTCAGTGACTCCATCTTGAGGATCGCATTGTTTAAGACTCTCAGCGGCGATAACTGAGAACATCTGGTTGGGGATGTAGCCAGGCGCAGTTGTTGGATAATTGTAAAGCGACGTTTGGACATTCCATAGTTGTAAATGGACAGTCCACCAAGCAGGGGCACCGACTACTGCACCATCAAAGTCACCTGGAAACTCCTCGACTTCTTTTAATCCTTGTCGTCCTCCGGTAGAGCAGCCGTTGTAGTAACTGTAAGTGATGTTTTTGCTATAGTATGCTTCAACTACCTCCTTGGCAGCGACAACAGACAGATGCATGGCACGCCAAGCCCAGTCGGTTACGGCTTCAGGGTCAACGGCCCAAGAAGCGTTACCAAATACACTTGAATCATGTCCAGTATCAGTCGACATAGCGGCAAAACCATAAGAGGCACCAGCACCCTATATAACATGCGATTAGCATCTGATAAACAGAAAATACATGGTTCCATCTGAGCAGTAATGAGATTCGCGTAGCAATCATACCATTTCGAGATAATTGACACCTCCAGCAAACCCAGAATTTCCAGAAGTTCTTGAATAAATCAGCATACGACTTTGTGGAATAATTCTTGTCCATACGCATATACATACAAGAAGCGACCAGTCCAGTTTTTTGGAAGGAAGAGGCCATAATTGAAAGTAGTGCCTGCCTCCGTGGGCATCTCGATTTGCACTGCGCAGAGAGCAGGCAATCGTGCTGGGTCGGTTGGAAAACCAGTGTCGGCGACTGGCACGGTAAAAGTGGCGTTCTGAGATACTTCTTGGACCAAGACGACTGTGGCATTGGGTGGAACGATCGCCTCAAAAGTCGCCACAGAACAATTTGGGGTCAGAGCATGTGAAAGTGTAGCCAACCCGGCGAGGGACAGCAATAGAAGTTTAGCCATTGCAGATGGATATTCAAACTTTTTCTATTTGAATGATACAAAGTGGAAGTGTTAATTACCTCTGCTTCTCTTTATATATAAAGATTACAATACGTCTTCACCCCCATTCCATCACTGCCCATAGAAAGGGTCAACAATTGGAGTAATCTCCGAGAAGGACTCTGAGATACCCCTGTGATAGCGGCGACGCGTAATAGAGAACATCACCCTCCCTACTAACTTGGTAGCAGGTCCAATTAAGGTCTTCTTAGAAATATCCGATCGAATGGAGACTATGTTTTTGCTACTTAGCCAATGACTGCACAAACATTATTTTCAGAGCCCATCTATTTACCTTGATACTTCTTTAGAGTAGATTAAAAGCTTATGAGTTTACAAGGTGAAATAAGCCACTACCAACGACTGATCATATCATTAGTAATGTGTATATATCATGAATATATATCGGCGATTATCATATGCGCCGAACTCATTAATGTGGGACTTACTATCACGACTGGTCATTCCTCACGCTATTCTTATTTGCACATATACTACAGAGATCTAAGCTTCATGCAAATTCAGATTCGAACATGGATATAAAGCCTAAGGTGGCAACTACGGGGTATTTAATGTACATCTCCCGAGCGTGGATCTTCTCCAAACAAATCCAAGCTTCGAAGGGTAGAAGTGCGAATACGAACTTACGCGTTTTTATCAGAATAATTGGATCCGAATCAACTCAGCCTTGAGATATAACTCCATAGATTAAAAAATATGGAGATCGCTGGTTCAAACTATACAAGGTGTAATAACCGAGTGTATTCCTGTTTTTAGCGATTGAAAGCAATGCCTAGAACAGCAGAATTGTTTCATGTGCCAAGACTTTGCGGATATATGAAGTTGAATCCACAGAACAACGTCATGAGACTGTTATTGATATATATTTAGCTGGGGTACTTTTCGGGGAGATAAATTCGCTTAAAGCCTGGTATCGCTTTACAGGAAAAATGAGTACTTTACCTAGGTACATAGAATAATGTCTTAAGTTACTGTGCAAAAGCAGATGGTGTCTAGAGAAATACCCAAGTAAACGTCTCTCTATTTACGAAATAAACAAAACGAGAATGACCGAGCCCTCGGAAGGTTATGCCTCCGAAGTGGGCTAGTAAAGACATGGTAGAATTTTCCGGGGGAGAATTGGAAGACCGTGGAGGATCAAAAACCGTCTTCGAGTAGAGTAAGAAAAACTGAAGGGGTCGAATCCCTCTCTCAAGACTGACAGATACTGAATTCTATAATCCATATTTCTTATCACGGGTAGGAAGCTCCAACTTCTACCTTATTCCTGGACATACCTAGGTATCAACTTTGAAGCTTGATTCAAGCCCACAACTCAATCAAAGCCGCCCCATGACTCTCTATTCTCCATTCCTAGACCTGATATTCTCTTTCTCGACTCTATACTTGAATCAGCAACCTGCTCAGGTTTCTCAACATAAAGACTCAGGCAGAGTTCAAGATCTAAGGACTTATATAGACTACCACTTCTCTCAAGGAGAAAGTGATAAGCGGCTTGCTGATGGATATTATTCACAAGCCGCTCTCGAGATACAACATAATACCTTGCAAGCGTATTGAGAATGTTTCCAAGTATCTTCTCAAATACCTATTGCGCAACCTATTTCAAAGCTCCAGATGAAAATACCACAGGTATCGTAAGACAAAATACTCTCTCAAATTAAGTGATCCTACTATCTCTTCCATTTCGTGCTTGAACTTTCAAAGGCACACAGTTCTTACAGGCTTACGGGCTCATTAGGCTGATAATCTTAATAAATCATCTTGATTAGTCGTTTTCTACACCTTGGTATCATTTCTGAGACCATGAATGATATAAGAAGAACTGAGTTTCTCCAGCTCTCGCAATCGAAATCGAGTGTTCTGACTCTATTTCGACTTGTGTATGAGCTAAGGATAGTATATAATTCTTATAAAGAAGCTGTTGAGCAATACGGACCTCTTAAGCAACGATATATAGTTAAGAGTAAGTATCAAAGAGTGTTCGTTATTTGTAATAAGACCATTGTCTCCAAAACTATGATTCTTCGCACACAAACTTCCTTTATTCTTCTCGATTCATTGCGCTACTTATGATTTATATGATTGGAATATGTATAATGAATCTAACCCTTGATATTGATTATATAACGCTGTACATGATATCTACCTCCATTGACCGTATTAAATAATCTGTTCCACCAGTAGAATCAGTTACCGAGAGAATCATGTACAGCAGCGAAGTACGACATGTGCATGTATTTGTTCTTAGTGTCTTCTTCAGGTATCATAAATAGGTTCGAAAGATCCTAAGATTTCCTCTATCATTCTCCCTCTCATTACAATATCTTGAATCAAACACTCGATAAACAATCAACTCAAAATACTTTTACAAATCCACAAACTACGACTTCAAGTCCACCAAACTACAACCAAACACATCTCCCTGAATTTTCGAAGCAGTTTCTCAAACTTTTAAATTCATCAAAATGTCTAAAATCAGAGGGCCCAAGTCTAATGCAAATCGCCGCAACCGCGCCACCCGTCGCACTGATCGACTTGCTCATGTTCCTCCTCATTCCCTGATCGATTATGCTGCAAGCCCCGCAGATCTGACCATCTACCTAGAATTCTGTAACTCCAGATCAGTCGAAGGAGAGAAGAAGCTTTTCGATGCACTTGTCGAAACCATTCCTAAGTATGGTGATGAAACAAATATCATTCATCTGAGAATGATTTTAAGTGTCTTGCCTAACGACAACGAGAGAGTCAACCGTCGTGATGTTCTCGCTCGTGTCGTTGAAATCATCAACGACTTTCCACACATCAAGGAGATGAATTTCTGCCTTGATATTCATCACTATGACTTGGAGCAAGTCAGATGTGCGTCTGCAATCTACGGGCTCAAGTTCCCTGATTGGACTTTCGATATGAAGGTAGAAGATCGAGATGCCCAACGAATTTTGTACAACTCACGCATCGATCGTCAACTTCGTGCAGCAGAAGCAAAGGCACTCCAACGAGATTCGTAGGGTCAAGGGGAAGGGGGCGTGGGTTACGGAGGGGTTAGAGATACAGATCAATATTAAATATTGATCAAAGATGGAGTGTAATTCGTTCAGGTATGGGGGAGTATGAACATGATCAATGCTTGTCCTGAGTTCAGGATAAAATGTTGCATGGGCCGAGAATCATACGGAGGCTGGGTTTGTGGTTGCTTTTATTAATCTTATTCCACATTTTATGGCGAAGGACCGTTTTTGACTGCACCGAAGGCATGAATGTTGGTTGTGATATCTGACGGGAAGAGGTTTCTTAAACGATAATGGCTTGGGCAACTTCAGGGTTTGATGGATACCAAGCAATAATTCTAGATAGGTCTTCTTTGCCGTATTAAGCGAGACATAGAAACTAAATCGATGTTTTGCAAATATACCTCTTTTGTATGTTACAAAGTGTCTTGTGAGCTTTAAAAGCGGAGGGACTTCCTATCATCTACTTTATCATTTGAATTGTGGATATCTCGGTCATACATATATGGCACATAATATTATAGAACTAAAATTTTACAGTGCCTCGACCTCCGATTTTATGCATAAACCATAAATGAAACTAAAACTATTGCATAAATCACATCGCAAGAAATTGCCAATATTTGTTTTATAGCGACAATGTCTCCCAGCAGAATCTTGACGGTTCCATGTAACAACTGACAAGAAGACTCATACATTCTACCAGTCTCTCCTAATAATCCCACCATAACATAAATATAACTATCCCTGTACTATCCAAGCTGCCTTTTACATCCTCTTCCAATCTTCTAGCTACATGAAAATCCCGAGCAAAAACAGATCTCCAAGAGACCACTCATCCCACCAATATCACTTCCCATCCCCCAGGTTTCAATCTGATTCCATATCCTATGTACAACAAACCTTCCCATCACTATAACTACCCGTCGAGCTTCCATCCGAACAACGACTATCAACTAATTCCGCGTACCAATCCGAATCGATATCCACTCTATCCCGACAATCTCTACCGAAATAATACTCAAACACAGTCTGCCATCTCAGATTACGAAACTCAAGCGCACAAGAAATCTGTGAAATATCATGTTCATGTAACCAAAAAATGACTTCGCTTCTGGATAAATCGAATTCGTCGTTGAGAGTTTTGATTATGTCGGAAAGATCTTGCTCGATTTCTTCTGAGTCCGGAATTGTCGTTATCTGGTTTTGGGAAGCGAGATACGGAATTGGATTTCTTGAGTAATAGTTGCATATTGAGAAATATGATATTTGACACCGGAATCTTTGCAGGCGTAGTTTATTGATAAGGTACCGTAATAGCATGAGAGTTCGGAATGCCAAGGAATATGGGAAGACATCTGGGCGTTTTTGGGTAGCTTCCGTAATATTCGGATTGTTCAGTGTTGTGGGTATGAAGGTACGATTTAGTTGATGGTATGTAAGTTGAAGATGTTGAAATGTGATTGGGAAAAGATTGGTGTTGTATATATTCCAGTCTGTAATTCTAGTCATGTGTGCCAAACTATAGAAACTTCAAGACTACTCGAGATGCTAATGAGATGATGGTAGAATTAACTCTCGAATAATGTCTTTGTATCCAAAGAACTTAGAACTTGAGTTTATCGAGCATACCAGAACATATATTACTTGAAATAGAAATATCTCAACAGGTCTGAATATTTGAATCCCTACAATCGTGTCAAACTTTATCTGACAATGAGAATTGTTCCTCTGAAATATTTCATAATCCAGAACAAAACTAAAAGATAATGGTAAACTGAACGTTTCATAGCATCTGGATAACACAGCTCGGAGGAAATTATGGAGTTATCTGAAAAGTATTCTCAGAAATTGAGATGGGAAGATGTAGCTTTCGCAAACATGACTGTATTGACTAATATCTATAACTGGCTAACATATCACCTCACCTCCCCCCCCCCTGACCCAACAAAATATTATTAGCCAAGATCCTGCAGTAGAACCTTGATATATTTGCCACAAAAACCGTCGTAGACAATTCTAGATCAATCAAACATTCCATTATCATTGAGACCTTCGAGTCGAGTGTAAAGTGGTGAATCAGGACTGATAGAGATCCAATTTCCACGTCGACCACATTCGTACCTCATACTCCACTGACGAAGACCACGCAGTTCAAGAAACGGAGCAACACAAGTGATTTGCTGAAAGTCTTCGGTGTCGAGGCTCAAAATCACTTCTAGAGCTGTCAACTGACGGAACACTTTGAGAACTCGAACAACATCTGCAATACGCTGCATGTTTTCAGCCCGATTAAGAGGACCATAGTCAACGGTATGTGTGATTCCGAAAGTTGGAATATTGCAGCGGAACCTACTCTGTGCTTCAGGGAATTGGATTCTGACGATAACCTTCTCGGTGAAGTCGGCATACTGAGCTAACGTATACTCCAAGGTTTCTCCCTCACTTTCCATGTGACCCAGGCTATAGTCGTAGTAGATTGTTAAAGATCTGCGGTTGCCATTGTAGCTGAGTTCGCGGTGGCGTGGAATTTCATTAGGTACAGTAGCCATTTTTTGCTGGATTCTTGAAAGATGATGGAAACTGAATCTGTGTGCATGGGGCGATGGTAATGCTATGTTGGCATCCTCGGGGAAACCATAGGTATTAAGTATTTGACGGTCTAACAAGCTTTCTAGGCCCGTATATCATGAGAACAATGCCAAAAATGTATCACTAGAAGAAGCTCTCGAATCATGAAACCGAAGTCATTGTTGATTCGAGACAGGGGTCGACTACGGGTCGAATACATAGAAATCTTTCGAGAATACCCTGCTCGAGAGGAGACTTGTTGTCATGATGTCTTAGGCCACAACAAAGAGCAGATATTAAATATGAATCATATTCGTGCTTTTTGAAGGGTTGCCATCGTCTCCTGCAAGTTCTCATTCATTGATTTGTTAAAAGACCATGCTATGTTCCCTGTTAGATGATGCAAAGAAATATACTCTACTCCCATGGAAAGTGCTCGTGGCAGCTGATGCAGATATAACGATGCTTTGTATAGAGTCCCCCTTTGTAAGCTCTGATCACCAACTGTCTAAAAGTCTCATAAATTACCACATCTCTCGCTTTATTGATGAAGCAACGTTTCATAAGATTTCAGGCACACGAATAATTTCAGCGGCATCATCGAAACTCCCAATCTCCATAGAATAGCGAAGTAAGTTTCTTCCGCATCACGATGCCAAAACGTAAGAACAAACCGAGTCGAGCGGATTGCTTGAGGCGAGATACTGCGCATGTTGAATCACATACTGGTTTAAAAATCGTAGAAGGATCTTTCCTCGTCATAACCATCAACAACGATTGCCTACTGCAGGCCCATAGCACAGGTGATAACTCTCTTTTAGCACGACTCCCTGCATATTTACAAGATGCCAGGAGGATTCGAATCGAGATGTTTTGCCGGTATCCGAGGATCAGACAAGTCCGCGAAGATACCATTCGGAAGATCGAATTATTGACCAGGATGAGGGAACTGTTGAATAAATCCAAGATTATCGACAGGTTGGAGGTAGTCTTCCACACGGGGCAAGAGAAACTTGACCCATACATTCCTCAGCTTCGGGCTGTTATTCCTCTCTATAATCTAAATTTTAGGAAATGGACGCTGCACTGCCATTGGAGCCGGGGTCTAAAAACTATCGAAGTGAAGCGCGATTCCGAACTGGAAAGAAAAATTATCAGTCATCCATGGTTGAAATTCCTCCACAGAAGACACTTAATCATCAAAATCGACCACACCAAGAAGTGCAAAGTACGCAAGGGAATCAAATATGAGGATGAGTGCGAGGAATTGAAGGAATCTTTCTTCATAATTCTCCCTCTTTTCTTGAGCCAAGCAATGGACATCCATATCGAAGTTACACCATTGAAGCGCAAATACTTGTTGGTACGCATGTTTGACAACCGCAAGATGATGATTGATAAAATGGTTCGGCTTATCAATAGATATCGAAATGTCAATAAGGTTAAGGTTGTCTTTCTGGCCGATGAATACAAAGCAGACTACCCAAATTTTGCAAGTTATTTCCTTGGCTTAAGGCCGAATTGGAGACCTTTTGAAGTTCTTGATGAGGGGAATGGAAGAGAGACCCCAGTAAGCTCGCTCGCCAAGCACAGAACTTCGGAACTTCGTAAAAGCAACAATTACGGCGCTTCATCAGCGGGTAACCGGCTCACAAATCTTCCCGGTGAGATTTTTAATATTATCATCGCCCAGCTACCTCCCGTCTCTGCCAATTCTTTACGTGCTTGCAATAAATTACTGGAAAATTTGATTAATCCACAAAGACTTTGAGATACCCTTGCTGTTATTATTCAGGTGGATCCTAAGGATATTCCTGCAATTTGCATCCGGAAAATAATCGCTAACCACTCAGATCGGGTTGCATTCTTTCGTTGGGCGTGGGATTTTAGTTAGAATATTGAGTTACGAATGCAAATATGGATCAGATTCATTCAATCCCAGTCATCAAAAATTTGCCACACTTGTAGTGACTCCTTCATTTTGGAACAGATGCAAGACTATGTCTCCTTATATCGGGTGTTAGGTGTTAGATATTCAGTACAAGGTTTGATGAACTAAACCCGTGATCTTGCAGCAATCGCTTTTCAATCTGTCCAGTGAGCCCCTTGTGAGTCTTTGACGAGTTTTCTACCAGCATAACTACTAAGGACTCAACATTTTAGAAGCACACCAAGGAATTTCGCTTAAGCAATCAAATCGCCAATTCCACAACGGCTTAAAATAGACAAACATAAGGGCTTTATATCTCTAGAGAAATGTACGAAATAGAATCCATAATGTAGAAAATGCAGATGTACAGTTTGATAAAATGAATAAAGTCAGAGGTTTCAAGTGCACCGCAGATGGTTTTAAAACAATCATCTGACTTTTAACAAAAACACCTGGCTAAACTTTGTGAAGTAGCACTAGCTGTACTCAAACTTCGAGTTCGTGTTTTGATAAATGGGAATTCTTGGTAGCTGCTATAAACTTTTTCACCTTACACGAGAAACTACGCTGTGTTCCAGGGAATATTGTATTATTACATTTAAGTAGCCCTTTGATACTTCCCTTTAATCTGCTGGCTATATATCAAGAATGAGGTTAACAATCAAGTAACCTACGCATTATTGACCCGTAGTTCCAGACTTCTAGTCCGAGTCCGAGGCGGTCCATATCTCCCCACCTTCATCGCTATCGCTAGGATAATAATTGCTGTAATTTGCTTCACCATATAGACTTTCAAGGTCTGCAAGCCAGTTCGAATCTACGTCAACCGTATCTTGCCACTCGTTTTCGACAAAGTAAGTTAATTGGCATCCGCTAAGACGAAGTCTTTGAAAAGCACGAGCGCTCGAAAGCTGATTGACATCGAGTCTATTCAGAAAGAAGGTTGCTTCGAATTGGGACACGTTTGTGAATTCATTGTCGATGACGTTGACGACATCTTCAATTTCCTCTGTGACTCTCGCAAGATCAGAGTCGTTGTAGCCCGGGTTTGGAAACGTAATATTGAAGTGTACTTCTCTGGTATCCGAGGCAA
Organism: Botrytis cinerea B05.10; assembly: GCF_000143535.2. Taxonomy (NCBI): domain Eukaryota; kingdom Fungi; phylum Ascomycota; class Leotiomycetes; order Helotiales; family Sclerotiniaceae; genus Botrytis; species Botrytis cinerea. The sequence continues at coordinate 1,323,003 of NC_037312.1, read as the reverse complement.
ATGCTGAAAGGTAACACACAGCTGCAGAGTGCCCATAGTCGAAGTTAATTGTGAGCTTGCCGTTGCTGTCATATTCAAGCTCTGAACAACACATTGTATTCTAAGTTCTTTTCCTTTTTTGTTTAAAGAGTACGATTCTAGTTCGAGGATGAAGTGTATTTTTGTAAGAGTTCAAAGGGAATTATACAGTGCTATATATCCTTATGTGCTGAATCAATGGAAGCATCAAGACTACTTGAGTGCCATTCAGAAAGAATGAGCTTTTGAACTTTTGATGTTTTGAAACATTTCCTAAAAGTCTTTGTGCCGCGACAAGCTTTTGTAGGAATCTTATAAACATACCTGGGTAATTGAAGTATTACTTTGGAAGATCAATCAAGGGATGTATGTCTTGGACTTCGTTGAATTGCCCATCTGCAAATGCTCTGTTGAAAAATGAAGGATCTGATTCCATAATCGTGATTTTGCAATTAGATTCCAAATTGATCCATCACTAAATGGAAAGGCGTTCAGGCAGAATACTACAACTTGTTCAAATACAAAGCTAGAAATGATACGTGAAACTGTATAGAAAGTTCTCGCAACCATAAACCGAAAACCCGGACCGGAAACTCAGTTGGCTGGACTGGAACAATCTATGAGGTGGTAGTACTCTCGACATACCCGATACTTTTGTATTCGCAATAATGCTCTGTGAAGTCAATCGGTATTTGTGTTTTAAAGAGCATCCGAAACACCATCCCCTCTTCCATGTCGTCATTGACGCTGCTCCGGTATTCAGTACGAAAATCCTCGATAGACTTGGGATGTTTTTGATTTGGAAAAGTTGCAAGTGAAAGACCCCTCGCAATTGGAAATACACTACACTACATCTCGGAAGTGAGTAGCAAAGATAAAATCAAAGAAACGAAGCAGAACGACGATGAGGTCTTTAGACATGACTGGTTGCACTTTGACGAGGATAATAACTTAAGACTATTATATCCAACAATCATCCGAGTCCTGGCGCCATCGAAAGAGAGAGAAGATTCATCAGATTGCTTCCAATATTTGCAGGCCATGCAAAGCATTTCCGCATCTACATTCTACCAGAACCCTGGGACCGAGCATTGAGAGAGGTTGAGGTAGAGGTTGAGGTCAAAGGAGAGAGCGTTTTGCGAAGAGGTGTCTTTAATGAATTATTTTAGATACACCCCGTTAGAAACTCGATTAAGCTTGAAATCACTAAAGTCACACCGCGTGGATGATTGACGAGCCCTTGAACTTCACAATCACATGTCAAGAAGGAAGAAAGAGCAGAAATAGAACATGGCAAGTGAAACAACACCAATTGCCGTGCCAGTAAAGCTTCTTTGCTTCTTTGGAGCGCACGTGAAAGATTGCTTACTCCTCTTCCACCTTACAATGTTTGTAAGAAAGTCTGACGTTCTGGTTTCGGCTGAGAGCTCTGAGACCAACCTTGTAAAAGCATGTGAGTGTGAAATCGCCGTTAACGTCCATGATTGGTTGAACTCCTACCGAGGCATCCTCAATATAACTATCATCCGTCTCCAACACCGACGTGCATTTTACTTTCCTCCTCCCCTCATACACCTTTTTCATTCCTATACCTCTCACTGCATAAACCAGAATTTTGATCACATATTACATTAATATATTGCCAAAATGTCAGCTGGTAAGTAGCTATCGCAAGTGAAGGGCTGCAAACAAAGCTGATAGTGAACATAGCACAAAAACGTCTTGGACAAGTTTCCGGCCATTTGGCTGGATCGCAGAGCACTATTGCGCCCACAGAGGGTGATAGTGGCCGCGCGAAGCTCTTGGAGAAGCATCCGGATGATGTAAGAACAGCTACTTGATTCCAAAACATACCTCGATCAATTGCTAATATTCTCCATTCCAGATCGTCGTAACAGCTTGTCTCCGAACCGCATTCACAAAGGGTGGCAAAGGAGGCTTCAAAGATACAGCAGCAGCCGATTTGCTCGTTGGCGCATTCAAATCTCTCATTGAACGTTCGAAAATCGACCCGGGGCTAGTAGAAGACATAGTCGTTGGATCGGTGCTTCCTCCTGGAGGTGGAGCTACTGAATTCCGAGCTGCCGCTTTGGCTGCAGGATTTCCTGTATCTGCAGCAGTCAAGAGTTTGAATAGACAATGTTCATCTGGTCTACAAGCATGTGTGGATATCGCAAATGCCATCAAGTCCGGCATGATTGATGTCGGTGTTGGAGCAGGTGTCGAAAGCATGAGTTTGCAATATGGGTATGACCTATATATTGTTCTGTGTGTACTCAAGGCTAACGATTTATTCACAGACCCGGCGCAGTAACAGAATTTTCCGAACTCCTCGAGTCTCACCCAGAATCTGCGAACTGCAAAGTGCCTATGGGCGTTCTCTCCGAGAATATGGCCAAAGACAAGGGAATTCCACGTTCCCTGCAAGACTCATTTGCAGCTTCATCATACCAAAAAGCACTCAAGGCTCAAGAGGAGGGTCTTTTTGACGAGGAAATTGCTCCTTTAACTGTCAAATGGGAGGACCCAAAAACTGGCGAAATAAAGGACATCACTGTTGCCAAGGATGATGGTGTTCGACCGGGTATCACCGCTGAGAGCTTAGGCAAAATTAAGCCTGCTTTTGCAAAGGATGGTAGTATTCATGCCGGAAATGCTTCTCAAATTTCAGATGGAGCTGCCGCAGTTCTTTTGATGAAGCGTTCCACAGCCGAGAAACTCGGTCAAACTATCCTTGGTAAATACGTTGCCGCATCTATCGCAGGTGTAGCTCCTTTACTTATGGGTATCGGCCCTTGGGCTGCTATTCCAAAGGTATTCGAGAAGACCGGGATCAACAAAGATGACGTAGATATCTTCGAAATCAATGAAGCATTCGCAAGTCAATGCCTTTGGTGCGCAAATGAGTTAGGACTCGACCAGAAGAAGATCAATCCAAAGGGTGGTGCAATTGCTTTTGGACATCCTCTCGGATGTACCGGAGCTAGACAGGTTAGCACATTATTGTATGAGCTGAGAAGGACAAATCAGAAAGTTGGCGTAACTAGTATGTGTGTGGGTACTGGTATGGGTATGGCTGCTGTTTGGGTTGCCGAGTAAGGGTTTGAGTACAATTAGGATAATGGCATTTAGAGCAAGCAACAGTCTCGCGGAAAGGTTACGGCGCATGGTTGTATGAATATAGCAGAAGTCATTAGAAGACACAATGTATCGAATGAATTTTATTGAAATGGACTTCAATACAGACTAGTCTGAAACAGTTTCTCGATGATCGGTTGAGAGGCTCGTGTTGCTATACATCCTACAAAATTTAACCTCGAGCCATTGGGGATAACGCCTAGTTGGCTTCCACTGTGCATCTCAGACATTCCTTTCTTTTTTGCTACTGTATGATATTCTGCTTGACGTTTTGAACTTAAATGGCACCATTTCATATCCAAGAAACTGGGGGATATTTTTAATGGGGAGAGAGAAGAGACTTATATTTCACATAATGACAGATTAGATCGCTTGATATCACAATAACTTGCTGTCATTGGGCCGTAACAAGCGAGAATCCGAGCTTATTTTGTTGGTCGCTACGTCATTCCACTGTGTGCGTGTATTAGACATCGGAGTTGGTTATAGGGGAGCCAGAGTATCCATTACTTTACCGGTTGAATTATTTCATGTCTCTCTATCTCGATGGCCAAAAGTTCGGTTCATGTATGTGTAGCCTCTATCTATATCATCATGCTCTGTCCCTCGGGTATAATCCCAGAGCTCGCTCTTCGCAATGCATGCGGAATTGTGGACTGCACTTTAAATTGGTGTATGAATCAAGTTTTAATATCTCACTGCGGTTGGTATTTTCGGATCGCTAGATGCGGGGAGGTGAATGGAGTAGGTAGGTATCGGTTAAGATGAATTCACGCGCAAACTTCGTTTACGGCTACTATGGAACAATGTTTCCAGTCATGCATACGGTGTTTGATTTGCGGCTGTGGTATATTGGTCTTGATAAACACCTGTGTGTTCGAGCTTGCTCCATTCATTTCGCATCTAGTTTCCTGTAGATTCTCCTCTACATAGATACACATCGCAACAATCATCATCCAAGTCAGATTTCCAAAATACTCATCACCAGAGAACTCGAAATACAAGTAAATCTGCGTTCCAACACCAGTTATAGAAAAAGCTATGTATACTATAGCATCGACTACTTGCATTGGTTACACAAAGTCAATCTTGGAGATATTGACCAATATCCAGATCAGAATGAAGACTCGAAATAGAAAGATTGAGCGCAATCCGCTTGCAGCTTTAATCGCTCTAATTATCTTTTCCCTCATTGTAATGATAACAATCATTGTCCAACTAGGGAATTTTCTACTCAACGACAAATCTCTCCCCCGGATCCCAGAAACCACTCATACCAATCAAGACCCCGACCCTCTCGCTCTCCACGCGCATCTCGAACCTCCTCAGCCAGTCAACCGAGAAATTGTCCACTACTTCAATCCCCGCTTCCGAGACATTCCCGATGTGCATTTTCTCAAAAAACAAATTCGGGAAAACATCGATGCGGTTTTCGTGGGTGCTGTGGTGCCTTGGCCTGAAATTATGGAGGCGGGTTTTGGGCATGGCGCGCTGGCGGCCATTGATCGGGAGGTGAAGTTACAGGGGGGAGGTGGTGAAGATGGGAATGGAACTCGGGGGATGGGGAATGAAGCGCATGCTCGTGATGGAGAGAAAGATGTTGATACGCCGGAGTGGATGTTAGCGCTGTTCCCTAAGCCCGAAGATGAAAATGGAAATGGAAACGGAAATGAAAACGAAAATGAAAATGTAGATACATCGCCTGGGAAGAAAGGAGGAGAGAGACCCCGAGAGCAGAAATCTACGTGTCCGATATGTACAGATGAGCTTCCTGCTAAAGTTGCGGTTGCGAAACCGTGTAAACATCGCTTTTGCAAGTCGTGCTTGGCGGATTGGATGGTGCATTTGGGGGAGGGAAAGGAGGCGATTTGTTCGTGTCCGGTTTGTGGGGTGGGGATTAGGAGGGTGGGGGGTGGAGGGGTGAGGGGGTTTGTCAGAGGGGTTTTGAGGAGGGGGTTGTGAGGAGGGGGTTGAGGGATTTGTGTAGGTTTTGAGGAGAGGGCTGAGAGATTGCATTGGTGAGAGGTTGAGTATCTCTGTGTTTGCTACGTTACAGTACACGCACGTACTTAGCTAACATAACCCTAAACAAATCAGTTACATCACATATCGCACTTTCATTCATAACTGTAATATGCATCTAGTTCCACGACAAAATCATCTCGATTCTCAACTTAGGATGCAAGTGCCTTTTCGTTTCGTTTCATTGTGCACACAGTGCAGTTTATATATGTATGCTGGTAGTGACATCGGCCTTTTTTGGAATATCTCTATTTGAGGATGAAAGATATAGTTCTGCTATTATTGTTAATTTGTGTGTGTGTGTGTGTGTGTGCATGTATATATATGTATGTACTTATATTCTTCACTTGATGAGATTCTATCACCCGATATTCCATCCTATCCCCCCATTCCATCACATTACCAATCTCTCCCCAAATCAACCAACAAGCCACAACCCCGCCGCAAATTTCCAGCTTAACTATATCTATCAATCTTCTTACATATCAAGTACTATGCTCAATAGAGCTAGCTAGGTAGCTAGGCAGGCAGGTAGATAGGTGGGTAGCGAGCTTGGTAAACAGATTCCCCATTCACCACTCCATCACATCATCACATCACCTGCTTCCACCCATACATCAATCACTCGCTTATCACTCCACCGTAACCATTAATAAATCTCTCAATTTTCTCAATCTCGTCAACAGGCAAAATTTCCATATTTTTCCCCAGCCTTCAACCTCATCACACACTACGATCAAGAACCGCATCTCCAGAATCCCGCATTGTAATTCCAGAATCGTCTAGTATCTCTCCTCAACGACGATGAAGCTCCCTAGCGCATGCATGACGAGCTCCCTGCAGGCCTTCTCCCTCATCTCGTTCCCGATTTAGATCTCTCCGCATTAGGAGAAGTGCAAACACTAATCTAGCGCGTGACTCTCCAGCGACCGAGAGCCATTCCCCGCGCCAACGTACTTGATACGGCATCATGGATCTTCGGGCTCTTTCTCGATCATCTTCTAATGGGATAGCGCGATGCGAATGTGATGTCGATTTGTCCTATTTTTATTCAGGAGTTGCCGGCGCGGAATTCGATTGTGGGACCGTGCGGTCATCGGGTTTGTCCAGGTGTTTGGAGTAAATTCCACATGCGAATTTGGTGAATCCGCCAGCGAAATGCTCGGTTCGCTTTTTGGGAGTCAGGAGGCTTGGGAATAATGAAGGGGCGGGAAATAAGGTGAGTGAGTCTTTGGGTTGAGATTTTGAGAGGGGTAGGATCCGTAACAGGGACCGAAGAGGTTGATCGGGTAAGATTGGGAATATTGGGGATTCTGATATTGGGTTGGGAAGATGCGGGACAGAGTGGGAGTTTGAGAAGGAAATAAACCCTAAGAAATTACACCAGAGCCGGAAGACCAAACTCATGACATACTATCCCAATCGATTATTGAGTATCCGGCGGTAACTCTTCCCTAACTCTCTTCACACCCCGTTTATTCGTCGTCGCAACTCCCACAAAACTCACCACCCAATCCCTCACCCGCTTAACCTTCGCCACCTGTACATCTATCTCCTTCGCCAAATCCCTCTTCCCATAACATCCTCCCACATCACTCCTGTCAATTTTCTCCCTATACATCAACCAAGCCTTCGTCATATCCTTCCTCAAACTTTGTCCATGAACTTTCCCTCTAAAGCTTCCTAGCGCTACATTTTTCATCAACACGATATCCTGAACCCTAAGATTTTCCAATACTTCCTTAACTTCTTCTTTTCCCTTTCCCGACAACCAGAAATTAATGGAAAAGCCACTTTTCGTTTCATCGCCAACTAGTATCTCAATAAGCGATACATTGCCTCCTTGTCTCGTGGATATTGCTCTCGGTTCTGAGATTGAAATAATTCCCACGATGAGATTAACCGTCATGGTTTGAGGGACTATTGAAGATAAATGTTGTGCATTTGGCATATCTTTCAGATTTGTCAAGTAACCTGCCATTGGAACTTGTTCATTTTGCCCAGATTGTGGGAACAGAGATTGAGAGTCATATCCGGATGTAGAGTAGGATGTGGAATCAAAATCCGAGGAGGTGATTTGAGAAGAGGGGATATCGTGGATAGCGTAGGAATGTTCATAGAATTGAGAGAGTACCCCATCTACCTCTTGATCGCCATAATTTTCATCACCAACAGAGATGTATGAATCCAAATTAGATAGCGATTGTGAGTATCGCTGGGATTGCGAGAGAAAAGTCGTAGCTGAGAAGAAATCTAATGGATGACCGCCATACAGCGGTTGAAAAGCATGGTCTTGGGACGCTCCCGTCGTGAGATGTTTTCGTTCGAGAGGAAGTTCACGCCATTCTGGGTTCTGAGCGATGGAGAATTCCACGACGCTCGTATTGCTATTCCGTGGTGCGGAGTTCGGGTATGGATGAGGGAGATGGAGGAATTGGATGAAGGGTTCGGTGAAGTCACTCTGGAGTTTTGATTCGTCCCAGCTGAGTGAGTGATATGTAGGAGCTCCTGCGAGAAATATCATTTTTGGCGGCATGATTAGATTAGAAGGTGGTGTGGCCAATCATGTGAAATGGATATTGCGGATTTATTCATGTGCGCCGGTGGACATTCGGGACCGAAGGGGTTTACGTTGAAGAATTGCGGTGGCTTGTTGATCAGATGTAAGATCTTACCTGTACTTCGTATGCGGAGATCCTCGTTGCGGACGGACATAAGAAAACACCGACGGTGAATTGGTGCAGTCTCTCTAAGCTTCAAAGTGGTAGATTGCCAGACAATAGTAAGAGCGAGAAACAAACGCATTCAAAAGCTTTCGTTCTCTTCCTTATACCTTATACCTTCCATCTGCCATCTGCCATCTGCCGCAATTCTAGCATCAAGCATCCAGTATCAAACATCAAATCACACAATTCCTACGCCTTGTACGCATACGCATACGCACCAACACCACAATCCATCAGATAAAATCCAAAGCGGATCAGATAAGAGATTCCACGTTGCTCGGGCACTACGAGGTATTCCGCACAATCACCGGAATATGACGACTGGCTGGCAACCAATGATCGTACAGCATTATTAGCATTGATCCCCACCAAAATGTCGAGTATTGGAAATAAAACCAGCCATGATGCCACGAGAGTTGCGACGAATTCCACCCCGCGCAAGAAGAAGAGAAACATGACTTCCACTTTCAAATCCCTCTTAAATTCTGCCAAGCAAACCATCTCTGGCCAATCCACCCCAATTCCAGGAACCCCTTCAGAAAATACTCCCATCGAGCAAATATTCCCAAAGGTTGACCCGACTGTGGATGGAGATGATTGTGACCATGATTGCGAATCGTGTCATGTGAAATATCCAAAAGGCTTCAAGATAGACGAGGATGATGAGCTCTATGGTCATGTCAAAGGATGGAGTACACATATTCTAGTCGCGACAGGAAAATCGGATTGGGTGAGAGATGTCGCAGATGAGAAGGGAAGTGTAATGCAAGCAATCGATCATGGTTCGGTGAAACCAAGTAATGGGGTGAGTTATCTTCCTCCTACCAAAAACTATATATCTTTGTGTTTTGAAACATGCTGATGGCCCATCGTAGAAGCTCATGCTCTCCGCGTCCAACATACCCACACCTTCACATTCGACAGATTACTCGCAGCCTACGACTGTACTTCTCTTACCTGCATTCGTCGTAATTGACAACGTTACTCCACAATCGGTGCCAACTCTGATTACAGAGTTCATCGACAAAGCCCCTACCAACATGACACCTCTTGGACCCCTTTCGATACCGCAATCCCTCCCCGATCCTCTCCCATCCGCAGAACAACTCACATCACGTCCATCACCCCACCGAGCACTTATCCTGCTCTGTTCGCAGAAAACTCGAGATGCAAGATGTGGACAAAGTGCGCCATTACTGAAGAAGGAATTCGAGAGGCATTTGAGACCGCTAGGACTTTTCCGCGACTTAGATGACGATAGACTGGGAGGAGTTGGTATATACTTTATATCTCACGTTGGAGGACACAAATATAGTGCAAACGTCATGATCTACCGGAGATCGGACGCGTTTGGGTTGGACAATGTTGAAAGAGCCAACACGGATGGGGATATAATGCCATCGAAAGTGGTACCTGGAGAAGATGAGGATAAGGGTGCTGCTCAATGTATGTGGCTAGCAAGAGTGAAACCTGAAGATTGTGAGGGGATTGTGAAATTTACCATTTTGCAAGGCAAGCTAATCAAGCCGGAAAGTCAATTGAGAGGTGGGTTCGATCGGCAAAAGGGACTCTTCAGTTGGTAGGAGTCGGTAGATAATCCCCGGACCTGAGAGGAGAGGTTTCATTTTGTGCAGGTAGGGAAGCGTTTGCAAAAGTTGCTTGGGGGGGGGGGGTTTAGATGAGATTTAAGCATATAAGCATACACCTAATCATCATAGAGTTAGACGGTAGCAGGCCAACCAGCATTGTGAGGGAGGTTTTATTAATCCTTCAAACAATGAAAATGGAAAATTGAGTTTTCGCTCGACGAAGTTCCGAGGGATCCATTGATCCATTGATCCATTGAATTATTGAAATTATTGACAATTTTGCTCTTGAACTGATTGATTGTCAAATTCTTGGTACGGATTGAGTAAGGTAAGGTGAGTACTAGGTATGGCACGATAGACAGTCGTGAGGAGCAAGGGTGGTGATTGGATGGGAGGGAGGAGGAAGAGGAAGAAGTAAGAAGAAGAAGAAGAAGAAGAAGAAGAAGAAGAAGAAGAAGGAGAGGAAGAAGGAGAAGAAGAAGAAGGAAGGAAGAGCTCAGGTCGTAGACAGGCAATGAGTGCAATGTATGTATATGTAATGCAATAATAATAAATATGGCAGTCATCATCACGACGGTTTGTGGTCTGGGATGCAATTTGAGCACAACCTTGGAAATGATGATCTTGGGAGCTTGGTATTCGCAGGAGTGGAAGTTGCAAGTTGGTACCTAGGTAGTTATTATGGTCGGATTGAGTTATTATAGTCGGATTTATTAGTTATTATGGTCGGATTTAGTTATTATGGTCGGATTGAGTTATTATCATGGTCGTATTTAGTTATTATGGTCGGATTGAACTATTATGGCCGTCTTCCGTTATCATGGTCGCTTGCCTTACCAATCTCTCCCTCCTTCTCAGGTAAGCATGCATAATGCATCCAGACATCGCATCCATCTGTAAATGCCCGTAAATGCACGTAAACACAGGTAAATGCCTCTAAATCCCCACCACTGCGCATAAATCACAAATACACCACATGAATACGCGACTTCCTTTTGCACGTTGCCCGTAGCAACGCAATTACACTAAATGTCCCCCAACACAGGTCTAAACAAATCAATGGGCACGATTGGCCGGATGGGGTTTGATCACAAGAGCCATCCAATCCGTCCAATCCATCCCATCCATCCAATCCATCCATTCACCCCAATCCCAATTCCATTTCCTTACATTTCCTTACATTACCTTACATTACATTAAAACCATTTATTTCATTTCGATCCAAACCCTCCCACGCTTTATTAAAACATTCCCGCCGTACTGCTCCCCAACCTCTGCCTCTACCTGCCCTTTACTTTATCTTCCTTTACTTATTAACTTTCCTCCGTCGCCGCACTTGGCTTTACCCTGATTCTTGATTGAATTGCCATGAGTTAGCCTTTGCTTGCATAGCAGTAAACCACAACACCCGTCCCATACCCAAGCTTTTGTTTTCCACTGTCGCATATGCTAGATATTTGTAACGCAGCCCGGTTTAATTATACAACGTCTCGAGCATAATCTCGACCTGGCACTGCTACCTGCCGACCGACCTGCCTGCCCAGGTACTCCATAGCTACCGTTCATCATGGCGACCAGTTTCCCGTACCCAGAATCAGTGCATTCCAAACGCCCCAAGACAGCTTCGGTATTGAAAGCATTTATGCATAAGCGCACAACTTCCGACGGCTCGACTCTTTCGCCCGCGACTTCACCAAATGACGTTTTTGTAGCTTCGCCAGCCTTCGAGGATATGCCGTCGCCGTCGGATTATACCCACCATCGCGCTCTCACGGATATACCACGGAACCAGCAAACTTCGTCAATCATCTCGCCGTACACAACCTCGCAGCAAGAGGGGCTTCGACCTAAGACCGGTTATGCGGGTAAAGGATTGCACAAGAAGACCATGAGCGTATTGTCACTCAAGTCATTGGCAGGCCCAGCAAAGGAGCCTACCAAGGGTACATCAATTCGGGACAAACCTTCGACGAAACCCAAAAAGACTAAATCCTCGACCAGTCTTGTTGGACTCCTTACCCGCCCAAGGTCCTCGAAGAACCTCAAGTTAGATGTAGAGCTAGCACAGCGCGATTCAAAGGATAAGGAGAATCAGACTCCGGTGGTCTCGTCGCCTGTGCCAGAATCCGCGACTCGTGCTTCGCGACCACCAATATATTCACAATTCTCGAGCGACATGTTCACAAAACAACCTCTGGGAGGTAAATTCTTAGAGGATCAAGTCGACCTTCATACACCTGAGCATCATTTACCAAGTAAACAACGAAGCTTTTACAATGGACAAAGCTCACAACCGAGTGTTGTAAACCGAGAAGGCGTATCGATACGGCCGCATTCCACATATTTACCCAGCAGTTTCAGTATCCAAGACATTCATAGGAACATTAGCGGGGAAAGCAAGAACAGATCCAGTGTTGACATTCCAAGGCGACAAGTCTCGACGGAAAAGAAAAAGAGTTTGGATTATCGAACTTCTATGGATTTAAGACCAAGACCAAGCTTTCAACGATCTAGCACCGAAACATCAGTTGCATCAATCAAAACATCAAGTAGTACTCGGGGCTCTCGAGTCATGGCGGCAGTTTCCAACTTTACAGCAAAGGCCAGAGGGGATAGTGGAGTATATGTCCCGGTACAGACACCGACTTCTGCGACATTTGGGCCCGACAGACCTCTCAATGATAGAGATATCGACACCGAATTTGAGGCTATGTTGGATAGGCGGAACATCCCAGAGCATCAACGAGGGAAGATGAGAAATCTCGCCAAATCCATGAAGAAAGATTTTATAAAACAAGATTGGGCCGAAACCGCTGCTGCGAGAAATGTTAGGCCAGTCAGTCATGGTAGTGACACAAGCGGTGAAAATGCCAAGGTCGAGGAAGCACCAGAGGTGAAGAAAAAGAAGAGACCAAGAAGTCGAACCTTTACACTCTCGCGATCCACTAGCAAGGAGCGACCAGCCGAAAAAGATAAAAAGGCAGAAGGTGTTGTGGGAAACAGGAAATCTGCAGAGTCTCTGAATGGTGGAAGTAAATCACTTACTTCCGCTGGCGCGCAAGTAGCACAGAATTTAATTGCCAAGGCAAAGGGTCAGACACCGGATGATTTCGTCTCATACTTGAGGAAGGTTCAGAAACCAGAATCGGTAGAGGTCGGAAGGTTACATAAGCTCAGGCTATTATTACGAAATGAAACAGTGGCCTGGACTGACAATTTTGTTCGTCAAGGTGGAATGGAAGAGATAGTGGGATTACTACATAGGACTATGGAAGTTGAGTGGAGGTTTGTTACACTGATTCAATTATTGAGAGCAGAATGACTGACATACATACAGAGAGGAGCATGAAGATGCTTTACTGCATGAAGTTTTGCTTTGCTTGAAAGCTCTATCAACCACGGCTTTAGCACTTCAACATCTTAACATTATTCAGAAGACGCTTTTCCCCGCACTTCTTCATATGCTTTTTGACGAGGAGAAAAAGGGGCCAGCGGAATTTACTACTCGAAACATTGTCACTTCACTATTATTCACTTACCTCAAATCAGCTACCCTTAACGAACGCGCAACCAGAGCTCGATTCCTCCTCTCCTATCTTCGCGACCCTGAACCAAGTGAATCGCAACGCCCTGTTGATTTTGTACTTGACATGCGTCGACAGCGCCCTTATCGAGTTTGGTGCAAAGAGGTTAGTAATGTTACTAAAGAAGTATTTTGGATCTTTCTCCACAATCTCAATGTTATTCCTCGCCCAGACTCCCGCCATTCTCCAGAGCGACACGAGGATACCCCGCCTGATCTTCCATATATGATCAAGCATTTCCCACAAGAACTTCCTCCAGTTCCAGCTGCACCATATGTTGGAGGTGTTGAATGGGATGCAACAAATTATCTTGCTTCCCACCTCGACATTGTCAATGGCTGCATTGCATCTCTACCCACTCTTGATGAACGTAATCAAGTCCGCGAAGAACTGAGAGTCTCCGGTTGGGAAAAGTGTATGGGCTCTACTTTGCGTCTCTGTAAAGAGAAATTCTATGGTGGCGTGCATGCGGGCTTAAGGTGTTGGGTCGCGGCTGCAATTGAAGATGGCTGGGAGACTAAGGATGTGAGATGTGGTCCTAGTGCTGATAACAAAAGTCCGGTGCGAAAGAATATCATTCCAAAGAAAGTGGCTGGTGCGGGAGTGGAAAACGCTCCTCCCAAGATTGATATGAAGTTGAGCTTCGCACAGAACAGAGTTGATGATGGGGGGGATGCTTGGCTTTGAGGTTGGTAATATATTATCATCACATTTAGCTTGAATTGTCAGGGGGGAGGAAATGTAAGAAGAAGACTCAGTGGTTCATACTTCTACATTAAAGAAACGGCAGAGAGAGCAAAGAAGAAGTAATTGCAAAGGAAAGTGTTCACATCACTCTATTTTATATGGTTGTATGGGCTTGGTTTAATTGGTCGGAAGGGGCTAGGATTTGTTGGATGAACAGGGTCGGTGTGTTGGAGTAATTATTGATTGTCCTGGATATTTTGTGATTGAAGCATAACGTTTTGTAGGAGGATTTTGTAAAGTGAGTGGAGGATATGAGTGAGGAGGAGAGAAGGGGAAGAAGGGGAAGAGATTATGGAAGAGAGCAGAGAAGGGAGGAAGAAAGAAAGAAAGAGATCAAGAAAGAAAGAAAGAGAGAAAGAGATCAAGAAAGGAAGAAGACAGGGACGTGATTGATGATGACTTTATGATAAATGATTCAATGGTAGTTTTTTGCGTTATTTGTATCTCTTATTTTTAAACTCTTTTTTTTTTGGTGGCTTAGCTAGCATGCTTCTCTTTGCTTGTTTGCCTTTCTTCTACTCACTTAACTTCACTTATTGATCGCTGCTGCTGCTGCCGCTGCTATGTTCTATGTTCAATGTTTGGATAATGACTTTGGTTATCATTGAGTGTTTGCTTATCTTGTAGATAGAGAGATAGATAGGGCTTGGGATCGTGATTGTGGTTGTGATTGTGCTGGTGACGATAGTGATGGTGATGGTGATGGTGATGATGGTAGAAGAGGTATTATAATAATAATAAGATAGGAATACTATTCATGAAATGATACAGCATGTAGCTTTGTGGATGTGTTTGTACGTATATATATATATATGTGTGTGTGTGTGTGTGTGTGTGTGTGTGGGTGTGTATGTCAAGTCAATATTGTGATGTTGTGGCTATTTTTTTTTAATTGAGAAGTAGATTGGATTTTATTGTGTGGGTAGGATGTAGTGGAATGGGGTGGGAAGAGACAGGATGGGATGATATAAAGTCTGTTAATGGCTGAGTAAATATATAGGTAGTACTGAATCTGCATTGGGGATTTACGTTGGGAGGTCGACGTTTGGAATGGGCGGGATAAGGGAGAAGAAGAGGAAGAGACAGAATAGATGTTTGGATAATTATACACATTTTTATCACTTCGTTTCAAGCAATGTCAGTTGCGCATGTATAGCACTTATATACCCTTCGCATTGGATGAATTCATTTATTCATCTGAAATCGCGCTGGGGATCTCATCCCTTCGCTAAACCACTCGATGTAAATCGTGTGTTTTACGCTGCTCGACACATCGGTGCGCATTCATCTCATATGAAAACGACGCTCGCGTTCCTATTGTACAGTATGCTCATTGAGCCTGCGCCGTATCTATTACAACCTCTCTAGGATTCCGCTCTCCATAATCCGAAAGAACCAGGGCAATTCTTCCACATCTTAATCGTGCCGTCTTCACTGCCTGTAGCATATAATTTTCCGTCAGGAGAAAAGCTAATGCTCCAGATTGGTCCATGATGACCTTTGTGAACATCTAGCATTTGTTAGTAAGATTACACTAAATTGGTGGTAACGTAACATACCAAGTTCTTGGTCAGAGTCGAAATCATAGACCTTCGCCCATGTATCCTTGATTCCACCAGTGATATATTTCCTTTGAAGTGGATGAATAGCTACGCTAGCAACCTCATAATTCAAGACAACCTTCTTGATAAGTGTGTTTGCAGCTGGTCCACCATAGAAATATAAAGTTTTGCCTGCAGCAATCGACAAAATAGGTAATCCTTCACCAATGTCTCCTGGTCCAGATGCAATGTTGCTAAATTCGCATGAGCCAATATCACCGTCGACTTTTTGTTCTTGAACAACAGATTGCGAGCGTAAGTCCCACCATCTTATCACTTTATCATCTGCTGCCGTAACTATGATATTTGGATCCCGAGTCCAAACGACGGCCTTGATTGTTCCTTTGTGAACACCCGGTCCAATCTCGAAGCCATCATCCTGGGAAATATTTGTAGTGTCGCTTCCATTGCCGTTAGAAGTTGCGCCATTTGCACCCGTAGAATTGAGTTTCCCGAGGTCGAAAATGAAAAGCTTCTTATCAGTTCCTCCTGTCGCAAGAGTGGTACCGGAATCGGGAGGGAATGCGACAGCTCGAACGACATGCTGATGCTGAATAGTATACAGGGTTTCTCCGGTATACGTATCCCAAACTTTTCTGTGCATTCGTTAGTAAAGGACACCCAATATTGGCGGAAATGGCATACGCAGTGAAATCTGCGGAAGCAGTCGCAGCATATTTAGCATCCGGAGAAAGTCTAGCTTGATAAACTGCGCCTTTGTGTCCAAAGAAAGTACCAATCCTAGGATCATCAATTAACATCTTTCGGGAACAAAATTCCCGTTATAACATACCAGTCGCCATTGATACCGCTTCTTAGCATAGGGTTGTTGTCTGGCAGATTGAATTAGACATTTCCAGATTCGAAACATTTCCGACAATTGGGTATGCCATACCTTTACATGCTGATATCATGTAGTACTCATCGTCCTTTCCGTCCACAAATCCACAGAAGCTGATGTGCGTAACAGGTCTTGAGTGACCATGGCATGTCAAAGGAACGTATTGCTTATTGTTCTCTGGTCCCGCCATTGTAATATGTTTGAACTGAAGTATTAAATGTTCGAATTTGTGTCCAGGATTGGAAACTGTATTGTGACTTGTGATGGCGTTCGAGGGAAGAAAGATCGATGCTTGTAGTCGCGGGTGGATGTATACTTTGCGGCGAAAGAGTGGGAGTGACCGCACTGAGATGATGGTAGACTGCTCTAATATATGTCAAAGAGAGAGAGTGTTTGTTATTCAAGAAGATTCGTTAAACGTCGTTAAATTCGTAAGATGTTGATTAAGAGGTAGAGTAGATTGTTGGAGGTGCCTTGGATGGGATCGAGACAGCTACTTGGCAACTTCCTCGAGGTGAAAAGGAAAGAGGAAAGGAGAAAGAAGGCAAGAGAACTCCGTTCGGGGGATAATTGTGATTTTTGTTTCATTGAGGTCAAGAGTTAAGCTACCATACCTTATAATTACACTAATATCTTAGGCTCTCTTTTGAAACAGGACGGAGGCAGTTAATCCGACCCCGAGTGACTAATCAGCATGAACAATCCGCGTTTGGGGGACGGGGAGTTGATGTTACTGGATGCTGGACGGTGATATGAGTAAGTTGCAGCCACTGCTATCGTCGATTGGATGGGCGTTGTTCCGTGACTGACTTATTCCAGTGACGAATGAACGACTGAGTACGAGCCCGTAACCGCTGGGCCATCTACTCGTACTGGATAACAAGCTGATAAAGCAATCCATCTTATTGCAGGGTCCAAGTGCGTGCCGTTCCATACTTGTTCATGCTCCATACAGCAAGGGCACCCAGATACATGCCTGCACCAATGCCATTGCCCGCGTGTCCATGTATTGCTTAGGTATTGCTTCGGTACCTACCTGCTTATAGAGGGGCAACTTTAAGGAAGCTTATGGTCAAACGTGGAACTGTCACTACAATCAACGTCCATTATTCCCCAAAACACAACAACGCCCTTTCATACTCTCGCACTCTTTCTCTCTTCTCTTTATAATTCGGTCAATTCTTGAAAACTAAATACGTAATTTCATTCAAGTCAACATGGCAGAATACAAGTTATCTGCATCTTTGGCTGGCCATGAAGACGATGTAGGTTGATGATACCGTACTCCACTCTCCAACAAGGTCAACCTGGATGTTGGTGACGACAACATATACTAATAGCATCTTGTTCACAAATAGGTTCGCGCTGTAGCTTTCCCATCTGCGAAAGCCGTAGTTTCAGCTTCGAGAGATGGAACAGTACGACTATGGAAACAACTCTCAGATAACCCACCAATATTCGATGCCACCATTTCCTCCCATGCAACAGCGTTCGTAAATACAGTCACATACCTACCCCCGAGCTCGCAATTTCCAGACGGACTCGTCATCTCAGGTGGAAAAGACACAGTTATTGAAGTTCGACAACCTTCGAAAGGACCGGAAGAAAATGCGGAAGCTCTACTTATCGGACACAGTCACAACATATGTGCTTTGGATGTCGATCCGGCCGGACGATTTATAATCAGTGGAAGTTGGGATGCGGAAGCAAGAATATGGCCATTAGGAAAATGGGAATGTGAATCGGTTCTCAGAGGACACGAGGGAAGCGTTTGGGCAGTTCTTGCCATAGATTCGGAAACTGTCGTCACTGCTTGTGCGGATAAACTCATTAGAGTATTTAATACCGGTGGCAAATTACTGCGGACCATTCGAGGAAGTGCAGATGTTGTTCGAGCTCTTTGCAGGTTACCCAAAGGCCATTCATCCGGGGCAGATTTCGCATCGGCAGGTAATGATGGCGTAATCAGACTGTGGACTCTCTCTGGCAAACAGGTGGCAGAATTACATGGACACGAAAACTTCATTTATTCTATTGCCTCTACACCTTCCGGAGAAATTATCAGTTCCGGTGAAGATCGAACCTTGAGAATATGGAAGGACAGTCAATGTATTCAAACAATTACACATCCCGCGATTTCGGTCTGGGGTGTAGCTGTTTGTGAAGAGAATGGGGATATTGTTTCGGGCGCAAGTGATAGAGTGGTGCGAGTCTTCACGAGAAATTCGGAACGTTTCGCAGATGCAGAGACAACAACACTATTTGAAGACTCGGTCAAGGAATCATCTATACCTCAGCAATCGTTACCTGAAGTCAATAAGGAGAAGCTTCCTGGACCAGAATTTCTTGCACAAAAGAGTGGCACCAAGGAGGGACAAGTTCAAATGATTCGTGAATTGAATGGAGCTGTTACTGCACATACGTGGTCTAGTGGTAAGTCATTTTCGATGTTTGCTGTTGGGTATTGAGCTAATTATTATCTAGCTCAGGGTCAGTGGATAAATGTAGGCACTGTCGTTGATGCTGTTGGAAGTAGCGGAAAGAAAGTCGAGTATCTCGGAAAGGAGTATGATTATGTCTTTGATGTTGACATTGAAGATGGCAAACCTCCCCTCAAACTCCCTTACAACTTATCTCAGAACCCATATGAAGCTGCTACAAAATTCATCGCGAATAATGAACTTCCAGTAACCTACTTGGAACAAGTAGCCAATTTCATCACAACCAATACTCAAGGAGCTACGATTGGCCAAACTCAAGAAAGTTCTGGACCAGATGCATGGGGTAGCGATCAAAGATACCGACCAGGCGAGGGAGAATCCTCGGCCCCTGCAAATATTCCACCACCACCTAAGGTTCTCCCACAAAAAGAGTATCTCTCGATCATTGTGGCTTCAGTACCAAAGATGCAAAAGAAGATTGAAGAAGTCAACAAAGCATTAATTAATGATGGTCAAAAGGGTGTATCTTTGAATCCTGAAGAGCTTGAAGTTCTTCAAAACCTCCGAAAACATCTCGAATCTACCGGCGCCACAAAGACTTCTCAATCTGTTAGTGGAGGCCTTGACTTAGCTATCAAACTCTCAACTCATTGGCCCTACAAAGATCGACTCGCTGGACTCGATCTTCTTCGTCTCCTAGCCATTGCGCCCGAAACTGCAACTTTCCGTAGCAACGGTGGCGAGTCCATTATCGATGTTTTCTCACAAGCTGCTTTGGAATCTTCACCTCCTTCCGAAAATCACGTCATGATGGCCGTTCGTGGTTTTGCTAATCTTTTCGATTCTACTGAAGGTCGTCAATTAGCCACTGACAATTTCGAAAAAGTCCATGGCTTGATTAAGGCAGCTATCCAATCCTCTACCAATAGAAATTTATTGGTAGCTGCTACAACTGTTTATATCAACTACGCTGTTCTATTCACAGAAACAGACCCAGATTTCGAACAGGTTCTTGCGGTGTTAGACACAGTTACGAGTATCTTGAAGACACAAGTGGATAGTGAGGTTATATATAGAGGATTGGTTGCCCTAGGTACGCTATTGACTGTGGGAGATGAGATTAGAGAGGCTGGTAAAGATGTTTATGGCGTTTTGACCGCGGTGGATGGCTGTGTCAAGAAGGCTACCGATCCTCGCGTGAAGAATGTTGGGAAGGAGATTAGAGAGTTACTTGCGTAGTGGATAGATGGGGATACGTTGAATGGGGGAGGGGAAGAATCGTGCAGGAACGAAAAATAATGAATACATGAACGAAATGAAATTAAGAATTTTAAAGCATAGCTGCGGGATGATTTGTTTTCTTCTTTTCAAGCCTTTTGAGCTTTTAGTCTGTCGATACAGCGCATGTATTAGATAATATATTATGAATGCATATTTTTTTAATGCGCAGTAAAGGATATGATTGTATTGAATTGGATTGTATTGAGATAGAAATTGAATATCGAAACTCGAAACTCGAAACTCGAGAATTAAAATGAAATTAATAAAAAAATCATTCCTTCCAATCACAATCCTCGCCATAAAACGCCTGAGTGCTCATACATACATGCAAAGTAGCTCCTCGTTGGGTACTTGAATGCTCTGCTTCAATTCCCGGTTCCCGGTTCCCAGTTCCCATGGTTTGAGATTTCGATCTCGATTTGTTGGGTATAGAGGCAGGGACACTCACTTGATGTGTCCGTCTATCATCTGCCCGTGGTATCATATCATATTTTATCATATCTACAATGCTGCCTGTTTCTGCTTCCTTGAATTTCCTTCTGATTATCTTTCATCTTTTCTCTTCCCCTCCCCTCCCCATCTTTCGTTTGTAATCTCCCAGAAATTACAAATTTCTCTCCGATCATTTTCCATCTCGCATCTCCTACAAGAAACTCCACATAGCGATGCCCAGCACGCTCGCGAGACTAGCAGCCCAGAGCGAGCGCGAAGGAGATGCGGAGGAGGAGGCGGAGGAGGAAGTTCCGGGGGCTGAGGCATCGTTGATGGTGTAGACGTTTGCAAAGGAGATGTCGGAGGAGTTGAAGCAGTTCGAGGTGTTTACTTCGGCGACGTCTTCGGGGAGTGCGAAGGTTATGTCTACGCACTGGGGTGGGGGCGTTAGTTCATGTTTCGATTTTGGGGGAGGGGATGGTGTGGAAAAGGGGGAAGGGTGATGAGCAAGAGAGATTCTAAGGGGATGATGTAATGGAAGATAAGGTGAGAAGGAAAAAAGAAAGATCAAACATACAGAATACAAAGCAGCCCCATGAATCGCCGTCTCCACGACCTGAATCGTCGCATTATCTCCTACATTAACCGTCGTATTTGCGGGCAATGGCACCTGAGGCAAACAGAAGGTTCCCGGGTAAGGATTTTTGCTAGGGCCGACGATTTGCATGACGGAGGTCATGGGGAAAGACATGTTCTGGGGACCATTGTCGGGGCCATCGGTGCCGAATCCGAGATTAAAGTAGAAGAAGGCGGTGGCGTGACCTTGAAACCAGCCGGGTTGAACGGAGATGGCGCCGCCGTGGATGGGCCAGAGAGTGCGGTTGGTGGTAGTAGGCATGCCGCCGCCTAGGGGGTGTTAGGGGAGGTATAGAGAGAGGGAAGATTGAAAGAGAGGAATTGGAGGGGGTGGTGGTGAGGTGGATATGGATATGAGAGAAGCTTGGAAAGCAGAGTATTCATTTCAAATCCAATCGACAAGAGACTCCTCCTCGCACCCCAAACTCCAACTCCAAAAGTCCAAAACGCAAAACGCAAAACAAAGGTCTACTCACAAGGATACATCCACTGCATTCCATAAGGAAAAGTCTCATTCGTAATCAAATTATCACCTCTCCATCCCGGGTATGTAATCACCGTATGTGCCTGGACCAAAACACTCGTCGTTATCGCCAAAAGCGTTAAGATACTCGTCGTAAACATTTTTGATATTGTCGATCTTTTGATTAGGAAGGATATGTGTGATACCGGCTCGAAGGATAAAATTTCAAGATTTGAGGGAGAAATTGGATGGGTCCGTTGGTATATATGTACTTCGGGTATGATATCGTAGTCGAGATGTAAGCTTGGGAGGAGGGAGGTAGATTGGTAGGTATTCAATTCAAGTATCAAACATCAAACTCTTTTTCTTGCTCCCTCGTTTTTATATCGCTCTTGATGAATGAGGCACAAGAGGTTATCAGAACATCGCTCGATGGATGAGAGAGATGCTTTGCAAGGAATTCGAGAAAGACAAATGGTGGGCTCGAACAGAAGCAGGAAGTGTTAATATGAGGCAGAGCCAAAAAAATAATCATCACCCGGACGGACCACACTTTGGACCCTCGATACCTAAGTATTTGAATAATGCACGTCCAAGTCCGCATG
The DNA here is from genome assembly GCF_000143535.2 of Botrytis cinerea B05.10. Classification (NCBI taxonomy): domain Eukaryota; kingdom Fungi; phylum Ascomycota; class Leotiomycetes; order Helotiales; family Sclerotiniaceae; genus Botrytis; species Botrytis cinerea. Next base: position 1,300,879 of record NC_037312.1, on the reverse strand, counting down.
CTTTCTCATTCGCGCTGACAATGCTTGACGAGCAGATTCGATGCTAGGTGCATATGCCGATTTACCATGGGCGTTTAATGTGCATGGCCAATGAGATGCGAGAAGGAGGTGCGAGAAGGGGAAAGGGATGCATGGGAGACATGGGAGACATGGGAGAGACACGGAAGAGGAAGAGAGTTATCCTTTGTTGGGGATAGCGAGGATGGGAGTCTGCAATATGGGGGAGTGACGGGTGATGTTGATTTGTCGATGGGATATATGCAGACGTGGGAAGAATGGAAAGTTGTGGTGGGCGAGGTGTGGTGCATTGGCCATTGATTGGGTGTGGGGTGGTGAGATGGATGTGAAAAACAGGGGACTCCGGCTAATCGATGACTTGATGTAAGCGCCCGGAAAGAATTGAGGCTTTGGGGAATGGAGATTGGCTGGAGGGTGTGTGGAACTACCGACGATCGTTGATTCTCAGAGAAGAAAAAGGCTCTAGAGGGTGAAGAGCTTTTTGTATGGGCGATTCAAATACCGAATAGAAAGACTTGATTTGGAGGACTCTAGACTCCGGAAGGAATGTATCGTGCATGTGGAAGCAGGTACACGAGATATGATATGATATGATATTTTGATAAGAGAGTCACGTGTGAGAGTTGCTGGGACATGGGATGTGGGATGTGGGATTTGAGATATCGAGCGACAACCGTAGATGATCAAGCAATCAAGGAGTCAAGTAATGAAAGGAAATGATCGCGAGTGTAGAATCGAACGACTCGTACGGGATTCAATGACTTACTGCACCGCATCTACTTGCTTGACAATACCTGACACCCCATAGCCCGCCCAATAACAATTTTTACCGAGCTCAACCCCCGAGCCCCCATACCGAAAATCAGGTCACACACTTCGCCCGCCATCACGGTTACATCAAACACATCGAACCTACAGTAACACAGCAAATGGTGACGGGCAGCAAAACTGATCCGAATATAGAACGCAAGTGTACGCAGGCAGTAGAATCCACAATGCAATTGGCACACATGATAACAAATCATCCAAAAGACCGTCATGATCAATCCCCGTCTTCGTTTTTGCTCTTGCATTGCAGTAGCTTTTCTTTCTCTCCCTCCTCCCAGTTCGTCTCCAAGAGTTCAATGCACTTGCATTTACACATATACCCGGTCGTCAAGACATGGCTATCTATGATTTGGAATCCTGTGTTGATCTGCCGAGTCTCTTTCGCTCCATTTCACGATTTCGACACAGAGTCCGTATACCAGTTCTGTTTGCCAGGGTCAAACATCCATCCCATCCATCCCATCCATTCCATCCATTCCATCCACATCTTGCAAATCAGGATGTTGTGTTGCCCTCACCTCGCGTGGAACTCCGCTAAGGTGCTACACACTCGTAAGATGTGCACGTTGTGATACGCATACCACGATGATGTCAAACCCCGGACTTGCGTACCCCATAGAGCATCATGTCTTTCGATATTCTCATGTCTATCTCATGGTATCACATCGGTAAGAGGAAGCGCTGAAAGGAGCTGAGGTTGGGACGATATCCCCAGGTGCCGGTGGTGCCCAGTTTGGTATGTACGTGTGTGATTGAGAGTCGGATCAATGGAATGGAATGGAATGACGACTTTCTTCCTTGGCTTCTCACGTTGATTACTTCATAGACCCCAACCAACATGGAGAATCATGGGGGCAATAGCAGCTTGATTGAGCCTTTGATATCGCTTTCGAGAAAAGGCGGTGCAATCAATTGATTTCTGCCTTGTTTTTGATCGTACGAAGTATAATCTGCCCCTCCATTTGATAGACTACTATCATATCATATCATATCATATCATATCAACGATAGTCTATCTAAAAACAACCCCTGCAACACATTTTTCCCCTCCAAAATTGTTCATCTTCTTAAACTCCCTTCCCGTCATTCCACATTTCATCCCTACGTTACAAAGGCTGAAGACGTACGCATACACTCCGCAGTAACCCAGCCCAACTGCCGATTTCGAAACACATAGCCCAGTCAGCGATCGGGAATCAAAGCTGGTGTAACTCTTCCCGTGGCTGACTGTATTGTCCTACAAGTTCGTCGACAACCCTAGACGTTTGCGTTTCTTCAAACTTCCACGTTTGCGCTGGTGGTCACACTGAGTAATACCCGGCGGGCTGAAGCTTACTTGCATGATCGCTTGATACGGGGTGTTTGCGAGGTTGCTTACGTTGGATTTTGAGAATCTTGGGGTTGCGAGAAGACGCGTTGCATAGCACAGGATAGGAAAGGATAGGATAGGATAGGAACCGAACCGAACCGAACCGAACGGACAATCCAGCAATGCCGCACACGAATCGCAAAAAGAAGGGTGGAGCGAGGGAACCCGGAGAAGAGACGGAGAAGACAAAAAAGATTGCGCCGTCGACCAAGCGGACACAGATAGAGGATGGAGAGGGCTGGACGCATGTTGTGGGGGGCGGAAGAAAGACCGGAGCTGCAGAAACCTGGACTCACGCGGGAGATTTTGTGCAGGATGGGGTCGCGTATATTGAGCGCTCGACGGGAGAGATGCAGGCGGATTTGGACAATTATAGGAAACAGTGGGAGAGTAGTGAAGCAGCTGGTCAGCTGAGGAAGATTTTACGTGGGAGAAGCGCTGTGAAGAGTGTGGTTTGTTTGGGGCTGGGAAGTTTGCAGAGTGCGAGGAGGGAGGGGAGGAGGAGTAGCTATACCCAATTGGCGGCTTTGATGATGATTATCGAGGAGTTGGGTGAGTTGTGTTTGGAGTCGCAGGTGGGAGATGCTGGAACTAATAACATTTTAGGCGGTATGGGTGAGGATAAGATACAATGTATATTTCAAGACCCGCAAAATACTAAAGACGACAAGGTGTTTTTGACATCTTTGGGTGGAAAAGTGGTGGACGATCCTTTAGCATTTGATTATATTAAAGAAGATACTCTTGTCTATGCGATACATTGCTACGGACCAGTTTACAAGACTATCAGTCAAGGACCTCGACCTGCAGTCCTCATAGGAACCGATGTGGAGAATTTTTCAAGCTTGTGGTTGTAAGTTGTACGGTATATCCTTATTGGCAGATGTTGACATTTCGTAGAACCAAAACAGAAACCCTCAAACAGCATCTAGATGATATGATCAAAGATTGCGAGATGATAAATTTCCCACAACTTCGACATGATTTCTCGGACACAAAAATATACTGGCGGAATAAACCAAGTGTTTGAAAGGGGTTGTAACCGAGGCCAAACTCTCACTAGCAATATATTCTAAATACGCCAGCATATCTGAAAATACCATCTATTCAGATCAACGGATAAAATCTCAATTGATCTCACTAGACTTCACCACCGTACCAAAAGCATCCGCCAATTCGGCCAAAACTGTCTTGACCAACTCCTCGGCCTTCACACCGGGAATATCTCGATCTCCAATCGCATCCTCCACAAACAAAACATCATATCCCTTCTCAGCCGCCTGTCTCGCCGTCGTGCTCACACACACATGCGCCATGTATCCGGTCAACACCAGCTTCGATTTTCCCGTCCCTTTAATATACGCTTCCAAATCTGTTCCGGTAAAGGAACCCGGATGTTGTTTCGCAATGACTTTCTCGTCGTTCTTGGGGGTTAGCTCTTCGAATTCTTGAGCCAGTTCCGTGTCGGGTGTGAAGACGGGCGCGCCGGCGGGAACTTGGTGTACGATGTGGGCGAGAGATCCTTGGGCGGCGCGGTATTTTTCGAGGAGGGTGGAGATGGCTTTGCGGGAGGAGGAGACTTGGGAGACTTTAAGGTGGCCGTTGGCGTATCTGGGGGTGGCGTGGGTGGTTAGTAGATTTTTGGGGAGGGTGGAAGGGAGATGGATGAGTGGATGAGTGGATAGATAGATGAATGGATGGATAGATAGATTGATATTTCCAAAATGAAAGAAGAGAAATGAAATGAAATGAAATGATGAGATCTGAAATGCATACTCATTCTGCGCATCAATAATGATTAAAACACTATCCTGCACTGAAGCAGTCGATGGTTGAACACCAATTAGTTCTCGAAATGCTTTGGCTTGGGTGGCCATGATGGATGGAGGTGTTTGAGGGGTGTGGTATTGTGTGGAGGTGGTGTGTAATGTGTGTAATGTGTAATGTGTAATGTGTGGTGGTGGTGGTGAGGAATTGATAGATTTGTTTAGTTGTTTTGTTGTTTGTGGGGGAGGGGGTAGAGGGGTAGAGGGGAAGGTTTCAATTTGTCGATTTGTTGCTTGCTTGCTTGCTTGGTTTTGTGGAGTGTGTGGATGGATGGATGGATGGGTGGGTGGGTAGGTGGGTTAGATGGGTAGATGGGTAGATGGATGGATGGATGAATGAGGGAGGTGAGGTGATTCTCATTGGGATTTGGGATTTAGTATTTGAGAATTAATGTATGGAGATGGATGGATGGATGGATGGATGGATGGATGTGCACTGATGTGGAATTGGGAATTGGGAATTGGGAATTGGGTATTATATTATTATGTTATTGTTTCCCTTTGTTTTTATGATGGCTTGGATGGCTCGATAGCTCGATAGCTCAATGGGATGGGATGGGAATGTGTTTTTGGTATGCTATGGTGTGATGGTGTCATAATATAAAAGGAAGATATTGCGGGGTATATTTGATTTATTGATAGAGTAGAGTAGAGTAGATGAAGAGTAGATTAATAAGAGGGGTTCGTTCCACGGGGGAACACAAAGATTAATTAATATAGATAGATAGATAGATAGATAGATAGATAGATACGTACATATACATGTATATAGATAGTACTTCAATATGTTATTCTCTTTTGACAATTATATATATATATATATATATATATATAATTTAGTAAATCGAGGTGTGTATTTTGAGATTGTGAAATTAGGGTGGGAGAGTAATTTAGAGGTACCTACCTACCTACCTACCTACCTACCTACCTACCATGCTGTGGTGAATGGAGCTCGAATGGATTATGGATTATGGATTATGGATCATGGATGGTGGAATGGTGGAATGGTGGATGGGCGGAGATGAGTGAGTGAGAATGAGTGGTTTTGGTTTGTGTTTTGGTTTGTGTTTACTTGGGATTATCTTGCTTGGGAGTATGTGTGGATAGGATGGTGGGAGGAGGGAGTTTGGATGGTGTGGTGAGAGGAGGAGGAGGAGGAAGTGAGTGATTGAGTGATGATTGAGTGATTGAGTGATATTTATCGACTAGGTACCGTACCTACCTCCGTTTACTTACTCTACTCTTATTACTTGGAAAGATAGATGGATAGTGGGTGTAGATAATAAGTAGGGAGAGGAAAAACGTGGTAGAGTAGATAATAACAAGTACAGGTAACTATAGCATTTGATTGAAGAGTTGTGAATATCATATTGAATTTTGGGGTTTGGAGTTTGAAGTTGGAGTAGAATGGATGGACTGATAGGTAGATGGATAGATGGATAGATTGATAGATTGATAGATTGATTGCTCCTTTCCTTTTTTTTTTTTTTTTGGTGTGTGTGTGTCTCTGAATCCTCGTAAGTAGATAGATGTCTGTCTATCTCTCCAAGTTATATATCTAATTATATAGATAAAATATGTGTGATCTCCATATATGTAACTACGATATGTACCGACTATGCATATGTCAAATATCCATTTCCTTTTGTCCTAATACCCAGATCGCGATGTGCTCTTAAATACATATGGATATGCATGTCAAAAATGGGATGCAGATATAACTATATAAATAATTACACCCACCAACTTCGTAATCACATCACAAAATACAGAAAGAATATTTAACTCACTCACCTCCTCTCGCACGACTGAAACAAATGTCATCATTTTTAATTTATTTCTTGGGCTGGCGAGGGATAGGGATGGATATGGATGGATATGGATGGATATGGATGGCTATGGATGGATATACGGAGTGAGCAGACATGGGATGGCCGACCGAGAAAACCAAGGTTTTCTCCTTCTTTTTCTTTTGGAATCTTGCTTGCGAGCTTGCTTTTGATGTGCGTGTGGATTGATTTGGCTTGGTTCGGGTCGTCGGATCCACTGTCTGGGTAGGTAGGGATCGTATCTCGTTTCCTCTGGCATTGTGAGTGAGACTAGGTCGGTGGTCATGTTGTGGTGTATACATGCTCTGTACATGTATACCCCTGATGCTGATAGTGGCTGGGTGACTTGCTTGCGAGCTTGTTTGTGTGTGCATGTGTGTATGTATGTTTGTATGTATGTTTGTGTGTATGCATGTGGTGGTATGTGGTTGAGTTGTTTCGGGGGAAGGGGAGGGGGGTACAAAGGCTGTTGAATCTCGATCGATGAGTTGTTTGGGGGGGGGGAGTGAAGAATGAGAGTGGGAGGGATACGGATGTTGAGCATCTTTTAATTTGTGTCTGTGTTTGTTTTTGTTTTTGTTTTTGTTGCAGGTGCATAGATCTAGATGGTTTGCGGTAGATGTCTATCGTCTTTTGGTCGCTGGATTAGATTTGATGTCTGTAGATGTGAGCATGTCTGAATACAATGCCTCCCTCTCTCCCGCCCTCGATCCGGATTTGTCCCTCGCTAGTCGCTAGTCGCTAGTCTCTGGTCTCTAGTCTCACATCTAAAAATGTAACTATTAGTGACTACGTGCCTAGGTCGTGCTTGGATCACAACGGAATGGATCGCTCGGTCAACCAACCAGCGAAAGTCCAAAGACATGCAATGCAGAGTTGATGGGGGCGGAAGGATGGGAGGATTCGCGCAAAGAGAGTTGAAGCAGTGCCCTGTTATGCTTTGTGTCGAGGGATCTTTGCCAAAGGTACCGAGGACTCAGACGCTCCACTCTGGAGGCTGGTTGGAACGTGGTGGGACGGAGGGAGGGAGGGATGGGAGCTCGTGTTGGTGGGTGGAGGACCGGGTACCATTGGAGGAGAGGAGGGTTGATGCGCGAAAGATGGTTGGGGATGTGATGGGATGGATGTCCTCTGGATGCTTGTGAATGGCATACCGGTATACAAACAATACTGCTGCCACATTCTCGTATGATTGTCCCATCGTATCGTCCATCGCATCGTATCGCCCTCAGTGCTCGAGAAATAAGCTTTCCTCTATCCTTGCCTTGCCCGTTCACAGTTGATCGATAAGAGTCGACGAAATACATCAAAACACCTCTAGTCCCATTAAGTTGTCCCACATCATAAATCAAAAACTCCAAAATCCAAAATCCAAAATCCAAAATCCCATTCCCAGAATCCGACCCAGAGCCAGTGCACAATCCTATTCGACCGTCGACCACTGATCCCAGAAAAAACAAGTGGGATTGCTATCAATCTATGAGTACCTACTATTAGTTGGAATAGAGGAAAAGATCGTCCGAAACGAAAAAAAGAGCTACAGTTCGGTTTCAAGATACTCTCATCTTCCCGGTCTCTTCCCGGTCTCTTCCCAGTCCCCTCTCCCTCTTCTTTCTTTCTTTCTTTCCTCATCATGTCACGATATTCCTTCGAAGACATTCATCTCAATCCTCAAGATTCTTCTTCGCTCGTATCTCCACCAACATCTCCACCAAGATACCCTTTACCACCACCACCTCAATCGCAACCGCAACCACACAATCCTGTAAACTCCGCCTCACATCCAGATTCATTACGAGCTCACGAATCATATAGCCAACAGATTGGCATGTCAAATTCTGCTTCGCTATTACATTCGCAAGAAAACTATGGGGAAGTGGAACCTGTGAGTCCGATAGTAGATAGTCCACCAATTCCTCCACCACATCGGTCGTCACAATCCAGTCAGGAATCTGGAATACGCAATCAAAACAATAACACAAACGTCTCATCGGGACCAGGTAATTTTAGTGATCCAGCCGCAGCTGCTAGAAACGGCGCTGCTATGAGTGTCGCAAATCCAAATGCCAGGGAGAGTGGCGTGGAAGCCATGAGACACACCCCAGGCTATGATCCAACACAACCTTCATACCAAGAGTCTCCATTCCAACGACCGTTTCCACGGCAAGATGCATCAACATCATCTCTCACCCCTTTAAATGCTGCTGCTTTCCCAACCGGAATGTCAACTCCTTCTTCACGCTCGACAATTTCTGGTCGAAATCCTCCTTCCGATCCTTACTCGGATTCTCCTTACCCATATAATCGATACTCAAGGGCAATTGACCCGGAACTGGTGGAATTTGACCCTAATACAATTGCAGACGACGGAGACGACGGCTTGGGATATAGACGAGTTAATAGATCTTCTGTTTTAAGTTTAAACAAAATGTCAGATGGTGGATCACGAACACCTCCGGGTGGAAAAGCTGCGGCAGCTGGTGGTGTTGTGGGAGCCTTGGGTGGTCTTGTTGGAAAGAAGAATGCGAATGGGAATGGAACGGGGGAAAATATACAATACAATAATGTTACGAATGCACAAAACGGATATAATGGGACCGACACGTACAATCTTAGTGTGGAAAAGAACGAGTGGTTGAAGAAACCACCGGGGGGTAACAAAAAGATGAGATTATGGATTGTTTTACTGGTTGGATTCTTAATCTTGGGGGCAATCATTGGAGGAGCTGTTGGTGGTGCACTGGCGGGCAATGCGAAAGGAGGATCGAGTTCAGGAGTCTCTCAGGATGGTGTCAACAATGGACAATCTGCATCGTCGGATACCTCAAAAAATGGCGATCTGAATAAGGATTCGGCAGAGATCCAAAAGTTGATGAACAATCCCGACTTGCACAAGGTTTTCCCCGGAATCGATTATACACCAATGTATACACAATACCCAGCGTGCTTGTCATACCCAGCAAGTCAGAACAACGTTACAAGAGATGTGGCTGTACTCTCGCAACTCAGCAATACCCTTCGTCTCTACGGTACTGATTGTAATCAAACGGAGATGGTTTTACATGCTATTGATCGATTAGGATTGAATGGTACTGTTAAAATTTGGTTGGGCGTTTGGCAGGATTCAAATACTACTACCAATACTCGACAACTCGAGCAGCTCTACAAGATCTTTGATGAACATGGATCAGCATCTTTTGTTGGTGTTATCGTTGGTAATGAGGTTCTCTACAGAGAAGATATGACTGCCTCAGAGCTCACATCTATTATCCAAGATGTCAAATCCAACATGACAACTCGTGGCATCCATCTCCCAATCGCTTCTTCAGATCTAGGAGATAACTGGACCGCAGAACTTGCCAACGCAGTCGATTATGTAATGGCTAATATTCACCCCTTCTTTGCTGGTGTTACGGCTGAAGAAAGTGCTGGTTGGACATGGGACTTTTGGCAAAATCATGATGTGGCCTTCAAAACCAATGCATCTCAAAACATTATCTCGGAAACTGGATGGCCTACACAAGGCGGTACTGATTGCGGTGCTGCTACTACATGTGCTCAAGGTAGTGTGGCAGGAATCACGGAACTGAACACTTTCATGGAGAACTGGGTCTGCGAAGCAATTACAAATGGAACGAATTACTTTTGGTTTGAGGCTTTCGATGAACCTTGGAAGATTCAATACAACTCGGGAAATCAGAATTGGGAAGATCATTGGGGTATTATGGATGTTAATAGAGTATTGAAGGATGGAGTGAAGATTCCTGATTGTGGAGGAAAGACAGTTTCGTGATGAATGTGTGCGTGTGCATGCGTAGATTGAAATTTGTTTGTGGTTAATGATGGGAATTCAGTGGAATTTGATGGGTTTGTTGAAAAGAATGTGAAATTCAGGAGAAATATCTTCTGCAATGCTATTGAATGGCGAACATTTTGGTGGAGTCATTTCTTTTTTTGAAGCTTTTTGGCAACATGGAATTTCTATACTACAAGGCGTTTTTTGGAAGGGGGAGAGGGATATTTTTGGCATTTCAGATGAGATGAGTTGAATTGAAATGAACTTATCCGGATATCTTTTGCGATGAAATGGGATGGGAATGTGGGGGATTATGTACATAGATAATGAACTTTTCTACTTTATATGAGGGATGGATTGGTATTCATTGGGTTTGGGGACTGGATGGATGGAGGGATGAAGGAAGATGGAAATGGATATGATGTATGAAGAATATAATGAGATACATCTTTATCTGTTTTATGTTGGATTCGAGTTTTTGAAATTTGAATTGTGAGGTGTGAGATATAGGGTGTACATTGAATTGAGTTGTGATGATTGTTTTATGTGTGATTTCGGGTCTTGGTGGA